>NC_092648.1:36764688-37383438 GCF_032118995.1 Asterias amurensis
GTATCTCCCAAAATAATTATGGGCCATGTCAAGAGCTTCAAAATAATGTAAATATTATCTCGGTAGGTGATTTACTTTTGGAGATATGATTGTCCAAACATAGCAGGTCATGCTAATTAGTCAAAAGTTCGTTAAGCCGTATCTCCCAAAATAATGATCCGAATTACATAAAATTTGGGATTTGGGCATTTCTCAGGGAGTCCAATCAGCACACCGAATTTCATTTAAATCCGTGAGGGTCAGGTCCAAAAGCGTGTTGAATTGACACGGAATGACCCCTCTACTTCCTGGTCAACCGGAGAAGTGGGACCATATCTCAAGTACTATACAACAGATTTTAATTTTTTTTCAGTTTAAGACTCCTATGTATTAAAAATAAACTATGAAAAACCATGACCCCAAGTTGACCTCTACTTCCGGGTCAACCGGAAGTGGGACCATCTCAACAACTACACAACCGATTATCAAACTTTTTTCAGTTAAGACTCCTTGGGCATTCAAGATTAGTTTGAAACAACTTTGACCCCATGTTGACCTTTACTTCCGGGTCATTGCAGATTATGCTTTGGTAGCTGTGAGCCCATGTTGACCTTTACTTACGGGTCAACCGGGAAGTGTGACCTTATATCAAGAGCTACAAAACTTTTTTGAAACTTTTTTTCTCAGTTATAGATTTCTTGGGCAATGAAGCACATAATCCAAGCAAAACAACACGGAACAGCTTCGTGTTTGTTCACAAACACTTAATGTCTAGTTATTATTATTATTTGTATCCGTCAAAACCCCATAGGTTTAACCAGGGCATTTTGTTAAAGCCAAAAATCATACTTGACTTAGGATAAAAGAGTCAGAACCTATATCATATTAAAGCTTAGGTCTTGAAGTTGCAGTTAAATGTAGTTTGCATAAATTAAATAATTAATTAACTAAGTTATAACGACATGAATATTTAATTAGCCAATCTTTAGACTGCTATATCTCACAAACTATACGTCCGATCGCAATTTTTTTTTCAATTTTGTACTTTGTGGGTACTGTATAACTATTCCATGGCCTTAAAATCCGGACGACGTCACCATGATGTCATGTATTGCACGTTTTGTGTCTGTGCACAAACACAATGGCTCTTCAAATGTCAACATTTAAATGGTCAAAAACTGAATAACTTCAAAATTATTTATCTGTTTGTTTCCTGAATTTGATATTTTGTGTCCAAAAATACACTGATTCTAAAAATAATGGTTTCCGTTCATTAAAACCAATCAAGGGACGTCTATCATTAACGAATAAATTAAAATCTTGCCGTCATCGGTACAACGTAGTACTTCTGGATGTAGTCACTAAACTGCATGCAGTCGCTTTCATGTGGCTGTACACTGTCTCTATAAGTGGTTGCAATACAGTGTGGACCTGTTTGCATTGAGGACTTACTTGAGGGGAGTCTACCACGCTGTCCTGACGTTGGCATCGATGTATTTTTTTTCCTAACCGTGTTCTGGACATACTCCATTGGATTTGTACACAACCAATAGGCATACATTGGAATCCTACGATGGTTCAGGGTTTTCGTTAAAATGATGTACGTTCTAATAGGTTTTTTTTAAAAGGCATTGGATTGGGGAAAGTTACACACCATCGTGTACCTTATGAAATTTGTTAGTGTGAAAAACACAATTTTAAAACTGTGACGTCATCACGTGATAATTTATGGTAATTAGAAGCTTTAATGAGTTTTTCTTTGCAGCACTATATCTCAAGAAGTGAACGGCCGAATTCAAAGTTGTTTTCAGTAATAGACTCCTTAGGCATGATAGATTTGCATTGGGTAACCGTGACCCCGATTTGACCTCTACTTCCGGGTCAACCGGAAGTGAGACCATATTTCAAGAGTTACACAACCGATTTAATTTTTTTCTTCAGTTATAGACTTCTAGGCATTAAATTTTGTTGGGGAAAATCCGTGACCCCATTTTGACCTCTTCTTCCGGGTCAACCGGAAGTAGGACCATTTGTCAAGAACTACACAACCGATTTTCAAACTTTTTTCAGTAATAGACTACTTAGACATTAAACATTAACTTAGAAAACTGTGACCTTATGTTGACCTTTATTTCCGGGTCAACCGGAAGTGAGATCATTTCTCAATAACTACACAACCGATTTTCAAACTTTTTCAGTTATAGACACCTTAGGCATTAAATATTAACTTTGAAAACCATGACCCCCACGTTGACCTTTCCTTCCGGGTCAACTGGAAGTGGGACCTTATTTCAAGAACTACATAACCGATTTTCAATTTTGTTTTGGTTATTAACTCCTTTGACATTGGACATTCGCATTGGCTAGCCGTGACGCCATGTTGACCTTTACTTCCGGGTCAACCAGAAGTTGGACCATATCTTAAGAACTACACAACCGATTTTCAATCTTTTTCAGTTTTAGACTCCTTAGGCATCAAAAATAAAATTAGAACAACCGTGTCCCCAATTTGACCTATATTCCTGGTCAACCGGAAGTGAGACCATATCTTAAGAACTACACAACCGATTTTCAAACTTGTTACTCTTATAGACTCCTCAGGCATTTAAAATAAACTTTGTGACCCCCATATCTCAAGAACTACACAACACGGAACAGCTTTGTGTTTGTTCACAAACACCTAATGTCTAGTTTGTTATTATTATTATTATTATTATTATTTGTATCCGTCAAAACCCCATAGGTTTAACCAGGGCATTTTGTTAAAGCCAAAAGTCATACTTGGCTTAGTATAAAAGAGTCAGAACCTATATCATATTAAAGCTTAGGTCTTGAAATTGCAGTTAAATGTAGTTTGCATAAATTAAATAATTAATTAACTAAGTTATAACGACATGAATATTTAATTAGCCAATCTTTAGACTGCCATATCTCAAACTATACGTCCGATCGCAATTTTTTTTTTCAATTTTGTACTTTTTAGGTACTGTATAACTATTCCATGGCCTTAAAATCCGGACGACGTCACCATGACGTCATGTATTGCACGTTTTGTGTCTGTGCACAAACCCAATGGCTCTTCAAATGTCAACATTTAAATGGTCAAAAACTTAATAACTTCAAAATTATTTATCTGTTTGTTTCCTGAATTTGATATTTTGTGTCCAAAAATACACTGATTCTAAAAATAATGGTTTCCGTTCATTAAAACCAATCAAGGGACGTCTATCATTAACGAATAAATTAAAATCTTGCCGTCATGGGTACAACGTAGTACTTCTGGATGTAGTCACTAAACTGGGTGCAGTCGCTTTGATGTGGCTGTACACTGTCTCCATGGGTGGTTGAAATACAGTGTGGACCTGTTCGCATTGAGGACTTACTTGAGGGGAGTCTACCACGCTGTCCTGATGTTGGCATCATTGTATTTTTTTTCCTAACCGCGATCGGGACATACTCCATTGGATTTGTACACAACAAATAGGCATACATTGGAATCCTACGATGGTTCAGGGTTTTCGTTAAAACGAATGTACGTTCTAATAGGTTTTTTTGTAAAAGGCATTGGATTGGGGTAAGTTACACACCATCGTGTACCTTATGAAATTTGTTAGTACGAAAAACACAATTTTAAAACTGTGACGTCATCACGTGATAATTTATGATAATTAGTAGCTTTAATGAGTTTTTCTTTGCAGCACTATATCTCAAGAAGTGAACGGCCGAATTCAAATTTTTTTTCAGTAATAAACTCCTTAGTCATGATAGATTTGCATTGGGTAACCGTGACCCCGATTTGACCTCTTATTCCGGGTCAACCGGAAGTGGGACTATATCTCAAGAGTTACACAACCGATTTAATTATTTTCTTCAGTTATAGACTCCTTAGGCATTAAATTTTGTTGAGGAAAATTCGTGACCCCCTTTTGACCTCTTCTTCCGAGTCAACCGGAAGTGGGACCATATCTCAAGAACTACATAACCGATTTTCAAACTTCTTTCAGTTTTTAAATACTTAGACATTAAATATTAACTTTGAAAACTGTGACCTTGTGTTGACCTTTATTTCCGGGTCAACCGGAAGTGGGATCATTTCTCAAGAACTATACAACCGATTTTCAAACTTTTTCAGTTATAGACTCCTTAGGCATTAAATATTAACTTTGAAAACCATGACCCCCCATGTTGACCTTTTCTTCCGGGTCAACCGGAAGTGGGACCAAACTACACAAACGATTTTCAATTTTGTTTTGGTTATTAACTCCTTTGACATTGGAAATTCGCATTGGCTGGCCGTGACCCCATGTTGACCTTTACTTCCGGGTCAACCGGAAGTGGGACCATATCTTAAACTCTACACAACCGTTTTATACTCCTTAGGCATCAAAAATAAAATTAGAACAACCGTGCCCCAAATTTAACCTCTACACAACCGATTTTCAAACTTTTTTCAGTTACAGACTCCTTGGTCATTTTAGCACTTAATCCAAGCAAAATAACACGGAACAGCTTTGTGTTTGTTCACAAACACCTAATGTCTAGTTTTATTATTATTATTCTTTGTTTCCGCCTAAAACCCCATTGCATTTGTACACGTTTTTTGTTTATTCCTAATCTCCTAAACCATAATACGAAAGAGTGAGTTTATTATACCAAATTGTAGCTTAGAACATAAGCTTTACTCTAAATGTAAAAAACAATTAAAATTTTATTTAATTAACTACGTAATCTTCATTTGAATATAACTGGATGCAGTCGCTCCATGTTATTGTTAAATATTCTCTTTGGTAAATGCCATACAGTATGTACCTATCATGAGTTGCGACTTCTTGAGATGAGTCTACGCGTTTGAATATAACTGGATGCAGTCACTTACATGTTATTGTTAAACATTCTCTATGGTAAATGCCATACAGTATGTAGCTATCATGAGTTGTGACTTCTTGAGAGGAAGTCTACTCATTCTGTTTTCCTACCATCGTTCAGGACCCATAACAATCTAACCGGCTTCCGGGCCCATATACTTTGCACGCAACAAAGTACGAAGATTTAGGGATTTCGGTCAAACGAACGTGCGTAGTTGAATAGGGGTTTTTGACGACGACGACATACCATGGTGTCCACAGAATTACACTAAACTTAAACAGTTTGAAGATAATGACAGTTGAAAGCTTCTCTTTAAATATTACTTGCTGTGGTGTTGTAGTTTTTGAGAAATGAGTGAAAAAATGTCACATTTAGACTCTGAGGTGGCGTCGTCCAAGCATAGAGGAAGGGTCCGAGACAAACGTGCATAATTTAGATATGGGTTTTTGACGACGACGACGACGTCGTCGCAAAAACCCCTAAAGGCATCTAATACTACATTTCAACCCTACTTAATAGTAATAGGCATTAGCAGTTCGTATTTACTAACAATGTTCCCAAAATCATGAGACGAGAATTATTTCGCCGGATCATAATCCCTTCTGTTGATATATACACACATGTAAACCCTCATTAATGCATTGGTTCTCGTAGCCTAGTGATCATCAGTCGCGATTACAAGTCTGATGGTTGCAAGTTCGAAACTCTGTAAATTCTCAATACATTTTTTATCCCCCAAAACTAAAAAAATATTTCTTTTTGTGATATTTAAGTTAGATTCTTATCTTTATATCGATAGTGTTGCCTTTTCTTTTTCTCACCTGTTAGCCCAACATAACCTGTGTGGATGCATGACACGATGATGTTTGAAAAACACAGTAAGCGGAAAATGGTAATCATAAGCGCAGAGTTTGGTGGTTAAGAGTTCTGTGAAATCAAGTAGTATTCGATCAAACATCAAACCACCGACCCCAAACATTTTTAAAAATCGTAATTAATTAACCACGTGACCCATATTTGCATATTTAATTGGGAAATCTTTGTAGCACCATATCTCAGGAAGTACACGGCCTACTGTTTGTAGTTATTGACTCCTTGGGGATTGGAGATTAGATTAAGTTTGAAAAACCGTGACCTTAAGTTGACCTCTAATTCGGGGTCAACCGGAAGTGGGACCATATCTCAAGAAGTACACGGCCGATTTTTAGACTGGATGGTAGTTATAGACTCCTTGGGATTGGAGATAAATTGCAAAAACCCGTGACCTCAACTTGACCTCTACTTCTGGGTCAATCCAAAATGGGACAATATCGATTTTCAAACTTTTTCAGTAATAGACTCCTTGGCATTGGAGATTAGCCTTAGGTTACTGTTACCCCATGTCGACCTCTACTTCCGGGTCAACCGGAAGTGGCACCATAACTCAAGACACTATTCAAGATGTTCAAACTTGTTTTCAGTTACAGACTCCTTGGTCATTTTAGCACATAATCCAATTAAAAGAACACGGAACAGCTTTGTGTTTGTTCACAAACACCTAATGTCTAGTTATTATTATTATTCTTTGTTTCCGCCTAAAACCCCATAGCATTTGTACACGTTTTTTGTTTATTCCTTAGCTTCTAAACCATAAGGTCAAAAGAGTTAAATCATATATCAAATTGAAGCTTAGAGCATAAGCTTTACTCTGACAAAAAAGTTTTAAAATTCTTAGTTAATTAACCACGTGACGCTCATTTGCATATTTAATTGGGAAATCTTTGTAGCACCATATCTCAAGAAGTTCACGGCGGATTCTTATCCTGTTTGTAGGTATAGACTCCTTGGGGATTGAAGATTAATTTTGAAAACCCGTGACCTTAAGTTGACCTCTACTTCCGGGTTAACCGGAAGTGGGACCATATCTCAAGTACTATACAACCGATTTTCAAACTTTTTTCAGTTTTAGACCCCTTGGGCGTTAAAAATCACTTTTGAAAAACCGTGACGTCAAGTTGACCTCTACTTCTGGGTTAACTGGAAGTGGGACCATATCTCCAGAAGTACACGGCCGATTTTTAAAACTGTTTTTAATTAAAGACTCCTTCGGGATTGGAGATTAATTTGGAAAAACCGTGACCTCAAGTTGACCTCTACTTCCGGGTCAACCGGAAGTGGAACTATATCTCAAGTACTATACAACCGATTTTCAAACTTTTTTCAGTTTTAGACCCCTTAGGCGTTAAAGAGAAACTTTGAAAACTTGTGACCTCAAGTTGACCTCTACTTCCGGGTTAACCGGAAGTGGGACCATATCTCAAGAAGTACACAGCATGTATTTAGAATGTTTGTTGTTATAGACTCCTAGGAGTTTGGAGATAAGTTGCAAACAAACGTTACCTCAAATTGACCTCTTCTTCCGGGTCAACCGGAAGTGGGACCATATCTCAAGTACTGTACAACCAATTTTCTAACTTTTTTCAACTAAAGACCCCTTAGGCGTTGAAAATAAACTTTGTAATACCGTGACCTCAAGTTGACCTCTACTTCCGGGTCAAGAAGTACACGGCCGATTTTTAGACTGTTTGTAGTTAAAGACTCCTTGGGGATTGGAAATATATTTTGAAACACCGTGACCTCAAGTTGACCTCTACTTCCGGGTCAAGCCAAAGTGTGGCAATATCGATTTTCAAACTTTTTTCAGCTAGAGACTCCTTGGGCCCTAGGTTACCTCGACCCCATGTCGACCTCTACTTCCGGGTTAACCAGAAGTGGCACGATAACTCAAGACACTATTCAGCATTTTCGTCCTTTTTCAGTAATAGACTCCTTGGTCATTTTAGCACATAATCCAAGGAAAAGAACACGGAACAGCTTTGTGTTTGTTCACAAACACCTAATGTCTAGTTTTTCTTTTTTTTTGTTGTCATAGTCTCATGTAAAGGGCTCTGTTCTCCGTAGAGCGCTATATAAATGTTTCATATTATTATTAACATTGGACGCCGTCGAGGGCACCCTGGTGTCATGACAAAAACTGTACGCTGGCAATAAGTGTCCACTGAGCATGCGCAGTAGACCCCGGACACTATTTGGCATGTATTACGTGACAAACAGTGTCCGCCCAACAAAAAGTGTCCGGGCGCCGTGCTGCACAGTACTGATTTATATTAAAAGTAAATACAAGCCAAAAAAATAGACGAACAGAACACTCAAAAGTATGTCAAGATTAGTATCTTATCATGAAAACAGTGCAGGTTTAAAAAGTACGAATTGTGAAAGTGCTAAAATGTTCTTACGAATTATTTACAATAAAGAACAACGAAGAAAGCGTTCAAGTAAATACAAGACAAGTATAATAAAATACAACGAAGAAAGCGTTCAAGTAAAGACAAGACATGTATAATAAAATACAACGAAGAAAGCGTTCAAGTAAATACAAGACATGTATAATAAAATACAACGAAGAAAGCGTTCAAGTAAAGACAAGACCGTCAAAAGTATGTCTTGGAGCAGTTTTTGGAGCAGCTGTTTTAGCAGACATAGTTGAAGGGGAAGTCACTCCCTTGACGGAACACCAGATCCTAGAGCCAAGCCTTTTTGTTTTCTTGTTGATTGCCAGTTATCTTTCCTATTGTTGTAAAGGAGGTGTCTCCCTGGCGGAGCCGGTCCCTGGTGTTTACTGCCTACTTTGGGTCAAGCAGAGTCCTCGGAGGGAGCAGTGAAACATTCGTGCCAATCAGGCAGTAGAGGGCGCCAGCACGGCTCCGCAGAGGAGCTAGTTGCTGGTTGGCCCCCTGCTGGAAGATTGGGAAACCCGCTCGCGTGGAGATGTTTTCCTATGTCTAGATCTGTGAATTTATTAAGATTGGACGTCTGGAATAAAATGGTCAGGAATTCAAGCAGAAATACTGGTTTTTAGTGTGTTTCATTGCTCGTGACCTTCCGGGCTAGTTTTACTTCCAGTTGTCTAAAAGTAACTTACTTAACCAAATTTAAAATTTTTTTTAACAAAATTATTAACGAATAATTGACGAAAAAGATCATGTATTTAAATTATCGCTACAAAATGTAAATAATGGTGAAAAATCTAACGTAAGATTCGCATTCAAAGAGTCGGTGTAACGGAAGCTTGTTATATGGCCCCACGGCGTGGAGCAATCAGAACGTAAGCCTCGGGGCATTTACCGTACCGCACATGCCGTGTCTCGTGGGGGGCTAGAGGTGTTATCCCAGGCGCTATGAACTCCAAGCGTGCGGGTCTCGCCGTTAGCTTGGGAGGGGTTGGGAGCCAGACATCAAAGTACATGTTTGTCATTGTGCGTTTGTCAGTTGGTACACCTCGTGTCGATTCCGTTATTTCTTATGATCGCATAATGCTCTGTTTTGTTTCATGGCTCCTAGTTTCTTTTTGTTGGGAGTTTTCAGGTAATTAAAAAAGATTGATTATGTCAAAACGTTAGAATACGGCATTTTGTCATATTGACAGTGTTGTTGTGTGAGTAGCTTAAAAAATGTTTTACAAAGAAGAAAAAAGGATTAAAAAAAACGGAGCCCCGATCGTAAAAAAGGACAGGTGAATAAGAATTTTGTAAAAGGTTGAAACAAAAAAAATGATAAAACAAAATTCCATCAAAGCATTATTTTGTCAAAACAATTTAATTTTTTAATTCTGTGAATGAAGTGTTATTTTTGAGATTGTTATTTGAGGTATTATTTGGTTCTGTTCCAAGCTACGCAGAAACTCAGCTACGCTTACGTTCCTTCAAGTTACTCTATAATATCAACAGGTACGTTTTCAAGCCCGAGTAAGCTACGCTTATGTTCCATACGCAGTTACGTTAACGTTCCAAGATACCCAGCTACGCTTACGTTCCAAGATTGAATTGTCTTATATAGCGCACGTATCTACCAAACAAGGTACTCAAGGCGCTTAGTATTACACATAGAAAGTTGGTTATTAAGTTATGAATTGTGCGACCCAATTATGTAGCACCTTATAAGGGTTTACAAGGTGCTATATGGCGCATACAGCAGCCACAGCCAGGAACACCGGGCAAACCCCTTCTCTTTTCGATAAGTGCACTGGGTTCTTTTTCAAGATATGCTTACGTTCCAAAAGATAAGGTTACGTTTTAAGCTACACAGCTACTCAGCTACGCTTACATTCCAAGTTTTGCTTACATTCCTTCAAGTTACGCTACAATAACAAAAGGTACGCTTTCAATCCTAAGTCAAGTTACGCTTACGTTCCATACGCAGCTACGTTTACGTTCCAAAATACCCAGCTCGGTTACATTCCAAGATATGCTTACATGCTTACGTTCCAAAAAATATGGTTACGTTCAAAAAGATATGGTTACGTTCCAAGCTACACAGCTTCTCAGCTACGCTTAATCCAAGATACAGTTAGTTCCGGTTACGCTACAATAACAAAAGGTACGCTTTCAATCTCGAGTCAAGCTAGGCTTACGTTTCATACGCAGCTACGTTTACGTTCCAAAATACCCAGCTACGCTTATGTACCAAGATATGCTTACGTTCCTAAAAATATGGTTACGTTCCAAAAGAAATGGTTACGTTTCAAGCTACGCAGCTACTCAGCTACGCTTATACCATCCAAGATATGTTTAGGTTCCAGTTACGCTATAATCAAAAGGTACGCTTTCAATCCCGAGTCAAGCTAGGCTAACGTTTCAAGATTTGCAGCTACGCTAACGTTTCCAAATACATTCTCACAAGGACGCTTTTGAATCCCTCAAAATGCACTTCCCCCCCCCCCCCGAGATACAAAAATCTGTCATTGTGAACAGGCCCATTGATCAGTTTAGCATAAAATACTGCTTACAAAATGTCTTTACTATTTAAAAATTTAGTCGGGCACCAGCTAAAAGTTTTCAAATTTAATTAACATTTGTCTGGTAATCAGTTTCAGCTTTGCAATACTGTAACGAAATGGTACCAGCGCGGTGGCGCTCCAGGCTTAGCGCGAGAGTAGGCGCCCTTAGCCCGCAAATAGGCGGTTTGGCGGGGCGCTGGCTGCCGCGGGGCATTATGGGGAGCATGCGCTGCTGCTGGTGCGTGGAGAGTGCGTAGCGGGCAGTTGCAGACTGGACAGCGAATGGTACAGACGTGTTTTCAATAGTGGTGTTTAACAATTGGCGGGGAGGATTAAGGAGGCGATTAGTGATTAGTGTGTTTATGTGTCGGGAGTAGTAGCAGGGCTAGCGTTCGGAGCTTTGGGAGTTCGTGCTGACAGTTGTGTAACCGAGGGGTAGGTTTTATTGGATTATTTTCTGTGTTATTTATGGCAAGTTGGACGTAGAGACGTGCGGTAATCCACTCCCGTAAGGAGGTCACATTCTGTTGTGCATTGTATTGTTTGCTCGGAGTCCGGGATTTTATCAGGCCCTAAAGGCAGCTTTGGTTTTACCGTAAGTGCGGTTCAGTTACTTTAAGGGATTTTCCATTTGCTTAAGGGATTTTCCAGTTGCCTAAAGGATTTCCAGTAACTTGAGGGATTTCGGTGATCTTAAGGAAAGGAGGATTACGTAGTGGGAATCAGGAATTACTGTGCTTTTATAGAGATAATAAATAAAACGGATCAATAGTCAATCAGTAATTTGTCTCTGCCCTCACTCCTTGGAAGTCAGTAGTTTCTTACAGTTTCTAGACCCCCTTCCCCATATTTTTATTACATGCGGCGATATACGGTTGTCTAACGACCTCACCCCAAGTGCCAGCAGGACTACCGCTCGTCCTGTGCTGGTGACCACCAGACGGGAATCGCTACAATACTATTTTGTGCTAGATAAGTTTTGTGCCACTATGAAGGCATTATGTAATTGGGTCCTGGCACGTCGGGAGCACGTAACGCCACGATCGCATTCCAAACTGCATCATGGCTGTGCGGTAGTAGGCCTAGTTTATTGGGGCCAGGAATGCTTTATTTACTTGTCACTGTCCCATCATATTCTGGGTTAGTTTCTTTGTGTTCTTCGTGACAATCTTTGGATGTGTACGTCGAAGCACAAAAGTCTACCTCCATCGTCGAAGGATTTGCCTGATCCGTTTTTTATGCTGGTTGTATGGATAGACTGGATCCTTATGCTGCGTCATAGTAAAACGTTGCTATAAACAAAGTACCAGTCTACTTACAACATTGTGCGACAATGTCACTAAGATTTGACAGTTGCAACGGCTGGAAACACGTATACGCTGGCCTTTTACCGCATTGGGGTTTTTTTAATAACTTTTCGCTAAATACGTGACATTTTGATGATTTTTTTGACAGCAACCATCTATGAAAACATTATTTATGATTCTACACCCCTAAATTGCGTAAACGGTCAGCCGGTGTGTCCCTTTAACTATTCGTGCCTCAAATAGTTGCGACTTAAACACTAGTCTAGAATTATTAATGCCTAATAAGAGTGTGCGCACAGCTCCCTCAGGGTTGAAAAAGCTATGTAAACTCATCTTGAAAGTCAATCTCTGTATTGATATGATACATGTTGACAATAAATTGTGATACGTTGGTGGAACTTTGCAGCAAAATGTAGAGTACAGTTCTATGTCTTTCTTGATTGACAGTAAATATGATATTGTAACGAAATGGTACCGCGCGGTGGCGCTCCAGGCATAGCGCGAGCAGAGAGAGCGCGAGGGTAGGCGCCCGCATAGCGGTCAGTTGCAGACTGGACAGCGAATTGTACAGACGTGTTTTGAATAGTGGTGTTTAATAATTGGCGGGGAGGTTTAAGGAGGCGACGTGATTAGTGTGTTTATGTGTCGGGAAAAGTAGCAGGGCTATCTAGCGTTCGGAGCATTGGGAGTTGCTGTGCTGACAGTTGTGTAACCGAGGGGTAGGTTTTATTGGATTCTTTTCTGTGATATTTGTGGCAAGTTGGACGTAGAGACGTGCTGTTATCCACTTCCGTAAGGAGGTCATATTCTATTGTGCATTGTATTGTTTGCTCGGGAGTCCGGGATTTGATCAGGCCCTACAGGCAGCTTTGGTTACCTTAAGAGGGGCTCAGTTACTTTAAGTTAGTTCCAGTTACCTTAAGGGATTTTCAATTACTTTAGGTATTTCCAGTTACTTGAGGGATTTCGGTGATCTTAAGTGTTGTCATTTGCCTTAAGGGACCATTTCTGGCCTTAAGGAAAGGAGGACTACGTAGTTGGAATCAGGAATTACTGTGCTTTTATAGAGATAATAAATAAAACGGATCAATAGTCAATCAGGAACTTGTCTCTGCCCTCACTCCATGGAAGTCAGTAGTTTCTTACAGTTTCTAGATACCCCCCCCCCCCACATTTTTATTACATGCGGCGATATACGGTTGCCTAACGACCTCACCCCAAGTGCCAGCAGGACTACCGCTCGTCCTGTGCTGGTGACCACCAGACGGGAATCGCTACATTGGTGTCAGAAGTGGGATTTGCTGTAATTTTTGTGGAAGACGGTGTTATTCTAGAGCTGTACAACGGACACAATAATGGACCGGATGGATTCAAGGGCAATGGAGGAGGAATTGGAGGTGCTTCGGATGGAGGTGCTTCGGATGGAGGAGCCGAAAATATAGTCGAGGATGCCGTCGAGGCCAGGCGAATAATGGAGGAGGAGTTGCGCAGGATGCGTATGTAGCGCGCAGAGATGGAAGAGAGACATAAGTCGGGCAGGGTCCTTGGAGCCCATACGCCGGACATGTTTTTCAGCACTCCAAGTCCTGTGGTTTCCGGTACAGAGGGCGGTTTGAATGTAAACATAGGTCACATCGTCTATAGAGATCAGTGTAAGGGTGCAGGAAAATTGATCGACGCATGCGCCAAACTGAAGTAGTCTCCGTCGTGTAGAGATTGGGAACGCTATTTTGGTGAAACAACGTCCGGTCTGTACGACAACGAAGAGATGTAGTTTGTACACGTTGTATGGTGAGGGAGCCTTGTGATAGACTTGATTCAAGCCCCGTTCTCGTGCGAGAGATCCTAAAAATCATCTCCAACTTCAAAATGTAGCTATTGTGGTCCCGAGAATGGCCAGGCACAGGGGCTAGGTTGGGGATGCCAACCTCGCAAAAGTTGTCTGATGTTTTTAGGCGATGGGACTGGAAATAAAAGGACCCTCACGGGACTGGGACTTGAATCAATTCTATATCACCATGCGGTCCACAACATACAGGACGGGAGCACTCGAGCGTGAGCATCGGGACTACTGTGCTATACTACTCTCCGTCGTGTGTGCCTACCGTCGCCATGAGAAAGCTCGTTAATGACTTCCATCAGTGGGAGACTTTTGGGACGCTTGGTGGCAGCAGGCTTACCATGTGTTCTCGGTAATGTGCGCACGCTCAGAACTACGTAAACAACGGAAGTTTACCTGGTAAGTCTGCTGCCACCTGGCGTTTCAAAGTCTCCCGTTGCAAACGTTTGGTTGTATCGTGGTATTGCTTTAGTTTATTCATGGAGGAAGGAAACCCTCCATGGTAAAAATTATTGTATTGTACCATCATGGTCCATGGAGAGAAACTCCGATTGTACACACCCCCGGACACACAGTCCAACTGCATGCAGCACACGACAATGCACGAAGACCTCACGAATGTATCCATCGCAATACAGACCATCAGCAGCATATTTTGACATAGTCGTTAATCCATTGCCATCTAGATAGCAGATCTATAGCTTCGGCTTTTTAAACTTTTTTATCTTTAGCATTCACAATTGCGAGCATTATTCCTATTTCCTAACGATTCTTCCTCCACAACTAACACAGAGCTGCCAATGCCGTGAAATCATAACAAGAATGACCCTGGGTCACAGAATACATTTTTGCTAATTTATTACTACGATCGCACGCTGATTGGTTCGATCGGTTCCGTCGGAAAGCTTAAGCAGAAAACAATGAAAAAGTTAACACAGCGCTGCAAGATATCCAGCTTGCCAGTATAGTCTAGATTTCAAGCTCGCCAGTAAATTAAATCATACCGTAGAGGGCGCGCTTTGGCGATTTACAACTGCGCGTAGTACACTATCCAATACCGAGCACTATAGTCTTGGGCCATGTGACTAGGTTAACCCTTACCGGAAAAGAATCGTGACGTGTGTGCTGTACGTCTAAAATGGTGTCGGTCTGTTCCGATAACTCGTTAATGCAGGTGTCGTCGTAGTTAGTAATATAACTGGTGTAGTCTAATGGGATTACTAACTGGTTCGACCCGTATGAAGGGTGCATCCGACTTTGTACCTCCATGTTTAAAGATTTCGTACACGCAGACCCCATCTTTATAAGTTCAAGGGTTCGGTGATTTATCTCTGAATGTCCATTCTTTCTTTGCACCTTTTGCAAATGTGTCTCCAATGTTGAACCTAAATAAATATGAAAAAACAGGAAAATAATGAAGCACTTTCAATCTCTTAGAATGGGAAAAGTCCTGGGCCGTATTCACGAAGCCCTCGTAAATTGTTCACTTACGTGGCTCTTAGTAGTGTTCTTAGGTTTTGGAGGTACGTCGGCCGGTCTACCACGTCAGAGCCAACAGCTCTCCCTGCTGGGTAGCTACACCCACAATCTACATTGGGGCCAGATGAATCGTCAGCGGTTTCACGAAGTAGCACTCACTGCTATACCAGCAAAAAACAACAATCAAAGAAAACGGCCTCTGAAGTTGAACACTTTTTAGAAACCCGCCTCCCTTCAAAACTTCAAAGTATTTCCATTTAAATTTTTCAATGTAGATACTTGATGACTTGAACTTATCAATTAATCTTATTTTGACTCATTTGCATAATTAATTATGAAACTAGACACAAGAGAAGATGCGTGCTACTTCGTGAAACCCAAAAAGTGCAAAATTTTTCTTTTTGCGTTTTCACGAAGTAGCACTCGCCTATGGAATTGTAGGTCTTTGTGCATTATCAACAGAAATGCAGTGTCTTACCAACTGCTCTAGAATTGCAAGGGTCGTGGGTTCGAATCCCACCCGAGTAACATGCCTGTGATATTTTTTCACAGGACTCGGGAAAGTACTGAGTATACAGTGCTAACACACATCGGTGTATGGGTAAAAACCAAAATTAATATTCTTTATCCCCGATGCAAATTTAACATCTATTATATTGGTGCAAAACGTTTCTTGTTACGGGCGATGCGGGCGCTGTCGGTGAGTTGGCCGCGGAAAACGAGAACGTCGTGCACCAAGACTACAACGCGCACTAAAGGATCCGGAAACTGGGCGTCTCAGTCATAACAATGCAACACACGGACGTCGTACATACATAGCTCAAGCACGTCGGAAACGGATTAGTTTTACAGAGTTTTTTACTTTATTACGTCTTTTATAACCAAAAAGGCATTTATGAATGGGACTGAAAGGGTAGTGACTCGTTCTTTCACGGCCGTTTAAAACCTTGCAGGGTCGTTGCTCGGGCCTTTATCAAACACCAACTATCCCTCCGGTTCTAAACGGCCGCGGAAGAACGAGTCGCTACCCTATTATTCCTTAAGTAAAAGTGAGTAATTCAGTTTCACTAGTTTAGCAGTCACTATTCAAATTAGACCATTCAATTCCACAAGGCCGCAACATTCATTAAATTTCGTAAAAGCCAGCAGCAAGACCTGGTCAGCCATTCAATTTCATTTGATTGTTTTTAAATTAAATAACGACCCCTTTAAAATAATAAATAATAATAAAACCAGCTCTTATATAGCGCAAATCCAAAAAAATGATCATTGCGCTTTACACACAAACAAAAAGCAAATAATTACAATACACTGAATAAATAAGTTTTGAGGTTGCATTTGAAAGCAGAAACCGTTGGAGAGGACCTTAGGGTACGTGGTTATGTGTTCCAGAGAGTTGGCCCAAAAAAACTGAACGATCCATCGCCTATCCGCCTGCTACTCTTTGGAATGGAAAGACGAGTAACGTCCCGGCTCGATCGCAGGCCTTCCCTAGATGGTACATGGGTGGCAATGCAGTCTTTCAGGTAGACAGGCGACAGATCGTTGAGAGCTTTGTAGATGTAGATTAGTGTTTTGAACTTGATCCTTTTGTCAATTGGCAACCAGTGTAGAGAGTTTAACAGAGGAGATGTGGAATGACGACGTAACCTGGAATACAATGCGGGCTGCCCGATTTTGTAAGCTTTTGTTTTCTTTGAAACATTGGTTAACTTTTAATTTGAGATGGTCCTGACATTAGCCGAAAAACAAAGGGCAACAAAAATGTATCGAGGCTAAAAAAATGCATAGTTTTGCATTTTCAAAGTTATCGATGCAGGCTTTAACTGTATTTTATAAAAATGAAGGGTAACAACGCAAAACGAACAGCTATTTAAACTAGACATTAGGTGTTTGTGAACAAACACAAAGCTGTTCCGTGTTCTTTTGCTTAGATTATGTGCTAAAATGACCAAGGAGCCTATAACTGAAAAAAAGTTTGAAATGTTGAATAGTGTCTTGAGTTATGATGCCACTTCCGGTTGACCCGAAAGTAGAGGTCGACATGGGGTCACGGTAACCTAAGGCTAATCTCCAATGCCCAAGGGGTCTAAACTGAAAAAAAGTTTGAAAATCGGTTCAATGGCACTTGAGATATGGTCCCACTTCCAGTTGACACGGAAGAAGAATTCAAAATGAGGTCACGGTTTTTCCCAACAGATTTTAAGACCTAAGGAGTCTATAACTGAAGAATTTTTTTTAAATCGGTTGTGTAACTCTTGAGATATGGTCCCACTTCCGGTTAACCCGGAAGTAGAGGTCAACTTGAGGTCACAGTTTTTCAAAATTAATGTCCATGCCCCAAGGAGTCTTCACTACAGACAGTGTAAAAATTGGTCCTGCACTTCTTGAGATATGGTGCTGCAAGGATTTTCACTGTCAATAGAGGGCGGTATATAAGATGAGTGGTCCCTAGTTGAATAATGTAAAAACTTGCATTTGACTCAGTATTGTTTGATTTGGTTGGTTTCTTGAGTTCATGCCAGTATCTTTAGAGTCCATTGCCATGTGACAAACTACTTAATGATAAAATCCTTGTATTTGGTTGGTGGTTTGATGTTTGATCTAGTTCGAGTGGATTTTACTGAACTCGTAACCACCAAACTCTGCACCTACGATCACCATTTTCTGCTAAATGTGCATGCGCGGAATAAAATGTGCGAGCTTGGAAGCACACAAACAAGAGAAATCCCTGCTAAGCAGTGTATTTCGCTTGACGTAAGCGCAGAATTCACTGCTTCTTCTAAGCACTGAATCTTTGCTTCCAGAGCAGAGCACTACATTGGGCCCATTCGCACAAGATTTTTCATAAGGTTTATCGCGATTCAGAACCGCAATGCATTTTGGGAAGGAATATGGGGCGGTATCTACCAGTTTCTAAGACTCGCGCTCGCAACGCCTATACCTTTGTGTGGGTTCAACAGCGCCCTCTCTTGAAATTTTGCGATTTGCGATAAAACCTTAATAAGCAAGTTCCCATCATGATAGGCCTGGGTGACTAGTGAAATTTACTAACTGGACTAGTCGCACCTCAAACCCAACTACGACACTTGTCGAGATAAATTACGGATTCTCAAGACTTGTGCGGCAAAGTGTTGCAAGCGCACGTTATATTATATGTTGCGAATAGTAAGAAGCAACACAATTAAGTGTTTCACCAGATAGGTAGTCGGGCCAACGTTTGAGCACGATTATAACAGAGTAGAGAAAAATAGTAGTCGTGACTCAAACAATAATTTGTAGTCGCGACTTTAACACTAAAGCACACTAGTCGCCCCGGCCTACTTTTGCACATAAGTAAACCACGGGTATTATCCTGCGAATGCAAATCTAATTTTTAAGTCACTGTTGTTTTCGCAGCGAAAGTTTTGCAGGAGTTGAGCACAATTAGTCAACTGTAGCATTTTTTTATTGGGAACTGTGACGCTCAAGAACGCATTCCTTGCTAAGCTGTTAAATACGCTTACCGTAAGCACAATTTCATGATTACGTAAGCGCTGCGATTCATTCCCTTAAAAGCCATTGGCCCAGGACCAAACTACACTAAAGCTTTTTAAACACAAAAAGCAGCTAAACACAGCAAATACAAGTACAAGTTGTGATTCAAGGTATTCTGCTCATCTGCAAATTTTTTAAAGCAAAATAATTTGCCTATTGATTATAATAAGTAGCTCTATAATATTTAGCCACTATTCTGCTCAGTTTCTGCTTTTTATAAAGCAAAATGTTTTGCCTATTTATTATAAGCAGCTCTATACAAGTGACCCACTCAACCACAAGAGAAACGTCAGAATAATAAAATCGCTGCTTTTGTATTCCTGCCAAAGAGTTTTTGTATGTCATGGTATAATTTCCGAAAAGAAAGCGAAATACTTGAGTTAGTTTAGGGTTATGGTCCCCGATTTCACCCGTAAAAGATTCCAAATCCCAGGCGTTCTATTTTTGTCGTCCACGCTTGTCGCCTGAAACGAACCCGGTCAACTCGGTCCCAAACTAACTCGGTCCCAGTCATACGTTGACAGTTTTTTCACTCATTTCTCAAAAACGAACCCGGTCAACTCGGTCCCAAACCAACTCGGTCCCAGTCATACGTTGACAGGTTTTTTTTCACTAATTTCTCAAAAACTACAACACCACAGCAAGTAATATTTTAAGGGAAGCTTTCAACTATCATTATCTTCAAAATGTTTAAGTTTAGTGTAATTCTGTGGACACCATGGTATGTCGTCGTCGTCAAAAACGTACCCCTATTTATATACGCACGTTCGTTAAACGAAAACCCTATGCCTCTGTGTACGTCCAGAACTCGGTTAGGAAACGAAGAAACAGACACTGCGCTGTGGTCCAGAACGTATGTAGAAAAACAAGAAAAAGAGACTTGAGTAGACTCCTCTCAAGAAGTCACAACTCATGATAGGTACATACTGAATTGCATTTACCCTGGAGAATGGTTAACAATAACATGGAAGTGACTGCATCCAGTTATGTTCAAACGCGTAGACTCATCTCAAGAAGTCACAACTCATGATAGGTACATACTGTACGGCATTTACCAAAGAGAATATTTCGCAATAACATGAAAGTGACTGCATCAAGTTTACAAATTAAAAATTCAAATGAAGACCACGTGGTTAATTAATGAAGAATTTTTACACTTTTGTATTAGAATAAAGCTTAGGTTCTAAGCTTCAATTTGATATATGATTTAACTATTTTATCCTAATACTTTAGGAGTAGGGGCCTAAACAAAAACGCTGTACAAACGCTATGGGGTTTGAGGCGGAAACAAAGAATAATAACAATAACTAGACTTCAAGTGTTTGTGAACAAACACAGTGCTGTTCCGTTTTTAATTTTCAATGTTCATGGGGTCTATAGTTGAAAAGAAACTGAAGATCGGTTGCATGGTTCTTGAGATATGGTCCCACTTCCGGTTGACCCGGAAGTAAAGGTCAATTTGAGGTAAAGGTAATCCAAGTTCAATCTTTAGGGTTCAAAGGGTATATAACTGAAAAGAACTTGAACATTGGTTGTGCAGTTCTTAAGATATGGTTCCACTTCCGGTTGACCCGGATGTAAAGGTCAACTTGGGTCATGGTCATCCAAGTTTAATCTTTAATGATCAATGGGTCTTAAACTGGAACTAAATGGAAAAATCGGTTGTGTTGTGCTTGAGGTATGGTCCCACTTCCGGTTGACCTAGAAATAAAGTTCAACATGGGGTCACGGTAATGAGAGTTCAATCTTTCGTGCTCGATGGGTCTACAATTGTAAAGAAATTAAAAATCGGTTGTGTAGTTCTTGAGATCATTAATCTATGACATTCCCTCATCAGCAGGATACATCATTTATGTTACTTTGAGAGTTTCCTGTTTGGCAGTGTTCTTCGTCTCGAGATTGGTCTCGGTATATAAGAGACAGCACAAACCCAACTATTTTATGTGGTTCAGGAGAAAATTATTTCTCCTCTATACTATAATGATCGTTGATTCGCTGGGCGCCACAATGTTTTCCGTCAAGTGGCGCCCGCACCCTGCTGAATCGATGCGTCCTAGGGTTAGGGTTAGGTAATCACTCTTAAAAAAATAGTTGAATAGTGTCTTGAGTTATGGTGCCACTTCCGGTTGACCCGAAAGTAGAGGTCGACATGGGGTCACGGTAACCTAAGGCTAATCTCCGATGCCCAAGGGGTCTTAAACTGAAAAAAGTTTGAAAATCGGTTCAATGGTACTTGAGATATGGTCCCACTTCCAGTTGACACTGAAGGAGAGGTCAAAATGAGGTCACGGTTTTTCCCAACAAGTTTTAAGACCTAAGGAGTCTATAACTGAAGAATTTTTTTTAAATCGGTTGTGTAACTCTTCAGATATGGTCCCACTTCCGGTTAACCCGGAAGTAGAGGTCAACTTGAGGTCACAGTTTTTCAAAATTAATGTCCATGCCCCAAGGAGTCTTCACTACAGACAGTGTAAAAATTGGTCCTGCACTTCTTGAGATATGGTGCTGCAAGGATTTTCACTGTCAATAGAGGGCGGTATATAAGATGAGTGGTCCCTAGTTGAATAATGTAAAAACTTGCATTTGACTCAGGATTGTTTGATTTGGTTGGTTTCTTGAGTTCATGCCAGTATCTTTAGAGTCCATTGCCATGTGACAAACTACTTAATGATAAAATCCCTGTATTTGGTTGGTGGTTTGATGTTTGATCTAGTTCGAGTGGATTTTACTGAACTCGTAACCACCAAACTCTGCACCTACGATCACCATTTTCTGCTAAATGTGCATGCGCGGAATAAAATGTGCGAGCTTGGAAGCACACAAACAAAAGAAATCCCTGCTAAGCAGTGTATTTCGCTTGACGTAAGCGCAGAATTCACTGCTTCTTCTAAGCACTGAATCTTTGCTTCCAGAGCAGAGCACTACATAGGGCCCATTCGCACAAGATTTTTCAGAAGGTTTATCGCGATTCAGAACCGCAATGCATTTTGGGAAGGAATATGGGGCGGTTTCTACCAGTTTCTACGACTCGCGCTCGCAACGCCTATACCTTTGTGTGGGTTCAACAGCGTCCTCTCTTAAAATTTTGCATTCGCGATAAAACCTCAATAAGCAAGTTCCCATCATGATAGGCCTGGGTGACTAGTGAAATTTACTAACTGGACTAGTCGCACCTCAAACCCAACTATGACACTTGTCGAGATAAATTACGGATTCTCAAGACTTGTGCCGCAAAGTGTTGCAAGCGCACGTTATATTATATGTTGCGAATAGTAAGAAGCAACACAACTAAGTGTTTCACCAGACAGGTAGTCGGGTCAACGTTTGAGCACGATTATAACAGAGTAGAGAAAAATAGTAGTCGCGACTCAAATAATAATTTGTAGTCGTGACTCAAACAATAATTTGTAGTCGCGACTATAACACTAAAGCACACTAGTCGCCCCGGCCTACTTTTGCACGTAAGTAAACCACGGGTATTATCCTGCGAATGCAAATCTAATTTTCAAGTCACTTTTGTTTTCGCAGCGAAAGTTTTGCAGGAGTTGAGCACAATTAGTCAACTGTAGCATTTTTTTATTGGGAACTGTGACGCTCAAGAACGCATTCCTTGCTAAGCTGTTGAATACGCTTAGCGTAAGCACAATTCATTGATTACGTAAGCGCTGCGATTCTTTCCCTTAAAAGCCATTGGCCCAGGACCAAACTACACTAAAGCTTTTTAAACACAAAAAGCAGCTAAACACGGCAAATACAAGTACAAGTTGTGATTCAAGGTATTCTGCTCATCTGCAATTTTTTTAAAGCAAAATAATTTGCCTATTGATTATAATAAGTAGCTCTATAACATTTAGCCACTATTCTGCTCAATTTCTGCATTTTTATAAAGCAAAATGTTTTGCCTATTTATTATAAGCAGCTCTATACAAGTGACCCACTCAACCACAAGAGAAACGTCAGAATAATAAAATCGCTGCTTTTGTATTCCTGCCAAAGAGTTTTTGTATGTCGTGGTATAATTTCCGAAAAGAAAGCGAAATACTTGAATTAGTTTAGGGTTATGGTCCCCGACTTCACCCGTAAAAGATTCCAAATCCCAGGCGTTCTATTTTTGTCGTCCACGCTCGTCGCCTGAAACGAACCCGGTCAACTCGGTCCCAAACTAACTCGGTCCCAGTCATACGTTGACAGTTTTTTCACTCATTTCTCAAAAACGAACCCGGTCAACTCGGTCCCAAACCAACTCGGTCCCAGTCATACGTTGACAGTTTTTTTTTTCACTAATTTCTCAAAAACTACAACACCACACCAAGTAATATTTTAAGGGAAGCTTTCAACTATCATTATCTTCAAACTGTTTAAGTTTAGTGTAATTCTGTGGACACCATGGTATGTCGTCGTCGTCAAAAACGTACCCCTATTTATATACGCACGTTCATTAAACGAAAACCCTATGCCTCTGTGTACGTCCAGAACTCGGTTAGGAAACGAAGAAACAGACACTGCGCTGTGGTCCAGAACGTATGTAGAAAAAAAAGAAAAAGAAACTTGAGTAGACTCCTCTCAAGAAGTCACAACTCATGATAGGTACATACTGAATTGCATTTACCATAGAGAATGTTTAACAATAACATGGAAGTGACTGCATCCAGTTATGTTCAAACGCGTAGACTCATCTCAAGAAGTCACAACTCATGATAGGTACATACTGTATGGCATTTACCAAAGAGAATATTTCACAATAACATGAAAGTGACTGCATCAGGTTTACAAATTAAAAATTCAAATGAAGACCACGTGGTTAATTAATGAAGAATTTTTACACTTTTTTATTAGAGTAAACCTTAGGCTCTAAGCTTCAATTTGATATATGATTTAACTATTTTATCCTAATACTTTAGGAGTAGGGGCCTAAACAAAAACGCTGTACAAACACAATGGGGTTTTAGGCGGAAACAAAGAATAATAATAATAATAATAACTAGACATGTAGTGTTTGTGAACAAACACACAGCTGTTCCGTTTTTAATTTTCAATGTTCAAGGGGTCTTTAATTGAAAAGAAACTGAAGATCGGTTGCATGGTTCTTGAGATATGGTCCCACTTCCGTTTGACCCGGAAGTAGAGGTCGACATGGGTCATGGTAACCTAAAGCGAATCTCGAATGGCCAAGGAGTCTCTTACTGAAAAAAGTTTGAAAATCGGCCGTTTACTTCTTGAGATATGGTCCCACTTCGGGTTGACCAGGAAACGACAGGTCAACTTGAGGTCACGGTTTTTCAAAATTAATCCCCAATCCCCATGGAGTCTGCAACTACCAACAGTCTAACAATCGGCCGTGAACTTCTGGGATACGGACCACTTCCGGTTGACTCGGAAGTAGAGGTCAACTTGAGGTCACGGTGTTTCAGAGTTTATTTTTAACGCCTAAGGGGTCTAAAACTGAAAAAAAAATTAAAAATCGATTGTATAGTACTTGAGATATGGTCCAACTTCTGGTTGACCCGGAAGTGGAGGTCAAGCTGAGGTCACGGTGTTTCAAAGTTTATTTTTAATATCTAAGGGGTCTAAAACTGAAAAAAAGTTTGAAAATCGGTTGTATAGTACTTGAGATAGGGTCCCTCTTCCGGTTGACCCGGAAGTAGAGGTCAACTTGAGGTCACGGTTTTTCCAAATTAATCTCCCAAGGAGTCTTTAACTACAAACAGGGTAAGAATCGGCCCTGTACTTCTTGAGGTATTTTGCTACAAAGATTTTCCAATTAAATATGCAAATGAGGGTCACGTGGTAAACTAATTAAGAGTTTTAAAAAAATACATTTTAAGTAAAGCTTATGTTTTAAGCTTCAATTTGGTATAAAAACGCACTCTTTCCTCTTTCGTATTATGGGCTTTCAACAAAAAAATTTACAAACTAATGCTTTGGTTTTCTTCCATTAAATATTTTTACTGGCAATAGAGGGCGGTATGTAAGATGAGTGGTCTTACTATCAACATCTCCTTTTTACTAGTCAAATGTTCAGTTTAAAAACAGGTTAAAAATCGGCCCGGTACTTCTTGAGGTATGGTGTTACAAAGATTTCCCAATCAAATATGCAAATGAGGGTCACGTGGTTAATTAATCAAGAATTTAAAAACAAAATTACATGAGGAATTAAGCTTAGGTCTTAGTCTTTAATTTGATATATGAAATAACTCTTTTCAAGTTATGGTTTAGGAGAATAGGCTGAAACAAAAAGCGTTTACAAAATTGCTATTGTTGTCTTCGATTAAATATTTTTTACAGTCTCTAGAGGGCGGTATGTAATATGAGTGGTCTGTATACTAGAGGAGATGTTATTACTAGTCAAATGTTCAGTTGAAATGTTTATCTCAAAAAGTTCAATTAAAAAGTTTAATAAATGTAAATAAAACTAATATTTGACTCAGGATTGTTTGATTTGTTGGTTTCTTGAGTTTAATGCAGTAATTTAAGAGTCCAATGTCATGTCACAAAAAACTACATTAAGAATAAAATCCTTGTATTTGGTCAGTGGTTTGATGTTTGATTTAGCACGAGTGGATTTCGCTTAACTCTTAACGGCCACCAAACTCTGCGAGTGCGAGCTTGGAAGCACACAAACAAAAGAAATCCCTGCTTAGTAGTCTATTTCGTTTGACGTAAGCGCAGAAAACACTGCTTCTGCTAAGCACTGAATATTTGCTTCCAGAGCAGAGCATTATTTCGCCCATTTGCACAGGATTTTTCAGTATGCAAGTTCCCATCATGAAATTTACTACTCGACTAGTCGCACCTCAAACCCAACTACGACACTTGTCGAGATAAATTACGAATTTACAAGATTTGTACCGCAATGTGCTACAAGTGTTGCGATTAGTAGTAAGCAACACAACTGTTTCACCAAACAGGTAGTCGGGACGAGTTTTGTAGTCAACGTGTGGGCATGATTATAATGGAGTAGAGAAAAACAGTAGTCGCGACTCAAATAATAGAGAGGTTTCGCAAGTGTACAGATAAACATACAGATACCGATACGTCGACACTTTGTGTGTTCAATTGACGCGTATCCACGACTATCGTATTTTGCATATACGTTCGTACAGAATACGGGAGCTTATACACGTTATAGATAATGCATACTGTTTTGCAGATTTTTAGTTGTATTTTTGTCCTCGATCAAAAATATTTCCCACGGAATAGCTTTCACATCGTGCTTGATACAGATAGAATTTGTTTAGTCATTTGCAAGCAAAAAGATCTAATCGGTCATGTATGTCAGAAAAACACTCATGATGAATGCGAGTGCACTCAAGTGTAACATACCTATAGTTTGCGAAACAAAATTCAACACATGGCTGATGTGATGGTTACGGTTATCATATCCATATCTGTATCTGTATCCGCACGCTTGCGACACCTCTCTAATAATTTTTAAACAAAAAAAGCAGCTAAACACAGCAAATACAAGTACAGGTTGTGAATCAAGGTATTCTGCTGATCTGCAATTTTTTTTAAAGCAAAATGTTTTGCTTATTGATTATATAAGCAGCTCTATAACATTAAGGCACTATTCTGCTCAATTTATGCATTTTTATAAAGCAAAATGTTTTGCCTATTTATTATAAGCAGCTTTATACAAATGACCCACTCAACCACAAGAGAAACGTCAGCATAATAAAATCGCTACTTTTGTATTCCTGCCAAAGAGTTTTTGTATGTCATGGTATAATTTCCGAAAAGAAAGCGAAATACTTGAATTAGTTTAGGCAAATGGTCCCCGGCGCAAACAAGGTGACTTCACCCGTAAATGATTCAAAATCCATGACGTTCTATTTTCGTTGTCCACGCCCGTCGCCTGAAACGAAGCCGGTCAACTCGGTCCCAAACCAACTCGGTCCCAGTCATACGTTGACAGTTTTTTCACTAATTTCTCAAAAACTACAACACCACAGCAAGTAATATTTTAAGGGAAGCTTTCTACTACCATTATCTTCAAACTGTTTAAGTTTAGTGTAAATCTGTGGACACGATGGTGTGTCGTCGTAGTCAAAAACCCCTATTCAATTGCGCACGTTCGTTAAACGAAAACCCTATGCCTTCGTTAGTGTAAATCTGTGGACACGATGGTGTGTCGTCGTAGTCAAAAACCCCTATTCAATTGCGCACGTTCGTTAAACGAAAACCCTATGCCTTCGTGTACGTCCGGAACTCGGTTAGGAAACGAATAAAAAGAGAATTCGCTGTGGTCCAGAACGTAAGTAGAAAAACAACAAAAGAAGACTTGATTAGACTTCTTTCAAGAAGTCACAGCTCATGATAGGTACATACTGAATTGCATTTACCATAGAAAAAGTTTAACAATCACATGGAAGCGACTGCATACAGTTATATTCAAATGCGTATACTCATCTCAAGAAGTCACAACTCATGATAGGTACATACTGTATGGCATTTACCAAAGAGAATATTTAACAATAACATTGAAGCGACTGCATCCAGTTATATTCTAATGAAGATTACGTGGTTAATTAATTAAGATTTTCAATTTTTTTTACATTTAGAGTAAAGCTTATGTTCTAAGGTACAATTTGGTATAATAAACTCACTCTTTCGTATTATGGTTTGGGAAATTAGGCTTAAAGAAAAAAACGTGTACAAATGCTATGGGTTTTAGGCAGAAACAAAGAATAATAATAATAATAAAAATAATAACTAGACATTAGGTGTTTGTGAACAAACACAAAGCTGTTCCGTGTTCTTTTGCTTGGATTATGTGCTAAAATGACCAAGGAGCCTATAACCGAAAAAAAGTTTGAAATTGTTGAATAGTGTCTTGAGTTATGGTGCCACTTCCGGTTGACCCAAAGTAGAGGTCGACATGGGGTCACGGTATCTCCAATGCCCAAGGGGTCTAAAACTGAAAAAAAGTTTTAAAATCGGTTGAATAGTACTTGAGATATGGTCCCACTTCCAGTTGACACGGAAGAAGAGGTCAAAATGAGGTCACGGTTTTTCCCAACAAATTTTAAGTCCTAAGGAGTCTATAACTGAAGAATTTTTTTTAATCGGTTGTGTAACTCTTGAGATATGGTCCCACTTCCGGTTGACCTGGAAGTAGAGGTCAACTTGATGTCACAGTTTTTCAAAATTAATGTCCATGCCCCACGGAGTCTTCACTACAGTGTAAAAATTGGTCCTGCACTCCTTGAGATATGGTGTTGCAAGGATTTTCAGTCACTTGTCAATAGAGGGCGGTATATAAGATAAGTGGTCCCTAGTTGAATAATGTAAAAACTTGCATTTGACTCAGGATTGTTTAATTTGGTTGGTTTCTTGAGTTCATGCTAGTATCTTTAGAGTCCATTACCATGTGACAAACTACTTAAGGATAAAATCCTTGTATTTGGTTGGTGGTTTGATGTTTGATCTTGTTCGAGTGGATTTTACTGAACTCGTAACCACCAAACTCTGCACCTACGATCACCATTTTCGGCTTAATGTGCATGCGCGGAATAAAATGTGCGAGCTTGGAAGCACACAAACAAAAGAAATCCCTGCTAAGCAGTGTATTTTGCTTGACGTAAGCGCAGAATTCACTGCTTCTGCTAAGCACTGAATCTTTGCTTCCAGAGCAGAGCACGACATTGGGCCCATTTGCACAAGATTTTTCATAAGGTTTATTGCGATTCAGAACCGCAATGCATTTTGGGAAGGAATATGGGGCGGTTACTATGCAGTTTGTACGACTCGCGCTCGCAACACCCTCTCTTGAAATTTTGCAATTCGCGATAAAACCTTCCCAGCAGGCAAATGACGTCTTTCTGACGTCATATTATGGTTGATTTTGAGTCATGACGTCAGATTACCAAAAAGTTACTAAAATACAACGTCAGATTGGCGACAAGTATCAAACGTAAATTAATAACGTCGTATGGACGTCGTAAGATGGTCATGACTATGATAACTAAAATGTAACCGAAAATGAACGTTACATTTTAGGTAGATTTATAACTAAATAGAAACGTCATTGACCAGACGTTGCTTAGACGTTATTTTATTGTCATAGTTTGACCATAGTTTTATTACAACAGTCTGACCATAATAAGACGTCGCAGTAATGTTTGTATTTTAACCAGATAGTAACGTCATTGAGCAGACGTTGCATAGACGTCTTTTGTATGTCCCTTTGTAACCATAATTGTATTACCATAAGCCGACCATAAACAAACGTCATATTTTTGTTTGTATTACAACCAGTTAGTAGCGTCATTATATTTTGGTCAACCTGTGACATCAAGTAGGACGTCATAATATGTACATCAGTATTTCGTCATATTATGGTCAGCTTGTGACGGCAATTTACCGTCACAACATTATTTGCATATTATGCAAATTTTGAGGTCAGGCTTAGATGTGGTTGCATACTGCAACAATTATAGAACAAATTAATCGGTAATAATTAAAAATTAATTAACTAAGAAATAATAAACGTAGATAATGTTGATGTTACGTCAGGTTTGGGGTATTCCAATGACGTCTAAACGATGTCATTAATTGACAATGTGCCGACGTCGGTTTGTGGTCGGAAAAATTACGTTGCATCATGGTCGATAACAGACGTCCTACAAACCATAGAACCATGAGCCAACCGTCATCCGACGTCGGGATTTGACGTCATGTTTTGGGAAATTTACCGACGTCTAATTGACAGTCGTTTATTGACCGTCTGTCGACGTCGGTTTGTGGTCGGAAAAATTACGTTGTATCATGGTCGGTTAGTGGTCGGAAAAATTACGTTGTATCATGGTCGATAACAGACGTCCTACAAACTTTCACATAGAACCATGAGCCGACGTCGGGATTTGACGTCGATTTAACGTTACTATGACCATCTTGTGCCTGCTGGGTTAATAGGCAAGTTCCCATCATGATAGGCCTGGGTGACTAGTGAAATTTACAAACTCGACTAATCGCCCCTCAAACCCAACTTGGACGCTTGCCGCGATAAATTACGGATTCTCAAGACTTGTGCCGCAAAGTGTTGCAAGCGCACGTTATATTATATGTTGCGAATAGTAAGAAGCAACACAACCAGTATTTCACTGGACAGGTAGTCGGGACAATTTTTGTAGTCAACGTTTGAGCACGATTATAACAGAGTAGAGAAAAATAGTAGTCGCGACTCAAATAATAATTTGTAGTCATAGCTCAAATAATAATTTGTAGTCGCGACTTTAACACTAAAGCACACTAGTCGCCCCGGCCTACTTCTGCACGTAAGTAAACCACTGGTATTATCCTGAGATTGCAAATCAAATTTTTAAGTCACTGTTGTTTTCAGTTTTACAGGACTTGAGCACATAGGCAACTGTAGCTTTTTTTATTGCGAATTGTGACGCTCAAGAACACATTCCCTGCTAAGCTGTTAAATACGCTTAGCGTAAGCACAATTCCATGATTACGCAAGCGCTGCGATTCTTTCCTTTAAAAGCCATTGGCCCTGGACCAAACTACACTAAAGATTTTTAAACACAAAAAGCAGCTAAACACAGCAAATACAAGTACAAGTTGTGAATCAAGGTATTCTGCTGATCTGCAATTTATTTTAAAGCAAAATGTTTTGCCTATTGATTATATAAGCAGCTCTATAACATTAAGCCACTATTCTGCTCAATTTATGCATTTTTATAAAGCAAAATGTTTTGCCTATTTATTATAAGCAGCTTTATACAAATGACCCACTCAACCACAAGAGAAACGTCAGCATAATAAAATCGCTGCTTTTGTATTCCTGCCAAAGAGTTTTTGTATGTCATGGTATAATTTCCGAAAAGAAAGCGAAATACTTGAATTAGTTTAGACAAATGGTCCCCGGCGCAAACAAGGTGACTTCACCCGTAAATGATTGAAAATCCCTGGCGTTCTATTTTCGTCGTCCACGCTCGTCGCCTGAAACGAAGCCGGTCAACTCGGTCCCAAACCAACTCGGTCCCAGTCATACGCTGACATTTTTTTCACTAATTTCTCAAAAACTACAACACCACAGCAAGTAATATGTTAAGGGAAGCTTTCAACTATCATTATCTTCAAACTGTTTAAGTTTAGTGTAAACATGGAGGTAGAATGTGTGGACACGATGGTGTGTCGTCGTCGTCAAAAACCCCTATTCAATTGCGCACGTTCGTTAAACGAAAACCCTATGCCTTCGTGTACGTCCAGAACTCGGTTAGGAAACGAATAAAAAGAGAATTCGCTGTGGTCCAGAACGTAAGTAGAAAAACAACAAAAGGAGACTTGAGTAGACTTCTCTCAAGAAGTCACAACTCATGATAGGTACATACTGAATTGCATTTACCATAGAGAATGTTTAACAATAACATGGAAGCGACTGCATCCAGTTATATTCAAATGCGTATACTCATCTCAAGAAGTCACAACTCATGACAGGTACATACTGTATGGCATTTACCAAAGAGAATATTTAACAATAACATTGAAGCGACTGCATCCAGTTATATTCAAATGAAGATTACGTGGTTAATTAATTAAGATTTTCAATTTTTTTTACATTTAGAGTAAAGCTTATGTTCTAAGCTACAATATGGTATAATAAACTCACTCTTTCGTATTATGGTTTGGGAGATTAGGCTTAAAGAAAAAACGTGTACAAATGCAATGGGGTTTTGGCGAGAAACAAAGAATAATAATAATAATAATAATAAAAATAATAAAAATCTCGACGAAAACAATACCTGTTCCGACGGTAGGTCGGAACAGCTAAAAATCTCGACGAAAACAATAGCTGTTCCGACTGGATCGGAACAGCTAATAATAATAATAATAATAATAATAACTAAACATTAGGTAATTGTGAACAAACACAAAGCTGTTCCGTGTTCTTTTGCTTAGATTATGTGCTAAAATGACCAAGGAGCCTATAACTGAAAAAAAGTTTGAAATGTTGAATAGTGTCTTGAGTTATGATGCCACTTCCGGTTGACCCGAAAGTAGAGGTCGACATGGGGTCACGGTAACCTAAGGCTAATCTCCAATGCCAAAGGGGTCTAAACTGAAAAAAAGTTTGAAAATCGGTTCAATGGCACTTGAGATATGGTCCCACTTCCAGTTGACACGGAAGAAGAGGTCAAAATGAGGTCACGGTGGTTTTTCCCAACAAATTTTAAGACCTAAGGAGTCTATAACTGTGAGATATGGTCCCACTTCCGGTTAACCCGGAAGTAGAGGTCAACTTGAGGTCACAGTTTTTCAAAATTAATGTCCATGCCCCAAGGAGTCTTCACTACAGACAGTGTAAAAATTGGTCCTGCACTTCTTGAGATATGGTGCTGCAAGGATTTTCACTGTCAATAGAGGGCGGTATATAAGATGAGTGGTCCCTAGTTGAATAATGTAAAAACTTGCATTTGACTCAGTATTGTTTGATTTGGTTGGTTTCTTGAGTTCATGCCAGTATCTTTAGAGTCCATTGCCATGTGACAAACTACTTAATGATAAAATCCTTGTATTTGGTTGGTGGTTTGATGTTTGATCTAGTTCGAGTGGATTTTACTGAACTCGTAACCACCAAACTCTGCACCTACGATCACCATTTTCTGCTAAATGTGCATGCGCGGAATAAAATGTGCGAGCTTGAAAGCACACAAATAAAAGAAATCCCTGCTAAGCAGTGTATTTCGCTTGACGTAAGCGCAGAATTCACTGCTTCTTCTAAGCACTGAATCTTTGCTTCCAGAGCAGAGCACTACATTGGGCCCATTCGCACAAGATTTTTCATAAGGTTTATCGCGATTCAGAACCCCAATGCATTTTGGGAAGGAATATGGGGCGTTGGACGTACGCTCAATAAATCACGATGAATGGGGCCTTAGATTCTAAAATCGTGTACACGTCATTGGAAACAAAGCAAAAATCATTCAAAAGTTATAGCAACCAATCATTAAATATATTTATTTTCAATACAATTTGCAGAAATTGTCTTTGTCGTTAAAGTCCATACCAACTGGCGCGTTTTTTTTTTATCTGCTGTATCCTCTGCTTACCAGTTATCACGCTACTATGCCTTTTTCTTTGAATTGGGAAAAAAATAATGATACCATATATCAACCGATGCCCTAATTATCTTCATTTGTTAATACGAAGTATGCAAACATGTATTAAAACTTGATGGACATTGAAATGTTCACACCACACACCGATCTTGGATGACTTCAACTGGCCCCATTTGTTTTGAGTTTTTCCTGTTTTCACGGCAAACGAGAAAGTATGGTTTCCCGGTGAAGCCATACATGGAAGAAACATCTGCAGTGACTACAAGTGTTCTTTGAGACTCTGTGTATGACTGTATAGCCAGCAGTTGCCTTCATTTTATTCAAAATATTTTTTTATTAAATTTTTAAAATTACCATGGTAACTTGCAAAAAATAAAAAAAAATAAAAAAAATATAACAAGTGTGAATAATTACTGGCTTCAAAATCTGATTTCTATTTATTTTTTTCCTATTTTTTTTCTTAATATTTATAATAAAGCGTATAAATAAACAGTGGTAATTGAATCAACAAGCTGATGTTTAAATTTTTAATATAAATAATAGTATTGATACGAGGGTTACAAAATAAAAATCTCCGAAAATGATATAAGGCACATGGCTTCTTTAAGCCTCGGTATTTTTTTTCAAGAATGCTCAGCAAAACATTCAGTCACATGATTTTGATCATCATGAATTGTGAATTGAAATAGCGTTTGATGAAACTTTTTCGGTGGGCAAATATTTTTATATGGCCTCAACATTATGACATATTTGTGTACCTTGTAGAAATGCCTAAAATACCAAACTTTTTGCATTTACAAGTGCAAATATCCAGTGGAGCCTTACGTGTTTCTAAGTTTTTGTCAAGGGAGAGGAGACTCTTTGCTTGGCGAATAAAACCACACAATTTTTATCTTGGGACTGTTTACATCACGCACAGAGAGGTAAAAGATTTGCCACGATATTAGGGGCACCTCGAAAACAGGACCTCCTACGATATACCAGAACTTCTTCGAAGCTTCCTTTTCAGTCAGATAAACTCCGCGGCTATTAGTGGCTGTGGTTATGATTTTGTTTTAAAAGAGGGTACCACTTTCATACAAGCCTTTTTAGTCGGATTTCTCCTGTGCTATTAAGTATTAGCAGTGGTGATTATTGTTGAGGGGGTAGACCAGACTTAGACCACTAAAATCCGTGTAACTGAATTATACCATGTGCTCAACACAATAAAATAAGTGTGTCATTGGAGCAGTGTACGTGCTATATTTTTAGTCGACTAAGCATTATTACCCTTACAGTCATCTTAGCTGGGAAATACTCAGTGCAGTGGATAAAATTGACACAATGACAAAAGCCGATTGAATTAAAACTATGCGTAAATGAGGCGAAACATAATCCACATTACGGATAATGTGTTGGCCCGCTCGATCAACACTAAAATAAAATTATTACGAAATACCCTACATATCATGCCAAGTACCATCATTGCCAAGTATACCCATCCCCAATATTGAAGCTCAATTCCAGAAACGAACACCAATTCCTTTAGTTGGAGAACGCAAGAGAGAAGGTGAGGAGGGGAGGGGACGCGTCGCGACGTTTCACAACTAAGTTGTGCACGCTCAACAATTAATTTTTATCAAAATACAACATTAATGACAAATTGCCATACCGATTATAAATACAATTTCTAATCCAATCCTACGAAATGATTATAACCTGTAAGAATACCTCCCTTGCCCCCACATTACCTTTTACAACATTTTGTATACTAGAATCCTCCTCATCTAGTATGTATCATTTACACCGTATTCACGAGGCATAGCAACAGTCTTTGACTCGGATACAACGGGCACAACATGAGTTTGAAGCAACTCACAGTGATTACAGCAGTCTGGCAATGTGCTATTACATACATTTTGTTACAGCTAACTCTCTCAACGTAGCCAAGACAAAAACATGATATTTAAACTTTACCTAGTTCCGTTAATATAGAATTCTTGACAAAAACTATTGTCAATCATTTCCTTCGATTTGATAATGGACCACCCTCTATTTTTCCGTGTCGAGCTAGCTTTGGCTTTATTTGTGGGTTACACAATTTTAAAGTAATGAAAAACTTTATTCACCGAACAGGCAGCAAATTGAACGATGGACTGCAATATTCTGATTTATTCTTGGCTGCTTTTTTACTTGTTTTTACTCTTTTATTCTGTCTGATTACTTGCTAGTTCTTAAGCATTAGATTCATAACTTAAATTGACAAACAAGTTACTGACCTGGTTTGGTGAATCCACGGAACACAGACCCGCTTGTAAACACAATCAGAGCAAATCAAAACGATGCTGTCCCAATGACTACCAAACGACAACTGCATTACTGCACAGACTGAGCGTTAGACTGGTCCCCTCTCTAAAGACAGACACTGGTGTTACAGGTCCAGTGATTTCATTGGACACAACTAGTTCATTGAAAATATGTGCAGTGACGTAGGCTTTCCATGATTGGTCGAGGTGATTTATAGTGCAGCGTGCACAATGTTTTTGTACATTCTATACAGCATGTGATATTGTTAAGTTCCCTGTATGGCCGCTTTTAATTTTAAAGCTGTTTTCCATTATTCCATATCACATAATTACGTACACGGTAAGCCGGTTTTTCCGTTTAGAAAAGGGATTTCATCACTGTTTATCTCACAATGTCGTGTTTAGAAAACATGCACTTTGTTTACATGCGGGCACGTTAGCAATGACAATACTAAGTTGTGAATGAATGGTCCATTGTCGATCATCCATTTTAAATATTTTGTTTTACCATTACATCGATGTGTTTTAGCACTAAACACTTTTCTGAGTTCTGTAAAAAAACAATCGCATGCATATTACTCGGTGGGATTCGAACCCACGACCTTTTCAATTCTGTACTGTGTATTCTGATCAGTGCTAACACAAATCAGTGTTAAGGTAAAACAATATTCTGTATCCCCGATGCAAATTTAACGTAGAATCGTTTCGATTCACACTCACTCTACTACCGGGCAATCTCGGTGGTCTAGTTTGGTAAGACACTGCTCTAAAACTGCAAAGATTGTTGGTTCGAATTCCACCCGACGGTAATATGTTCTTTCTCCTGTGTATTGGTCCCTTCGTCTCTCACTTCTTCTTTTTTTAACTGAAAGGGGAGGTCGGGTCCAGAGTGTACACAGGTTTTAACTATTTTAGATAGTTTAATTTCTGTCATGTTTTGGCTTTTAATCTCTTAAATCATTTTATTGTGTTATTTTAGGTAATTTAATGTTCTTAACTATCCTGTTATTAGCGCTTGTGCTGTTGGATATGGCTAAAAACTAATATTTTGCGTATGTTATTTGGCTTTCTAATTCATGGTTGTCCAGAAAGGCAGATGGTCCGAAAGAAAAATCATTTATACAACAATTCTACCTTAATTTCTAGTGTAGTCTTGTCCGAGGCTCTTTACGCAAGCACCGGCCCACAACCACGGTACATAACAGTTACTTGATACCGTGGGGTCGAAGCATGGTTTTTCGAGGTTCCTCATCTAGATGCTGAACAGGCTTTAATGAGAACCGACATAGATGTAGATGCTTCGACCCCACGGTATCTAGTACTGTCGTGTACCGTGCAGTAAAGTATTAATGCAGTTTGTGAATTCGGAGCGGGCCAGTGCTTGCGTACAGAGCCTTGAAAAAGGCTAATAAGCACGAAGAGGCAATTTTTTTTTAAATCACTCATTTTGGCAAAGCTGTGTTTGACACCGATGACTTTAGATTGAGCCCATCCAACAAACGTATTGTGTCTGTGGAATGCTACATAATCGGTAGTACTGGAATACCGTTTCTTAGTCACTAACCTTGACACTTGAATATGAATAATATTTGTATGCAATGCCTAGTCAACAAAACATCGGGAAACCCCCCTTCGACTGTAAAGGCTGTTGCAACACGCCAAAGTTGTTTATCGGCAATTCCATTCAATTTACAATTTACATTTATATTTAGTTGAAAGAAATATCGACAACAAAAACTCTTTCGGGCGCTATTTCTAACCCTCATGCTGAAGATATTTGAATGTTGGGTGTTTGTTGCTGATTTTATGTTAACTCTCATAATTTAGCTGTGTTTATATTAAGATTTAGTGTTCATTTTTACTACAACATTGATACATTGTAATTATTGGTGTGCATATAATCGCCGTGGGTTTGTGAGTCAGATCGTTTGATGATTACAGACTTTTCATTTAAAGACACTAGACACCTTTGGTATTATTGTCAAATACCAGTCTTCTCTCTCAACATTATATTCAAAAAATAACAAACTTGCGAAAACTATGGAACTTTATTGGTCGTCGAAGTTGCGAGATGAGAATGGATGAAAAACCACCCTTGTCAAACGAAGTTGTGTGCTTTCAGATGCTCGATTCTTGGACCTAATAATGTCGAAATCGTGAAGTGTAAAATTACCTCTTTCTCGAAAAACATACGTTACTTCAGAGAGAGCCGTTTCTCACAATGTTTTATACTATCAACAGTTCTCCATTGCTCGGCCGAGTAAGTTTTTTATGATAGCAATTATTTTGAGTAATTACCAATAGTGTTCAGTGCCTTTAATGTATATCCATTCATCTAAATATAAATTGTCTGAATATACCTTAAATAAAATAGCGTGGTCTTTAAAGGAACACGTTGCCTTGGATCGGTCGAAATGGTCTTTGAAAAGCGTTTGTAACCGTTTTTTATAAAATGCATATGGGTAGAAAGATGTTGTAAAAGTAGAATACAATGATCCAAACAAACATGCCTCGAAATTGCGTGGTTTTCCTTTTACCTTGTCGACTAACACGTCGGCCATTTATGGGGGTCAAAATTTTGACTCCCATAAATGTTAGTTCGCACAGTAGAAGGAAAACCACGCAATTTCGAGGCAAACTTGTGTGGATCATTGTATTCTACTTTTAAAACATCTTTTCAACCATATGCATTTTATAAAAAACGGTTACAAACGCTTTTGTTTTGACCAACTCGTCCGATCCAAGGCAACGTGTTCCTTTAATATGTATCATTTACACCGTAATTACGAGGCATAGTAACAGTCTTTGACTCGGATACAACGGGCACAACATGTATCATTTACACCGTAATCACGAGGCATAGCAACAGTCTTTGACTCGGATACAACGGGCACAACATGTATCATTTACACCGTAATCACGAGGCATAGCAACAGTCTTTGACTCGGATACAACGGGCACAACATGTATCATTTACACCGTAATCACGAGGCATAGCAACAGTCTTTGACTCGGATACAACGGGCACAACATGTATCATTTACACCGTAATCACGAGGCATAGCAACAGTCTTTGACTCGGATACAACGGGCACAACATGTATCATTTACACCGTAATCACGAGGCATAGCAACAGTCTTTGACTCGGATACAACGGGCACAACATGTATCATTTACACCGTAATCACGAGGCATAGCAACAGTCTTTGACTCGGATACAACGGGCACAACATGTATCATTTACACCGTAATCACGAGGCATAGCAACAGTCTTTGACTCGGATACAACGGGCACAACATGTATCATTTACACCGTAATCACGAGGCATAGCAACAGTCTTTGACTCGGATACAACGGGCACAACATGTATCATTTACAACGTAATCACGAGGCATAGCAACAGTCTTTGACTCGGATACAACGGGCACAACATGTATCATTTACAACGTAATCACGAGGCATAGCAACAGTCTTTGACTCGGATACAACGGGCACAGTATGTATCATTTACAACGTAATCACGAGGCATAGCAACAGTCTTTGACTCGGATACAACGGGCACAACATGTATCATTTACAACGTAATCACGAGGCATAGCAACAGTCTTTGACTCGGATACAACGGGCACAGTATGTATCATTTACACCGTAATCACGAGGCATAGCAACAGTCTTTGACTCGGATACAACGGGCACAGTATGTATCATTTACACCGTAATCACGAGGCATAGCAACAGTCTTTGACTCGGATACAACGGGCACAGTATGTATCATTTACAACGTAATCACGAGGCATAGCAACAGTCTTTGACTCGGATACAACGGGCACAACATGAGTTTGAAGCAATTCACAGTGAATACAGCAGTCAGGCAATGTGCTATTACATACATTTTGTTACAGCTAACTCTCTCAACGTAGCCAAGACAACAAATATTATATTTAAACTTTACCTAGTTCCGTTAATATAGAATTCTTGACAAAAACTATTGTCAATCATTTTCTTCGATTTGATAATGGACCATCCTCTATCTTTCCGTGTCGAGCTAGCTTTGGCTTTATTTGTGGGGTTACACAATTTTAAAGTAATGAAAAACTTTATTCACCGAACAGGCAGCAAATTGAACAATGGACTGCAATATTCTGATTTATTCTTGGCTGCTTGTTTACTTGTTTTTACTCTTTTATTCTGTCTGATTACTTGCTAGTTCTTAAGCATTAGATTCATAACTTAAATTGATAATAAAGTTACTGACCTGGTTTGGTGAATCCACGGAACACAGACCCGCTTGTAAACACAATCAGAGCAAATCAAAACGATGCTGTCCCAATGACTACCAAACGACAACTGCATTACTGCACAGACTGAGCGTTAGACTGGTCCCCTCTCTAAAGACAGACACTGGTGTAACAAGTCCATTGATTTCATTGGACATAACTATTCCATTGATTACATGTGCAGTGACGTAGGCTTTCCATGATTGGTCGAGTTGATTTAGTGCAGCGTGTGCACAATGTTTTTGTACATTATGCACAGCATGTGATATTGTTAAATTCCCTGAGAATTCTATTTATATCAGCCTTGTGGGTTTTGTGTTTTCCTTTGTCCCTGTAGTGTAAGAACCTCTCATAGGATTTGTACACGAAAACATTTGTGGAGCAAGCAACAAGTCTGTTGAAATCATTGGCTGCGTTCGTTTAGCTTCCCTGGGTCGACACCCAGGTCTGCCCCGGTACGTTCGAATAGCTTTGACGGGCCTCACCCGGGTCAGCCCCCAGTGCCCTTCTTGTGGAGTGGGTCACTTGGGGTGACCTGAGGTGCATGCCGTCACCACGAGAGGGCGAGTGTGATCGTTCGATTGTCAGGGGCTCACCCGAGTGAGCACTGCGGGTTCGACCCAGGGAAGCTTATCGAACGCACCCAGTATGGAGACCCTTTTACCCTTTCTTTTTTGTTCTATACATCTCCTTAAGGTAGTGAATATGAAATCATGTAAATTGACTGTGAACCTCCGTGGAAATGAATGTGAGGTCAAAAGCGTATCAACCTCGTTCCCAGGGATGATCGATCTCACCGCGCCATTTTCCCCAGCAGGCCTTGCTCGATCATGACGAGAGGTATCGATACGGCGCGCTGCCCATGGTAGCGAGGCTGGGCAAGTACGCATGGAGTTATTGGGTGCGTTCGTTTAGCTTCCCTGGGTCGACCCCGTTGTGTGGCTGGGTTTTTTTTCCAGGACGAACGTGGGTAATTATCTGCACACGTTTGTCCTGGAAAAAAAACTCGCCACACACCGGGGTCGACCCAGGGAAGCTAAACGAACGCACCCATAGACTCTAAGTGTGACGTCATAATTTCAGTCACCGTAAAGCGTGGAAAAGCCCGCACACACAATCTGGCCCGACTGCGCCTCCAATCACATGTCGCAAAATGAAAGGAATAATCTGGTAGACATCTCTAGTCGCGCCTTTAAAGGGTGTCTAAAAAAAAGGTAATCCTCTGTTGATGGTTTTTATGACCAGACTATATGTTTACCAGCAAAAAGTATGGCATCATCTTAAAGCCGAAGCCTTGTGCTTTGTAATGATACATTTGGTTACATTCCAGGGTCATGCATCAGGGAGCACCACTGTCTTGAAGACACCCTGTATATCGTCAGCGGTTTCACGAAGTAGCACTCACTGCTATACCAGCAAAAAACAACAATCAAAGAAAACGGCCTCTGAAGTTGAACACTTTTTAGAAACCCGCCTCCCTTCAAAACTTAAAAGTATTTCAATTTAAATGTTTCAATGTAGATACTTGATGACTTGAACTTATCAATTAATCTTATTTTGACTCATTTGCATAATTAATTATGAAACTAGACACAAGAGAAGATGCGTGCTACTTCGTGAAACCCAAAAAGTGCAAAATATGTCTTTTTGCGTTTTCACGAAGTAGCACTCGCCTATGCTACAACACAGCATTTTGTATTGTTTTTTGAAACTAGGTCAGCGCGCGCGCGCTCACACAACTTGCGTGCTACTTCGTGAAAACGTTTTTACCACACTTTGACTCGAGTGCGTGCCATGCATACAACGGTAAACAGAGGTTCGGGTGCTACTTCGTGAAAACAAAAAATGCCACGTTTGTGCCAAAATTGAAAACACTAATTAGCTTAATTAAAAAAGTAAAGCTGTCTGAGCTTCGAACATTATGGAATTGTAGGTCTTCGTGCATTATCGCTGACGATATGTGAGCAAATGAGTACTTCATTAAAACTGAGCCTTCTTTGCTTACACAGCTAGCACTGTAATTTGATGCTAACCCTGTAAGCAAAGAATGATGACAATAAGCGCAGAACTACACAGTAAGCGTTGCTATGCAGTAGCTAGAACACCCTACCGAGACCTGGGCGTGCTAAAGTGTACAATACATGGCAGCAGTCCCGTGATCCTACCACCAGCGTCGTCAGACCTTAGACCCCCTCTTCCACATCGTGATGCTACACCTTCCATCACGGAACGAGAACCTCTCTGTAGTTAGTTGATCTTCCTATACCACCGGTTCGACCCCATACCTCAGCGTATGAGCCTTCAATTAGATAAGTTGTGGTAACGCCAGATGGAAGCATAACAGGTACCCAGAGCCTTCTCGACATGATACAGGAATTCAAACAAGGCTGTTCTCACCAAACCAGGTATGTAACTACATACCCGATCTATTTTATATAGGTATTTCATTTATTTATTAATTTCACATGTAAAAATGCAAAGTACAAAAATAAGAACGATAAAGAATCATATACCAGGAGAGAAAACCAAAAAGTAGCACACTTGAAGGGTTTCAACAAAATTAATTACAATCAAGTTGGGGTATTTAAGTTTTCCCGATAAATTACGGCGCGCAAATTAGCAGCCAATTTCACTTAAGTACATGCATTTGTATTCAATGTTGCTTTTGCCTCTTCATGGCAACCCGACTGCCAAACACACCTTCATATAATTTAGCAGAAGCATGTTGTTGTTGGTTTTTGCTTAAACAGTAATAAGCAGAACCATGGATTTTAGTTCGTATTCGTATGGTATGACATATCGTAAGATAAAAACATTATCTTTAAAACTAATGTAAACGTATATGACTTCAACTGCCATTTTATGTTTTGATTAAATAAATTCTTCTTACCTTGAGGAGCTCTATCAGTCTGCATAAAAAACACACAATAGTACCGAAACTGCTCTTTTGAAGGTTCGGGATGATGTTCTTAAGGCAATGGATAGGTCTAATGTTGCATTTCTAGTGCTATTAGATTTATCTGCTGCCTTTGACACCATCGATTATGATATTTTACTTGACAGAATGAGGGATGACTTAGGCGTTTCCGATACTGCACTGGTTCAAATCATATCTCTCGGGTAGACAAAGTCGGGTATCTATTCATAACCTATACTCTGATCCAGTTGATTTTGAGTATGGGCTACCCCAGGGGTCCATATTGGGTCCCTTGATGTTTGGAATTTATACCCTCCCACTTGGCAATATCATACGTCATCATAACATAGACTTTCATTTATATGCTGAAGATACACAGCTATATTGTTCCTTTATCCCAGAATACCTGGTGCTTGGCAAGTTGCCACTGAGAAACTGCAGCTGTGTATTACTAATGTTCAAAACTGGATGACTTCTAACATGCTTAAGCTCAATGAAAATAAAACTCCGATAAAATTCCTCTCTCGTATTGACTATGGCAATCTCCTTTTATTTGGTGCAACGTCATATGAATTGGACAGAGTCCAAAGATTACAAAATAGTGCAGCTCGTTTAATTTGTTCTACACCCTTGAGAAAACATATTACCCCCATCACTTAGGGAACTTCATTGGCTACCAATGAGAGAACGAATCCATTTTAAGATTGCTCTTCTCGTTTTTAAATGCTTTAACAAAACTACACGTCATTATATTACCACTTTACTGTCACATTACACTCCTCCACGATTTCTTCGGTCCACACTTGACATCACTCGTTTGAATGTTCCCCGAGCAAACAAAGTTTGAGGTCAGAAGGCTTTCAGTGTGGCTGGGCCCATGACTTGGAACAATCTCCCAACTGCCATTAGAGAATCTACTAACTCTTTCTGCTTTTCGTAAAGTCCTTAAGACTCACCCTTTTCCAAGTTAATTTCTTTCTAGTGCGCTATGATCTTGATGGAATTGCGCCTGTAATAATAAATTGTAATTGTTATGTTATGTTATGTAAATAAAAAAAGGTTTCAGTGAAGGCAACATGATAAAAAAAGATGATTAAATTTGTACGACAAAAATTGTGTGTGTTATGAATATAATAATAATAACATATTTGTTTTTTAAACCACTCTCATAATACCTTATGTACAGCCGACCCCTGTTGATTGGGCACAACACTTGATGAACCATCAACTCCTTAGGAATATGCAGCGCCGGCAGCCGAATGGGCGCACAGGTTGCAATAAAGCGGAACATTAAGCCTTTTACGGCCTGGGGTCGGGTCCGCTCAAGGGCCCACGAATTTTTTGCATTATAGATGCTCTGTGGTGCAATCGTAGGACAATAAGAGGCATAAAGAATGGAACATTCACGGCATCTTCAGGTGCGGATCTATCACCGTGTTCACACTTGATCCTGGAGGATCAAAGGAGGATCTTATCTCAAAAGGGCGTCAAAGGGAGGTCACCGGCTAGTGTGAATGCGATCAGGATCGGGATTATATCCTCCTTTTCGACCTCCCTTCGTTGCGAGATCAGAGGGAGATGAGATCCCGCAAAGGTGATCAAAAACAAGTGTGAACGCAGATCGAGATCAGGTCCTGCAATTTAAGCTGCTCACATCTTCTATCGTGAACTGGTCCCCGACCCTATTGTGACCCTTGGAATAAGTACGGGCATGAAACGGCAAGTCTGATCATATAGTAGCTCTTTAGTTTTATTGAGATCTGTAAACGGTGAATCTGTTGGGTGAAGACACGCAAAGACGTCAGTTAAGGTCTTCGGCCCAAAACAGAATGCTCTTACAAAATATACAATAATAATTACATAAACTAAACTTTAAAAGAATAAACAATGAAACGATAAAACAATACTCGCGGTTCGCGCCAAAATTAAGGACGCGACCGCCATCTTGGATTTAAGGCAAATTAACGGTGAAATGCAATATAAACAGGTTATTTCCAATCCCTGAAGCAATGATAAAATAAACTAAAGGATCTCCAAAATGTTACATTCAGTAACACTGCTAAGATTATTAGGAAAGGCTCTAGAGGTAATAAATATATCTAAACACCGCAAATCAATAAATAGCTAGCGTGATGTTGCAAAAGCAACCAGATATCCACTAAAGTCAACAACATTCTATAAACAAATTGAGACTTGAGGATAGTGCTTATTACACACTATTTAATCTAAGTAGTAATTAGGAAAACATTTAAATGCAAAATATAACAAGATCTTTACCTGTTGGGTGAAGACACGCAAAGACGTCAGTTAAGGTCTTCGGCCCAAAACAGAATGCTCTTGAACCGGAAAGCAGCCCGCAGAGGGCGCTAGCCATGCAAGTAAAGCAAATGATTACGTAACATAAAAATAAACGTGGGGGGGGTCGCATCGCACCCGTGACATTATTCCCCCTGGAGAAAAATGTCGTCCTCGGCATGCAACTAACATAACCTATGTTACATATTTACACAATGGAAATTTTACAACTTATGAAAACAAAATGGTGGCAAATGTCTTCCATACCATCCAACCTTTAAACAAAACTCTGGTGTTCCAAGCATTTAGTTAGAACAACAAAAAGGTAAGTATTCTATAACTAAGGAGCAGAACACCAGTAATTTAAATACATCTCTAAATGGTTCCTTCAAAAAAGACTCTGTCATTTTGGTAGACAAAACTTAATGCAGAAGTTAATTACATTACAACTTCAATATCTTGACACATTGAAAGTAACAATTATAACGAAATGAACATAACTCAGAGAGATTTTTTGTTTCTTTCTCTCTATAACAGTATTATTTAAATAATACTTCGTTATCTTCATTGAGTTACAATCAATAATAATACAGTGTATATACAATTGGGGGGGGGGTTATTAGATGGAACTGTGTTCTTGCAGAAGGAGACGCAGACAAGCTTTTCTTCTTGTCTTAGCCATAGTAGGCTCTTTCCACTTGTCGAACAGTCGTCGTCCATTGCATATCTTTTCTTGGCGTGATGTATCTCGTGCTTGCAGTTGTTTGGTTTGACCTATGAAGTCATAGGTAAACCTTGTGGGCGGCTGTCTGTTTCTGATAGGTCTAGGGCTCGGTGGCGAAAGATATACCGTACTTTCAGTGTCGTTCGACTCATCTGTAACATCAATAGTTTGGGTTTCCAGTAACTCAGGGGTAAGTTGCGGTGGTGCGACAGGAGGGGAAACTTCAACGACATTGCTTGGCTCAAGATCTATGATTGGTGTGAGGACAGGAGGTGATAGTGACGGAGATAGTGAAGGAGACATTGACGAAGATTCAGTTTCTACTGGGATGAAGTCTATGTCTATCTCTTCGTCGCTAGTTTCACTATGATCCATGATAGTTGGAACTTTCTCACTCTCCTGATGTTCGTCTGACTCTAACTGGGTTTCCTGATGTGGTTCATCGGCTGTTGTGTTGTTCTCTTCTAGTGGGAGAAACATGCATGGAGTCAGCATGTTTCTGTGCACAGTTCTTTCTCTACCGTCACCGAGGGAGCGGAGGCTGTACACAGGTAGATCTTTGTGCTTTGAAATCACAATATAGGGCTGTGATTCCCATCTATCGGCTAATTTGCATGTGCCAATGAGGTTCTTGTTTTGGATGAGGACTCTGTCACCTAGACGTAGAGGAGCGATGGAGGAACCTCTGTCATACAGGCGTTTCTGCTTCGACTGCGCTTGTTTGACGTAGTCGCTGGCCCTTGTGTATGATTTCTGTAGTCTTTCTCTCAGCTGCTCTACATAGTCCGCATAGTTTGAAGTAGACTCTCTCTGAGTGGAATTGAGTCCAAACATCAAGTCGACTGGTAGATTTGGGTGTCTACCAAACATCAGGTAGAACGGAGCATAACCGGTGGAGTCGTGACGTGTGGAGTTGTATGCGTGTGTCATTATTTCGACGTATTGCTTCCAGTCTTTCTTCTGATTTTCTTCTAATGTCCCAAGCATGTTAAGGAGCGTATGGTTAAAACGCTCTGTGACGCCATTTCCTTGAGGGTGATACGGGGTAGTTCGGCTCTTTTTGATGCCACAGATCTTGCATAATTCTCGGATGAGTTGGCTTTCAAAGTTGCGACCCTGATCAGCGTGTAGTCGTACAGGAAATCCGTAGTGCTGTATTATCTTTTCCCAGAGTATCTTAGCAACTGTGCCTGCCTTCTGATCGCGAGATGGAAACGCCTGGGCATACTTGGTGAAATGATCTGTGATTACCAAAATGTTTTCATAGCCACCTTTGCTTCTTTCCAGCTTGAGGTAATCGATGCAGAGTAATTCCATAGGCTCAGTTGTGGTGATGCTGACCAAAGGTACACGCGTTTTTGTAGACGGAGTTTTTCTTAGGCAGCATCGCTTGCATTGTTCACACCAAGTTTTAATGTCACTTGCCATCTTGGACCAAAAGAAGCGGGTTCTTGCGATGTCGAGCGTTCTTTCGTAGCCCAAGTGACCGAAATCATTGTGGAGTGATGTCATTACTGTGTGTCGAAATTGTTCAGGGAGAACAAGCTGTTCGGCTGTTGATCCGTCATGGGTCTTTCTGAGACGATAGAGTACGCCGTTTTTCATGTGAAGCTTTTCCCATTGTCTTAGGTACATGAGGCATCCGAGCTTTTCACAACTCCTCTCTGCTCTGGTTGGTTTTCTTCCTTTCTCTAGATAGTGTATGACTCTGGATATGTCCGTGTCACTTCTCTGAGCGGATATGATGTCTTTCTCTTGTAGTCTCGGCAACTCATTTGATGGGAGTGACGTGTGACTCTGTGTCATGACATCGCATCTTGCAATTGGAGGTTCGATGAAGGGAGTTGTTTCGGGTGGGTGACTGTTGCAGATAGCTTGCACGATGTGGGGAGGAATTGTGATTGCATCCTTTTGGAATGACAAGAGACTTCTTGAAGTATCAGCTTGCGATTTGCGAGAGAGTGCATCAGCCGCTCCGTTGTTCTTTCCGGGCTTGTATTTAACAGTGAAATTGAACTGAGATAGTGCCGCAATCCATCTTTGGCCTGTCGCATCTAGTTTGGCAGATGTAGTGACATAAAGGAGAGGATTGTTGTCTGTCAGCACGGTACATTGGTTGCCCAGAAGATAGTCTCGTAGCTTGTCAGTAATCGCCCACTTCATGGCTAGGAATTCTAACTTATGTGCTGCGTAGCGAGATTCGGCGGGGTTGAGTCCTCTGCTTGCGTAAGCGATGACTCTCTCTGTTCCATTTTGGACTTGGCTGAGGACAGCTCCGAGCCCTACTCCTGATGCATCGGTCTGGAGTATAAACGGGAGTGAATAGTCGGCGTAGGCGAGGATCGGTGGAGATGTCAAGTACTGCTTTAACATGTCCATCGCGTTCTGACACTCTTCTGTCCAGATGAAAGGTGGGGTTACAGATGGAGAGGTGTTTTTGGTATTCTTCTTCTTTCGTCTTGGGTCACCAGCAGTGAGCTTGTAGAGAGGTGAGACAACGTGTGAGTATCCTTTAATAAATCTTCTATAGTAGCCAGTGAAGCCGAGGAAGCGTTGTAGTTCCTTGCGATTAGTGGGGGTTGGCCAGTGCTCTACTTGTTGCGTCTTCTCTGGATCAGTACTAATGCCTTTGTTCGAAACGATGTGTCCGAGGTATCTAACTTCTTCTTGGAGGAGGTTACACTTGGACGGCTTCAGTTTCAGACCGTGTTGCCTCAAACAGGAGAACACTTTAGAGAGGCGGTCGAGATGGTCTTCGAAGTTGGCAGAGAATATGATGATGTCATCGAGGTAGAGAAGACACGTGACGTAGTTTTGCTCTCCGAGACAAGTCATCATCAGACGTTGGAATGTAGCTGGGGCATTTGCTAAGCCGAAGGGCATCCGATTACATTCAAATAGTCCCATGGGGGTAGTGAACGCTGTCTTAGGTATGTCTTCGTCTTCCATTTGAACCTGCCAGTAGCCTGATGTGAGATCTAGAGTGGTGAAGAGTTGAGCATTTCCAAGAGCGTCCAGTGCTTCATCGATGCGAGGGAGAGGATATGCATCACGTACAGTTTTGCTGTTCAGGCGACGATAGTCAATACATATCCGCAGTGAACCATCCTTCTTATGGGCTATCACTATCGGTGAGGCGAATGGACTGTTACTTCTGCGGATGACACCTGCTTCTTCCATGGCCTTGAGATGATCTTTGACAGCTTGGTATTGTGAAGGAGGAATTCGGCGGTGAGGAAGTCGAAAGGGTTGATTGTCTATGAGTGGGATGGAGTGCTTCATCGTCGACGTACATCCAAAGTCCAGGGGACTGGATGAGAATACGTCAGAGTAATTCTGAAGGAGACTCTCTAGCTGCTGCTTTTGTGACTCGCTGTCTAACTTCGCTTTGGATAGGTCAACAAGTGGTGTATGTTTAACATCTCCTGGACTTTCATGGACTTGGCTCAGCTGATAAGAAGGAGAAACATCTTCGTCTTCCTGTCTAGCTTGTAACGTTTCGTAGTCTTCATTGAGTGGTAGATCATCAATGCGCTGGATGTATGCTAGCTGTGCGAGTTTGCAGTTGCGTTTGATGGTTATGGGCTTGGCGGAGATGTTGCAAAGTCTCACGGGTACTTGGCAGTTAGATTCAACATCTGTGACCAGGTTGCTAACTTTTAAAGATGAAGAGCTTCGAGGAAAGTTTTCAACTACTGCAGTGTACGGACCTTTGCCAGGGGGTGCCTGACAAATGATGTCTACTTCTTGGCCTGCTGGTATCACTCGGGGGTATCGGCCGATGTACCTAGCGTAGCCGATGGTACCGTCGCTGTGGCTACCAGGTTCTGAAGCAGAAATACTGTTGAAGGCTGCATACCACGCAGAGCTCTTCGGAGGCAGGAACTTATTACTCTTTGTCACTTGATGGTCTCTCTTCACTGCTCTGATGACATTAGTACCAATGAGGACTGGAACGTTTCTACGGTAACTGTCTGCTTGTACAACAAATGTAGGAACATCCTTGTAGACGACGTCCATTATAGTGATGGTTAAAGGGATGACACCTCGGTGAGGAACGCTGTGCCCACTAGCACTTTCGATGGAGACTTCTGAAGGAGAAATTTCCATGTTCTGGAGCTCAGGGTTTTGCCTCAAGATGTCTTCCGTTATCGACGTGATCTGGGAGCCAGAGTCTATTAGGGCAGTGTAGTTCACACCATTAACGTTGACGACGTCTTCGTTTGTTGGACCAATCAATTGCTGGTGATGGAGAGGTATGTTACCACCGTGGCATATTGAAGACAGACGTGGTGCAGTGTTTGAAGGAGAACTTACTACTGGGCTCGCTGATTCCCGGCCTCTGACGGCTTGCCCATTGGCCGTGGGCCGTTGGAGTTTAAAGGGGCACTTCTGCATCCTTTGGCAATATGACCTTCATTGCCGCATCTGTGGCAGTAGAACACTCGTTGACCAGAGGCATGTTGGTCTGTTCTTGGTTGCTGAGGTCCACGTGGAGTTTGATGAGAGATATGATCTACCCTCAGAGCTAGTTGATGGACAGTGGCGAGAAGTTCTTGTAACACATCATGATCGGTAGTTGGTTTGGGGCTCTTGACATCTGGCACTTTTGGTGAGGATTGCTGGTATGGAGGACGAATCTGCTGCAATTGTTGAGCTTGAAGCTTGGTTCCTGTCTTTGCAGCTGCTGCAATCCTAGACTCTCGTTCCAGTTGACGAAGTTCAATTTGAAGTTCCCGAAACGTCATATCTCTGGGCTTCATCGGTGCGAGTCTCTGTGTAACTTTCTCGTCTTTGACGCCTCTCATAAATTGTAGCGTCAGCATACTATTTCTATTAGGAAAAGGGCGACTTAGGGTTGACTTTTCCTCTATGGTTCTCAGCGTTGCCTCTAGTTCGACGGCGTAGATGCTCGGTATTTCGGTGGGATGTTTCACACGCTCATAGAAGCTGGCTAATGGATCACCAGTCAGAAATACATCTCCGAACTGTGCTTTGAGTTCTGCAAAGGCGTGGCTTGGGGTCTGATGTGTTGGATGGAGATTGAGTACAAGTTTTCTTGCAGCGCCACCAAGATATCTCACGATGGTAGAAAACTGGATTTCTTCAGGCATCGAAGTAGTTTCGATGAGATAATTCACGTCTCGGACCCAATCTTCAATGGCGATTGTTGCACCTTGGTCACGCCCTGTAAACATAGGTACACTTTTCACTTGATGTGATGGAAGTAAACGGTGATGAGATGAAAGCGTAGTGGAGTTGCGGTCAGGTAAGTGGTGATTCTGAGGTGTGAGAACTGGATAGTCGGTTGAAGAAGAACCTTGCCTCGGCGCTTGGCTAGACCTCAAAGTATAGTCATTTGAAGAAGACCCTTGCCTTGGCAATGTGGTAGACATCATTGGAGTTGACCGTTGTGCATGAGTACCTGGAACTGATTGATGCAGTGAGCCTCGGGATAGTCTTCGCTCGATGTTTCCCAGTTGCGAAAGCATGCGATCGGTTGTTTGCTGGATGTCGCCTAGTTCTTCTTGGAAGGGAGAGGTATGTTGAGGTCTGTTCGGAAGAGTTCGACGAGATGATCTGTGACCAAATGCTGCTGTGGACGATGGGAATTCTTCCTCGTCAGACATGCTTCCAAGAACACAGTCCAAAGATAAAATACAGAGTGACAAAGTATGCAAAAGAACACAATTCAAAAGTATCAAAAATGGTCATCAATGCAATACCTTCACAAAATGTAAAATGGCTGTCAGAAAAAATGATAATATCAATCCAACTGAAGCAATCATGAAATGCAATCAATGTAACCAATGCAAAAACAAATCAGCAATAGCAAAATATAATCTTTGAATGCAAATTGGAACACATCAATATTCAGAAGAAGAAAAAATTCTGTACGCAATTGAAGTACCAGAAACAATGGAATTTTCGTGCGACAATTCTGAAGGAAATGACTTCAATTATCTCTACCCAATTGAGGTAATAAAGAGAAACTTTCACACAGCTGGACAATCAAAATGTCTCAAATACAATACAAAAGAATTTACAGGTGTTCTTTTACACCCCAGGAATTTAGCATCGCCAAAGGCAAACAACAATGTATGGATTAAAGTTCTTTTCAGCTGAATGAGAACTTTAAGTACCTACTCCCATTAAGTGGACACCTGTCTAAATGCCAGACAAGATTAATGACTCCTAACAATACCAACAATACCAAATCCGAATCCAAAATACAATTGAGACTTGATTCAATCAAATTCCAATAATGTCAATGTTCATAATGGGAATTGTTCATCAGCTGCTTGTCTGGTGGTAACAACCGAACGCACTCTTAATCGGCACAGTGGAAGAGTACAAAGGAGGTCTTTAGTCCGTGTGACAATGCTATTGTGTTTATTGTCCTGATGATGGTGCTTTCCCGATCGTATGAGTTTAAACAACTATGAGTTTGTCCAAAATGGAGGCGATCGAATTCTTTGCGAGAGTTCGTGAAATCTGCAAATTTTTATTATTGGCAAAATGTTCAAGAACACCGCGATAAACTTGTTCTTGATGTTGGCGAAAATGTTCAACAGTTCCGATCGTGAAGAAAAAACATCCGGCACTCAGGGGCGTTGAAGAGGCTGGATAAGGTTGCTCAATCACGGGTGATCCAAGTCCGATGGTAAGGATACGGCGGTCCAAAATTCTTCACGTCTGGAGTGTTGAGGGTCTCTCCGATCCGCGGGGCAGGGTTCAGGGGGGAAGGCCGCTCTGCCCGCTGGAACCCAGCAGTCCTGGCTGGGGATGCCTTCAACGTCTTTAGGGTTGGTCTGTACCGGTCACAAGATTGACGGGTATAATGTACTCTGACGATCAAGTGATGCTTGATGCCGTCGTCGATATGCCCGTACCCGGATTCTCCACCAAATGTGACCCTTGGAATAAGTACGGGCATGAAACGGCAAGTCTGATCATATAGTAGCTCTTTAGTTTTATTGAGATCTGTAAACGGTGAATCTGTTGGGTGAAGACACGCAAAGACGTCAGTTAAGGTCTTCGGCCCAAAACAGAATGCTCTTACAAAATATACAATAATAATTACATAAACTAAACTTTAAAAGAATAAACAATGAAACGATAAAACAATACTCGCGGTTCGCGCCAAAATTAAGGACGCGACCGCCATCTTGGATTTAAGGCAAATTAACGGTGAAATGCAATATAAACAGGTTATTTCCAATCCCTGAAGCAATGATAAAATAAACTAAAGGATCTCCAAAATGTTACATTCAGTAACACTGCTAAGATTATTAGGAAAGGCTCTAGAGGTAATAAATATATCTAAACACCGCAAATCAATAAATAGCTAGCGTGATGTTGCAAAAGCAACCAGATATCCACTAAAGTCAACAACATTCTATAAACAAATTGAGACTTGAGGATAGTGCTTATTACACACTATTTAATCTAAGTAGTAATTAGGAAAACATTTAAATGCAAAATATAACAAGATCTTTACCTGTTGGGTGAAGACACGCAAAGACGTCAGTTAAGGTCTTCGGCCCAAAACAGAATGCTCTTGAACCGGAAAGCAGCCCGCAGAGGGCGCTAGCCATGCAAGTAAAGCAAATGATTACGTAACATAAAAATAAACGTGGGGGGGGGGTCGCATCGCACCCGTGACACTATGACACTGGTATTAACCAACATCACAGCGATTGTGAATGCATAACTCACACGCTTTTCGTCCTCCAGAATTTTCAGTACCGACCTTTTTTCGTTCATCAAACAAATTTTTTTCCAATGTATTTTTAATACAGTTGTAACATCATATGGAAGTTATTATCAGTTTGGTCAGTTTTGTGTCAGATTTTTCGTAGAGTTCCTGTTATTTTAGGGAACATGCGCGCGGACAATCAATGACCTCGCACAGTAACCTTTGCCGTCAGCTGAACTGAACTTCCGTTTAACTTAATGCGAGATCAATGTGAGATCATACTCAAGTGTGAACGCGGAACAAAAATGCTTGATCTCGCTTTCGGGATCTGGTCCTCCTTGGATCCTTGTGGGAGGATCTGATGTAAACGCGGCGTTTGACACAAGTTTTCGGTAGTACCCCAAACCTAATCGCAAAGCCACTGTGTCTGGCAAACCTTTGTGGGGGTCGTGGCCGAGCGGGTAAGAGCACCGAATTCAAGCTCTGGTGCTTCTGTTCATCAGAGTGTGGGTTTTCGGTCGTGACACTTGTGTCTCTGAGCAAGACACTTTTAATATAGTTAAAACTATATTTGCTTCTCTCCACCCAGGGGTAAATGGGTACCTGTGAGGGCAGAGGTGGTTCTTGTGATTGATTTAGCCGAGTAGCGCTATATAAAAACGGGTTATTATTATTATTATTATTATTATTATTATTATTATTATTATTATTATTATTATTATTATTATTATTATTATTATTATTATTATTATTATTATTATTATTATTATTATTATTATTATTATTATTATTGTTATTGTTATTGTTATTGTTATTGTTATTGTTATTGTTATTGTTATTGTTATTGTTATTGTTATTGTTATTGTTATTGTTATTGTTATTGTTATTGTTATTGTTATTGTTATTGTTATTGCTATTGCTATTGCTATTGCTATTGCTATTGCTATTGCTATTGCTATTGCTATTGCTATTGCTATTGCTATTGCTATTGCTATTGCTATTGCTATTGCTATTGCTATTGCTATTGCTATTGCTATTGCTATTGCTATTGCTATTGCTATTGCTATTGCTATTGCTATTGCTATTGCTATTGCGATTGCGATTGCGATTGCGATTGCGATTGCGATTGCGATTGCGATTGCGATTGCGATTGCGATTGCGATTGCGATTGCGATTGCGATTGCTATTGCTATTGCTATTGCTATTGCTATTGCTATTGCTATTGCTATTGCTATTGCTATTGCTATTGCTATTGCTATTGCTATTGCTATTGCTATTGCTATTGCTATTGCTATTGCTCTTGCTCTTGCTCTTGCTCTTGCTCTTGCTCTTGCTCTTGCTCTTGCTCTTGCTCTTGCTCTTGCTCTTGCTCTTGCTCTTGCTCTTGCTCTTGCTCTTGCTCTTGCTCTTGCTCTTGCTCTTGCTCTTGCTCTTGCTCTTGCTCTTGCTCTTGCTCTTGCTCTTGCTCTTGCTCTTGCTCTTGCTCTTGCTCTTGCTCTTGCTCTTGCTCTTGCTCTTGCTCTTGCTCTTGCTCTTGCTCTTGCTCTTGCTCTTGCTCTTGCTCTTGCTCTTGCTCTTGCTCTTGCTCTTGCTCTTGCTCTTGCTCTTGCTCTTGCTCTTGCTCTTGCTCTTGCTCTTGCTCTTGCTCTTGCTCTTGCTCTTGCTCTTGCTCTTGCTCTTGCTCTTGCTCTTGCTCTTGCTCTTGCTCTTGCTCTTGCTCTTGCTCTTGCTCTTGCTCTTGCTCTTGCTCTTGCTCTTGCTCTTGCTCTTGCTCTTGCTCTTGCTCTTGCTCTTGCTCTTGCTCTTGCTCTTGCTCTTGCTCTTGCTCTTGCTCTTGCTCTTGCTCTTGCTCTTGCTCTTGCTCTTGCTCTTGCTCTTGCTCTTGCTCTTGCTCTTGCTCTTGCTCTTGCTCTTGCTCTTGCTCTTGCTCTTGCTCTTGCTCTTGCTCTTGCTCTTGCTCTTGCTCTTGCTCTTGCTCTTGCTCTTGCTCTTGCTCTTGCTCTTGCTCTTGCTCTTGCTCTTGCTCTTGCTCTTGCTCTTGCTCTTGCTCTTGCTCTTGCTCTTGCTCTTGCTCTTGCTCTTGCTCTTGCTCTTGCTCTTGCTCTTGTTCTTGTTCTTGTTCTTGTTCTTGTTCTTGTTCTTGTTATTATTTGTATGTATCCAACCCATTGTGTCCAACAAACCATTTAGGCCCTCATTGCGAGAAGCATACAATCCCAACCCATTGTTTTCACAAACTGTGTAAGACAAACAGTGATGCTCATGGTAGAAAGACCAGTTGTTCGAAAAGATGGTCAAAGTATAGAATATAATGGTTCATGATATACATGTTTCGCTAATATACCCCAAATTTTGTGCTGTACTATATACAAAAGAATCTAATTATTTCGTACAATGATACATATTTAAAGTAAATCTACATTTGAAGTAAATTCGTTATGCCTAGTTTTAAAAAAACTTGGAACTGCTACCACTATTTCTGTATAAGAGTTATCGAGTCATTTGTTCTACTTCGAAACAAATAAAAATCTGTATTATATTAAATGCCTTGCCTTGTTTACAGCAAATGCAGAGTAATGCCGTTGATATGCAAACAATAATTTGTATTTACAAGAAATTGAAAATAGACTTTAAAGACACTGAGTACTATTAGTAGTTGTCAAAGACCAGTCTTCCACTTGGTGTATCTTACAAAAAAATTATTATGCATAAAATGACTAACCTGTGAAAATTGGAACTCAATTGGCCGTTGAAGTTGCGAGATATTAAATAATGAAAGAAAAACACCCTTGTCAAACGAAGTTGTGTGCTTTTAGTGCTTGATTTCAAGACCTCTAAATCCAATTCTGAGGTCTCGAAATCAAATTCGTGGAAAATTACTTCTTTCTTGAAAACTACGTTGCTTCAGAGGGAGCCTATTCTCACAATGTTATTTACTCAACCTCTCCCCATTAGGCCTACTCGTTACCAAGTAAGGTTTTATGCCAATAATTATTTTGAGTAATTACAAATAGTGCCCGCTGTCTTTCAAAATGTATTTAAACATTAAGTAACTAACTACAAGGAAAACTGACTGGGTAAGTTTTTAAAACTGATTTTGGGTTTGAACAAAGAACAAATTTACGGGAGCGGGGTTTGAACAATATTTGGCACCCTCCAACAGGGGTGTGATAAACAGGGAGACCGCCTACATAGTTCGTTAGTCCGGAGGTCGTTGGTCCAAGTCACAATTAAATTGTGCTGTGTTTAAAACCATTTAAATTTAAACAGTTACACGTTTAGATCGCCCTTGTTATTAAGTGAGGGAGATTGTTATTTATATATTTTTGGAAAAGAAAATAAAACAAACATTGGCAATTATTCAGTGATTAACAATATTGGTGTTTTCTTTTCTTGTAGTTGATAGAGAATGAGTCAACTCATCTTGACCCTCAAATCGTCATTACCACTCGAAAACATCTCGACGATGCCTTGAGACGAGAAAACGGGGCGCTCCGTCTCCTGCGATATCAAGTAGACCTCTTGAGGAAAGAAAACACTGAGCTGAAGAAAGATGTAGACAAGTTGAAATCAAAGAAACTGAAAAATGGCCTCAAGATTGAGGAAAATGGTGAGGACCACAAAGTCCCAGAGACTAATGGGAAGGACACTGGTGCTACTCTGAGGAGGGAAGCTTCAGAGGAACATCTTGTCAGCTTAAGAATGGAGAATGAGAAGCTGAGAAAGAGCAACGATCAACTACAGAGCTGCTTGGAGGAGCACAAGAAAGCTGAACGCAAACAAAACGGCAGTAGGAATGGACTGACCAATGGGGAGACTCATAGGACTGAAACAACCAATGGGATGTCCAGTGAGGATGAGGTTGAGGACAGACAAAATGGAAGGCTGTCACCGAGAAGTAACGGAGTAGGAGAGGACAGAGTCGACGGGAAGACGTTAAGGACAACGTTGAAGAAAGGGAGTGATAATGGGGCGGGGACAAGCGGGACTAGCTTGGTATCAGGTAGGCATCAGTGATTTAACGCAAGCCTTGTTCATACTTCCTCTGAATGCAATATACGAAGTTTAACGTCACAGATTTGATGCGGATAATTTGCAATAGTTGAACTGAGTTGAACGTCACATGGCCGTTTTCGAAGCAAATGTTTCACAGGAACTGAGTTCAACTCCTGCGAAACATTTGCTTAGAAAACGGCCATGTGACGTCAAAATTTGCTTCGCATACGCCTTGACAGGGAATATGAACCAGGCTTAAAGCAGTAAACACCCAAGTGGCTGGGCTCACAGGGTTTAAGTTTTAAATGTTTTCTTCTTTTCCAACAGTCAATTGTCTCCGAAAGGTTGAGGGCTCCTTCCACGACTGTGATGAGATCTTGGAGCAGAGGCTGAAGTCACATATGGCTGCAAAGGGTGTTGACCTTGTCCTGAATGAGTGGAGCCCTGGTAGGGACCATCATATGGTGACACTGGTGCACTGCGTCGCATCCAACGATGCCACTAAGAATATTAAAAAAGCTCTGGACGGAGTCAGTAGTAAGTAGTAGCAGTGGATTGTTCTCATATCTTAGCATGTATTTTTCAATCATTTATTCTCCTATCTGGGTGGAATATTCAGTGAATCTTCACTTCTCCTGTTGGTTAGACTTGACTCAAGTCCGTTCTCCCTATAACGCCAACGTGGCACAGATATGGGGGTTGCAGGTGTGCCAGGAAATTCCGTCTGCCTATGAGAAGTAGTTTATACACCGTCAGCCATTTGGGGGGACAAAATCTCCTGCCACATCAGCCACGCCAAAGTTTTCTGGCGTTGGGTGGTTGGACTGTAAAAATAAAAGGACTCTCACAGGATTGGGGCTTGATTCCAGTCGGACTGATGGTCTGAGCTCTAAGCACAAAACAAATCACAAACAATTTAAAAAAAAACAGTTTAAAGGGTCTATGTTTAAATTTTTGTCTCAATGATCATGAGACGAATATTATTTTAGCATGTAAAAACGTATTTTCATGACATTGTTTTACTCATTTCTCAAAAACTACAGCACCTCAGCAATTTTAAGGTACGCTTTCTACTATCATTATCTTCAAACGGTGCAAGTTTAATGTAAATCTGTGGACATTGTGTTTTGTGTAACAAAAAGTATCCAAATCCTTTAAGTAATCTCAAATTACCGGCTATGGCTGCAGGTGTGGCTTGATAGGATGCAGCCAATACAGGTGCTCAGCATTTAATTTTCCCTGAGACCAGGGTCCAATTTCCTAAAACCTGAAAGCACAAAAACTTGCTATTACTAAAATATGTGTGCTTTCACTAAACAAGGCTTCAGGCCTGAAATCTTTTAATATTTGAGTGAGAAATGACCTTTTTCTCAAAAACTATGTTACCTCAGACATGTCAGAGAAAGTCTTTTCTCCCATTGTTTTATACTGTCAACCAAACAGGTTTTATGCTTAGAATTATTTTGACTTATTACCAACAGTGTCCAGTGCCTTTAAACATGGACAAAAGTAAGAGAATGAAAATAAAACCCACAGATGTTGATGACTTCTTCATTCTCTCATTCTGTTCTGTCGTTGTTGTACTTCAGGTGATGCAGAGATTGTACTGGTTGTCTTCCACACAGCAAGCCAAGATGCAAAGAGGAAAGATCCTGAAACAGAGTCTCTTAGCCTTCCTGAACTCTCCAATGCCTGCCTAGTGGTAGACGTCTTCTTCAGTAAGAAGGACAGTCTGTATCGATGTAATCAGAACAACAAAGCCATGTCTCGACTCTTACACCTTTTTGAGATGATTTGTTGAGGTATGTGTTGTAGCTTGCCAAACCTCTTTTTCACAGAGCTTGGGAAAGTACTGAGTATACAGTGCTAGCACTAATTGGTGTGTTAGGGTAAAACCCAAATGAATACAATACAGCTGTTCGGTTGGTTCACCAAATGCTAACAATAGAGTTCACCAAATGCTAACAAATGGGCGGTTACCTGTTACTATCACATGGTGGTTGGAGTTGTTTACAGATACATGCGAATCATCAGTTTGTAGGTTTGTTGCTCATTGTATGTGTGTGTGCAATATGTGCACAGCAGCACAGACACCTTTGTTTTTTTCTTTCTTTTTTGAGGGTTGTTTGCTGTATTATGATACTTGTTTTATTCTCATCAAATATGTGTAGATGTCACTTACATATTGTTTTTGTTAGTTTTCACTCCTACCCTAGGAGCTTCATCAGGCGCTGTTTGAAAAACATTTCTGGAGCTTGTATTCTTGTCTTTTTTGTTGGAAGGTACTCCCTCCTCCCCCCCCCCTGCCTATGATCCTCATGGCCTCCTTGGTATTTTTGGAATGTATCATTAAAATCTCTTTTACATGTAATTTAAGAGTAAAAATGTCATCTTTTCTTTCTTTCTTTTGTTTCAGTTGTTTGTCAGAACCCAAACGAGCAGTTGGTAAGCGTTGAGGCTGGGGGAACCAATTTACACACTGAGATATGCATCATAACTGATGATCAAAGTGAATATTCAACAACTATGGATTACTCATGGAGTATTCTGCAATGGAGTGTTCAGCAGTATGCTGACCATGGAGTATTCTGCAGTGTGCTGATTTGGCCATGGAGTATTCTGCAGTATACTGATGGAGTATTCTGCAGTATGCTGATGTACCGTGGAGTATTCTGCAGTATGCTGATGTACCGTGGAGTATTCTGCAGTAGTATGCTATACCATGGAGTATTCTGCAGTATGCTGATGGAGTATTCTGCAGTATGCTGATGTACTGTGGAGTATTCTGCAGTATGCTGATGTACCGTGGAGTATTCTGCAATAGTATGCTATACCATGGAGTATTCTGCAGTATGCTGATGTACTGTGGAGTATTCTGCAGTATGCTGATGTATCGTGGAGTATTCTGCAGTAGTATGCTATACCATGGAGTATTCTGCAGTATGCTGATGGAGTATTCTGCAGTATGCTGATGGAGTATTCTGCAGTATGCTATACCATGGAGTATTCTGCAGTATACTGATATACCATGAAGTATTCTGCAGTAAGAGGCTGATGAAAATGCTTCAAAATGCTCAAAAGTACTGAATTATTTTTAACTAAACTTTTAATTTTGTTTTATATAAATTATATATCATACTTTTACGGTTCAACAAAAACGTACTTATTACATATTCTTTTTAATGCAAATTTTATTTGTTGTTATTATTGATATCATTGGTCCAAGAAGACTGATATTTCCAACACTTTTTATTTCATTCAGTGAATTATATTGTAAGTTTTCGTTTTTTTATATATTTGTTATATCTTGTGGAAGGAGGGAGATCTCAGAAAAATATAACTCACACACAAAGTGAGATGGGAGTTTGAGAAGGTCACACACTCGTATCTTAAAATTGTTTAAATGCATGTACACACAAAATCAAACCAGAGTTGTGAGGTCAATATTCGATTCCTATTCGCAGGAAATTTTAACCAGGCTTGAGTGAACGCCCTTTGATTAAAAGTTACCTGGCATGTGACAAGTACCAATTGGATTAAGCTGGTATGTCTGATGTCACTGCCAGCATCCATGACTAGTATTCAATCACTGATGTGACAAGTACCAATTGGGTTAGGCTGGTACGTCTGATGTCACTGCCAGCATCCATGACTAGTATTCAATCACTGATGTGACAAGTACCAATTGGGTTAGGCTGGTACGTCTGATGTCACTGTCAGCATCCATGACTAGTATTCAATCACTGATGTGACAAGTACCAGTTGGGTTAGGCTGGTACGTCTGATGTCACTGTCAGCATCCATGACTAGTATTCAATCACTGATGTGACAAGTACCAGTTGGGTTAGGCTGGTACGTCTGATGTCACTGTCAGCATCCATGACTAGTATTCAATCACTGATGTGACAAGTACCAGTTGGGTTAGGCTGGTACGTCTGATGTCACTGCCAGCATCCATGACTAGTATTCAATCACTGATGTGACAAGTACCAATTGGGTTAGGCTGGTACGTCTGATGTCACTGTCAGCATCCATGACTAGTATTCAATCACTGATGTGACAAGTACCAGTTGGGTTAGGCTGGTACGTCTGATGTCACTGTCAGCATCCATGACTAGTATTCAATCACTGATGTGACAAGTACCAGTTGGGTTAGGCTGGTACGTCTGATGTCACTGTCAGCATCCATGACTAGTATTCAATCACTGATGTGACAAGTACCAGTTGGGTTAGGCTGGTACGTCTGATGTCACTGCCAGCATCCATGACTAGTATTCAATCACTGATGTGACAAGTACCAATTGGGTTAGGCTGGTACGTCTGATGTCACTGTCAGCATCCATGACTAGTATTCAATCACTGATGTGACAAGTACCAGTTGGGTTAGGCTGGTACGTCTGATGTCACTGTCAGCATCCATGACTAGTATTCAATCACTGATGTGACAAGTACCAGTTGGGTTAGGCTGGTACGTCTGATGTCACTGCCAGCATCCATGACTAGTATTCAATCACTGAAATCTGCATTTAAATTCAATGAGAAAACTTTGTTTAAAACTAAAAAATTATGAAGAAAAACAATTATGGGAGAACATAGCAACACAGCAACTCAGCAAAGGAACGGGTACAAATGCCAAGGGAAGCGTTTGCTTTATACTCATTCCTACTTAGCAATCCTCATTGTGCTAAGCTCTGCTACTGCTGCATGTTAATAGAGTTGGTGTAATTTGGGTTTTTTGGTCCATCCTCTTGGTGTGCAAAAAAAATGCTTTACTTCTGAAATATGCTGATAAATTTGTAAATATTAAGCAACAAATGCACTCTGTGTCATATTCAGTATTTGAAATTGATTTTATACTATCTACTATGTTCCAAGGCCGTGTCCGAAAAGGCAACTTTGACTACAGCTATGGCTAGATCGCACTCAGTCCAACTATTATTCGCTGCAAATTTGTGACTTCAAAATGTTTATTGCATGAACGGGCTTTGGGCTGCAGGCATAAGGCTGCGCAGCAGGCGACTACAAGTTTCTTGCAGTTACTTTGATCTTGGGCAAGTGTTACGAATAGGTCGTGGAGAGCTGCTTCAGTAGAAAATATACTGCTTGATAGTTTCCTGCTTAGCAGAAATAAGTAGGATAGCAGTCACAAAATGTGACATGGTATTTTGGCTGATATCCCTGTTCTGATAAGCATACTTTTGATGTACTTGGCTACTTTTTGTGCTTAAGAAGCTCTTTAAAATTGAGCCCTAATCACAGCATGCCTTCCCATCTCCAAGCAGCCATCCAATGTCATGTCAGAAATGATGTGCGTTGCCTTCCAGCAGCCGATTTCACAAAACTTCACGCAACTGCGTAGGTCCACTTGCGCAACGTGTATGGCGCAAGTTGTCCTTCAATAAGGTGATTTATGAACGAAAGGTATACAGGTACATCATGTTGAGTTGGAGTCTGTGTCCAAGGAACTTTGAGTTGCTGAGTTCCTATACAAGCTACAAATGCTCCACAATTAATAGGTCACAATAACACTTATTTCTGTGTTTGTTTGAGGGTTTTAATATTTTTTTTGTTTTTTAATTGTATACTCCTAATAATATGGTTACTATGCTGGTTAGGGAATTGTGTCTTTAACTAGAATGAAAACAACCTAAACTTTACACGGAAACCAGGTCAAAAAGTAAAATAACATTTGTTTTGCATAACGGACTTCGGACTTCATATTAATTTGTATCTGTGACTGCCATGGTTGTGTTGTCTGATCATCTACAAATCAGAGTGGATTTGTCGAACTTGTAGTGATTTTAGCATACTTGTTTCTATTTGATTAAAATAAAACTTATGCTTGGAAGCCAAATACCCTTGGAGTCCTCCAAGTAGTGAACTAATTTATATCGAAACGTCCTATATTTCCTTCCTCAATGAAACGTCCAAATGTGTTGGCTCTGATAGGTAAATCTAGTGTTATTCGGGCAAGCTGTTTTGAAACATACATGAAAAGTAATAGCTATAGGGTATGAATTAACCATTTTGATTCTCATTGCACAAAACAAAAACAACAAGGCTGAAAGAGAGGTAGAGTCCAAATTAGTGGCTATACGTATATCAGCTTGATAGGACATCCATAACCACACCCTTAGCAACAGTGCAGCCCTAGCCACGTCATCACCTACCTCCATGGTTAAAGTATAAGGTGACCATATCAACACCCTTAGCAACAGTATCTCTAGCCATAGCCACACGGCTACGTCTATTGCTTGATCGCTGATTCGTCATGTGTTAAAGTATAGGATTTCATTAGCAACACCTGCCCCAGCAGTAGTCCTCTATAGCTGTAGACGTAGCCACCAATTTGGATACAGCCCGATTTACAAAAAATAGATTGTAGTCGGGTACTCCCGTTAATAGTCACACAAGTACTAATCAAGTTCGCAGTAAATCAAATCCTGTCTAAGGGAACTAGACAAGTAGATTTCAAACTTATGGACCGATTACATATACACTGGTAAACTTGTTTATTTCTATTTGTAAATGTATATTGGCATATAGTATTCTATCAATTCAAAATAGTTTTCATTTTTTATTATAATTTTATAGCTTCTTTTAGTTATTTCTTAATGTAAAATAGATTAAAATAATGTGAACTTAATATTATAATAACCATTTTCATAGAATTTGTATAATTAATATTGTAATTTGTGTTTGCACAAACTTACAGTCACATTAAGAGTCAATGCAGAGTCAGTACATTTAGAATATTTTTGAAAAAAAGTATTTTATTTACTGTATTTTATTTACTGTCCCTTGCTAAAGTTTTATAGCAATGCTTACTGTGTAATTCTGCGCTTATTGTCACCATTCTTTGCTTGCAGGAAGCATCAAAATTTTTGCGCTAGCTGTGTAAGCAAAAAAATAGGCCGAAGTACACAGTTGCTCACAAGCATGGATTTTCTTTTTCTTTTTTTCCCGCTTACAGATAAGCAGAACCATGAACTTTAGTTCGTATGGTGTGAAATTTGTAATAACCAATAATCATTTTCTCAATTTGTTTATCTATCGGTAAGCTCCTTTAGAATCGAGTTAAGTGAGTTGTCGGGCTGTGAAGTACATGTTTGTATCGTGGTACGGGGTGGTTGGGTTGGCTTAGGTTTCTTTCCTCGCCTTCCACCTCTAGGACCCTGGTTCGAATCACGCCATGGACACTATATGTAGATTGGGTTTTCAGTCCCTACCGGTTTGCTTTGTTTCAATCTGAAATAATTCCCTGGGGTTTTCATCCAACATTAAAACCGGAACTCGTAGGCTTCACAACCAGGATTTATAAAGAAATATTTTTGATCATACCTTGAAACAAAACTGTTAATTTATGATAAACAATCACAAAACAACTGTACTATTTTATTAATTTGTTTATATTGAGGGTTATTTTTTATAAACTTGACAGGGGCCTCATTACCGATTGTCATTTAGGAAAGAAGTGTTGCCAATTGTTATTTCTATTTGCCAAACTAAAAACAGTATACTCAGGTAAAAACAACTTCCAAAATGAAAAGGTTATTCATCAGTGTTTCCTTCAAACTTTTACATTGTCATGTAAAAGTTGTTTTTTATTTGTTTAATATGTGTATGAATCTTAAAGTGGGACTAAAATAAAGTACGCTTCTAAAAATCAAATGATGTGATTATCTTAAGAATATCTTTACATTATAGGAAATATCTTAAGATAAAAATATTATCTTTAGAAATAATGTAGACTTATAAGACTTCAACTGCCATTATATGTTTTGATTAAGTAATTTCCTCTAAATAAAAAGGTTTCAGTGAAGGCAACAGGATAAAAAATATTATTAAATTTTTACGTACAAAGTTGTGTGTATTATAATAATAATAACATTTTGTTTTTAAACAATTATTATAATACGGTATGTACAGCCGACCCCTGTTGATTGGGCACAACACATTATAAATCTACATATTGGGCAAATGTGTTTTGCCTGGTTAAACAAAAAAATGTTCCCATGGAACTGCTTCCACTATTTCTATTTTAAGATTTACCAAGTCATTTGTTCTACTTCAAAATCAAAAAGAAAAATCTGTATGATAACAAATGCCCTGCCTTATTTACAGCAAATGCAGAATAATACCGTTGATATGCAAACAATAATTTGTATTTACAAGAAATTAACAATAGACTTTAATCTTTAGAAAAAAATATTTAAACATTAAGTAACTAACCAGATGGGAAACTGATATGTACATAAGTTGTTGAAAAGATTTTGGGTTTGAACAATGACAAATCTACTAGAGCGGGATTTGAACAAACAACCTCCGGATACACGCATCAGTTTTCAATGTGAAAACTTTGTTTAAAACTAAAAAATTATGAAGAAAAACAATTATGGGAGAACATAGCAACACAGCAACTCAGCAAAGGAACGGGTACAAATGCCAAGGGAAGTGTTTGCTTTATACTCATTCCTACTTAGCAATCCTCATTGTGCTAAGCTCTGCTACTGCTGCATGTTAATAGAGTTGGTGTAATTTGGGGGGTTTTGGTCCATCCTCTTGGTGTGCAAAAAAAATGCTTTACTTCTGAAATATGCTGATAAATTTGTAAATATTAAGCAACAAATGCACTCTGTGTCATATTCAGTATTTGAAATTGATTTTATACTATCTACTATGTTCCAAGGCCGTGTCCGAAAAGGCAACTTTGACTACAGCTATGGCTAGATCGCACTCAGTCCAACTATTATTCGCTGCAAATTTGTGACTTCAAAATTTTTATTGCATGAACGGGCTTTGGGCTGCAGGCATAAGGCTGCGCAGCAGGCGACTACAAGTTTCTTGCAGTTACTTTGATCTTGGGCAAGTGTTACGAATAGGTCGTGGAGAGCTGCTTCAGTAGAAAATATACTGCTTGATAGTTTCCTGCTTAGCAGAAATAAGTAGGATAGCAGTCACAAAATGTGACATGGTATTTTGGCTGATATCCCTGTTCTGATAAGCATACTTTTGATGTACTTGGCTACTTTTTGTGCTTAAGAAGCTCTTTAAAATTGAGCCCTAATCACAGCATGCCTTCCCATCTCCAAGCAGCCATCCAATGTCATGTCAGAAATGATGTGCGTTGCCTTCCAGCAGCCGATTTCACAAAACTTCACGCAACTGCGTAAGTCCACTTGCGCAACGTGTATGGCGCAAGTTGTCCTTCAATAAGGTTGCTTAATGAATGAAAGGTATACAGGTACATCATGTTGAGTTGGAGTCTGTGTCCAAGGAACTTTGAGTTGCTGAGTTCCTATACAAGCTCCAAATGCTCCACAATTAATAGGTCACAATAACACTTATTTCTGCGTTTGTTTGAGGGTTTTAATATTTTTTTTGCTTTTAATTGTATACTTCTAATAATATGGTTACTATGCTGGTTAGGGAATTGTGTCTTTAACTAGAATGAAAACAACCTAAACTTTACACGGAAACCAGGTCAAAAAGTTAAATAACATTTGTTTTGCATAACGGACTTCGGACTTCATATTAATTTGTATCTGTGACTGCCATGAATGTGTTGTCTGATCATTTACAAATCAGAGTGGATTTGTCGAACTTGTAGTGATTTTAGCATACTTGTTTCTATTTGATTAAAATAAAACTTATGCTTGGAAGCCAAAAACCCTTGGAGCCCTCCAAATAGTGAACTAATTTATATCGAAACGTCCTATATTTCCTTCCTCAATGAAACGTCCAAATGTGTTGGCTCTGATAGGTAAACCTAGTGTTATTCGGGCAAGCTGTTTTGAAACATACATGAAAAGTAATAGCTATAGGGTATGAATTAACCATTTTGATTCTCATTGCACAAAACAAAAACAACAAGGCTGAAAGAGAGGTAGAGTCCAAATTAGTGGCTATACGTATATCAGCTTGATAGGACATCCATAACCACACCCTTAGCAACAGTGCAGCCCTAGCCACGTCATCACCTACCTCCATGGTTAAAGTATAAGGTGACCATATCAACACCCTTAGCAACAGTATCTCTAGCCATAGCCACATGGCTACGTCTATTGCTTGATCGCTGAGTCATGTGTTAAAGTATAGGATTTCATTAGCAACACCTGCCCCAGCAGTAGTCCTCTATAGCTGTAGACGTAGCCACCAATTTGGATACAGCCCGATTTACAAAAAATAGATTGTAGTCGGGTACTCCCGTTAATAGTCACACAAGTACTAATCAAGTTCGCAGTAAATCAAATCCTGTCTAAGGGAACTAGACAAGTAGATTTCAAACTTATGGACCGATTACATATACACTGGTAAACTTGTTTATTTCTATTTGTAAATGTATATTGGCATATAGTATTCTATCAATTCAAAATAGTTTTCATTTTTTATTATAATTTTATAGCTTCTTTTAGTTATTTCTTAATGTAAAATATATTAAAATAATGTGAACTTAATATTATAATAACCATTTTCATAGAGTTTGTATAATTAATATTGTAATTTGTGTTTGCACAAACTTACAGTCACATTAAGAGTCAACGCAGAGTCAGTACATTTAGAATTTTTTTGAAAAAAAGTATTTTATTTACTGTATTTTATTTACTGTCCCTTGCTAAAATTTTATAGCAATGCTTACTGTGTAATTCTGCGCTTATTGTCACCATTCTTTGCTTGCAGGAAGCATCAAATTTTTGCGCTAGCTGTGTAAGCAAAAAAATAGGCCGAAGTACACAGTTGCTCACAAGCATGGATTTTCTTTTTCTTTTTTTCCCGCTTACAGATAAGCAGAACCATGAACTTTAGTTCGTATGGTGTGAAATTTGTAATAACCAATAATCATTTTCTCAATTTGTTTATCTATCGGTAAGTTCCTTTAGAATCGAGTTAAGTGAGTTGTGGGGCTGTGAAGTACATGTTTGTATCGTGGTACGGGGTGGTTGGGTTGGCTTAGGTTTCTTTCCTCGCCTTCCACCTCTAGGACCCTGGTTCGAATCACGCCATGGACACTATATGTAGATTGGGTTTTCAGGCCCTACCGGTTTGCTTTGTTTCAACCTGAAATAATTCCCTGGGGTTTTCATCCAACATTAATAAATACCTTGGACGGTTTCAAGTCTCTGATTGGTCAAAACCCGGTCACGTGTGGGAGTGTTAACGGTGGTATAAAGACCGGCTTTGGAAAATAGCGAATAAGTGGTCACTAAATCAGCATACATTGTGTAAACCTTGCGCGTTGCACTGTATCGCACGCTTATTTATATAATGGGAATAACAGTGTTCGTACCCGGTCTTCACTGCGTGGTAATGACCGGCTTGGTGGCTGGCGCTGTGTAAACGGTCCGTTAACAGCGCCAGCCACCAAGCCGGTCATTACCACGCAGTGAAGACCGGGTACTCGCACTGTTATTCCCTAATTTAAACCGGAACTCGTAGGCTTCACAACCAGAATTTATAAAGAAATATTTTTGATCATACCTTGAAACAAAACTGTTAATTTATGATAAACAATCACAAAACAACTGTACTATTTTATTAATTGGTTTATATTGAGGGTTGTTTTTTATAGACTTGACGGGGGCCTCATTACCGATTGTCGTTTAGGAAAGATGTACTGCCAATTGTTATTTCTATTTGCCAAACTAAAAACAGTATACTCAGGTTAAAACAACTTTCAAAATAAAAAGGTTATTCATCAGTGTTTCCTTCAAACTTTTACATTGTCATGTAAAAGTTGTTTTTTATTTGTTTAATATGTTTATGAATCTCAAAGTGGGACTAAAATAAAGTACGCTTCCAAAAATCAAATGATTTGATAATCTTAAATTAAAATGTCTTTACATTATAGGAAATATCTTAAGATAATAATATTATCTTTAGAACTAATGTAGACTTATAAGACTTCAACTGCCATTATATGTTTTGATTAAGTAATTTCCTCTAAATAAAAAGGTTTCAGTGAAGGCAACGGAATAACAAAGATTATTAAATTTTTACGTACAAAGCTGTGTGTATTATAACTATAATAATAATAACATTTTGTTTTTTAAACAACTATCATAATACGGTATGTACAGCCGACCCCTGTTGATTGGGCACAACACATTATAAATATACATATTGGGCAAATGTGTTTTGACTGGTTAAACAAAAAACTGCTCCCATGGCACTTCTTCCACTATTTATATTTTAAGATTTATCGAGTCATTTGTTCTACTTCAAAATCAAAAAGAAAAATCTGTATGATAACAAATGCCTTGCCTTATTTACAGCAAATGCAGAGTAATATCGTTGATATGCAAACAATAATTTGTATTTACAAGAAATTAACAATAGACTTTAATCTTTAGAAAAAAATATTTAAACATTAAGTAACTAACCAGATGGGAAACTGATATGTACATAAGTTGTTGAAAAGATTTCGGGTTTGAACAATGACAAATCTACTAAAGCGGGATTTGAACAAACAACCTCCGGATACACGCATCAGCGCTCTATACCATGGAGGAAGGAAGAGAAGGAGCTCGAACGACCCGCATAACCGCAGAGTAACAAAATAATACTCTGAAAAAAGATATAGAACCTCCAGCTGGACGGCCGATTAACGAGCGGGATTAAATCTCTTTGTACAGAACGTGTGGTACCGCCAGTCTGCGCTCTTGCCTGCTTGTAAATTTGAATCATTGGAGACAAGAATTGTGAATATACACGTTTTCATTTACTGTTTGTGGTGTTTCACGGAAACATCATGGCATATTTTTACATTTTTGTGACTTTCCGGTAATTTGGGTATTAGCACACGAGGGTGGTTGGTATTCAATTGTGTTTTTCGATTTGGTGGGCACAAGTGTACACAATTTTTATCAGGTCTCAAAAAAGTGTTGGTTTTTTTCTGTAGTATATCCATACGACATACGACACCATAGTTGAGTGAAGAACCAAGTGCGCACGCGCAAACTCACATACGCCAGGTCGCCCATTGTCTGTATAAGGTTTGTGCGTGATTACGAGGTGTCGTTAAACGACCGCGGTACCACGGGTTCGACTTTTAAAGTCCCTTCGTTTGAGCTCCTTCTCTTCCTTCCTCCATGTCTATACCAACTGAGCTATATATTGGCACCCTCCAACAGGGGTATTGGTCAACAGGGAGACAGCCTACGTCATCTGACAATTTCATCAATGTTCCCTGATCGCAACGATGGCAAACTCAGCATCTGGGCGATTCATGTCAATGAGGGCGCCCGTCAGTGTAGCCCGTGTTTCTTCTTCTGTCCTACCTGACTGTCTTCCGACGAATAACTCAAAGACGACTTCTGTGGGACTTCTTCGTTCTCGCCCTGCTTTACCATTGATGCTGCCGATGCTTACTGAGCGATTCAACAGTAGTGTAGCGAGGTTACGCCAGTCGTTTCCCAAAGGATTGGGATCATCAAACAGATCACAAAGTTTATTAAAAATGGACTCTTCGAGTAGTCTTGGTTTAACGCTGGTGCATTGCAGGTTCGCCATTTGTTCTAAGAACATTTGCTTTATCCGGTCTATTTGTGTTTCTCGATCCAGTGCCGGTTGTTGAATACGTTCCTGCATAATTTATACGAGACGAGAAATACTGGCACTCCATCATCGGTTATTAAAAAAACGATTTCATTTCTATTCTCTACTAGTTGTAAACCACTCCATATAGGCCGACAACACTTGTCAAGTATAATGTCATAGATTGATGTGCTTGGTGAGTGGGCTTATTTCTTTCTCTGCTATCGAAACAAACAGTTCCTGATTTGTGGGGTCTGCACATGCAATTGCTTTGGCATGACATTCACAGCTGACTCACCTTATTTGCATCGACAAAGAAGTTTGCCCCATAGACCTCACTGCCTTCTTGGAGGACGGTCATGCGAGCTGTGAAGCAAACTTTCCGAGAGCCCGAACGTCGTTCAGCGACAAACATGGCGGACGGAAAAGCTCGGGCACGTGATGCCTCGGTTTCTCGCCATAACAAGTCACGGTGAATCTTCTGCCAAATCAAATAGTAATAGAGGAAGAGTTAACAACACCAAAGCGACTTAACTTTCAAACACAAGAATGGCAAAGAGTTGTCCATACCTGTTGGCAAGATTCCGGTTCAGATAATTCCCAGGACGAGTTGCAGTTTGAGATTTTCGCCACAACGTCTTGGTTGTTCTTCTGAACTATCAGAGGACTGTCCACGTCTGCCGAATAGAACCCATGCTTTCCCTCCTCTGTCTTTACTTCCTGTAAATACAAATTGCAGGTTTGGTCATCAACGAAAAGACATGAGTAGTAATTCAGTCCAAAAGCTCAGCGATTATAAAGTTCATATAAAACCAATCTTCCACACAAAAATCATCATTGTTTATACTGCTTACAGCGATCGAAATATGCCGGATGTGATTTTGCACGAAATTACGGACAAAACTGGGTTTGTTTGTTTGTTTGTTTGTTTGTTTGTTCGTTCGTTCGTTCGTTCGTTCGTTCGTTCGTAAACAATTAATTAAGGTTTAAAAAAAATAGTTTCCATGTTATTTACAAATGTGAAAATAAGCTCGACCCGAGAGGGCGCTGTTCGTGACGTCAATCGAGGCGCGATGAATCGCATGCAGTGCCAACACAAGATAGTGACGCTTGGCGCAAGCTAAAAACATGCTCTCAAAGTTGAAACAATACCTGATTTTTTTTTCACGTTAGGCAAATGCTCCTTTAGGTTCGTTACGTCTTTCAGGTACCTTCTTCGACTTCCCCACTAGCTGGAAAAATTGTTGGGATGGCGTCATGTTTTAGAAAAGAACTTTTCTCTTCATGTCAAAATGTGTAGTTTATTCCGGATTCTCGAAGCACGACGGCTCGAAGTGTTTGCTGCATAGCGCTAGAAAAGACTTGCAATTTTAGTAAACTTTCAAGAAAAATGAGCGCGACTTTTTTTATTATATTTTAGTATATATAAAGTCACTCACCAGAACATTTACCTTGACGTCATCAACGAGTCGAAGACGAAGTGTTACTACATCTTCGGAGTGACTGTCTTCGTGGATGAACAAGCATGCTATCATTGTCTTCTTCAAGATGGTTCCATCCACAGGTGAAGCTGTAGCCCCAAATCCACAAAAATGATTAACTGAAAACGTTATGGAATCATTGTCAACAACCGTGATCACATCCGACCCTTCACTAAGCTCGCTGGAACCACCTAAAGACAGTTTAGCCAATGAAAACTTGCATGTGGATGTATCCTTTACACAATGTGGAATAGTCAATACAACATCTTTGTTGAAGACGGTGTCTGGCGGTCCACAGTGGACAAATGGAGTTGATAAATAATGGCTTTCAACTGACGAAGTACCGGTGACGTAGATGTAGACTTGTTGCGTTTGTTCTTCAGGTATTGCTCCAGGAGGAACGTATAAGTGAACGTCTAAATTGTCAATGGACAGACATCCACCTTGACAGTCCAAAACGGCGGCAGCAAAGTTGGCGATTTGGAAGACTTTACCAACTACGTCAATACTCTGTGCCTTGGCTTGCTCCAACATGGATTCAAATGATTTGAGGAAATCTTTCTTCTCTATTAAAGTAAAATCAGTTAGAGTGGGTAGCTTGCTGTAGGTTGTACTCTCTTCTACAGATTTAATTTCTTCGAGGTTCACGTCAAGTGATGTTTTGTGCTGTTCGACACTTTTTGCAGTCTGTGTCTGCTCTTCATTACACTCTAAAACCTGTTCTCCAAGTTTTGCTGTAAGTCGTGAGACAATACTTGTTTCTGCCGCTGTGTATCTCAAGCTGCTTGCGAAACTATGGTCGCCCTTAGTTGGTCGCTTAAAGGGAAAATATGGGAGATGGGGGAAAAAGTAGTGGGAAAGGTAAATCAACATTCTGCATTAGAGACTTTTACTTTGCGATTGGCTCAACGTAAAAAGTGATGCCTTAAGCGATGCCATGCCGACAAAAAGTGAGAGATCTCGGCGTGATTTTGTAATTTTGCTGTGCTACTTGTCCCTCAGACAATGAATTTCATGCCTAACTAGGTTTTTGTTTACATCATTTTCATGTAAACTAATCATTTTGACCCACCTGCGTTGCGTCTACTAAGAAGTCGACCCCATTGCAACTCCCACTGCCGTCTTCTTGATAGACTGTCATTCGAGCTTTGAATGGAACTTTCTGAGGGCTTCTGTGTCGTTTAGCAAATATTAACCCTGATGGAAATCCTTGTGCACCGACTGCGGCGGTTTCTGGCCAGATAAATTCACTGTTGAATTTCTATTAGGTCAAAACAAGAAAGAAATAATATTTAACGAAACATTGATGACATAACTTGCGATACAGAAACAGCATCAAAAGCGGGTTTTTCATACCAGTTGGCAAGACTCCGGTTCAGATATTTCCCAGGACTCGCTGCAGTTTGAGATTTTTGCCACCACGTCTAGGTCGTTCTTCAAAACAGTCAAAGAACTTTTCATGTCTGCCAAATGGAAACCATAGTTCCTCTCCTCTGTTTTCACTTCCTGAAATAGCAGGTTTGGTAAAAATTGAAAATTATATGATAAATTTCAATCTGCAAGTATATACTCGTACTTATCCACAGAAAAAAACGTCAAGTGTTAATGAGTTGTTGCTGCTTATTTTGCTTGAAGCAATCAGAATAGTCCCGATGTATTGCACAAAGTTACGGTGAACACAATTTGTTACGATGTGTGTTGAGAGAAACAGCACCCTATCATTACACATTCAACGAAATGTTTATGGTTGATTAGATCCCCTTCATGTCTTCGCTGAAATTGTGTGTACTAAATATCATCTTACTTTTTGTTTGTTTGAGGAGATGTTGGTTGGGGTGAGTAAAGTTATTTTTTTATAACTTCCACCATAACCTTTTTAACACAACCAGTTTGTTCGGTGAATTAAAATTAAAACAACGAAAGGAGACAGCGAACAACGGTTACAGTTATTTATTAGCATAAAGTCACTCACCTGAACATTTACCTTGACGTCATCAACGAGTCGAAGACGAAGTGTTATCTCATCTTCAGAGTGACCGTCTTCCCGGATGAACAAGCATGCTATCATTGTCTTCTTCAAGATGGTCCCATCCACAGGTGAAGCTGTAGCCCGATTCCGACAGAAACGATTTATCGAAAACGTTATGGAATCATTGTCAACAACCGTGATCACGTCCGACCCTTCACGAAGTTCGCTGGAACCACCCGAAGACAACTTAGACAATGAAAACTTGCATGAGGACGTATCCTTTACGCAGTGTGGCATAGTCAAGACGACATCTTTGTCGAAGACGGTGTCTGGCGGTCCACAGTGGACGAATGGAGTTGAGTAATAATGGCTTTCAACTGACGAAGTACCGGTGACGTAGATGTAGACTTGTTGCGTTTGTTCTTCAGGTATTGCTCCAGGAGGAACGTATAAGTGAACGTCTAAATTGTCAATGGACAGACATCCACCTTGACAGTCCAAAATGGCGGCAGCAAAGTTGGCGATTTGGAAGACTTTACCAACTACGTCAATACTCTGTGCCTTGGCTTGCTCCAACATGGATTCAAATGATTTGAGGAAATCTTTCTTCTCTATTAAAGTAGAATCAGTTAGAGTGGGTGGCTGGCTGTAGGTTGTACTCTCTTCTACAGATTGACTTACTTCAGAGTTCACGTCAAGTGATGTTTTGCGCTGTTCGACACTCCTTTTTGCAGTCTGTGTCTGCTCTTCATTACTCTCTAAAACCTGTTCTCCAAGTTTTGCTGTAAGTCGTGAGACAATACTTGTTTCTGCCGCTGTGTATCTCAAGCTGCTTGCGAAACTATGGTCGCCCCTAGTTGGTCGCTTAAAGGGAAAATATGGGAGATGGGGGAAAGTAGTGGGAAAGGTAAATCAACATTCTGCATTGAAGTGGATGGTGTAAAACTGCGCCTTTGATATGAATACCGCAAAGCTAGTATTCTAAGACTAGACAAGAGGCCAATGATTGTCATCAAAATATCTTTACACCCCTGATTACACGTAAACCATAAAATAGTTTCTGAAACCCCAACACCAATCAAGTTTGGATCAGAATATTTTCCATGCGCGCGTTAACACTGGGTGGGAACATTTTAACAACGAGACTTTTATTTTGCGATTGGCTCAACGTAAAAAGTGATGCCTTGAACGATGAACGATGCCATGCCGACAAAAAGTGAGAGATCTCGGCATGATTTTGTAACTTTGCTGTGCTACTAACTTGTCCCTAAGACAATTAATTTCATACCTAACTAGGTTTTTCGTATCAATTTCATGTAAACTAATCATGTTGACCCACCTGCGTTGCGTCTACTAAGAAGTCGACCCCATTGCAACTCCCACTGCCGTCTTCTTGATAGACTGTCATTCGAGCTTTGAATGGAACTTTCTGAGGGCTTCTGTGTCGTTTAGCAAATATTAACCCTGATGGAAATCCTTGTGCACCGACTGCGGCGGTTTCTGGCCAGATAAATTCACTGTTGAATTTCTATTAGGTCAAAACAAGAACAAAATAATATTTAACGAAACATTGATGACATAACTTGCGATACAGAAACAGCATCAAAAGCGGGTTTTAAATACCAGTTGGCAAGATTCCGGTTCAGATATTTCCCAGGACTCGCTGCAAGTTGAGATTTTTGCCACCACGTCTTGGTCGTTCTTCCGAACTATCAGAGGACTGACCATGTCTGCCAAATAGAACCTATGTCTCCTCTCCTCTGTTTTCACTTCCTGAAATAGCAGGTTTGGTAAAAATTGAAAATTATATGAAAAACTTCAATCTGCAAGTATATACTCGTACTTATCCACAGAAAAAAACCGTCAAGTGTTAATGAGTTGTTGCTGCTTATTTTGCTTGAAGCAATCAGAATAATCCCGATGTATTGCACAAAGTTACGGTGAACACTATTTGTTACGATGTGTGTTGAGAGAAGCAGCACCCTATCATTACACATTCAACGAAATGTTTATGGTTGATTAGATCCCCTTCATGTCTTCGCTGAAATTGTCTTACTTTTTGTTTGTTTGAGGAGATGTTGGTTGGGGTGAGTAAAGTTATTTTTTTATAACTTCCACCATAACCTTTTTAACACAACCAGTTTGTTCGGTGAATTAAAATTAAAACAACGAAAGGAGACAGCGAACAACGGTTACAGTTATTTATTAGCATAAAGCCACTCACCTGAACATTTGCTTGGACGTCATCAACGAGTCGAAGACGAAGTGTTATCTCATCTTCAGAGTGACTGTCTTCACGGATGAACAAGCATGCTATCATTGTCTTCTCCAAGATGGTTCCATGCACAGGTGAAGCTGTAGCCCGAATCCGACAGAAACGATTTATCGAAAACGTTATGGAATCATTGTCAACAACCGTGATCACGTCCGACCCTTCACGAAGCTCGCTGGAACCACCCGAAGACAACTTAGACAATGAAAACTTGCATGAGGACGTATCCTTTACGCAGTGTGGCATAGTCAAGACGACATCTTTGTTGAAGACGGTGTCTGGCGGTCCACAGTGGATAAATGGAGTTGAGAAATAGTGGCTTTCGACTGACGATGTACCGGTGACGTAGATGTAGACTTGCTGCGTTTGTTCTTCAGGTATTGCTCCAGGAGGGACGTATAAGTGAACGTCTAAATCGTCAATGGACAGACATCCACCGTGGCAGTCCAAAATGGCGGCAGCAAAGTTGGCGATGTGGAAGATTTTACCAACGACATCGATATTCTGTGCTTTGGCTTGCTCCAACATCGATTCGAATGACTTGAGAAAATCGTTCTTCTCTAACAGAGTAAAAGCGGTGAAAGTGGGTAGCTGGCCATGGGTTGCTCGTTCTCCTACATATTGAACAACTGTATATTTAACAACTTCGGATTTCCCGCCAAAAGATGTATTGCGCAGTTTGATGCTTCTTCTTGGAGGTAGCTTAATTCTTAAATCTTCTGAAGACTGTGTCGATTCCCCGGGCTTACTTGGTCGTGAGCTCCGGCTCTTGCACAGCTGATAATGATGGTTAAAAAAACAAAGAGAAAGAGAGAAAGTGTGGACGAGAGAGAGCGAGAGGGAATGGTTAAGAGTCAGTTCAGGTAAATAGTTGACATACTTGCTCACGGTCAAACAATGAATTTTTTTTATACTTTGTGGGTGGAAGGGCCTTGGGGTGCAAGTAAACAAAATTGCATTTTCAATTCTATTTATAGCCCGTTGCCATGGTTACAGCTCATTTTGTTTTTTGGCCATTTTAGGCCGATTTTGGGGTCTGAAAAACTGTTTTTTAGCTCATATTTACAACTCCACTCAACCAAAATGCAACATTATTTCAAAAAACCTTTTATATCACTACAAAGTATCATCCTTGGCCTTCCTTGAGATAAAAAATTATTGCTTTAAATAACACCCTTGTGCTATTTTTGCATTATGCATTACAGTATGTTTTTAGAACTTGCAAAATCAACATTTTTACCCTATTTTTGGACCCCAAAATGTCAACTTGCCAGGGGTCTCAGAAAATTTCCCTTTCGGCTGTGATTAGGGCCAACAGTGGTCTTTCCATATCTGGTGTCAAAAACTTGGGCAATTGTATCCTGTTGTGACAGTACTGCCTCAAAACTAGACTTTTTTTTAGACATGAAAAATGCCTTTTTAAGGGTCTTTTCACATAATATCGAAATGCGTGTCAACAGTAAAAAGAAAAGAATATTTTTCATTTTTTTGTGGATGGTAGGATGGTAGGGACTTGGGGTCCAAATAAACAACATTTACATTTCAAATCATAATATAACACGTTGCCATGGTAACAGTTCATGTGTGTTTAGGCCACTTTAGGCTGATCTTGGGGAATGAAAAACTGTTTTTTTGGTTAATATTTACAACTCCACCCCACCAAAAAACAAAATTATTTCATGAAACCTTTTACATCACTACAAATTATCATCCTTGGCTTTACTTGAGACAAAAAAATATTGCGATAAATTTCCCCCTTGTGCTATTTTTAGAACGTGCATTAGAGTATGTTTTTAGAACTTGCAAAATCAACATTTTTACCATATTTTTTACCCTCAAAATTTCATTTTTTCAGGGGTCTCAGAATATTTTCCTTTCGGTTTTGATCAGGGCCAAAATTTGTCTTTTTTATTTCTGTTAAGAAAAACTTGGCAAGTGTATCCTGATGTTAACAGTACTGTCTCAAAAATAGACTTTTTTCCTCAAACAGAAAAATGCATTTTGAATTGTTTCTTCTTCATATTGAATTTCTAACATTAAAAAGTAATAATTCTATCAATCTTGCAGCTTTTCCCTTAGCACTAGTGGATTACCCAACATTGATCAGGAACTGTTGATGACCTTAATTTTACAATTTGCCCGGCCCAGCCCCAATCATATTTCTTGACATTGCATAAAACAATGTTTTGTGAAAGTGTTTGGTTGTTATTGGTGTTTTCATGTCTTCTGGGTAGAAACACTGTGTTTATTGTATCCTGTTGTGACTGATCATGCCTTAAGTATAGTAATTTTTCCAAAAACAATGCATGCTCGTTAAAAATCTGGCACTGTTTCCATGCCCTTTGAGTAATGAATACAAAGTTTTTATTTAAACATAATGGTATCCAACCAAACCATAACCAATGCTTTGCCACTGAGAGTTCTTGATTTGGCTACTTTACCTATTGTACAGGTATGATTCCCATTGCAAGTAGAGTGCGATGAGTATTCTTTACAAGTTGTCTTTAATACAGGGCCTACTCTCCTTGGTCCCTGCCTGCTACCAAATGTAAAACTTTTCTTAGAGATAGAGATCATAAACAATGTAGTTTCTGTGCTTGCGGCAGATGGTTTGGAGCATCCAATCATATCCAACACAAACGTGGGAAATTAAAAAGCCCGCTTAAAAGTGTTGGAAAAGTTTGCCAAGATCTTATTAAAAACAATGATACTAACGATTTGCAAGATGAGCGTAAGAGATTATTTAAAAGGAACACGTTGCCTGGGATCGGTTAAGTTGGTCTTTGAAATGCGTTTGTAACGGTTTGTTTTAAAATGCATGGTTAGAAAGATGTTTTTGAGTGATACTTGTATGGATCATTATATTCTACTTTTAAAATATCTTTCTAATCATATGCATTTTTTAATAAACGTTTACAAACGCTTTTCAAATACCAACTCGACCGATCCAAGGCAACGTGTTCCTTTAATGAAACAACATTGAAAGAAGTTGTAAAAACTTGCACCTGCTGAACATAAATAAGTAAGATGCATTTGCAGTGACAAAAGTCTATTCAGGCTAGTTTGATTATTTTTTCCATTCACTATCTTACTAATTCATAATTATTATATATGTCTCTGAGAACGATCAACAAAAAACATTGAATTGTTCATCACGTTAAATAAACCAACTCTTTTATTGTTTGCAACAGTACAATTGAAAGGAACCCCACCATAGTTTGGGGAACTGCTTACAGAAGGCCAAAGCAGGTGAATGGCCATTTAGCCCTTTAGTCCCTGCACCGCCCGAGTTTGCTGAAATCCAATTTCTCAAGAGTCTTGCAGTAAATTACTGGAATCATATATCAAATTTTAAAAGATAGCCATGGCTTAATGTGTATGCACAATTTTTTTACCCTTTCGGTAATATTTGTATAAAAGTTCTCATGGGAACAATAAATGCCTCTCGTTAAACGGCTACGGTAATTTTTATGGCGAATATTTTTGTGCACGGATAAAATGAACACAATAGCTTTTCAAGGCTTTTTTCTGGCTCAATGCTCATACTGATTAAATGCGAAGGCGTTAATTTTTGACAATATCATAAATAATGAACAGTTTCCTGTTTACAAATGAGCGTTTTATTTTTCGTAAGAGCTAAATTATTTCAGATTCATCATTAGCTTCGACAAGTCAACTGTGAAGGGAGAATTAATAACGATCTATAACAACTAGATATATTAACAAATGCGTAGACCTACTAATGACTATCGAGTTTTCTTTTGATGTTCCTTTTTTTCTACAAACACAAGCTAGCGAGGTTTCCTCGTACCGCATACAGTGTATCGCTATAATGCGGCTGGGCGGTACGGCGGCTAAATGGTTAGATACTTTGGATACAGTACTTGCTCACTTTTAGAGCCTCTTTGTTCTGATTAGGATGATAATGTTTAGTTTGGTAGCGGGCAGGGGACCAAGAAGACTGTTATAAGGCCATGTAAAGACAAGAACAGTAAAGATTGCTCATCGCACTACTTCTCTTCTTGCAATGTGAATCATACCTGTACAACTAGGTAAAGTAGTTATGACAAAACAAGAACTCAGTGGCTTAAAGAGCATGGAAACAGTGCCATATTCTTTTAACAAGCATGCTCGTTTTTGTTTTTTATCAATTCAAACTAAGGGATAACTTCAAAATGCATTTTTACTGTTTTTGGAAAAATTACCATTTTTGAGGCAGAAGTGTCACAACAGGATACAATAAACCAAAGTGTTTCTCCCCAGTAGACGTGCAAACCATAATGATAGCCCATCAAAACAAAAAGGGAAATATTCCGAGAACCAGTAAAACATTAAAGACAGTACAAACTTTCTTGATGTGCAAGGGGAATTAAAAAATGTGACTTTCAAAAAAGAGACGCTGTTCACAAAACTGTTATTTTATTTTATGCAATGTCAAGAAATATGATTGGGCCAGGGCCGGGGTGGGGCAAATTATAAGATCCTGATCAATGTTTGGTAATGCACTAAACCTACAAAGTGCTTATAAAAAGCTGCCAGATTGATGGAATTATAGCTACCTTCTTCATGTTATAAATTCAAAATGAAGCAAATATTTCAAAATGCATTTCTCTATGTTTTCGGGGAAAAGGGTCTATTTTTGAGACAGTTCTGTTACATCAAGATACAATTGCCCGAGTTTTTCTTACCAGAAATAAAAAGACAAATTTTGGCCCTGATCAAAACCGAAAGGAAAATATTCTGAGACCCCTGAAAAAATGGAATTTTGAGGGCAAAAAATATGGTAAAAATGTTGATTTTGCAAGTTCTAAAAACATACTGTAATGCACGTTCTTAAAATAGCACAAGGGTGAAATTTATAGCAATATTTTTTTGTCTCAAGTAAAGCCAAGGATGATACTTTGTAGTGATGTAAAAGGTTTTATGAAATAATTTTGTTTTTTGGTGGGGAGTTGTAAATATTAACTTAAAAAAACAGTTTTTCATTCCCCCATTATCGGCCCAAAGTGGCCTAAACACAAATGAACTGTTACCATGGCAACGTGTTATATTATGATTTGAAATGTTAATGTTGTTTATTTGCACCCCAAGTCCCTACCATCCACAAAGTATAGGAAATATATTCCTTTTCTTTTATCATGGACACGTATGTCGATACTATGTGAAAAGACCCTTAAAAAGGCATTTTTCATGTTGTTGGGAAAAAAGTCTAGTTTTGAGGCAGTACTGTCACAACAGGATACAATTGCCCAAGTTTTTGACACCAGATATGGAAAGACCACTGTTGGCCCTAATCACAGCCGAAAGGGAAATTTTCTGAGACACCTGGCAAGTTGACATTTTGGGGTCCAAAAATAGGGTAAAAATGTTGATTTTGCAAGTTCTAAAAACATACTGTAATGCATAATGCAAAAATAGCACAAGGGTGTTATTTAAAGCAATGATTTTTTATCTCAAGGAAGGCCAAGGATGATACTTTGTAGTGATATAAAAGGTTTTTTGAAATAATGTTGCATTTTGGTTGGGTGGAGTTGTAAATATGAGCTAAAAACCAGTTTTTCAGACCCCAAAATCGGCCTAAAATGGCCAAAAAACAAAATGAGCTGTAACCATGGCAACGGGCTATATATAGAATTGAAAATGCAATTTTGTTTACTTGCACCCCAAGGCCCTTCCACCCACAAAGTATAAAAAAAATTCATTTTTTGACCGTGAGCAACTATGTCAACTATTTACCTGAACTGACTCTTAACAATGATAATAGAAAATAATATTAAACTGTACAACTACCCGTTGTTCTCTCTTCTAGAATGTCAGTAAGTATTTCTCCAAATGAATCGTCCTCATGTTGTTTCCAGAATTTCCCACGTTCTGGTGATGCGCTTAGGGTTACTGATATTAACATATTGCTTATAAAGAAATAATTATAAATATTAAACAAGAGAGAGAGTATGGAGAGATAACTGAAAAATGATAACTGTTGGCAATACGCGTTTATTACGACTTCCGCGGAACCTGTTCAGGATTTATACAAGAGACAATTTGTCTTCAATAACAACTTACACCAATGAATACCAGAAAACCAGAAACATCAAACAATAGTACCTCATAAAAGCCTCCATTCCCCTAAATTGTGATATACTATTGCTGTTTTCAGATTTTAGAGGGGCTCAATGTCAAAAGTGATGCTTTGAACGTTACCGTGAGTACGAATAATGAGCTCTCGGCATGCTTTTTGTTCCAGAAAGGTTTATAAAAATGTACCCAAACTACGAACCTGACAAAAGACATCCTGGAACTTAAAGTCACCTGGAAATAGAATTTGTTGTCTTTCAAACATAAGACTATATATGCTTACGAACAATAAAACAATTTTTTTAGTAATTGTTTGTCACGATTTATATGTCAAAAAAATATATAAAGTTGTTTGAGGGCTGACTCCGCCTACCCCTTTTGTGACGTCAATCGAGGCAGACTTTGCCTGCAATGCGTATAGTAAACACACGTGCAAAGTACATGTACGTCCATTTCAAAATGTGTTTTTCTGCAGCAAAACACCTGGTCGGCATTGCCGGAAAAAGAAAAAATAATTTTTTTGAAACGTACAAACTCACGACTTGGTCCGTACATTTACTTTGCAATTGTGTTTACTCTACGCATTACAGGCAAAGTCTGCCTCGATTGACGTCACGAACAGCGCCCTCTCGGGTCGGGGTCTACTCTTAAATTTGTAAATAACATAAGAACTGATTTTTTAAAACCTTAGTTAACTGTTTATTCACATTCCACTCATCAAAACACATATATTAGTGACAAAAACTTTATTTTGAAAAAATACCACTTCCAGGTGACTTTAACGCAAATCAAATGGCACACACGAATAATAACACTAAAAAAAAGCGCAAATTGCAGAAAGAATTAGTAATCATATTGTCCGTTGCTGCAAAAAGCAGTATAGTATCAAATGTTTATGTCAGACGACTTCACTATCAACTCGCATGGTGGTGCCAAGATTAACGACATCTCTACAAGACTCAAACATATTAAGAAAGAAAAGTACTGCAGCATAACCTTAGTTTGTGGTACGAATGACACTACTACCAAAAAGACCCCTCAGAACATCCATGATGAATGCAAAATTCTCCTTGATCAAGCTATAAGAAGAAGGCAACTACAGTAACATTGTCTAGCATCCCACCTAGATCCGATGGTAAGTTTAGCTCAACTAAGATTGACACAACAAATGATCTTCTGTGAAACCTTGCCCATGAAAGCGATGTCGAGTTTCTAAATAACGACACAAGCTTTTGATTCAAAGATGGCAGTATTGATACTGCTACACTCTTGCTGGATGGTCTGCATTTATCTGATGCAGGTGCCAAACGTCTTCTACGTAATCTTGGCCTATGTGATATATCTACATACAGCTCTCGGAAGGGACCAATGAAGTGGCCAAATCAACCAGATACTCCAAGTGCTTCAAATGGCTTTAACCCCAGATTAAAGAGGTACCAGGATCACGGTCTAGTTCGACAACCTACATCCATGTCACACAGGGGAGCAACAAATAGATTTATCCCTCGTAATAAGCAACATCACCGGACTCCACCTGGACAACAGCCCCCCCCCCCCCCCCCCCCGCCATGATCGGGTCCCTAATCATACTAAACCACAGTACTTCGCTACTCAACAGAGCCAGCAAGGTTATTATTTATACTACTGGGAGCAATATTACTGATGTTAACCATGTCTTGCAATTTAATTTTGATAGCATTAGTGATTGGTATAAATGTAATCGTCTTGCCATTAACCCTGTAAACCAAAATTATGCTTTTGAAAATCTAGTCGTGTTAATAATGTTGAAAAATTGAATATTTCTATTAAAGGACACTCAACTTGAACAGGTTGACAAAGTAAGGTATTTAGGTATTGAAGTTGACGAAAATCTTAATTGGAAATCACATGTTAGGAATGTTGTTAAGTCGGTCGCTTATTAGGTTTATTCCCTTGGTCGACTGAGACATGTCCTTATGCTACTCTCACACTTTGGCGAATATGAATGTTTGAAATTCGCGATGAATTCGCCAAAAAGTTGCAATTTGTTGGTGAATACGTTCTCGGTCGTCCCTAAACCCCTCCTTACCACTATATGCGTTCAATACGCAGGCTTTACCAACAGTACAAATGGCTTACCAATGCTTATTAAATCGATGGCGAATTACCGTCCTCACAACATTCGTATCACCCCTCTCACATAGTGGCGAATGTTCTTGCGGTGAATTCGTCCAAAATGGCGGTTGAATAGTGAATATTTTCATCTCGGTCTCACCCCTCGATCGTCCTCGGTCGGCCCTCTCCTTACAATATCTTACGAATATATTATGAATGCTTACCAACGCTTGCCAATGCCTTTACGAACGCTTTACCAACGCTTACGCACGCTTTACCAACGTTACCAATGCTTGCGAAAATCGACGGCGAATGACCGTCTTCGAAACATTCGCTGAAATTTACAAACCGGTTTGTAAATTGACCGATCTTCGTAAGGAGGTGGGGAATAATTTGTGAACGTTTCCAATTTGTTACCAATGCTTACGAAGACACGGCAAATGTTGCGCAGTTTGAGCAATTGTCAAATATTTCCTTGCGTTAGCATATTCGCCAGCATATTCGCCGTGTGAGAGCAGCATGAAGTGACCGATCTTCGTAAGGAGGTGGAGAATGACTTGTGAACGTAGTGAATTTGTGGTGAATGTTGCGGCAGACTTTTGAATAGAGGAGGGATTTCTTTTTAGCCTGCAATATGTATACATGTGTTAATGGTTTAGAGAGCCCCAGACAGACTTTGTAATAACATTGAGGTGTACTTTGATAGGCATGGGTTCAATACTAGAATTTCCCACGTTCTGGTGATGCGCTCGGGGTTACTGATATACCAGATCGCTTCTAAAGAAACAAATATAAATATAAACAAAAGAGATAGTATGAAGAGATAACAGAAAAATGATAACTGTTGTGCAACTTCTAGGTCCCCTTTTTTCGTGTATCCCCTCCCATTTTTGGACTGCACTGATAAGCATGGGCATCTAAAACATCGACAGTGGTTTGAATTGCTCCGAGTTACAGGATCAAAGGAGGGTTTGTCATACCTGTTTGCAATATTCCGGTTCAGATAGTTTCCAGGACTCGTTTTCGTATAAAAGAACAGCCCGAGGAATTACCTCGTCTGCCAAATTCTCATCTGTTGTCACTTCTTGAAATAGCAGGTTTGGTAAACATTGAAAATTATATGATAATTTATATGATAATTCGTCTGTGTCGTTTAGCAAATATTAACCCTGATGGAAATCCTTGTGCACCGACTGCGGCGGTTTCTGGCCAGATACATTCACTGTTGAATTTCTATTAGGTCAAAACAAGAACGAAATAATATTTAACGAAACATTGATGACATAACTTGCGATACAGAAACAGCATCAAAAGCGAGTTTTTCATACCAGTTGGCAAGATTCCGGTCCAGATATTTCCCAGGACTCGCTGCAAGTTGAGATTTTCGCCACCACGTCTTGGTCGTTCATAAAAACAGTCAGAGGACTGTCCATGTCTGCCGAATAGAAACCAAAGTTCCTCTCCTCTGTTGTCACTTCCTGAAATAGCAGGTTTGGTAAAAATTGCAAATTATATGATAAATTTCAATCTGCAAGTATATACTCGTACTTATCCATTGAAAAAAAACGTCAACTGTTAATGAATTATTGCTGCTTATTTTGCTGGAAACAATCGGGATAATCCCTTGCACAAAGTTACGGTGAACACTATTTGTTATGATGTGCGTTGTTTTTGCTTAACACTAAAAGAGAAACAGCCGCCTATGATTAAGACTTTCAACAAAGTGTTTATGGGTGATAAGATCCCCTTCATGTCTTCGCTAAAATTGTTTGTACAAAATATTATGTTATTTTTGGTTTGTTTGAGGAGCTGTTGGTTGGGTTGTGTAAAGTTCTGGTTTTTTATAACTTTTCAAACACAAAACCAGTTAATGTTTGGCGAATACAGCAAAAGCAATTCCGACTAAAATTACAAATAACGAAAGGAGATAGCAAACAATGGTTACAAATATTTATTAGCAAAAAGTAGCTCACCTAAACATTTATTTTGAAATCATCAACTAGGTCAGGCCACGTTTTCGGATATTCCGAGCCTATCTCCACACAATTTAGTCACTTCATTATCTCCAACTCATTAGCATATCACTAGCATATCATTAAAAATGAACATCCTACCGTGTAAATCCCCTTACTCCAACGCGTAAGCCCCCTCATTATCTCAGTGACGCGCCTTTCCTCGTCTTCAACTCCTCCCCAGTATGCAAATCAAATCACCCTTTTGTTTCTCGTAACGCTTCAGCGCCTCATTAAAGTTATATCCGTATATCCGCCCGCTTAACTACTGTCCTCTTTGAGTTCCTTCAACCTAGGCTTCAGCGGTGCGGCTCAACTCTCTGGTAGTTTTCCTTGAATGGTGCTGCGGACTAAACCCATAGCGCCATTCACAACATTGGCGAAGAGAATAAATTGTTGCGTGTAATTGGAAAGAAGAATCTTTCAGAAATTGGTCTGAAATGTCATAAATTATTTGATGACAAATAAATAATCAAATTTCCCGTTTGGAGTTTATCGCTCAGTGAGCGTGTTATCCATTTTTTTTTTTTTTTTTTTTTTTTTTGCAATGATGTCATGAAATTTGTGTAATCGGTATTTCACTATTTTCATGTGACCCAGATGGCCGATCGATCTCAAACTTCTACAGGTTTGTCAGTAAATGATTACTGCCAGCAACTGTTTTGTTTGCAAAACCAATTATGTAATGTTCCTTTATTGTTCACTTTCGGTAATTATCATATTTTAAGAAAGTCCGGCGTTTGTTAAATTTTCAAATTCATCGGTACATCTGCTTTTTGGTGTTTGTTTTATAATTCTTACTGGAATATGCTAAAAACCTATTTGAGCATCGACAGCGTTTTTCATCACTCTAGACAGTAGCGCTTGCAGTATGGTGTTCCATTATGCGCTACTCGTTGGAAACAAATATTTCCGTCGCATTTTCATTTGTTCCGTCGCCTTTTAAATAAACTATGCTATAACCATTGATCTTTTTGACTGGATGAGACAGCGCGCTATGCCGTGTGCATAAACGCGCGACCGGCGGCGCAATTCCATCAAACGGGTAAACGTCCATTTTAGACCGGCAGCCCAGAGCACTTTGGTTAAAGGAACGAGGTACCAATATTTGAGTACAGGAACATTTAGTGGATAACCTGACATAGTCAGATATGGATGTCTGCTGGGGACCCCCCCCCCCCCCCCCCCCGCTGCGTGTAGCGCATGGACCCCCAACAAAGAGGCAAAATAATGGGCTGAATCAAACATTCTAGGTACCACATGAAACCAAGTGGAAATGGTCATTAACATGATACTAAGTAAAAAATATCAACCGCCAGACAAATTTTCTGCTGCATTAGGCCTGCCAGACACCCCCTCCTCCAAATATTTATTGCACAAACCTATGGGTTGAAATTAACCAGTTGTCAAATTAGCTCAGATTTACATGAAACTTTGTCTAACTGTTCCACTATGGCTAAAATGAACACAAACCATAATCCGTACCGTTTCCGAGATACAGCCTCTTAAAATATGCTAAAATCTCCCCCTTTTGGAGCTCCGCCCCCGGCCGACACCGCGCGTCGTGGTGGTATTCTTTCAAACGTTAAGAGCCCGTAATTTAATAACGATCCCAGCTGTTTGGCTGAAAGGTGTATGCTATTTAAGATATGGCCCTTGATTTACAATTTGGCTGCACCGGGCCAGCCAGACACCCCCACCCCATCTGGGGATCTCCTCCTTGACCATCTAGGGAGGCGTTCTCGGAAGTCCTGAGAAAACGGAAAAAGAAGACCCCGTCTCCACCCAGTCAAGGACTTACCAAACTGAAGTCCGACTCTCCTCCGAAAAAGACACTAAAACCACCAAATGATGACCTCACAGACACACCATCTCTCACTCAAGCTCTTGATGGTGATGATGACAACGCTAGCGACGTCTCCCATCAATCTCAACTACCCCCAGATGCAACACAGGAGAGCGTGGATATGAGTGACATCGAAACAGAAATCGAATCCGAAAACTTGTCAAAGGTCTAGACAAAGAAGATGTGTCACGCCTGATCCCAAAAGTAGCGTGGCTACTCTTGTCAAAAATAATATATCTGTGCTTAGTCATGCTGTTCTTTATCAAAGTTACGCTCTTTTCACTGAAATTGAACTTGATTCGAATATATATCATCTGTAAAATTTACTTGTTCCACAGGGAGACGTAGAGGCAGGAAAAATGCTTATAGGAGGTGATTTTAACTGTACCCACAATCCCTCTCTTGACCGCATTGCTATCACTCATGAGAAAAGGCACAAAATAGCCACCACCCTGTCGAATCTGGTCAACAAAAATACTCTGCGATATTTGGCGAGAACGCAACCCAGAACAAAGGAAATACACCTGGTTCCGTACTAACAATATAGCTGCGGGGACTATGTCGAAAGCGAGGCTTGATCGCATATACCTACCTTCGCATTTGGCTCCCACTGTTTTTAAATGCAACATAATCCCTTGCAGCCTGTCAGATCACAGTGCAGTCAGTGTTGCCTGTAAATCTAGCTCACATCGTCCCAAGGGAAGTACCTACTGGCACTTTAACAACACTCTCCTCCAAGACGAAAACTACAAACACATCATCTCCCTGTTCTGAACTAATTGGCAAACTAAACTCCCCTCTTACCCTGATATTTGTACTTGGTGGGACATGGGCAAAGCCCATATCAAAAACATCACTCAGACCGATGGTAAAAAATGTGCCAATGAAAAACGTGCTCTGATTCAAAAACTTCAGAATGACATTGATGACCTTCAATCCTCCCCCAATCTCAGCCCAGATATGAAACAATTCCTTCTCGATCAGAGATATGCTCTCAATAACATATACAAACAGGAAGCTCAAGGAGCCATGGTTCGCTGGAAAATCTAGAAAAACAAAACTCCTCTGCCAAAACTCACCACGGAATGCGATTAAGTAATGGCATTGTCACTGAAGATCCGAGTGAAATACGCCAGCATGTCCATTCCTTTTACAAAGACCTCTATTCTCATGTTCCCACTTCCCAAATTGCGCAGAATTACCTTCTCAAGAACATACCCACCCTTGATCCCACCGATTCTGAAACATGTGACCTACCAATCTCAATTGAAGAATTGGATCAAGCCGTCAAAGTGAATTTTACCTCTGTTTTTGGCCAATGTTGAAAAAAAAGCATTCATCAGTACCAATTTCTTCCGACAACGTGCGGGGAGAGCTGCCATTACTCTCCTGCCCAAGCAGGGGGACATTCAGGAAATCTCCAACTGGAGACCAGTCTCCCTCCTCAACACTGACTATAAAATTCTCGCCAAAGCTTTGGCCAACAGGCTGAAAAATGTCATCGACGACGTCGTTCACCTCGATCAATGCTATGCAGTTACAGAGCGCTCCATTTATGATAACATCAATGTCATAAGAGACAGCATCATGTACGCCAACCACTCTGACCTGCCTCTCGCCTTGTGTAATTTGGACCAAAAGAAGGCGTTCGATAGCATTGACCATGACTACTTACTCAAGACGCTGCAAACAATGGGTTTTGGTGAGCATTTTGTTTCCCTCATCCGTCTTCTTTACACGGATGTCAAAAGCACAGTCAAAGTCCAGTCCACGCTAACAGCCCCACTCCCATTTGAGAGAGGTATTCGTCAAGGATGCCCCCTCTCGGGGTTGTTATATTCCATTGCTACCGAACCATCAGACGTAACTTAAAAAATTATGGTATGTCCATTCCGGGTTCCGACAGGATCCTGACTGTTTCTGCTTATGCAGATGACGTCACAGTTTTTGTTTCATCCAACAAAGGATTTCAAGTTTTGAATGATATTTACACTATTTACAGTAGGGCATCATCTGCTTGTCTTAATCTTAATAAATGTAAAGGGTTGTGGGTCGGAGCATGGATAGACAGACAAGACCAACCACTCAATTTTCTCTGGAACAACAGAGATGTCAGATTTCTTTGAGTTCATCTGGGAAACACAGAAACTTCTAGACAAAAAAACAGAAAATTGTGCAAAGAAAAACTGAATAACGCTCTTTCGAAGTGGAGTGGTCTAGCAAGGACCATGTCTTTTAAAGGCAAAATCATTATAGCCAATCAGATAGCTGCCTCGAAATTGCTGCATTTTCTCGCTGTTCTCCCTCTACCAGAACAAGTTTTAGATGAACTCCAGGAAACTCTCATCAATTTTGTTTGGTCTCAAAAACGCCATATGCTCAGTAGAAAAGTGCTTTTCCAGTCCCCATTGCAAGGGGGTCTTGGTCTTGTCTGTCTTAAATCCCGTGTGATGACTTATAGATTTTCTGTTCTTCAGCATTTGTTTTGTAAAAATAAACACCCTGCCTTTTATTTTCTTATTCACTATTGCCGCATGTATCGTAATCTAGGTCATTATTTTAACTCTTTTATACCAATCTTGAAGTGAAATATCTTACCAGTCTCCCCGTTTTCCAAGCAGAAATTCTCAAAGCTTGGATCACATCGAAAGCCACAACGAGCGTACCACATGCCTCTGTTAATTATGTTGTGAATATGCCTATTAATAATTTGATTTTATGTAGCCATGGTAACAAAGAACTTCTCTCTTGTCGGCTCCTTTCATGTGGTGTCACACTTATCAGTCAACTACTCGACAAGAACGGAAAGTGGATCTCAGCTGAAGACGTTCAAAAACAGCATCGGATGGGACTACGCCCGCTTTCTTCAAGAACACTTGCAACAGAATTGTCACACATAAGACAAACCTTACGAGATCTCTTCCCCAAACTCTTCGACAAAAGGGGTGCTACAACGACTCCTGACGAAGGAACTGAGTCTTTTCTCCACTTGAACTTTCCAACACCTGACATCAAAATTTACGACATCAAAAGTGAATCCAACTTTCCCTCCAAACACCTGTACACAGTCTTCAACAAAGAACTCAATACTCTGCCGGACAACCCCCGAACCCCTTGGCACAGGGACATCCTGCAAATGAACACTACAATACCGTGGAAAAATGTATACAAATCACCCATCTCCAAGAAAGAGGGTGATGTACAGTAACGGTTACTGCATAAAATTCTACCATCGCAGGAAGTTCTCCACTACATCGACCGCAGTCTACCAAAAACGTGCGGCTGGTGTGGACCATCAGAAAAAGGAATCTGCTACATCTCTTCTTCCACTGCCCATCAATTCAACCAGCACTCAACCTTCTGCATCGATGCATCACACAACTACTTCCAAAACTGACACTAACTTTTGAAACATACTGGTGCCTCATCCACCACAGCAGGGGCCGACCGAGAGAAAACGTTGATTTAGCCAATTATTTAATTGTTAGCTTCAAAGCTAGTGTTTACTGGTTATATGTTCACTCCAATTTCAAAGACAGCCTTCACACCTGGAAATACCGTATTAAAAGTAAAATCATAATAGAGTACCGCTACTACCAGCTCCAGAACAATGTTCCCCTCTTCCTCAAGAAATGGGGTCTCTGCAACATGTTCAAGATCACCGATGATGCCATTGAATGGACTTTGTAATTCTGTTTCTATTCCTTGTTTACCATGCCATGCTAATGTGTTTGCTTAAGTGTTAATTTGAGTGTTATCTAAATCCCAGCTACTGATCTTTTATTTGTCACAGATATTAATTGTCTATTATTAATGTAACTTTTTAGTTTCTATGTTTTTTGTAAATTCTGTATATTTTGTGTATGAATAAAGTGTGTGCTTTGAAAAGTAAAAAAAAAGGTCAATAAATCAATCAATCAATCAATCAATCAATCAATCAGTCAATCAATCAATCAATTTATTAAAAATAAATAAAAAAAAGAGGTTGATATCTACTCCAAGTTTCGCAAAGTTTGAGAAAATTCCGCAAGGATTGCTGGGAAAGCTGTTGTCCTTTCACATAAAGCACATTTTGTACAATTTTGCAATTATTTAGAAAAATTCACCTGGAAAGTTGGTCAAGAATGTTGAAAAGGGTTTAAGAAAACGCTACGAAGCCGAAAACACCCCACGAAGCACTAGTAAGGACTTACGCACTCGATTGAAGTTACGAGTGCTTCGTGAATAAGAACGGACTAGTAACCATAAATGCTTACTAAGGCCTAAGAAGGCTTCATGAATAAGGTCCCCGCTTCGCTGATTATGTGCAAGCGCCGATTTTCCTCATAAAATGTCCTGCTAACTCGTGAAAGAACCGCGAAATTCACTATTTTCACAAGCACCGATTTTGTGCTTATAAAATAGTAAGTTGAGCTATGAAATTTGACCCTGCACATGCCTTGCGCGCTATTTCATTCTATAAAACTAAAAACACGCCCCACCCCGTTTGGAAATCCTGGATCCGCCCCTGCCTTAGGACCCCGATTCGAAACGGGCCGAGGGCATTATACGTGGATTGGGTTTTCAGTCCCTGTACCTGACTGGATGGGTTTCCGATCAAAAGGTGATAATCTGGTGTTTTTCGCACATGCTGGTGATGCCGCCTTTCTTGTCTTATCTCCGTTGGGATTTTGACTGGTATAGTGCTGGTGTCAATTTCTCTGATATCCCTTGGCTTCAAATGAAATTTAAAAAATAAAAACAAGTTTGATGGTAGTATTTTTAAGCAAAAGTGAATGGGGTATGCTGTGATCACCAAGCTTGGTGAGGAAAGGTCTGAACATTTATAGTCATTTTCTTTGTTTGTTTCAAAGGGCATCTGAATCCATGGCACAAAGGTTTCATCAAAGACTTGAGGGGAAACATGTTTTGCCTCAGTCGTGGGGTGTCGTGGCCGAGTGGATAAGAGCACCGAACTCAAGCTCTGATGCTTCTGTTCAGCAGAGTGTGGGTTCGAATCCAAGTCGTGACACTTGTGTCCCTGAGCAAGACACTTAACTAAAATTGCTTCTCTCCACCCAGGTGTAAATGGGTACCTGTGAGGGCAGAGATGGTTCTTGTGATTGGTTTAGCTATGTAGCGCATATAATTGTTGCACAGGCTGTATACTCCCCAGGGAGCTGAGATGGTTTAAGGAATGATAATGTCGGAAGCGCTTTGAGACACCCCGTGAAAAAGCGCTATATAAAAACCGTGTATCATTATCATTATCATTATCATTATCATTATCATTATCATTATCATTATCATTATCATTATCATTATCATTATCATTATCATTATCATTATCATTATCATTATCATTATCATTATCATTATCATTATCATTATCATTATCATTATCATTATCATTATCATTATCATTATCATTATCATTATCATTATCATTATCATTATCATTATCATTATCATTATCATTATCATTATCATTATCATTATCATTATCATTATCATTATCATTATCATTATCATTATCATTATCATTATCATTATCATTATCATTATCATTATCATTATCATTATCATTATCATTATCATTATCATTATCATTATCATTATCATTATCATTATCATTATCATTATCATTATCATTATCATTATCATTATCATTATCATTATCATTATCATTATCATTATCATTATCATTATCATTATCATTATCATTATCATTATCATTATCATTATCATTATCATTATCATTATCATTATCATTATCATTATCATTATCATTATCATTATCATTATCATTATCATTATCATTATCATTATCATTATCATTATCATTATCATTATCATTATCATTATCATTATCATTATCATTATCATTATCATTATCATTATCATTATCATTATCATTATCATTATCATTATCATTATCATTATCATTATCATTATCATTATCATTATCATTATCATTATCATTATCATTATCATTATCATTATCATTATCATTATCATTATCATTATCATTATCATTATCATTATCATTATCATTATCATTATCATTATCATTATCATTATCATTATCATTATCATTATCATTATCATTATCATTATCATTATCATTATCATTATCATTATCATTATCATTATCATTATCATTATCATTATCATTATCATTATCATTATCATTATCATTATCATTATCATTATCATTATCATTATCATTATCATTATCATTATCATTATCATTATCATTATCATTATCATTATCATTATCATTATCATTATCATTATCATTATCATTATCATTATCATTATCATTATCATTATCATTATCATTATCATTATCATTATCATTATCATTATCATTATCATTATCATTATCATTATCATTATCATTATCATTATCATTATCATTATCATTATCATTATCATTATCATTATCATTATCATTATCATTATCATTATCATTATCATTATCATTATCATTATCATTATCATTATCATTATCATTATCATTATCATTATCATTATCATTATCATTATCATTATCATTATCATTATCATTATCATTATCATTATCATTATCATTATCATTATCATTATCATTATCATTATCATTATCATTATCATTATCATTATCATTATCATTATCATTATCATTATCATTATCATTATCATTATCATTATCATTATCATTATCATTATCATTATCATTATCATTATCATTATCATTATCATTATCATTATCATTATCATTATCATTATCATTATCATTATCATTATCATTATCATTATCATTATCATTATCATTATTATTATTATTATCATTATTATTATTATTATTATTATTATTATTATTATTATTATTATTATTATTATTATTAGTCTAGTGACATCAACAACGAGCCTGATTGAGTTAAAAAGAACGAAATTATGGGTGAGAATTGGGAATTGGATGAACCATAGTTGCTAAAAAAAAATAATAAAAAACTGGCTCGAATGAAATAGAGAAATATGCGTAAATGTCTTTTTTACTTCTTTTTTTGCTGAAAGTGTCCGGGGATGTCACTTTTTTGCTCCACACATGAGCCCAGCTCAAATTAAAGTCCCTTCATTAAACTGTCCCATAGCAAACAAAATATCAAACATAGTAGTCAGTAGTTTCCCAGTTGCAGGGTAGACAATCATCGGCCTGTCGTTGAGCATCTCTCCCCCCCCCCCAGGTCTGCGTCTGCTAATGTCTCGATAGTTTTGCAAAGAGATGGAAAGACGTACGTCTCTACTCACTGAATGGTCCGAGGAAGTGTCTTCGAATACATCGAATTCATCTTCTGGTTTGAAGTACTTATTAAGACGGCCTACTCGATGTGCTGCTGATTGCGCCATCCATGACAACAAAGATCCCATCTTGAGTTCAGGAATCGGTGATTTGTCTCAGAACACCCACTCTTTCTCTGCACCCTTTACAAATGTTTATTAAATGATGAACCTAAACATGATACAAAAATAGACAATAACAAAGCACTTTTTAATCTCTGGTCTGTTTTGAGAACGCCTACACAAATTCATAGTTCACGATGCCGATGGCCACCAACACTACTCTCTTAATGTAAAAGACTGAAAGTTTCACTCTCTTGTCCGAGTAGTGTCAGTTTCACTCTTTTGAGAGTGAAAGTCAATCTGTGTCACTCTGTTTGAGTAGAATTGGAACGAATTTTACTCTAAATAGAGTTGAAAGTACCCGTCTTTTTCTCCAAAGAGAGTTGTCCATTATATGGCTCTTTGCAAGAGTGGTATGGCGGACTAAACGAGTGGTTTTCACTCTTTTACAAATAAGACAACGTTGTGATTAAAGAAAGTTAAGGTTTATAATTTGGTTTTAAAATATTTTGCTAAAAGACAAATCTATAAGCCGTCCGCCTTAAAATGCTAACCAGCGTCCAACTAATAATTGTATTGCCCTCGGCCCCATTACATTATGTTAACAGAATTAGAGTTATGAAATTCATGTAGAAACCAAGCTAAAATATAATTTTGTTGAAACGCGCTAATGTTAAAATAAAAAGACACAATAAAAAAATATCCACACGCTATTACACACATCAAAGGGAATAAAGAAAAGAACAATAACATAAATAGGAATTGAGGCTGTGCATGGTGAGGTATCAATTTGGTTTGCGGTAACATTATGTGTGTATCTACTTGCCAGGTAGAGTTTGTTCTTAGAGAACTGTCTTGCTTAATTCTACTACCACGGAGTACATTTTTCGGGGTCCGCCCGATAGTCCGAAGGTCCGTTAGTCCGAAGGTTCAATAGTCTGAAGGTTCGATAGTCCGAACGCGCAAATTTTCGTTAATCCGAACATTTGATGCGATAGTCCGAAGGTTCATCGATCCGAAAGTTTACTGGTCCGAAGGTTCGGTAGTCCGAATTTAGAATAAGGTTAGTTGGTCCGAAGGTTCGATAGTTCGAAACAAAAACGAGGTTCAACAGTCCGAAGGTTCATTATTCCGAATCGACGATAAGGTTCGGTAGTCCGAATTGACAATAAGGTTCGATAGTCCGAATTGACAATAAGGTTCGATAGTCCGAATTGACAATAAGGTTCGATAGTCCGAATCGATAATAAGGTTCGATAGTCCGAATTGACAAAACAAGTTGTTTAAATAGTCTGACTCCATCGTATTGGAAGGTGGAGCAGAATGACTTAATGACACTTGACGCCCCCCCCCTCCCCATTATATCGCGTGATGGGACGGCAACGGGAGTGCCCCCCCCCCTCCCCACTCAAATAAAACTAATAATAATAATTATTATTATTATAACCGGCAATGGGTTATTAGGAAGATAACCGGCAATAGGTAATTAGGGATTATAATATAACAATAATAGTAATCTCCCACCTACCCCCCCCCCCCCGGTATATACCCTTTTATGTGCGGCCGATCTAGTTATTTTAATTCTATATCTATGGTATAGCCCGGTTCATACTTCCTGCGAATTCGAATGCGAAGCGAATGTCGACGTCACAAATTCGCAACGAATAATTCGCAGCAGTTGAACTCTGCTCGACTCACTTGCGAATATCGCTGCGAAAGGAGGGTTATGACATCAAATTTACGTCAAATTCGCTTCGCATTCGCATTCGCAGGAAATATGAACCGGGCTTATAGCTGCAATTCAAAACAATTCAAAAAAAGATTCAGCAACGTTTGATTTGAAATCAAGATGCATAGAATGTTGTTTTTCTCGAAATAAATCTTTAATTTGGACTTTTCATGTAAATTCGGACTACATCTAACCTTAGTGTCGATTCGGACTATCGAACCTTATTGTCGATTCGAACTATCGAACCTTATTGTCGATTCGGACTTTCGAACCTTATTGTCGATTCGGACTTTCGAACCTTACGTCGATTCGGACTGTAGAACCTTATTGTTTTTGATTCGGACTATCAAACCTTATTGTCGATTCGGACTATCGAACCTTATTGTCAATTCGGACTATCGAACATTATTGTCAGTTCGGACTACCGAACCTTCGGAATATTTAACCTTATCCTATTTTCGGACTAACAGACGTAGCATGCTGTCGTTGCGGGCGTGAGTCTCCGTTGCTCATACGATACCAACCTACAACTCGGCACCTTGTAAACTCGGCACCCACAAACTCGACACATGTACACAAACTCGGCACCCATTTAAAAAAGTTCGATTTTCACAGTGGTATTCTAAGATTCACGAGACCTGTTTTGTTATCGTACGAGTGCTTTTTCGACGGGCAACCCAAAACCCTCTTCTGGATTTCAGAAGAACCTTCTTTGTAATTCCCACTCCTCAAATATTTTATTATGTGATTACTTTTTTCACAATACTGTCGTAGACGCTCCTCGTTCTTCACCACACGATTTACATGTGGACGCCGCCATGACAGCTACGAGGTGTAGAGCAAAACAGTCGGTCGACTCTGACGGCGCTAAAATCGACTACTTTCGCGTGGTGTGCGCAGGCACGGGACGGCATGACTACTACCGTATTTGGTAATCTGGAGCTTTGAGTACGCCGGAGCTCCGAGACCGACACACTAGTACCGCCAATAGTGCCCCCCCCCCCAATCTTTTGGAGGGCGGGGGACACAATATCAAATGTACCCCTCCTCATCTTTTTGACCACCTTTATCACGAAGCCCAAGTTTTGCATTGTGTAACACCAAACCATTTGAAAAGGTTGGGGGACACTTTCTGTCTGTTTACATCGTCTGTTTACATATCCATGACAACATTTATGTTGTTTCCACTGCAATAATCTATACCCGTCACGGAACAATATACCTTCCCTGAATAATTGCTCACGTTTGACTGTACTACATGGACACTGAACACTAAGTCAGCTCCTATAAAGAGTGCATTTGAGTACATAATTAGCCATATTGTTCATTTTCTGATAAAGGGTATATTACAAGGCAGGTAGGATTGATCATAGCAGTAGAATATCATGGGTTGCCACCTTTTTTTAGCACAAAACATAATGTCCACATTAACATTAAACTTACTCAGTTTGAAGATAATTAAGTAGAAAGCTTCCCTTAAAATGTTACTTACTGAGGTGATCAGTTTTGTTGAGAAATTATTAGTAAAACAATGTCACAAAAAGATAAATTTCGTCTCAGGCTGTCAGTGAGACGAAAAATTATTTTGCATGAGAAAAAAAAACGTATTAACAAGTTATGTTATGTTGTCGTAAAATACCATAACTGGTTTTAGCATGTACAAACGTATTAAAATACGTTTGTACATGCTAAAACTGAGACTAAAATCATTTTCGTGACATTGTATTACTCATTTCTCAAAAACTAAAGCACCTTAGCAAGTAATATTTTAAGGGAAGCTTTACTACAATTTTCTTCAAACTGTTTTAGTTTAATGTAAATCTGTGGACATTTTGTAAAAAGTACCCAGACGCTTTAAGTACGGCCCTATATGCATGATTTCCAACTCCATAATAGCACTTTTGATGATTTCGGTCAATATACCCTTAAAAGCAATTAGGCACAATCACCATTTTCCACCAAAATGCTGATATGGGCCTACCATAGGTTTTCGTTCGTCCGTCTTTTCGTTTTTATTTATTTTTATTACTAATGTCTTGACTATACACCATCAGTCCCAACCGATCAGTGGCGTAGCTACAGTATGAAATTTTTTAGGGTGAATTTTGTATTTATTTAGTACAAAAGAAGGCTTTGGAACTACTGTTATTGTGCCCAAACAGTTTTTTGTTTTTTTACCCATACACCGATGTGTGTTAGCACTGTATATTCAGTACTTTCCCAAGTCCTGTGAAAAAATATCATAGGCATTAAAAAAAAAAAAAAAAAGAGTATAGGATTTGAATTTGCATGGTGTACATACAACATGATGTTTGTGGGGTAACACGGTCGCTACCGAGTTGTGATGGTTCTGCAAACCGAGCCCGATTCTTTTTAGAACTAGACTACAACCCAAACCCAATTAATACACGATGTCACCCAAAACCTTACTAGAAAGATACCGTTGATATGAAACAAGAAAATGCTCAGACCAAACACTTTAAAGGCCATGGACACCTTTAGTAAATATTCAAATACCAGTCTTTTCACTTGGTGTATATCTCAACATGCATAAAATAGCAAACCTGTACAAATTTGAGCTCAATCGGTCGTCGGTTGCGAGAACAAAAACATAGAAAAAACTCCCGTGTCGAACAGGTTATGTGCTTTTAGATGCTCGAATTCGACACATCAGCTGAGGTCGGGAAGTCAATTCAAATATTTTGGTGAGAATTTACTTCTTTCTCAAAAACTACGTTACTTCAGTGGGAGCCGTTTTAGAATTCTCACAATGTGTTAAACTATCAAGCAAGTATTTATGCTGGCAATTATTTTGACTAATAACCATGACCAATATTGCCCAAAGCCTTTAAGAGTCAGTTCAGGTAAATAATTGACATAGTTGCTCACGGTCAAAAAATGAAGGGCCTTGGGGTGCAAGTAAACAAAATTGCATTTTCAATTCTATATATATAGCCCGTTGCCATGGTTACGGCTCATTTTGTTTTTTGGCCATTTAAGCCAATTTTGGGGTCTGAAAAACTGGTTTTTAGCTCATATTTACAACTCCACCCCACCAAATGCAACATTATTTCAAAAAAACTTTTATATCACTACAAAGTATCATCCTTGGCCTTCCTTGAGAAAACAAATTATTGCTTTAAGTATCACCCTTGTGCTATTTTTGCATCATGCATTACAGTATGTTTTTAGAACTTGCAAAATCGACATTTTTATCCTATTTTTGGACCCCAAAATGTCAACTTGCCAGGGGTCTCAGAAAATTTTCCTTTCGGCTGTGATTAGGGCCAACATTGGTCTTTCCATATCTGGTGTCAAAAACTTGGGCAATTGTATCCTGTTGTGACAGTCCTGCCTCAAAACTAGACTTTTTTCCCCAAAACGTGAAAAATGCTTTTTTTAAGGTTCTTTTCACATAATATCGACATACGTGTCCACGGTAAAAAAAAAAGGAATATTTTTCTTATACTTTGTGGATGGTAGGGACTTGGGGTCCAAATAAGCAAAATTTTCATTTCAAATCATAATATAACACGTTGCCATGGTAACAGTTCATTTGTGTTTAGGCCACTTTAGGCCGATTTTGGGGTCTGAAAAACTGTTTTTTTAGTTAATATTTACAACTCCACCCCACCAAAAAACAAAAATATTTCAAAAAACCTTTTACATCACTACAAAGTATCATCTTTGGCTTTACTTGAGAAAAAAAATATTGCTATAAATTTCACCCTTGTGCTAGATTTTTAACAAGCATGCATTGTTTTTGGAAGAAATTACTATACTTAAGGCATGATCAGTCACAACAGGATACAATAAACACAGTGTTTCTACCCAGAAGACATGAAAACACCAATAACAACCGAAAGGGAACACTTTCAAAAGAAGAGGCGCTGTTCACAAAACATTGTTTTATGCAATGTCAAGAAATATGATTGGGACTGGGCCGGGCAAATTCTAAAATTAAGGTCATTAGCAGTTCCTGATCAATGTTGGGTAATCCACTAAGCCTATAGAGTGCTTAGGAAAAGCTGAAAGATTGATAGAATTATTACTTTTTAATGTTAGAAGTTCAATATGAAGAAAAAACAATTCAAAATGCATTTTTCTGTTTGGGGAAAAAAGTCTATTTTTGAGACAGTACTGTTAACATCAGGACACAATTGCCCGATTTTTTCTTACCAGAAATAAAAAGACAAATTTTGGCCCTGATCAAAACCAAAAGGAAAATATTCTGAGACCCCTGAAAAAATGAAATTTTGAGGGCAAAAAATATGGTAAAAATGTTGATTTTGCAAGTTAGTTCTAAAAACATACTCTAATGCACAAACCAGTTTTTCAGACCCCAAAATTGGCCTAAAATGGCCAAAAAACAAAATGAGCCGTAACCATGGCAACGGGCTATATATAGAATTGAAAATGCAGTTTTGTTTACTTGCACCCCAAGGCCCTTCCACCCACAAAGTATTAAAAAAAATCATTTCTTTACCGTGAGCAACTATGTCAATTATTTACCTGAACTGACTCTTAAGGGTTTATATACGATTGGTAATTACTCTTAAAATGAATGCAATAAAAGCATACGTAAATGCCCTATTAAGGCATTTTTTGAAAAAATTCACTTCAAAGTACTACATTTATATAAATACATATGTATATATTTTTTATCCCCAAATATTTGAGTATAAGGAGCGTTACTGCAGTAACTCTTCTCAGATTGTGTATGGAAATTGTCCCTTAGTGGAGTTTCGGTGATATATAAAACAAGATAAACACGCGACCAATCCAACCATTCCACAACCAAGGTATACAATACCATAACAACGATTAGAATAGACGTGAAGACAGAACACTTACCAATGAAATTGGAAACAACCAGCCCTTCTCTCTTGATAACACACGATGTTCTTCTCCAATGTGATACCTGCCCAAACTGTATTCGCATTATATCGCAACAGACTACTTATGGTGTCCCTGAAGGGACATCAAATATATATTTATTTACGTGAATTTTGCGTAAAATATTAGCTGCATAATAAATAAATATTTGCGATCCGGAGTACAAATTGCAAATATTTTATATTACGTAAATATTTAGAATTAGGCACAAATCGTGATGATCACGTAAGTATTTGTGATCATCACAATATTTACGTGGATGTTCACAATCTGGCCCTCAGTCTCAGATATTTACGTGAATATTTACGTAAATATTTCCAAATCGGGGAAAAAACGCGAATATTACGCAAATATTCATGGAAATATATTTGTCAGAGCCACCATACCTACTTCACTGCAAGCCAGGGGTTCCTGTATAGTTTTCCGAGTCCCAAAGTAAACATGCGGCTCCAAGCATATATTCGGACTCTGTGATGAGTGTTGACTCAGGTGTCAACACTCCCACTCAGAGCCACACTCTGTATTGAATGTGTTTTACTAAAATACATGGTGTTTATGGCACCATTTACTAACTATTTTGTAGTTTATTCTTATTCTTGCACACCATGCCAAGCTTCAAACATCACTTTTTATTGTGTTTTCAGGTTTTTTTTCTTCAGCTGTCCCCGAAGGTGCTCCGTGTTTTTTGTATCTATTTATCACTTGATGAATAATGACGAAAGGCTTTTGAGGCATTATTCAAAGTAAGGTTGGTGATTTGGAATGTTTCTTTAAAGGCAGTGGACACTATTGGTAATTACTCGACATAATTATTAGCATGTCCATGGCAACGTTTACCTGGTTGCCTGGTTACCATGGACTCATAGTGTTAGTAGTCTTTGTCATGCGGTGGTGACTGCAATTGCCAGCAATATACATGTAATATGTGGAAACACTAAAAACATAAACGCTTATCATGAAAACAAAGCGATAAAAATGTTTTATTTTGTTCACTTGGAATGATTAAAAATTCTGTCGAGTTTTTGTTTTAACGGATATTAATATTGTGCCATGTAAACAAGTGAAAGAGCAATACAAATTTGCAAAGAAAACTACAACAAAATGTGAATATATTGATTACAATTCTATTTATCCAATATTTTATCTATAGCCTTATTTATAGATGATACTAGAAAAGAAAAATTGATTCTTAAAAATTAGTTAAAGAGTCAGGGTAAACAAGAAATGCGATCATTCTTCCCCACCAACTTGCAATTTATTCTTGTTTAAGAGGAGTATACCAAATTCTTTTTCTCTATCTTCAAACTGTATATGAAAAAAAGACAGACAGACAGTGGGCATCCTGTCTAGTGTCTATAGTCCCAATGTAAGTATCAAGCATAATTATTCATATTATGATAATTATTTTAAAGGCATGGACACTATTGGTAATTACGCGAAATTTGTTAGCATAAAAACTTACTTGGTAACAAGCAACTGAGAGCTGTTGATAGTATAAAACGTTATGAAAACGGCTCCGAATTAAAGTAGTTTTCGAGAAAGAAGTAATTTCCACTGAAATATTTGAATTTGATTTCGAAACCTGAGAATTAGATTTTGAGGTCCCGAAATCAAGCATCTAAAAGCATACAACTTCGTGTGACAAGGGTATTTTTTCTTCCATTATTATCTCGCAACTTCGACGACCAATTGAGTTCAAATTTTCACAGGTTTTGTTATTTTATGCATATGTTGAGATACACCAAGTGAGAAGACTGGTCTTTGACAATTACCATTAGTGTTCAGTGTCTTTAAGCCATATTTATCGTCAGGGGAACATTGTACTGTGACCCACAATTCAAGCCAAAATACTACACATTCCAGGAGTATTGTCGGTAGTTAGTGGAAATCGCTATGGCGGGATGTAATATAAAAAAATTGCATTAATAATACCTTGTAACCAGCTTGAGAATATTAACATTATTCCCCTCTTGCCATAAATGCACAAGTGTCACATGTTAATGATTCATAAACAGCTCGTTATTAAAGCCATTGGACCCTTTCGGTACAGAAAAAAAAGTTCACAGATTTACAAATAACTTACAGGGTTTACAGAAGGTAGTGGTGAAATACTTCTCTTGAAATATGATTCCATGAAATGCTTTACTTTTTGAGAAAACAGTAAAACAATATCAATTCTCGTTAACGAGAATTACATGTCATGATACGGCGAAACGCGCGGATACAAGGGTGGGTTTTCCCGTTATTTTCTCCTGACTCCGACGACCGATTAAGCCCAAATTTTCACAGGTTTGTTATTTGATATAGAAGTTGTGATACACGAAGTGTGCGCCTTGGACAATACTGTTTACCGAAAGGGTCCAATGGCTGTAAGTCTAGACATATTATTAGTTACGTTTCGCGCGGTAAATCAGAGTTGGGGATCAAAAATAAAATATGTGTTGGTCGAAAACATACCAGACGGTAGAAGATGGCGTGTGGCTGAATAACAACTACAAGTAAAGAGCAATTACCTAAACTAACTCTTGCAATACTACTACACTACAACGTTACACTTATAGTAAAGCAGCTTCCCATTCAGGGACCAATCTACCAGCTGCAATGTACTTATGTTACTAAGTAAGGTTTTATGCTAATAATTATTTTAAGTAATTGGCAATAGTGTCCACTGCCTTTAAATAAAGACTACGGACATACGACAACAACCCAAACACTTTACAAGCAAAATATACAATGAGACAAAGGTTAAAAATCTGGTCAAAGTTCAATTTGTTGTACCATACTTTACTTGCTACAGTGCATGGCAAATGATTTTTTATAGTCCGGGGGGGGGGTGATTAAATAAGTTGACCACATGAGCAGCAAATTTACGTTTTCCTGAGAGTTTGTTTTAAGCAGTGGGGGAACTGGATTACCTTGTGAACACGATCTGGTGTTGTATGAGTAAGCAGTGGCGGCATAATTAATAATTAATTAATAATAATTTATTGATTTTGTATTGCGCTCTCTCCAGGGCCAGCCTGTTTGAGTGTGCAAAACATTAAAATTGGCATAAGAAAAATAGATACATGTAGCAAACAGATTAAGAAAAATACACAATTAAACAAAAATACAAGCACAATAGAAATCAAAACTTTACAGGCAAAGAAGGGTTCATGAACACCAACGAACTATAAAAAGCTGATAAACCAAGCAACCTCGGTACAAGAAAGCATTTAAAAAGTTCACAATCAAACAAAAACCAAAAATAAGAAAAGTGTTAAAATCAATCAAAAAGGGATATCAAATCGCCAATGTACAATTGTATTTACAGCAAATATAGAGCACGGGTGAAGATGGATTTATAAAATGAAACTTGAGAGTGAAATAAAAAAACATGGCATCCCACATGAAGAGCGCCCTCAAAATAGTGGCAGTATGTCTTGTATTTGAGACTGATGAACAAGATGTAACATCATTAGTAGATGTAACAGCTTGCACTGGACTGGCAGGTCGAGTTTAAAGGAAAATGAAGACATGTCTTTCAAAGTTTACAAAGTTGAGGAGGCAGTGTGGTATATACAAAAACGTTTAAGTGGAAATTTCTCCTGGCACTTAAAGACTCCCAGCCAAGAGTAGATAAATAATGGCGTGGAAGTTCTCCGGGTGATGAAAAGGATAGCTTTACCAGCACTGTTTTGGATTGAATCAAGTTTGGAAAGAAAAACTTTGGCCGAGTTGCCCCAAACACTATACTATCAACCGTTCCCCGTTGCTTATAACCGGGTAAGTTTTTATGCTAACAGTTATTTTGAGTAATAATCAATAGTGTCCAGTGCCTTTAATATCTATACATTCATTAAAATATAATGTCTGAATATACCTTAAATAAAATAGCGTGGTCTTATCATTTACACCGTAACCACGAGACATACCTGCCCAACAGTCTCTGACTCAGATACAACGGGGACAACATGGGTTTGAAGCAAATGTTACATTTCACGGTGATTCATGGTAGTCAGGCAATGTGCTATTACATACATTTTGTTACAGCTAACTCTCTCAACGTAGCCAAGACAAAATATTATATTTAAACTTTAACTATTTCCGTTATAGAATTCTTGACAAAAACGATTGTCAATCATTTCCTTCAATTTGATAAAGGACCACCCTCTAACTTTCCCTGTCAAGCTAGCTTTCCGAACAGGCAGCAAGTTGAACGATGGACTACAATATTCTGATTTATCTTGGCTGCTAGCTTCTTTACTTGTTTTTACTCTTTTATTCTGTCTGATTACTTGATACTTTTCATTAATTTCATAACTTAAATTGATAATGAAGTTACTTACCTGGTTTGGTGAGCCCACGGAACACATGCGACCCGCTTGTTAAAGGCAGTGGACACTATTGGTAATTACTCAAAATAATTATTAGCATTACTTGGTAACGAGTAATGTGGGAGAGGTTGATGGTATACAACATTGTGAGAAACGGCTCCCTCTGAAGTGACTTAGTTTTTGAGAAAGAAGTAATTTTCCACGAATTTGATTTCGAGACCTCAAGTTTAGAATTTGAGGTCTCGAAATCAAGCATCTGAAAGCACACAACTTCGTGTGACAAGGGTGTTTTTTGTTTTATTATTATCTCGCAACTTCGACGACCGATTGAGATCAAATTTTCACAGGTTGGTTATTTTATGTATATGTTGAGATACACCAAGTGAGAAGACTGGTCTTTGACAATTACCAATGTCCACTGTCTTTAACACAATCAGAGCAAACCAAAAGCGATGCTGTCCCAATGACTACCAAACGACAACTGCATTCACTGCACAGACTGAGCGTTATACTGGTCCCCTGTGTCTAAAGAATGCACTGGTGTTACAGGTCCAGTGATTTCATTGGATACCGTCTATTTCTTTGGATGTGCAGTGACGTAGGTTTTCCATGATTGGTCGAGGTGATTTAGTGCAGCGTGTGCACAATGTTTGTGTACATTATACAGCATGTCATCATCATTTAGCGGACGCAACCGAGACTACATGCACAACGTCACGCAAAAGGTGTTTATCCCTCCTCATGTTTGGAAGGTCCACGATTTCAGCCTCCGTATCTCTCCCGATCACGTCGATGTAGTTGAGTGGTCGAGGTCCTCTATTAGGGCACGGTAGTTTCCAGTGTAACACGTCAGGAATGACCTGGTCTTTGGCACGAAAGCAGTGACCTGCGAAGCGGACTCTGCGTTGAGCAACAGTAGTAGAGATTGGTGGAATGTCTCTGTAGATCTGTTCTTTGGTCTTGTGCTCTCGCCATGAGATGTTCTGTACCCTCATAAGAAGCCTGGTGTATGTGCCGTCGAGGCGATCTTGAAACTCTTTTGCCATGGTCCAGGTTTCCGCTCCATACAGAAGGATGCTCTTTACACAGGCTCTGAAGAAGACCAGCTTGGTTGTATTCCCTATGTTTGAATACCAGATGTTATGAAGCTTGTTGCAGGCACTCCAAGCTAAACCCTTGCGAATCAGGAAATCCTTCTTGCTATCGGCAACATAGGACCCAAGGTACCTGAAGTCGCTGACACCTTCGAGTTGTGTGCCATCACTGGATTGTACTGGCAGGTGGTTGTCATCCTCGTTGAATGTCATGTACTTGGTCTTCTTAATGTTGAGAAACAGACCGGCCTTGGCTGCGGCAGTCTGAAGGGATGTTAAAAGGGCCTGCGCAACGCATAGTTGGTCGGCGATGAGGGCAAGATCGTTTGCATAATCAAGATCAGTTAGGTGCAGTCCCTGATGACGTCTGGATTGCTTCTTGTTGATTGTAAGGCCTTTGTGTTGGATGGGGTCAAGACTCCGCTTGAGGATGTAGTCCGCCACAATCACAAAGAGGAATGGAGCCAATGTGCCCCCCCCCCCTGAAGGATTCCTGTTGTTGTTAGAAACTCCGATGGCTTGGACAATCTCAGCTGGGACACCGTAATTCAAGAGAATGTGCAGCAAGATTTTTCTGTTGACACTGTCAAAAGCCTTATTGGCAAAATCACTGCTGTCTACTTGCAAAAAAGTGGGCAAGATTTGGGGATCCGTACGTGGTGAGTACCGCCTCAGTACGGATTTGGGAGCACGCAGACACGAGGTAGCACTTTAAATGTGTAAAACTTATTTTCACTTTCAGCTGAAGTTCGTCCTATAAATACCCCCCCCCCCCGACATCGGGCGAAAAACTCACGTTCATCGGTTGCACGCACTTACACCATACGAGTGCGTAAGGACAGAGTACGTGGCCAGCACGTTCAATTCAATTCAATTCAATATTGGTTTATTTTCATATAAAAATACAAGACCAAATAAAAAGTCATAGACTAATGGCATTTGGTTAACAATAAAATTACATCAAAAATAATTATGTACAAGTTTACATGAAAAAAAACAATAATTATTATTAAAACTATTACTATAGTTAAACAGACAAACAGGAAATGGGAAAATAGCTATGGACATGAGGGGGAGTTTGTGGACACAAAATAAAAACAAAACAAGGGAGTTTAAAACAAAACAGCAACCTTCTGTAACTACGGCCTCCGTGCGACAACGTGACACTCGCAAGACGGTCGTACGTTGTAAGCACGTTGTATATAAGCATGTACAACTCACTTACCGCGTGCGCAACGTACGTTGCACGCAACCACTCAAGGCCAGGCGTGGCGTGCGGGCCACGTACTTACACCTTGCGCAAACCGTGCGAGTGACGTGCGTTGACGTACTCCCTCCCTGCTCTTGCCACTCCCTCCCCACGTTTTCAGAAAAACGTGGCGGACGTGGCCTCCCCAAACGTACGGACAAAAAACACGCACGGTGCGTTGTGACCGAGGCTTAAAGCGTTATATAATACACCGGGTCGTTGTTCTCTTCACTGCTACCTATTCTGAAGCGGATTTAATTCAAAATTCTTCATCCTGTTTACAAAGCTATACATGGCCTCGTTCCCACATACATCAATAGTCTCATCTCACAAAAGTTGCCTCCTTCTCCCATGAGCTTTCAATCAACATTCATAATCCATCTTCAACTTTCCAAAGGTCCAAGCACGAATTAGAGCAGTCTAAAGCGCTAAACAAATATTTTATTTTATTCATTTTACTCCATTACAATAAAGTACTGAGACAATTTTATAAAAACATGGAGTTAAATGTATTATAAGAACATGTGACCAAGCCGTCCTGCCACAAAAAAAGTCACCCGTTGTAATATCACACCCCTCAAAAAGGAGAAGGATGTGAAGGCATGTACATTCAAACATTAATTTTACATTCAACAATTTAAGGACAATTACATTGGACAATGAATACCCGACTTCCAAGTACACATCTTCTGCTGAGAAGAGAGGCAAAATTTGTCTATAGGCCTATACGAATAAACAAGTGAGTCTTAACTCTTAAATGATGACAAGGAAACAAAACAGTACAAACCAACAGGAAAGTCAAATATCCAATATCGATGAACAAGTACAAGGTTGACATTCACTGTACAAACCTATGGAAATATCCAATATCGATGCACATGTACAAGGTAGACATTCACTGTACAACCAACCATTGGGTGAATGTCCAATATCCAATTCAAACTAACTTCATTGTCATGTTTTACTACAAACCTACGGCAATGTTCAATATCAAAGATCTAAAAAGCAACATTGACATTCCCTGTACAAACAAGATGTGAATGTCCAATATCCAACATCAACCTAACTTTACTGTCATGATTCCAGAACGGGATCTTTCCAAGGAATGGATCAGAAAAGAGTGTATTATTATAGTGGCAGGACGGCCCTGAATCAAATTAACATAATTATTTACATAACAATCAATATTCATGTTTATTTGACCAATAATGTTATTTCATTTTTAAAGTAGTATATAATTGTTCTTCTGGTTATCACATTGCATTGTAAAAGCGTTACATTTATAGGCAAATAAAATTAACAGTGAATATTGTGTTTGTACTATTCCATTGTGTTTTGGTACACAGTCAAACGCTGAATGTCCGAACTTAAAATGTTGGTTAAAGTCACATGGAAAAAGAATTGTCTTTCTTTCAAACATAAGAGTATATGCTTACGAACAATAAAACAATGTTTTAAGTAATTGTTTGTCACGATTTATATGTTTCAAAAATATATAAAGTTGTTTGGGGGCTGACTCCGCCTACCCCTTTTTGTGACGTCAATCAAGGCAGACCTTGCGTATAGTAAACACACGTACAAGTGCATATACGTCCAAGTCGTAAGTTGGTACATTTCAAAAAGTGTTTTTCTGCCTTCAGCAGCAAAACAAACTCACGACAGTGTCCGTACATGTACTTTGCAACTGTGTTTACTCTACCATTACAGGCAAAGTCTGCCTCGATTGACGTCACGAACAGCGCCCTTTTGGGTCGGGGTCTACTCTTAAACTTGTAAATAACATAAGAACTGATTTTTTTTAAACCTTAGTTAACTGTTTATTCACATCCCACTCATCAAAACACATATATTAGTGACAAAAGCTTTATTTTGACAAAATACCACTTCCAGGTGACTTTAACAACTTTCTTTTAAAAAGACAACTTTAAAGGCAGTGGACACTGCTGATTATTACTCAAAATAATTAATAGCATAAAACTTTCTTGATTACCAGTAATGGGGATAGGTTGGTAGTATAAAACATTGTAAGACACAGCTCCCTCTGAAGTAACGTAGTTTTCGAGAAAGAAGTATTTTCCACGAATTTATTTCGAGACCTTAGGTTTAGAATTTGAGACCATGGTGCGACAAGGTTTTTTTACTTTCATTATTATCTCGCAACTTCGACGACCGATTGAGCTCAAATTTTCACAGGTTTGTTACTTCATGCATATGTTGTAAGATATACCAACTCTGGGTTTTTATTTTTATATATATTTTTTTATATATATTGTGTGCTTTTTGCTGGTTTATTTATTGTATTCGTTATTATTTTGTGTGGTTCGTTGCTTTTCGTTTAATTTTTGATGTGCTTTCTGACGTACTTGTATTGTTGAGGTCAAATAAATAATAATAATAATAATAACTATGGCAGTGGCGTAACTAGACATTTTCATTTGGTTGGGCAAGTGGGGGCAAAGATTAAATTTGGGGGGGGCCAAAGAAGTGCAAGATTATTATTAAATATGTTAACTGATATATAGTTGATACACACCAATGCAGTTCTAAAACAGTCTATAGTCAGCATGTAACAAAAGATTGCGAAAACAACAAAATCTTAGAGAACATGTCATTTTGTATAAGATAAAACTTTTTGACTGTATAAAAGGATTAAATTACCAACTGTGGTCAACAAGTACCAATTTAGAGTTGTACACGGTATTCTCAACTAGGCTTTGTGGGTGTGTAAATACCCAAAACATAATAATATTAGGCCAAGTAAAAATAGAAAAATAGAAATGTTTAGCGTCCCCGCCCGCTTCCTTTTTACAGGACACCTCTTTTTTTTCTTAAGTTTTTTTATGCACATTTTTCTTTTTTTTTTTTTTTTTGAAAAAGGGTTATTTTAAATGATCTCAGCAAAAAAAATAAATTTGAATGTCTTGTCTGAATGCCTTGACCAAACTGTTTCATTAATGTTTTGTGTATTTCAGCAGCAGAAAAAAACCAGTTGATATTTGACATTCATGGCGACCATCTTGAAATAAAAAATAAAAAGCCCCTCCTCCTTCCTTATTTTTGAGAAACCCAGACACTAAACATGTTTCTTTTTTTTACTCGGCCTTATTGTAACAAGTGTAAGCCAAAAATAAAGGATCGAAATTGTGGGTGTTTAATAATCATATTTTAGTTACGAAACGGATATTTAAAAATAATAGGCCTACCTCTCAATTGCACCGCTTGCTTCAAAGGAGAAGAAAAGGTCTAAGCAACCTTTTTCGCTGGCCATTTTTGTGCTGTAGTAAATTTCTCTGTAGTGCATCTGACCATGGAGGTAGAAATTTCTACCTCCATGATCTGACTTTGTGTTTACGGAGCTATTGGTCTGCGTTCAGACCACCACGTATTTAAAGGAACTTTGTCACATCCTGCACTCTCTGTAACCGCAAAACCACAACAAACATTTACCGCCAATACGATCGCGCGCGCGTTTCCACGCATTTTTCATGTTATAGTCCACATAAGGCCTACTGATAATGAATAAAAGTTTTCCTTTTTACGGCAGCATTTTATGCAGCCTTAAACGATTTATATATAAGGCCTATAAGAATATACTCATCTCTGATTTCATATGGGGGGGCAAGAGGGGGGGGGGCAAGGGTTCTGAGCGGGGGGGCGCCGCCCCCCCCCCCCTGCCCCCCCCCCCCCCCCCTCTGGTTACGCCACTGAACTGTGGCGACTAGTCTTTGACAATTGCCAATAGTGTCCACATATTCGACCAAATTCTCGGGTAGTTGGGGACATCATAATAATGTTTAATAATAACAAAACTATAAGGGGAACTTTTGCTACCCTATATTACATTCATCGATCAATTAATGTTCTTTTACGGAGATCAACACACACAGTTTGACAATAACAAAATCTAACATAAATGTCTGAATACGAAGAAATTCACTCATTTGGCTGTGCATAAAATTAATTAACAAAACAAGCAGTCCTAAAAGCGCAGCAATACTTTTATTTACGGGCTGTTTGCCTGACGAAAGTGATTTCAAAAAGCTCACACAATAGAATCGTAAATAGAACTCAATAACACTTCAGAGGGAGCCGTTTCCGACAATGTTTTATACTATCAAAAGCTCTTCGTTGTTCGTTTCCAAGTAAGTTTTTATGCTAACAAGTAACAATTATTTTGAGATAATTACCAATTGTGTCCAGTGTCTTTAAACTGCATGAAAATAATTGCACGCAAATTATTAAAAATAGAAAGAAAAAATACTTACAACTGGTTTTTTTTACATCTCTCATCACCAAGTATATTGAAAAGAAAGTTTGCGTTCATATAATAATGGGTAAAAATGGTTTTAGAAACTGACAATTGGTCCTTTACAGAGCAGCGACTCGGTGTTCAATCAGTGTTTTTGAAAATCGACGGAGCGCATGTTTTTAAAATAACTGGCAATTCGTAGTGTTTTTAAAAACATGCGACACACTATGAGAGTCAAAAATTTGACTCCCATAAATGGCCAACCTTGTTAGTCGACGAGGTAAAAGGAAAACCGTACAATTTCGACGCATGTTTGTGTGGATCATTGTATTCTACTTTTACAGCATCTTTCTACCTATATACATTTTATAACAAACGCTTTTCAAAGACCAACTCGACCGATCCAAAGCAACGTGTTCCTTTAACGCTACGTTTTTCAAATTAGCGTTGATTGGTGAAAGTTTTACGACCGTTAGCCAGCAATAACTAAAGTTTCTTTTGTACTACACTACCAAAACTTTCCACACACACTCAATATACATTCATAATGCTTGCATTTCCTTTTTGTTGAGTGAAATTGAAAAACATCGTCAAAAAATGACATTTCCTGCTCGGTACTCACTGTTGTTTTTCTGCAGCATCGCACCAGCCTACTACATATAAATCGACGAACTGCCGAGCTGCGGCCGAGTTGAACTGTGAAAGCGGTGTTACAAGGCAGTGCAGCAGTGCGTGGGTGCTGTCCGTTTACAATACCCGCCGTTCACGCATAAAGCTTGCACGCACTGTGGCGGCCATATTGGATTTGGGATTTTGAGGCATTATGGGACATTTTTGAGCTTGGTATGCAGCAAATTCGAGCTCAGCACCCCTCAATACCCCTTAAAGCTTGTATGCCATAAATTAACACAGTTTGCCTTCAGGGGTGATTTTCTTTTGAAAGTTTACCCAGTCTATCTTGGGTCCTTTAGGCCTACTTATTCATCGCGAGTTATGGAGCGTCACGTCCCACGATACATAGCGTTGATACAGCACTAAATAAAGCCAGTTTTCGGAACATGCTGTGTGCCAAAAATCTAATCTATCTACTGTTTTTTTTTTTTTTATCACCGCTGTTTTGGGTTTTTTTTTCGGGGGGGGGGCGGTAAGAGCGCAGGCCTCTTTTTAGTTTATTCTCATCTGAATTTGTCCTGTAAACTTTCTGGTCAATAGGCTGCGCGTTACGGGAGCACTAAACGTGAACGTGAACGTCAATAAGTGTATTGTTTATTGTCACTTTTTGGGCGAAATTTTAACGACACAATTTCTGACCGTTCATGTTCACGCTGCTCTAGGAACAAACCTCCATACATGCCAATCTCTGGAACCCTATATCGTACAAACTAAATAAAAACGGTAAATTCGTCCTCACTCCTTAATTTTCTCAAACTTTTTTCACTTTCAGAAAGCAGGTCAAGTTATTTTTAGGGTTTGTTACGTCCAGTTTGGGTCAATTTTGTAACAGACAAACTCCTAAAAATGTACCTCATTCAGCCGCATCGGAGAGCTCTTTTGTTAACATTATCTATCGATTGCTAAAGTAGGCTACAAAATGGATTTGGCAAAATGTATATTCTGAGACCTGACTGACACACTGCTCTAACCAATTTTGTGAATGGACTTATTCAAAAGGAAACTTAATGTCGTTTTGCTCCACAACTTTGACCAAATGCAAAGGGTTTTTTTTACAGCTTCAAAACAGCCTTTGACGTACGTGTATAAGTTTCACAAACTTCCGTGATGGGGTAATTTCTGAAACTGCAACACTATACCTCCATGAACAAACTGTATTATAAAACGGTATTCATGTACTCATTTGAGTTTACTGGCAAAAAGAATCAGAATGTATACACTCTCTTCTGTATGGAGATTTATTGTAAGTCCGAGGTCGCCACCCACTTTCAACCTAAAGTGGTCCCACGGCGACCTCCTTCACCAATCAACAGGATGGCCTGCCTCAAAACCAGACAACACACCACTCACAATACACTGACCAGAATATAAGGAGGTAGGGCTCGATTTCACATGCTCACTTTATTTGTGTAAGCTCCCGTGCCCAACCCAAAATGTTATTAATAAACACCTTTCAGGCTCCTTCCAACCTATAGCCCTACCCAATGTTTCCAAATTATAAAGCTTCCGTTTGATCCCATCCGCCTTGTCCATAATTGTCATGCCGTTTGGAAGTGACTGTTTTTTATAAATATTCTCCATTTAAATTTAATCTTTTCAACAAATGAGTCACCTGTCAGAAGGATTTCTAGAAAGTCTGGTAACAACATCGACCAGTGGTTGACACATGGTCGCCTGCGAAACATCAATCTGCGAGTTACTTCATTCATTCAATGCAAATTCGTGAGATTTGTTTCGGTTTTGGGCTGGCACCCAGCCTCTTCGACCCTGCGCGGCAATGAATGAACCAATTCGGAGAACCATGCTTAGTTCAACACGAAAGTAACCCGACCAAAAAGGGCGGATCGAATGGCAGGTGGGCGGGCAAGGGGCAATGAGTGAACCAATCCGGAGAACCATCTGCGAAACACTGTCCAATGAGTCACCTGTCAGAAAGATTTCTAGGAAGTCTGGTAACAACATCGATCAGTGGTTGACACACGGTCGCCGCCCAAACTTCCTCCAATCAGATGACTCGTAAGTGGGAGTTTGGGTCAGGGTTTTGTAGACTTGCAACCCGACGTCTGAAAAGACACAAACGTGTTGAATTCCACTCACACAACCGTGTTGATTTCCACAAGGATGCCATGCTACTGGACCTTATAATTTCAATCCAAGATGGCGCGGGTTACGCTTTTAATAGTATAGATTCCATATAGTGTGTCTGGCGACTTACATATAAACAATTTGTTTAAAGCCAGAATCGTAGCCGAAGCCATTAATTGGAAATTAGTCAATGAATAATCATTTCTTAGTTTAAGTTTATCGGTCGGGTAAAGGAGAAAGCCCAGTCTTAATCTGACTTATAACATTGATTGAACTCTGACTGGGGCTAATATTCTTCCTAATTATGTAATTTTACTCTTTCGATATAGCCCGCCCTCTTCACACAAACTGAGCAGCGAAATAGAGCGCTGAAAGGTCGTTGGGTCATACCCGCTCAGGTCTATTTTCCTTAGTTCAGCCCAAAACTATTTATAATTCGTCAGCTTTCACAAAACTGTTATAAGCGCTATCTTTTCGATCTATCCGAGCATGGGTGTTTTCACTTTTCGGGTTAGCGTTTTCGTCTAATGTCACTTTAATGATTGGCTTGCATGGTTTGGAACGTCCTTGTCTGTTTTCTGACAATTTTTTTTTATCTGTTCCTCGATCGCATCAACGGCAAACATAGCATCTGGGCGATTGATACCAATGAGGGCGCACTTCAGTGTATCCAGTGTTTCCTCTTTTTTCTTACCCGACTGTTTTCCGAAGAACAAGTCCAAGACGATTTTTGTTGGGCTGCTTTCCTGACGTCCTGCTCTAGCGTTGATGCTACCGACGTTGTGTTCAGTCTTCAGCAGTAGACTTGAAAGTCTTCTCCAGTCGTTTTCCAGAGGGTTGGGTGTATCCAATAACACACAAAGCTCATCAAAAATGGGTTCCTGGAGAAGCCTACACTCAGTCACTCTGTTGCGGTCATTTGGTATCTGTCCCAATAGTAACTCCTTAATGTAGTGTGGTTTGCCCGGATTCGGTAGACAACATCTCTGCAAATTGAAACAAGGACAAATATGTTGGGTATTTTCATCCATATTTTTTGGGAGGTGTCGTGGCCGAATTCAAACTCTGGTGTTTCTAAACAACAGAGTGTGGTGAAGCAAGACACTTAACCATTGCTTCGTCCTTCAGATGGGACGTAAAGCCGTTGGTCCCGTGAGTTGTATTAACGCATGTAAAACAGAACCTAGTGCATGTATTGAAAAGAGAAAGGGTTCATCCCCTGTTTTTCTGGCTGGATTGGCAGCATATTGCGCCACAGCACCTTGTAAATCATAACATGGGGCTAAGGATCAGGATTTTTATAGATCAAACGCTATGGTCCAATATTTTGGAGATATCGCCGAAAAGCCGGTGCGAATATGCCCAAGCTGGAAGGATTGTCCCTAACAGGAATACACAAGCTGAGAAACGTTACTAGCAGTAACGCTTCTTAGATTCAAATTTTGAGCATGAACAATTTTATCTTTTTACACAACCACGTTAATTCGTAAGGGAATTTTTTCTTCGAAAAGTATGCTTCTAATCAAAAGTTGTTATTGCCATTATTTTTAAGAGTGATTACCAAACGATATCTTCCTCTTAAGAAGAAGTAAAACAATTGTTCCATTTCTCTGATTTTTTTTATTAATTTAAAAAATCTTTAACAAGCGAATAATTTACAGGATTTCTTGCGCATGATATGTTGTCAAAGGGTTACCTGTAACTTTAATTGTTGAAATTGTGCCCCATTGTTTACGAGATCTTTAAACGTCAAATGATCACATTATGATACCCTTTATGAGAAAAGCGTTTTACTTGAGGATTTGTCCAAATCCATGAACCTCATTGTAATAAAACAAATTACTTTGACTCACCTTGTTTAGATCGACTAAGAAGTTCACCCCATAGTCGCAACTTCCACTGCCTTCTTGGAAGACGGTCATGCGAGCTTTGAAGCAAACTTTCTGAGAGGCCGAACGTCGTTTAGCCACAAACATGACGGACGGAAAAGCTCGGGCACACGACGCATCGGTTTCTCGCCATAACGACTTACGGTGGATCTTCTGTCAAACAAAAAAATATATTTACAGAATGAGATTTTACCGCACAAAAGCGACCTAAATTACGAAGCAAGATGTCAAAGAGTTGTTCATACCCGTTGGCAAGATTCTGGTTCTGATAATTCCCAGGACTCGCAGCTGCAAGTTGAGATTTTCGCCACCACGTCTTGGTCGTTCTTAAAAACAGTCAGAGGGTTTTTTATGTCTGCCAAATGAAAACCATAGTTCCTCTCCTCTGTTGTCACTTCCTGTGAAGACAAAGTACAGAATTATCATCGGTTAAAACAAAGGCTGGTTGAAAGCTCATCGACTGCCAAGCTCTTAGTTCTGACATCATTTATTTGATATGATTGATAACAAATAAACCGCAATGTGACCCTGTCTACTTGGGGTGGGTGCTTAGCATGACCTAGTCTTGGCCCAAGACGTCGGTGATCGGTGTGTGATGCGCTCGGGTGTAAATATCTCTACTTTAAATAGTCTGGACACCGACGTCACACTTCGAGGTTCATGAATATTAACGCCAGAGAGTGGCCTCAAGCCTAGGGCAATCCCCATCCATATTCACCTTTCACCTACATTCGTTTCAAAATACAGTCAAATCCTTCATACTAACATTATGGTACATTTGCTGTATAATACACATGTGGACACTGCAGACGACCGAACGTTAGCTTTCCATAACTGTGTTTTAAAAGGCCCGATTTGATGTTTTTCAGCTGCACCCACATCACCTCGTACCAATCAAAACACAGATATAGAAAGCTTACGTCACTGCACGTTTATTCAATGACATTATTGTATCCAATTTGATGTTTGCACCCACATCACCTCGTACCAATCAAAACACAGATATGGAAAGACGTCACTGCACGTTTATTCAATGACATCATTGTATCCAATGAAATCACTGGTTCTGAAAAGCCCAGTCTTTCATCTTAACCAAGTTGGATCATGCCGTGAGAGGGCGCGCTACAACGATTTACACCCGAGCACAATTAAACACTATCCACTATCGATCAATGACGCCTTGGGCCAAGACAAGACATGGCATCTTTTTGAACGTGACAGGAAGCGCAGTCTATTTTAAGAAGAAAAGGGTCAATTTGTTTATCAAGAGCAGTCATTATTATTGTCACGAACAGTGACGTCATCTTGTTTAGAAGTTCATAGTCTTTACACCATTAAGAATATTTCACCCAATATTTTAATGACTGTGTAGATAGTGGTATCTTAACGTGACGTCACTCCTGGTAAACCTGAAATTGAAATTCAAATAAGTAGATGAGATTGTAAAGAATCATATTGAAATGTTTTTTTGTTTTTTTTTGTCGAGCCAAATATTGTTCTAACACAGGTTAGGAGTAAAGACTTAGCCCTATGACATCAACATATTATGGAATATTATGGACAACTTAAAATCTGTAAGGAATCTCACCTGAACATTTGCTTGGACGTCATCAACGAGTCGAAGACGAAGTGTTACTACATCTTCAGAGTGACTGTCTTCGTGGATGAACAAGCATGCTATCATTGTCTTCTCCAAGATGGTCCCATCCACAGGTGAAGCTGTAGCCCCAGACCCACAAAAATGATTAACTGAAAACGTTATGGAACCATTGTCAACAACCTGGATCACGTCCGACCCTTCACGAAGCTCGCTGGAACCACCCGACGAAGACAACTTAGACAAGGAAAAATTGCAGGAAGACGTATTCTTTACGCAGTGGGGCATAGTCAAGACGACATCTTCTTTCAAGATGGTGTCTGGCGGTCCACAGTGGACGAATGGGGTTGAGAAACATTGGCTTTCGACTGACGAAGTACCGGTGACGTAGATGTAGACTTGTTGCGTTTGTTCTTCAGGTATTGCTCCAGGAGGGACGTATAAGTGAACGTCTAAACCGTCAATAGACAGACATCCACCGTGACAGTCCAAAATGGCGGCAGCAAAGTTGGCAATTTGGAAGTTATGTCCAACAACATCTATACCCTGTGATTTGGCTATCTCCAACATCCCCTCAAACGATTCGAGGAATTCTGTCTTCTCTAGGGTAAATTCAGGCAAAGTTGGTTTCTTGATGTCGGTTTTTCTCTCATTAACATGGGTTGTTAACTTTGAGCTACAGTCAATGTATTCTTGGGACAACGTAGGTGGTGGACTGTTGGTAATAGGCTCATCAGTGGATGTGAACGTAGGATTCTCGTACACTGCACCTTCTGCTAAGGGCTCGAAGTAGACTGGTTTCCTTTCGGATCTTACTTCTGGGTTTCGGATACATGTGCTTGCTATACGGAGTATGAATTGGACGAAATTTGCGATGCGAGATGTCTTCGGCTTATCTGGCGTTGTGTTATCATCGGGAGGTTTTTTTTCTTCTGTCAACTGCAAATGAGATGAGACTGATGTCAACTGCCAGTTTGAAACCTGTTCATCGGTATTAAAATCAGTAACCTCTGGGTTTTCTTGGTCGATGGCTGGTGGAGGTTCTGGCAACTCGTAGATTGTATCTGGCAACTCGTAGATTGTATCAGATAAATACACACTGTTCATAGATGGTGCTGTTGTAGTGACGTAGTTATCCATACAAATGGCGCTATCTACACTCGATCTTACACTCCCGCACGAACCCTCTGTTCCTGCCAGGGATATCTCACTCAAGTTGCTTGCTGATCTCCCAAAGTGCTGCACGGGATCATCGTCAAAACTCTCGTGGGTTTCTGGGTCTTTACTCCACGTAGTGGTCCCCGCCTCTCTCGGGTCGGTGCTTCCCCAAACATCGTTTGAGCAGCCCACTGAAGTAGCTATGGAGGTGTTTGAAGAAACGCTCAGCCTGGCCTGGGGTTCAACAGACGGTACAGCTGTTAAATAGGACGAAGCCTCATCCATCTCTTGGCTTAAGTAACCAGTTATCGTAGGCAAAGATCCCATCCCACTTTCTAAATCCCATTGTTTCTCCAAACTATTTGGGTCAACGTCCGCACTGCCATCCAGTGATAGCCTGTTGACTTTGGACCCCGTAACTGATGGGGGACGGTCCATCTCCCCAACGCTTCTACTTTGTTCTTTTTTTCATCACGGTTGGATCTAAATAAATAGCAATACAAAAAACAACAAATAATGAAGAAATTGAGTAATGGGAAAGAACAGCCTGCTTAAAATTACCAAAGTGTAGGGAGAAGAACCAACAACAACAGTGGCATGGTGGGCAAATCTGATCTAGTATTATTTTGTGTTAGGCTTTCAATTTATTTGACACAAGTTTTGCATATGCCTTCATTTTGCCACATGGAAACCTAAATGATGTAAAGGAAATTGATGAAGAGAATTTAATTTTGAGTTGGACTCAGCGTTAAAAGATAAACATCGATGCCGTGTTGTTGAGAAAATTGAGCTCTTGGGGCGTGTAGGCAGTTTGACTATATACTGTATATCGTATTATAGGCCTAAAGCCGTATGATTTTTAAAAGCACTGGACACTTTTGGTAATTGTTATAGTTGTTAGCATAAAAACGAGCAATGGAGATATTTGATATGAGTATACATCATTGTGAGAAACGTGTCCCTCTGAAGTAACGCACGTTTTGAGAAAGAGCTAATTTCTCAATCAAATTTTGAATGACTTTTATTTGACATCTGAAAGCACACAAATAATATATGCAACTATAGGTTTTTTTTTCATTCATTGTTCTCGTACAACTTCGAAGACCAATTGGGCACAAATTTTCACAGATTTGTTATATTATGCCAATGTTGGACTATACCAAGTAAGAATACTGGTCTTTGACAGTTATAACTAAAGGTGTCCATGTGCCTTTATAAACCGTGTCACACGGACTTGAAGTAAAACCGTGTCCACATTATTATTGGTCAGTTCTTACAATTATGCATGAAAATACCTTTCTCAAATCGGTTAAGTGAATATTTATAAACACTTCACAGTACAAAAATTAATTTACGTGGTTGACAAATCTACATTCAAGCAGTGAGCTCTCTTCAACCCGTTGTTATGCTGTGAAATGTTCATTTTGAATTCCTGTCTAATGTTCCTTAAAAAAAAAAGAAAAAAAAAAATATATATATATTCAGTAAGCTATTCAGTAAGCTTTGAAGGGAAAAAAACTGGTTTAACCTTTTTTTTTTAACAAAGTTGTGTTGCACTACGAACCTTGAATGCACTTTTACTATAATAACAATACAATGAAGTGCTTTACGAAAACATGTTTTTGAAGCAGTACGTGGTTCACGACACATTAGAAAATTCCCTTTTGAGTGACATATTTTATCTTCAAGGTTATACAACAGCCTATCAATACAAGCCCCCCCCCCTCCCCCCCCCCCCCACCAAAGTCACGAGTGACTTTATAAAGTGCGTCACAATGGCTTATTGTTGACAATAGTCCAATTTAGACTGTTGACTTTTTCACTGGTAACCGATAATACCATGCAAATGTAACTACAGTGCAGCGTGTTGATTTGTTAAGCTATCATTGGGCTAGCTCGGTGGTCTAGTGGAAACATGGGCCTTCTTTCATGGCTCTACTTACCGCTGAATTTGCATGGTATGCAGAGCCATGAAATTGCTTCGTAAAGTAAGGGAGGTAGTGCTTTCTGCTCTTCCAGCCAGGCTTCTGATGGATGATACCCAAGCCAAGCCTATATATGTATGGACTGTAAAGGGGGAACCCTGTTTCATCCCCAGGAGTTGGCAACGGCCCCTGGATTGATTTGTAGCCCAAACCTTGGAGTGGCCTTCGGGCCTCCTGAAAAACACGAACTTGCCTTAAAGCACTCAAATTTTGTTTTCTACAAGGTTGGGAGAGCTATGTTCGAAATGTTAGGTCCATTTACTTACACAGCACCATATAATGGTTTACTATGTGCTTTGGTGCAATCTACAGCCAACCATGCAAGCATGCACCGTGTATTCTACATGTATGTACAAAAAAAAAGAGTGAACATATTAAAAGTAAATTTTACGATAATTGATGATCAACCAGTCCACTGTATAAGGGTGGCCAGTTGGCACCCTTCATGCACCGTGTATTCTACATGGTACAACCAAAAAGATTGAACATTATTAAAAGTAAATTTTACGATAACTGATGATCAACCACTCTACTGTATATAAGGGTGGCCAATTGGCACCATTCATGCACCTTGCATCCTACACAGGCCTATGTACAAAAAAAGTTAAATTATTCAAAGTAAATTTCGGATAACTGACCATTTATAAAATATTAAAAATCATTAAACCCCAGCTGGTTGATCATCAGTTATCTGAAATTTACTTTTAATAGTTTAACTCTTTTTTGTACATACATGTAGGATACATGGTGCATGAAGGGTGCCAATTGACCACCCCAGTTACATCTGAAATTTACTTTGAACATGTTCACTCTCTTAAGACTTTTTTGTACATACATGTACTGGTTGATGATCAGTTAATGGAAATTTAGTTTGAATATTTTTCAATATTTTATGTACATTCATGTACAATACACGGTACATGAAGGGTGCACATATAGTGGACTGGGAAGTTTTTTAAGTTTTAAGCTTGCAGTATTTTTGAAGGGAAATTTTAGTAAAATCAAATTAAAAGTATATAATTGCAGGTACTGTCATTTTTTGGGGTAAAAAAGGTGTAAATTAAGTGAAAATCAAAATTTGTTTATTTTGTGTGCTTTATTTTTGTTTCCATGTGACCTTGAGTAGACAACTGTGTACACTTAATTTAGCCTGTGCTGCTAAGCAATACCTTTCTGTGTTTAGTGACTTTTTGTACTTATGGGCTGCTTTATGAAATCGGGCTAAGGGCCCAGAAAATTCAGCTTTGCAAATTTCTTCGCTAAGCATGAAATGAGCGGGGTACCATGAGTCACAGCAGAGATAAATGTACGGTAGTTTGGTTGGTAGCCTATTTTTACTAGGCAAGAGTTTTCTGTGCTTAGCAATTTTTTTGTGCTTACAGGCTTTATGAAATTGGGTCCATTCATCATGGGATATGACTTAGCCAATTAGTAAACATGCAACAACTATTGACTACCTATTTTAGAGACAAAGGATGAAATTTGGGTGGAATTAAGGAATTCCTATAGCCGAGTGATTGCCTAAATGGGGGACAGAAAGCGAACGTATGAATAACTTACTAGTCTGGAGAGCAATTTGTCGAACTGGAAACACATCCGATTGTGAATCTGTGTACTTCTATAAAGAAATTTTCTTTATATACTTCACTCAGCTGTTGGGATTATAAAACGTTTAATATCGGGCCTAAGTAACGGTGATACGGATGGAAATCTGAAAACACAGGGAAAAAACAACTTCAGCGGCAGAGCAAACATTACCATACAATTTCACTTGTCACACCGTAATAGGCATCCGTCATCCTGGAGGACCATGCCATACTATAACTTACCGCAAACTATAAGATATATATCCTCTTTGGAAGATTCTGAAGCCGCGGCAGCCAGATAGTGGTTCTCATTTCAAATGATTCCTGGCGGAAGTAAAAGTTGTTTAAAAAACTTTGCACTGAGCTATATATTGTATTTGCATTACTCATATTTGATCATTCATGCATGTTCCTATTGTTGTTGTTGTAACCCTGTTAAAAAGGCGGACAATCGTATGGCTATATAAACTGTAGGCATTTGGGGTAGTCTTTTGAACGAAGTTTGGGGGGCCATAAGGGGAATACCCAGCCAACTGCGAGTGACGTACGAGTCCCATTGAGTGAGAGACAGTTTCTTTGGAATAGTCTTCCTGTGCATATTCGTCAAGCTAATTCTTTACAATGTTTCAAGTCCCTGTTGAAAACTCATTTGTTTAAAGCTGGGGTTTTTTTTGTAGTGGAGTTTAGGGGTGTGAGGAAGAGAGGGATTGCCCAATTAAACCTAAGCGGAAATGCATCTTGGAGCGAGAAATTCGAAAACTCAGTATAGGTTCAATTTAACTACTTAAGACTGGGTTGCTGTAAAAATCAAAGATATTTTTAAAATGTTGGCAGACTTCAAAAAATGGATTTTGGCAAAACTCCATGTATGAGTAGGTATGGGTACACAATACACAAAAATCGAAAAAAAAGTTATATCAGACATTGGTTGCCATGGTTACGGCCAAAATAAGTTTTTCAGCAAATTTTCCAAGTTTTTACCTTTTTTACGAGTTAAAATATAGGTAAATTGAAAGCACTGGTACGTCTAAAGGGGAAACGTTGAAGTTTTTCTTTCACACATGTTGAACAACCATGTTTACTCTTTTTAGAAAATGTTTTTAAAAATTAAGTGTGCGATCAACTTTGGATCAAACCACTATTTCAAATAGGGGTGTTTTTGTCATATTTTCTTATAGCGAAAAATAGGGGTATCGAATGGGGCCATAAGTCCGAAAGTGGCACTTTGTTGATTATGACACTTTTATAGTTGGAAGATAAGGTACCAACCTACATAAAAATGCAATAAAAATTTTTGGTATTTTAAGTGCGCGAACACAGTTTTGCAAGAAAGTTAGCACTTTGTCAGGGCAAAAACGCAACAAATGGCAAAAAATTATACATTATTATTGGGTAAAAATATCAGGATTTTTATTTTTTTTTTTAAACCTTATGGGTGGAAGGGACTTGAGGTGCATTCAAACAAACTAAACTTTTGAAATCACTATATAGCCCGTTGCCATGGTAACAGCTCATTTGTGTTTTGGCTATTTTTTGCCAATTTTGGGGTCTAAAAAACTGTATTTTAGCATACATTTGCAACTCCACCCAGCCAATGTGCATTCTTTTTTTCATAAAACCTTTCACATCAATACATTGAGTCGTCCTATGCTTAACTTGAGACAAAAAAATTATTGCTTTAACTTTTACCCTAACGCTATTTTTAGAACACCATTAGCGCATGTTTTTAGAAATTTGCAAAATCCACATTTTTACCCTATTTTTGGCCCTCAAAATTACAATTTGCCAGGGGTCTCAGAATGCTTTCCTTTCGGTTGTATTTCGGGCCAACATTGGTCCTTCCATTTTGAGAAAAACGTTTGAGAAAAACTTGGGCAATTGTATCCTGTTGTAACAGTACTGCCTAAAAAAAAATGCATTTTTAACTTGTTTTCTTTAGATTGAATAAATAACATTAATAAAATAATACTTTTAAGTCTTCCATCAATCCGGCACCTTTCATGAGCACCCTGTAGCCTTGTGGACTACCCAACATTGATCAAGAATATTTTTAATGACCTAAGTTTTGGATGTTATACTACCCCCCCCCCCTCCCCTGCATGCCCAGCCCCCAAGCATATCAAATTTTGTTGACAATGCATTACAAAGCGCCTCCTTTGTTGAAAATCCCTTTTTAAAATTTCCATTGCGCATCATTAATAGTAGGAAAGTTTGTGCTGTCTTCAGTCACCTTTAGGGAATATTTGCCATTTCGGTTGTGATTGGGCGATTATTTGTGTTTTTATGTCTGGGGAGCACAAATAGGCAACTGTATCATGTAGTGACACTGCCTCAACATGGTAAAATTTGAAAAAAAAAACAGAACAAATTAATTATCTTTATTGGTATTTCTTACATGCTGAACAATGATTTCGATTGAAAAAAAAAAAAAAAAAAGCAAAGCAGCTTACAAGTATAAAAAATATAACTGTATACAATGTATAGTTCGAAGACTCACCCCAAGCTAATTCGGCTGGTAATAGTGTTATCCGGCTATGTCCCATTAGGGAACTTGGAAATTAATTGATTTACGTAACCATTAATTGTACACGCAGTCACTGATTATGTGATGCCTCTGTGCAGTGTTAAGGACGTGTTAGACATTTTTGATGTTCAAACGAAGAGCTGTGAACGTCCATTTTGTCAAGAAAATTGAACATTTAGCCAAACGTAAATGACCACAAACATACCACAGAATCTCTTTGTGATGCATGTTTACCACCTGATAAATATACACAGACACAAGGATTTGTTGTTGTAGTGAACTCTGCCAAGAGTTAATTTATTCCGTACTCTGAATTCCGTGGTAAAACGCCAATTCATAATAGTATAAAGGATTTCCCTTTATTTAATTCCATCCAGTGATATCCACTCATAAAGAAGTATACCAGTTCCCATTATAATACACTTTGCGACCAATTCGCAAAGGGTCCCAATTCCTCACTTTGCGAACGGTAAATTTCCAATCCGCAAAGGTTCCCACTTCTCGGCGATTTGCCAAAGAAGGTACCAGACTAATTACAATTATTATAATTATAAATGCACTCATTGACTGGAGAAAACTCCGGGTCAATGAGGTTCCCACTTCCAGCGAGTTGCCAAGAAGGTACCAAATTAATCTACTTCTTTATATACAATCACATCATTTTATTATCACCATATTTATCCATATCAATTCACATAAATTAATTTACCACTTCCTCACAGGCTACAATGCATATTAGCTTCTTGTTTAATATAGGAACAACCTAAACTTACCGCTTTAAGTGTAAGTTGTAAGATTGTCAGTCAACTCAATCTGTACCACGTATTCCGTAATACCCTGACCCTTCCATTAACCCCAGGGAGGGAGGGAGGGAATTTTGCGAAACTATACAATCTATCTTAACTCCTCGGTGTCAGAATATTCAATGACGGTTCCCAGAAAGACAAGCACCCTTTCCCCAATTGCATTGCTTTGGTTGGTTGAAAAGAACAATGGAACCACGTCTGAATGCGCCCTGACAATCCCAATCGCTTATAGCCCCGACTGTGCAACCTGACTATAATTATGCATATTTCCTGGTGTTAAATCGGTTTACTGCGTTACGCATTAAACCCTATTATACAATTGAGAGTTATATTTTTATACTTGTAAGTTGCTTTGCTCTATTGTGTGCCTGTTTTTTTTTTCAATCAACATCATTGTTCAGCGTGTAAAAAGTAACTAGAGAGCATTATTTTTTCATGTGATTATGACATTTGCAAAATACACCCTTTTTTGGTAAAGGCATGAAGTTTCTGGCAACACTGCTCACCAGTTCAACAAATACCAAAACATTTTTTTGAAATTCCTACACACCAGTATCTTATCTTTCAAGCCTGGTAGCCCAACTTTCCTAATTATGCTACTTTCGGACTTCTGACAAACTTAGCAACCCCCTCTATTTCCAAAATTGAACTTTGTTCAAAACACCCCTTTTTGGAAATAATGGATTATTCCATTCACAATTGACTGTACCTGTGTCAGGTGCACTTTTGGAAAGACCAAGGGTGTATATTTACCATATTGAGTTGAAAGGCAGGTAATATATTTGGTCTTTAACAGTGAAGCCTTCAACTTTGGGTAATTTTCAGAAAAGAGCTAAATTAGGTGAAATATGGCAAATTTCTTATTTTTAACCGTTGTCATGGCAAACCACTTTGGTTGAAGGAATTAACATGTGCAAAGAATAAACAAAATCCATTAAAACAAAAATTCATATTCTTTTGTTATACAATTTGAAAATAAACACATTTTTTTCAAAAAAAGGACGAAGTTTATTGCAGCACTGCTCCCCACCACAACAAATACCAAAACTTTTTTTTTTAAATTCTTACAGACCAGTATCTTATCTTTCATGCCTGGAAGCAAAACTTTCCTAAATATGCCACTTTGGGACTTCTGACAATTTTAGCAACCCCCTGTATTTCCCAAATTGAATTTTCCTCAAAACACCCCTTTTTGAAATAATGGAATCTTCCATTCACAATTAACTGTACTTTTGTCAAACGCATTTTTGGAAAGATTAAGGATGCATATTTATCATATCCAGCTGAGAGGTAGGTCCACTATTTGGTTTTTTACACAGTGGAGCCCTCAACTTTGGGTAATTTTTACTCATGAAAACAGCTAAATTATGTGAAATATGGTAATTTTCTACTTTTGACCGTTGCCATGGCAACGAAGGTGTAAATGCAAAACGTATGCTTTATTTTTACATTTTGGTTGATGGCCTTCACTTGTGCAAAGTTTAAACGAAATCCATTTTTGAAAGTCTGCCACCACTTCTTTGATTTTTAGAGCAACCCAGTCTTAAATTTACATTATTATAATATATCCAAAGTTTATGTTCTTGGGCGCCTATCTGGAGAAGTGCGTATTAAAAAACCATATTGTTATCATAATACTATTATTGTTACTGGCTTTATTATGTTTACTTAACTATAGTTTTTTAGTCTTGGTGTATAAGCTTCGAGTTTGTGGATTGAAAGTATGTACTTGCAATTGCTGTAGTATCATTCTTTCATCATCATATTAGGCCAAACAGAATTTTGGGGTAAACTTTGTGAGATAGTACATCAATGGTTCTTGGCATGAAAGAATAAAAGAGTTCTTATTTGTTAAAAATGGCTAAAAGTAAAGACACCTATTAAAAAACGACAGTTCATAATTATTCCATTGCTTTGGTATATTCTTGTTATTCATTACACATTCATTACACATTATTAGTGGTAGGGCCTACCTGTGTTATTTCAGTAAAGCCCATGAGATGTTCCTTCATATATACATGTATGCGGTTTTTACGCAAAGCTTTTTTTTTTAAGGCAGTTGACACTATTGGTAATTACTCAAAATTATTATTAGCACAGAACCTTACTTCGTAACGTGCAATGGAGAGAGGCTGATAGTATAGAACATTGTGAGAAACGGCTCCCTCTGAAGTGACATAGTTTTCGAGAAAGAAGTAATTTTCCAGGAATTTGATTTCGAGACCTCATATTTAGAATATGAGGTCTCGAAATCAAGCATCTGAAAGCACCAGCTTCGAGTGAGAAGGGTGTTTTTTCTTTCATTATTATCTCACAACTTTGACGACCAATCAAGCTCAAATTTTCACAGGTTTGTTATTTTGTGCATATGTTGAGATACACCAAGTAGGAAGGCTAGTCTTTGACAATTACCAATAATGCCAGTGTCTTTAAGTTTGAGTAATGTTTGTGTGAATGCACTCGGTGGAACACATCCATGTTAAAATACTTGTCGACGAGTCATTAAATGTCTGGCCCAGTGATAGCGTTCTGACTACCTCTCTCTCTCTCTCTCTCTCTCTCTCTCTCTCTCTCTCTCTCTCTCTCTCTCTCTCTCTCTCTCTCTCTCTCTCTCTCTCTCTCGCTCTCTCTCTCTCTCTCTCTCGCTCTCTGTCGCTCTCTCTCGCTCTCTCGCTCTCTCTCGCTCTCTCGCTCGCTCTCTCGCCCGCTCTCTCGCCCGCTCCCGCTCCCGCTCTGCGATAAACTGTGCAAGTCTTGAACTTCCGGGACCATTGTGGTCCCAACCTAATGGAGTTTTACGTTGGGGAGATTTTGTTCTGTCAATAATTTTAGTTTAACATAAGTTATGACTCTAAAAAGTGAATATGTTCTTGGGAATGTAAAAATAAGTGATTAAAAACATAAAAGTAAAATCAACTCAACCAATTAACGAAGAAAACTAAAGAAAAAACTTGACCTCCAGTTTCCGGTTTACTCTAAACAATTAAGAATATTACCCAATTCACGTTCCCATTATCGCTGAACCTATGTGATGATCGCATCAATTGGACGTAATTCACAAACGGGGTTTATTAGAAAAACCATCCAGGTCGATGTCGAACAGCGATCCTCGTCTCGATAAATGTATAACTTTTACGTTAATTTAAACAAAACAATTATTATGTACACGACTTAAAATAATAATTATACAAAAAGTACGTTAAAAATAATAATCTTTAGAATTTTTTAACAAATAACAATTTTAATACAATTTGGTTTTGTACAAAAATATACTTTTTTCGAATTAAGTTCTCGTTTTCGCTACGTGCGAGACTTGCACAGTCTATTCCCGTCACACTGGCTGTATTTTCGAAAGACGGCGTGCCCCCGCACAGACTACTGCAGCTCTTACGACTACACGGTCCCATTTTAACGGAGAGTAGAAGTCTGCAGCCACAGCTTCACGCGAGAGCAGTGATCTCGCGAGAGCAGTACTCGATCGTGGAAACCTGAATCAAACGCCCCACCACTTGTCCACAAGTCTAATATTGATGTAGGGAATGTAATATGTCAGACACAAGCCAAGAGTAGCCAAGGGTAGTCAACTAAAACTCAAACTAGGGCATCACTTACTGTTCAAAAATAAAAACGTTTTACATCCCTTTTATGTCGTTAATGACACCACCCGGCGAGTCATACAAAACGCAATCATTGGATGGGAGCTATTATTTTAAAAACAAGAAAAACCTTGAAAACCTTGAACATATAATGTCCATTTCAGTAGGTCATGGATTTACCTTTCAATGATGAAAGAATGGCCGCTTATGGGGGTGATTGATAATGACATTCTAGATATATGCTTATTTCAATCGGACATAAAAACATTTCTGTCCAACTTAATTTGAAAACAAGAGCTCAGAGGTGTGTTAATCTTCAAGGATGCCGGGTAGATGGATGTCCAAGAAAACCAAACGGCTCTTTTCTGAGCCCACACCGCCATGGCTCTTGTAAGAGCCAACGAACCCCAACAGCGTTTTTCAGGGCCACTTAAAAACCAAGAGAAAAGAAAGACATTGTTTCATGCCCTCCCTAAATGAAACACATGATCCAAATGTAGTTGGACAGAAATGTTTTTATCCCATCCGATTAAAATAAGCAAATCTCTGAGACGCCTTTATCAATCACCCCAATTCTTTCATCATTGAAAAGGTGAATCCATGACCTACTTAGAAATTTACATAACTTGTTCAAGATGCTTCTTGTTTTTTTAAATAATAGCTCCCATCCAATGATTGTCTTTTTCTTTTACTCAACCGGTATATAAAAACACACTACTTCGTAATTATACGTTATATTAGAAAAGTTGCCTTAACCACTTCAATCACAGTGATTGATAACTATATCATCTTCATAAAAATAATTAAATCTCTATACAAATATTATAACAATAAAAAAAATTATAGTATACCTATATTTCAGAGAGTCAACATCACGCTATTTTGTTCACTTTCACATTTTCTGGGAGTAAAGTCCCTGATTCTGTAACTACTACTTTGTAGTTATATGTTAAAAGTTGCTGTAATCACAGTTATTGATAACTATATCATCTTCATAAAAATAACTACATCTCTATAAAAATACTATAATAATAAAAACCATTATACCTATATTTCAGACACCTTGAAGTTGCCTTCAGAACTCGTGTGTCTGGCAACTTGCATTTATCATGTTTATAAACAAATTTGAGGGGAAAAACAGACATTAAAGCTTGTGCCTTACCCTACAACTTTTCAATACTTCTTCACACAATCTGTAAATGCAATATTCAGTCCTTGATAACACAGAAAAAGAAAGAAAAAAAAAACATATTGAGCAACTTACAACTGATGTAAACTTTAACTATACATTGTACATGTAATGTTTACAAATCTAGGGTGTATTATTTAAATTATGCAGAACATGTTGAAAAACTAATTGCTCTGTTACTATTTATTTTGTGTCAGGCTTATCTTGATTGCTGCAATTATGGTTTAAAAAAGAGGTTTTAAAATGTTTTTTTTTCTTTACATCTTTGATTGTATTTTAAATGTTTCTCTGGATGATTGATACTCCTGCTACAAACTTTGAAATGAGTCGGCTTTCAGATTGAAATCAATCAGTGTTATTTACAATAATAACCAAACAACTTGTCTTAGAAACAAATGTTTGAAAATATTTCTTACTTTACTCCAAAGATGAGCATTTCCAAGGTAGAATATAATTACTAGCCACAGGAACTCCTAGTCGTTGGAAATACTGATGACACCACCAATCATACCTGCAGTAGGAGAATGTAGCTTAACATTAGATAGAGATCAATTTATACTTTGCAAACTTGAATGACGGTACTAAGAAGCCCAAGGAGTTCAGAGTGGCCTGTTGCTCTTGATTTCTTCTCCTGTCTATCATCGATCCGTTGGATCATCCACTATCTCAACGTTCGTGAAGACGAAAGCGGAATGAGCATCGTTGTTCTAGGAGTATCTTCTAATATGTTAACATCAAGTAAATTCTAATATGTTGCGATAACGTAACCCTCCTCCCAACGGCCGCCAGGAGGAGGGTTACGTTATCAAAACTACTTCTAATAATGTACTTCTCATCTACTCCTAGTCTTTGAGGTTCGTTCTTCTATCAGTATAGCGGAGCTAACCTCGTAGTTCAAGGAGAACTGCTGATCATGCTCATCACAGTTTGGCAAATTAAAAAAAAATTAAATAATAAAAGTGCAATGGTTTACGCCGCAATATTTTCCTTTTTTTAAAAAGAAAGGTTTGACCCCTGCTTGATTTAAGAAATTTTATCATTGAATTATGTTATACAACTAGGGCCTAATACCTGTCGGACCTCTTACATGTTCCTTAGGCGTATAGCTGCAATTCGACACTTACTCACTACTAGCGCAGCAGAACAGCTTATTCATGCTTTCATCACTAGTAGGCTTGACTTCTGCAATAGTCTCCTGGCCGGGCTTCCTAAAAACACACTTCATCGCCTACAATCTGTCCAAAATGCCGCAGCAAGATTACTGACTGGTACCAAAATATCTTCACACATTTCTCCTATTTTACACAATCTCCAATGGTTACCCATTCATTCCAGAATCCAATACAAGATCATCCTTCTGACATTCAAGGCTCTCCATGGACTATCCCCTACCTACATACAGAACATGATTCGGCCCCGTAGTGCCAGGCCGGGTCTGAGGTCATCTGGCAGCATGCTCTATGTTCCTCTGACCCGTTTATCCAGCTATGGGGACAGGGCATTCAGTAACATTTCACCACGCCTCTGAAACTCTCTGCCTCAACATCTAAAGGACACACATGACATCTCTCGATTCCAACATTCTCTCAAAACCCATCTCTTCAGATTAGCCTTTGCAGATATTGAGTGAAGTTTTCTTCTTGTTCTTTGACCAGCGCCTTTGAATGTTCCACAGATTTAGTGCGCTTTATAAATGCTGTATTATTATTATTATTAGGGCCTAGTTGCGATAACGTAACCCCCTCCTGATGCCCGCGAGGAGGAGGGTTACGTTATCGCAACTACCTCACTCCCGACGGCCGCGAGGAAGGTCATGTTATCGCAACTAATACTATATAAAACATACCTCTAGCCAATTAAGAACATAACAAAAACGGGAGTATTGATTTTGGGGAAAGTTTCTGATCACAACACCACTTTTTCATTCGATATGAATTAAATGGTACCTAGTTTTACCTTATTAAAGCCATATTGGACACTTTCGGTACAGAAAAAAAAATTAAAATTTCACAGATTTACAAATAACTTACAGGGTTTACAGAAGGAAATGGTGAAAGACTTCTCTTGAAATATTGTTCCATGAAATGCTGTACTTTTTGAGAAAACATTAAAACAGTATATTAAAATTCTCGATATCGAGAATTCCGGTTTTATTTTAAACACAATCCATGTCATGACACGGCGAAGCGTGCCGAAACAAGGGTGGGTTTTCCCGTTATTTTCTCCCGACTCCGATGACCGATTGAGCCTAAATTTTCACAGGTTTGTTATCCGTTATTTTATATAATAAGTTGTGATACACGAAGCTTGGGCTTTGGACAATACTGTTTACCGAAAGTGTCCAATGGCTTCAATGTCATGAGATATCCCTTTTTGTAAAAATTAGTGAAAAAGTGGTGGCGTGATATGTAAGTCATCCGATTTTTGAAACATCACTATTTTACTATTTTGGCCCAATTTGACCATGTCCCATGCATGGTTTCTCCATGGTTTGAAAGTAACAAGTTTTAAAACAAAGTTCCCCCCCTGCCGGAGCCCACTGCCGCCTGCGCGGCGCAACGGTTTGCGACCACCGTTTGTCTGATGACGAGCGAGCGTTGTTTCCATACCACATAAACGTCACTGACACGCTGATAACAAGTGTCAAAGTAACCGAAAAGGCTGACAAATTGAATCCGAAGACCTCCATGGTCAATAATCTCCCCGCTTAGATGTTTTTCTTTGGTGTTTTTGAAGGATTATCTTCCGCATGATGATATTTACTCTCAGCTTGCGGCCGCTTGGTGGCGCTATGATCATGTGATCGACACGTGAACATTGTTTTGGACAGGTTGTCAGGTGGTCTATCGGGTTGTTCCTCGTTCAACGTCAAGTTTTCACTTTTAGATTTCCATTCAAGTTGTTACTCTCAGTGTAATGTTTTTTAATTAACCAGGTAGGTGTTAAGCTAACAAAGGTATAATGCGTTGAGTATGGGAATATAGACCCGGTATTACTGGCAGTTGGGCGCTGAACTCACGACTTTAATTAAGTGTTTTAGTTAGCCCCACTTGTGTGTCATGTGTGTGGCCAAGGCTCCCAGCTGAAGGATTCAGCTAGCCTTGGCCACGAAATGGGGCTATAGTGTTACTGTTAGTTAGACCGGTCGACCGATATTAATGACAAATTTTGAAAAAAAGGAGTACAGCGCCCCAGTACCTCCTCACGCTTGGCTTAGTGATATTTCCAATTGTTTCCAATTTTTTAATACGTTTTTAAAGCGGCCGAGTCGGATTAAACCATTCTGTGAAAGGGGTGTTTAATACAAGGCAGTGCAGCAGTGCGTGCAAGCTGTATGTGTGAACGGCGGGTATTGTAAACGGACAGCTGGTATGAACCCACACACAGGTTCAACTGTTGGGAAGTCCTGGTTGGGACGCTTTGAGAACTTTTGACCCAAGCCTTAAGCTAGTTAAAATCTGGCCACTCCATGCATCCCCTCAAGGCTGGTAGCCATTGTCCAGCAGAGACTCTGCAGGCCGGATACTTCATGAAGGCAACGAAGGCGAAGGCCTTGGTGCCCTTGAAATGCTCCGATAGAAATTTGCAATTTCATAGGGTGCCCTTTACCAAGAACAAAATGCCTCGGTGCCCTTGCCCTTTCAAAAACAAAGTATACAGGCCTGGAGAGAGCATTCAGAGACAGATTTGAAAGGGAAGCTGCTGAACAAAAGATCATCAAGAACCTGAATGTTATCAAGGACTTGATAGGAGCCATGGTTTCCTGTCCCACTATCAGGAATAGATGATCTGCCGTCGATTTCACCAAACTCTTCCTAACTAACTTAGGATGGATCTTAGGACTTAGGACGGGTTCAGTTCCGTATCAAAATACGTAGGACACATTGAACCCATCTTAAGTTAGGACGGGTTACTCGTCCTAACTCGAGTTAGGATTAATCCTAGAGCTTCGTGAAAGGGGCTGCAAGTTCCCTTCTCCACCCATTACTTTCTTGTACTACATGTAACAATAACATATTCTTAGCTTGTCTCCTTCATTGCATCTGGGGACAACCATCTGATGAAGTAGTTTTTTCTACAAAAGCTCATGCAGTTTTGTATGTAATTAGTTAATCTTTAGGTGCTTCACCTAACTTTCCATGTTTTATCTATCATCATTGACACAGCTATTTTTTAGGTTTATCTTGATGAGCGAGTTTTAACATCTATTAAAATAAATTTATATTATTGTTAATACTACACAGCTGTAGGTTCCACTCAGTTTTATTTCAACGAAACCTGCAGAAACTGAGAATGCTTCAATTTGTTTACTCCAAAGAAGACTTACTTGAGAGGACCCTTACTCCAGATGGTCATGGCAGAGTTCAACTTAGTAAGGTATGACCACAGTTACCAAATATTTTTATGGTTTGGGATGATTGAGGGCTGATGTGGTCTAACCAGAACCAACAGTGGCGCACCCAGGATTTAATTTTAACTGTGGGTTGGGTTGGGGGGGGCCTATATTTCCCCAACAAAATTATTTCCAAGATGGTAAAAAATAAAAAATCACCATGCTGCAACTCTGACTTCAGAGGAAGGTTAGCATGCCTTTTTGTGTGCTATACGGTTAGCAGCGCTATAAAATGATAATCGCACAGTTAGCACAAAAAGCCTGCCGCTAAGTAGCTCTAAGAAATTGAGTGGCGCTATGATCATGTGATCGACACGTGAACATTGTTTTGGACAGGTTGTCAGGTGGTCTATCGGGTTGTTCCTCGTTCAACGTCAAGTTTTCACTTTTAGATTTCCATTCAAGTTGTTACTCTCAGTGTAATGTTTTTTAATTAACCAGGTAGGTGTTAAGCTAACAAAGGTATAATGCGTTGAGTATGGGAATATAGACCCGGTATTACTGGCAGTTGGGCGCTGAACTCACGACTTTAATTAAGTGTTTTAGTTAGCCCCACTTGTGTGTCATGTGTGTGGCCAAGGCTCCCAGCTGAAGGATTCAGCTAGCCTTGGCCACGAAATGGGGCTATAGTGTTACTGTTAGTTAGACCGGTCGACCGATATTAATGACAAATTTTGAAAAAAAGGAGTACAGCGCCCCAGTACCTCCTCACGCTTGGCTTAGTGATATTTCCAATTGTTTCCAATTTTTTAATACGTTTTTAAAGCTTGGGCATGTTGGGCCCCAACCTTAATTTAATTGTATATAAATGTCGAACCACCAATCAAAAGTCATTCCTGCATTTTGTATTTCATATCCATTCTTTTTCAAAAAGAATCCTTGAAAAAAGGTTCTTTGTTGATTAAGTCCAAAATGTTGATTCCCAGGAACTGGGCAAGCACGCATACATTACATGGCATATAGCCAATGGGTCAATTTATGCCGTGCAGTTCATGCCGAGCTTGACGAATTGTAGCGCACAAACTTCATCCGCATGCGCAAATTTACTGCACGCAAATTTCACCCCCAAAACCTTGAAGTTTGCGCGAACCATCTTGAAAATTGCCTGCGCAAGCTGTGGGAAGAGGCTGGTTTGCACCTACTTCTAGAAACTATTTAAGGCTCCCCTGAGAGCCTTATAGTGGTCTAATATTTTGGGCCTCCTTAACGCTATACGTTTTTAAAATTGGCGTTGATAGATGAAAGTTTTACGACCATTAGACACCAATAACTAAAGTTTCCTTTGTACTACACTACCAAAACTTTCCCCACACACTCAATATACATTCATAATGCTTGCATTTTCTTTTTGTTCAAGAGTGAAATTAAAAAACGTCTTTAAAAAATGAAATTTTCTGCTCGGTACTCACTGTTGTTTTTTTGCCGCATCGCCCGTTTTTTACTTCTCAATATGCTCAAGGCTTGATATTTTTGGTCATCAAGCGGGCACCAGCCTATTGGATTGACGAACTACCGAGTCGCGGCCGAGTCGGATTAAACCATTCTGTGAAAGGGGTGTTTAATACAAGGCAGTGCAGCAGTGCGTGCAAGCTGTATGTGTGAACGGCGGGTATTGTAAACGGACAGCTGGTATGAACCCACACACAGGTTCAACTGTTGGGAAGTCCTGGTTGGGACGCTTTGAGAACTTTTGACCCAAGCCTTAAGCTAGTTAAAATCTGGCCACTCCATGCATCCCCTCAAGGCTGGTAGCCATTGTCCAGCAGAGACTCTGCAGGCCGGATACTTCATGAAGGCAACGAAGGCGAAGGCCTTGGTGCCCTTGAAATGCTCCGATAGAAATTTGCAATTTCATAGGGTGCCCTTTACCAAGAACAAAATGCCTCGGTGCCCTTGCCCTTTCAAAAACAAAGTATACAGGCCTGGAGAGAGCATTCAGAGACAGATTTGAAAGGGAAGCTGCTGAACAAAAGATCATCAAGAACCTGAATGTTATCAAGGACTTGATAGGAGCCATGGTTTCCTGTCCCACTATCAGGAATAGATGATCTGCCGTCGATTTCACCAAACTCTTCCTAACTAACTTAGGATGGATCTTAGGACTTAGGACGGGTTCAGTTCCGTATCAAAATACGTAGGACACATTGAACCCATCTTAAGTTAGGACGGGTTACTCGTCCTAACTCGAGTTAGGATTAATCCTAGAGCTTCGTGAAAGGGGCTGCAAGTTCCCTTCTCCACCCATTACTTTCTTGTACTACATGTAACAATAACATATTCTTAGCTTGTCTCCTTCATTGCATCTGGGGACAACCATCTGATGAAGTAGTTTTTTCTACAAAAGCTCATGCAGTTTTGTATGTAATTAGTTAATCTTTAGGTGCTTCACCTAACTTTCCATGTTTTATCTATCATCATTGACACAGCTATTTTTTAGGTTTATCTTGATGAGCGAGTTTTAACATCTATTAAAATAAATTTATATTATTGTTAATACTACACAGCTGTAGGTTCCACTCAGTTTTATTTCAACGAAACCTGCAGAAACTGAGAATGCTTCAATTTGTTTACTCCAAAGAAGACTTACTTGAGAGGACCCTTACTCCAGATGGTCATGGCAGAGTTCAACTTAGTAAGGTATGACCACAGTTACCAAATATTTTTATGGTTTGGGATGATTGAGGGCTGATGTGGTCTAACCAGAACCAACAGTGGCGCACCCAGGATTTAATTTTAACTGTGGGTTGGGTTGGGGGGGGCCTATATTTCCCCAACAAAATTATTTCCAAGATGGTAAAAAATAAAAAATCACCATGCTGCAACTCTGACTTCAGAGGAAGGTTAGCATGCCTTTTTGTGTGCTATACGGTTAGCAGCGCTATAAAATGATAATCGCACAGTTAGCACAAAAAGCCTGCCGCTAAGTAGCTCTAAGAAATTGAGCCCTGAAGTCAGAGTTGCAGCATAGTGAGCAAATTGTTCTTGAGGATTTCTCAGAAGGTTTTTATGCATTAATTTGTTCAAGATCCATCACAGGGGGTTAAAGCAAGACTGCATATTTATAAGTTTGTGATCTATCTTAAGAAAGGAAGACAGCTTCTCCATCTCAATTTTGAGTGTCATCTCTAACTGCCAGTTACTGGGACCACTAATTGTCAGTGGTACACCAAAAAATGCAGGATGTGGGGGACAATGGCTCTAGGGATTGATCCCAGCCCCTCCAAGGTATTCAACTTGTTCGTTTGATTTGTTGTGATTTTTTGTTTTACAATCTTTGAAAGAATATTTTGGGGAAAATATGGCCCACCCCCAAACAAGTGTTTAGTCCTGGGTGCGCCACTGCTGATAATTCAAATTCTGATTCTGGTTAAACCACATCAGCCCTCAACAAGAAAAAACCCTTTTAGTAACTTTAGAAAAAGAGGAGTGAGTTTTGTTGGTGGATTTATTATGTAGAGTATATCAAATGACTATTACCTTGAAACCCTACCAACTGTAAAAAAGTAAATTTGAAAATTTTGAATAGCCCAGTTGTTTCTAAGTGGATTCTGATAGAGGATGACGCTGTATCAAGTGATTTTTATTTCGTTGATTTTTGGAATGATGCATTATTTCAAAAATTGGGTCAAAGGTCACGATAACAAATTAAAGATCACAGTGACTTGTACAAAAATAGTCAAAAAGTTGTAAATTTTGAATAGCCCAGTTGTTTCTTAGTTGTTTCTGATAGAGGATGACATGCTCTATCAAGTGATTTTTATTTCGTTGATTTTTGGAATGATACATTATTTCAAAAACTGGGTCAAAGGTCACGATAACATATTAAATATTATAGTGCCCTATACAAAATTTATTTTTGACAAAAGAATTGAGTTGAGCATGCAATTCTCATCATTTTGATACAAAATTTGCATATATGTGATGAGAATTGACATGGTTATGACATATTTTTACCAAAAAGGTGGTGTTTTACCCTAAAAATGTCAGATTTTAGTGGTTTCTGCCCCGACCACATGATATGTCGGATTGGGCTAAAAATTGGTGTGCATTCATTGCTCATAAGGACCTACAAGCACAGCAATTTTTATCAAAATCGGAAGACATGGGCTAAAAAAGTGCATTGGTCTGTTGTATGTTTGATTTAAAGTTTGATGAAGTCCTCCGTTCAACCTGGGATGAAGCAGCGGAGAATGGATACTTTCGTTATCAGTTAGAAGAGCTCCAAACAAAGATCTTACCTGGTCCCATGCAATATGTTGTGCAGGTAAATACTCTAATACCATGAAACAAGGTAGTATAAAGTACAATATATATTGTTGCATTTATAAACTATGTTTTTGACAAACAACTTATTTAGCTTGATGGCATCACAATTAGTCTGACATAAAGAAAGAATAATGTCGCTTGTTGAAATCACTGAAGTGTGACAGTAGTTACCTAATTGTAGGGTATCAACTTTCTTTTAAACATTTTTTCCCATAAAACGAACCATTTGCTATTTTTTTCACCAACAACCCGAAACCTTTCTAATAGATTCCTAAATTCCTTTTTATTTGGTTTATTATTGTTTCCATGTTAAAGTTGAACATCAAGAGAGCTGTGGAAAGGAGGCCTGCTCAGAATATTGTACACGTCAACCAGCCATTTAACCCTGACCTGTTTAACTTCACAAAGGTCAAGACAAATGAGGTCAGTATGGGTATCATCTTGATCTTGTCCAGGGTTGGTTGGTGACTTGGATCGGCCTTGGAGTCTGGGTTGAGGCGGGATGAATGTGACAGGCTGGGTTGAGGTGGGATGAATGTGACAGGATGGGTTGAGGTGGGATGAATGTGACAGGATGGGTTGAGGTGGGATGAATGTGACAGGATGGGTTGAGGCGGGATGAATGTGCTAAAAGGCGGGGTTGAGGCGGGATGAATGTGACAGGCTGGGTTGAGGCGGGATGAATGTGACAGGCTGGGTTGAGGTGGGATGAATGTGACAGGATGGGTTGAGGTGGGATGAATGTGACAGGCTGGGTTGAGGTGGGATGAATGTGACAGGATGGGTTGAGGTGGGATGAATGTGCTAAAAGGCGGGGTTGAGGTGGGATGAATGTGACAGGATGGGTTGAGGTGGGATGAATGTGCTAAAAGGCGGGGTTGAGGCGGGATGAATGTGACAGGATGGGTTGAGGTGGGATGAATGTGCTAAAAGGCGGGGTTGAGGTGGGATGAATGTGACAGGATGGGTTGAGGCGGGATGAATGTGCTAAAAGGCGGGGTTGAGGTGGGATGAATGTGACAGGATGGGTTGAGGTGGGATGAATGTGCTAAAAGGCGGGGTTGAGGTGGGATGAATGTGACAGGATGGGTTGAGGTGGGATGAATGTGACAGGATGGGTTGAGGCGGGATGAATGTGACAGGCTGGGTTGAGGCGGGATGAATGTGACAGGCTGGGTTGAGGTGGGATGAATGTGACAGGATGGGTTGAGGTGGGATGAATGTGACAGGCTGGGTTGAGGCGGGATGAATGTGACAGGCTGGGTTGAGGTGGGATGAATGTGACAGGATGGGTTGAGGTGGGATGAATGTGACAGGATGGGTTGAGGTGGGATGAATGTGCTAAAAGGCGGGGTTGAGGCGGGATGAATGTGACAGGCTGGGTTGAGGTGGGATGAATGTGACAGGATGGGTTGAGGCGGGATGAATGTGACAGGATGGGTTGAGGTGGGATGAATGTGACAGGATGGGTTGAGGTGGGATGAATGTGCTAAAAGGCGGGGTTGAGGCGGGATGAATGTGACAGGATGGGTTGAGGCGGGATGACTGTGCTAGGTGGATGAATGTGCTAGGCTAGGCTTGGTTTAGGCGGGTGAATGTGCTAGGCTGGGTTGAGGTGGGTGAATGTGCTAGGCTGGGTTGAGGTGGGTGAATGTGCTAGGCTGGGTTGAGGTGGGTGAATGTGCTAGGCTGGGTTGAGGCGGGTGAATGTGCTAGGCTGGGTTGAGGCGGGTGAATGTGCTAGGCTAGGCTTGGTTGAGGCGAGATGAATGTGACAGGCTAGGATGGGTTGAGATGGGTTGAATAAGATAACTAGGCTGGGTTGAAATTGGGTGATTGTAATAGGCTGGGGGTTAAGTAAGGGTGAATTGGATGGGCTAGGCTTTTCTTGAAAAATTTACTTCAAAACTTAAGACACTTTTTGTCCATCCTGTTTAGATTCTGTTGGAATTACAGCCACAGCGGAATGGAAATGACAGCACAGTGATCAATGATACCCAGCGGAGCAATCATAATGCTATTATAATCAATGTCAGCCCGTTGGAACAATACCACGTCTTGATTGTGCCAAGACGATTTGAGTGCCTACCACAAGTAAGATTTCAACTGCAGTTTCAGTTATTTCAAAACCTGAACAATAATTAAAAATAATAAAGACTTGTAATGCGCACATATCCCACCCTGCTGGGTGCTCAACTCGCAGTAAAACAAAACAAAACGAAAGATAACAGACACAAGAAAAATAGTCCTTGAAAACCTGTGACATAAGATAAGTTTTGAGAAGCGATTTGAATTTTGTGGTACAAAGACAAAATCAAAAGTGGTAGAGAGTTCTAGATGCGTAGCGCAGCTGAAGAAAAAGACTTGTCACCCCAGGAGTGTCGAGACTTGGGTTCAATGTGGAGAAGCATGGAATTTGATCAAAGATTTATTGATGGAGTATACTTGGAGTAGTTCTGAGATATAGTGGGGAGCCTTGCCGTTAAGTGACATTGGACTACATTTGAGAAAAGTACAGCAAAATGTAATATAATAAATGTAAGAAACAATGCTGTTACTCATACATTGTTGCCATTGAAACAACCATCATTTAATTTCACTTTGAGGTATGTAAATAATTATAATATAAGGAGTTCTATTTTTACATGCAAAATCAGCGTTCATTTTACCTGAGTTTGTGGAACAATATTTCTGAAAAAAGCTGCTGCAAAGATGATTGCTGTTTGAGTGGATTTCTTTTTAAATTTCAAGATGCATAAGACATTTTAGATTTCAGCATCAAGTGAAGTTGAATGACTGTGGAAAACTTAACATAATTAGTCCTTATGTTTTAGGGTTTTGTGGCTGAGCGAATAAGAGCACCAAACTCAAGCTCTGGTGTTTCTCTTCAGTAGAGTGTGGGTTCGAATCCCGTTCGTGACACTCCTGTCGCTGAGACAAGACACTATACCTAATTGCTTCTCTGAGGGGTAAATGGGTACCTGTGAGTGCAGAGATGGTTAGTAGCACATATTTGTTGTACAGGCTGTATACTCCCCAAGGAGCTGAGATGGTTTAGGGAATGAATTAAATGGCCCAATGACCAGGGGTAATAATGTTGGAAGTGCTTTGGGAGGGAAAGCACTTTATCAAAACTGCTTATTATTACTATAGTATAATTATTATTGTGTTCTTCGTCTGCAAAATTAACATTTTGAATGAGCAGTTTTGATTTGTTATTCTGATATTTTGATATTTTTGTTTTACAGTCTCTTTCTGAAGATGCCATACATTTAGCCTTGGATACTTTGTTATTGAGTTCTCAAAGGTAAGTTTCATTACTTCACTTTATAATAGTTGCTCTACATGAGATAAGTGATCAAATGATTGCCTATTCTGTATGTGTGTAGTTGCTAATTTTATATTTCTGTGAAGTGCTTTGAGGCCCTGCATAAGGCACTGTATAAATGTTTTACCGCACTAGTCTTGTACTGTCATGAATGTCTTGGAACTATGCCAGTATTTGATGCCTTGGCTGACGATCTATAGCATCAGACTTGAGCTCTGGTGTCAAAGTCATAGAGTGTGGGATCCAATCCTTAATCTCAGTCATGACTCTTGTGTCTTTGACCAACACACTTGACTATAATTTTAGTCAAGTGTCTTGCTCAAGGTACTAATAGTAATAGATTGTTATATGTGTAGTGCTTTTATACAATCGAAGGGCGATTTAAAGCGCTTCCAACATTAGTACCCCTGGTCACTGGTACCTCAGCTCCCTGGGAGTATACAACCTTTGCTGCCAAATATGTAGCGCACTACGCTAAATTAATCACAAGAACCATCTCTACCCTTTACATGTACCCATTTACCCCTGGGTGGAGAGAAGCAATTAAAGTTGCATGTAAGTGTCTTTGTTCAGGGAGACAATTCAATTCAATTCAATTTATTTATTTCATCACAGATTACAAGTAAAAAGTGAAAATTGCTTTCCATGTGTGCACTAAAAGATTCAAATTTGATACTTACAGAAAAACAAACAAACATTACATTTTAAAAACACAGAATTAATTACAAAAGTTAATATAAGCAACAAATAGACAAGTGTCAGGACCGGGACTCAAACCCACAGAAACACCAACGCTTGAGTTCGGTGCTCTTATCCGCGCTGCCACAACACCCCAACGACTATAATCACTTCTCTTCACCAAGAGTAAAAGGCTATATGAGGGCAGAGATGGTTCTTGCGATTGATTTAATAGCTTGGTACGTTATGTATTTGGCAGCACAGGCTGTATACTCCAAAGGGAACTGAGAAGGAATGAACAAAAATTCCCTGTGAGCAGGGGTATAATTTTCGTGTGCCAAAGTATCAAAAGTGCTAAATACAGAGGTGTGTTTTGGCTGTCGTAACAAATAATTGTTTCGGTTGAACTTGCCATCGGTTAACCTCTGGCCAGCAACCGAAACAGTTATTGGTTTCGAACGCCAAAACGCACTCCAGGCATTGCATAAACACGTTTTTAGGATAACGATTATTTCGCTACCAAGTAAATAAAAATATTAAATAAATATTTTCACTTTTTTGTTCTGTATAGGAGTTTTCGTGTTGGATTCAACAGTCTATGTGGATTAGCTTCAGTCAATCACCAACATTTTCATGGATATGATTGCCAATACAAAATCCCAATTGAAACAGCGGTACATTTAAATTTTATTTATAAAACTTTTGGGGGTATTTTATTGTTTATTCATAAATACCTCAGATTTGCTATTCCTATTGGTGGAGAGCCCGTCATGAGGGGGTGTTTAAACGGTTGATAATGACCAGCTGGAGCTCTGTTTATAACCGATTGTTTTTGGATACTACGCGCTAGTCTTGGTGCAAGACTGTGTGTGAAAGGAAAACGAGAATGTCTTGTACCAAGACTACGCGCACGAAGCATATCTGAAAACTGTCGTCTTGGTCATAAAAATGCAACATACATACAAAGCTCAAGGACATTTGAAAACGGATAAGTTTTACAGAGTTTCTAACATTATTACACATTTTAACCAAAAAGGCATTTATGAATCAGAATATAAGAGTAGTGACTCATTCTTAAACTGCCGTTTAAAACCTTGCAGGGTCGCGGCAGTGGATAAAGGCGTTCGCCTTTGGCTTTGGTTTTTATCACACAGCCACGACCGTGCTCGTTTTAAACGGCAGTTTAAGGACTCGTGGCTACCCTTTTATTCCCTTAAACAAGTATAAGTTGACACTTGCACAAGTTCATATTTTGTTCACAACTCGTTTCCCATGATATTGTACAATTTTGCCTCTCCATGTCAAATCTTTGTGTGCGCCGCAAATTTGAAATTGTTGTTGTCCCAGTTTTGCCGAAAGCCAACTCTGCTCAATAATGCGGTCAAAGTTGGGTACTTCCATCACAGGTAGTTTCAAAATAAACAGCATGTAAGGTTTTTTTGTTTGATTCTCATAGACCCTTTTCAAATCCATAGCTTCATGTTCTTTCGTCTGAAGCCATGAGCACATAATCAAGTGAGGTTCTCATGGAGTTCTCGTGGAGTTCGCATGGAGTTCTCATGGAGTTCTCATGGAGTTCGCATGGAGTTCTCATGGAGTTCTCATGGAGTTCTCAAATGAGGTTCTCTACTTGGGGGTTTCTATATCAGGTTCCGATGTGGTTTCCTTTGGGTTTTTATTGGGTTTCCATTTGAGGGTCTTGTAAAGTTTTCATGGGTTTCACATATGATGTTGTCATAAGCACACTGACCGTACCCTGGGAAATAAGACCCTCAGCAGGTGGGCTGCTGCTAAGTCAACAATTAGTTAACTTAAGAGGGGCCAGTCACATAAAGTGCCTGGTCACACATACATGTATGAGGTTTTCTTAAGGTTCGGCCCATATGAGGTTCTCACATTGTTCTTTTTATTGTTCTATAAAGGAGAACCATTTGCAAGAGAAACCAAGTTTTCAATTATTTCCTCAATTAGATTTATAATCCTTTTCAATTTGGTGTTATTATTTATTTTACTCTAAAGGCAGCAAGGCATGTGATTGGACAATGCTTCGAGCTTGCTGATTGGCCAGTCAGGGGGTTTATATTTCAACTGAAAGGCTCAACTGTGGAACGAACTGCAAGGTATTTTCTATTGTATTAGATTTAAATTCTTTTTGTTGTAACCACATCTATGGACCATGTAAGTCATTATATCACAAGTTTACAAAAAGCCGTAAGGCGTGGATTTGCTGCGAGCACAATTTGCGCACACAAATCAAAGGAAAAAGTAGACAATTTTATGAATGACGATTGCACAATATAATTTGTTGACAAAATAGGGAGACCACCAACATACATTGATAGCTCAGTTGGTAGAGTGAAGTTGTCTTTGTTCAACCCCAAATCATATAATTGATATAAACTTTTTCAGCTGTTACTATCACTATGGATTCCAAACTACCTTAGTGTTTTTTGGCTTGATGCAACAGTAACCAACCCTGTACATTGTCTTTATCTGTCATTGTAAAGAAACCCAAGAATCAAAGCTCACTAAATTGACCTAATGAGAGAAAGTTAATAATAATAATAATAATTAACCATTCTTATATAGCGCATAACACATAGTAATAAAACATGTCCCTAAGCGCTCTTGAGAAAAACACAACAGAATACAAAGACAAGATGTACTGGGTGACAAACAAAATGGATGAATAAAATGTTAAATAAGTGCGTCTTTAAAGCAATCTTAAACTTAACAATGGAGTCAATGTTTTGTATGTGTTCTGGGAGATTGTTCCATAAGGTTGAGGCAGTGTGAACGAAGCTGCGTTCACCATATGATTTGGTCATCACTGGTGGAATAACAAACAACTTTTTCTTATTAGAACGAAGATTTCTAGAAGGTGTGTACAATCATAAATCATTCATATGCTAACAACAATATTTTGAATGAGATGCGAGAGTGAATAGGTAGCCAGTGTAAGTCTCTTAGAATAACAGACACAGATTCATGTTTCCTGATACGATAAATAAGACGAGCTGCAGAGTTCTCCCAGTTCTGCCGAAATCCCAGAAAGGAGGCTATTGCAAAAATCAACATGACACACCACAAAAGCATGAATCAAGCGTTCAGTAGTGTGTTTATCTATCAGATTGCGAATTTTCCCAATTTTGTGAAGTGCAAAAAATGCCGATCTGCATTTCTGTGAAACAAAACTGTCCATATTGAAATTATCATCAAATATAGCACCCAAATTTCGACACTTCCTGACAGAATTAACCTGTGTGCCATCTAAATCAATGAATGATATGTGATCTGTGGAACGAAAACGGGAAGATATGTGAAGGAATTCAGTCTTGTTGCTATTGAGCTTAAGACCGTTGATTTGAGACCATTCCTTAATTGCTTGAACACAGTCAACCATCTGAGTAATAACATCACGTGCTTCTGAATGTTTAAACGCAATAAACAATTGAGTGTCATCAGTTTTGTGGTTTTTTTTTCTGTTGGCAGCGCTGTGTACAAAGTGGCATCTGTTCTCCAGCGCAAGGAAATCGCTCATAATTTATTCATGACTAGAGGAGATGAGCTGAATCCTGATGGACCAATCACAGAGCAGACTGTAAGAATTATATTATGGCCGAGACACTCATCTTTTGGTAAGAATTAAAGAGATATGTTGCCTTGAATCCCCTTCAGTCATGTTCTTGTACATTAAAGAGATATGTTGCCTTGAATCCCCTTCAGTCATGTTCTTGTACATTAAAGAGATATGTTGCCTTGAATCCCCTTCAGTCATGTTCTTGTACATTAAAGAGATATGTTGCCTTGAATTCCCTTCAGTCGTGTTCTTGTACATTAAAGAGATATGTTGCCTTGAATCCCCTTCAGTCATGTTCTTGTACATTAAAGAGATATGTTGCATTGAATTCCCTTCAGTCATGTTCTTGTACATTAAAGAGATATGTTGCCTTGAATTCCCTTCAGTCATGTTCTTGTACATTAAAGAGATATGTTGCCTTGAATCCCCTTCAGTCATGTTCTTGTACATTAAAGAGATATGTTGCCTTGAATTCCCTTCAGTCATGTTCTTGTACATTAAAGGGATATGTTGCCTTGAATTCCCTTCAGTCATGTTCTTGTACATTAAAGAGATATGTTGCCTTGAATCCCCTTCAGTCATGTTCTTGTACATTAAAGAGATATGTTGCCTTGAATCCCCTTCAGTCATGTTCTTGTACATTAAAGAGATATGTTGCCTTGAATTCCCTTCAGTCATGTTCTTGTACATTAAAGAGATATGTTGCCTTGAATCCCCTTCAGTCATGTTCTTGTACATTAAAGAGATATGTTGCCTTGAATCCCCTTCAGTCATGTTCTTGTACATTAAAGAGATATGTTGCCTTGAGTTCCCTTCAGTCATGTTCTTGTACATTAAAGAGATATGTTGCCTTGAATTCCCTTCAGTCATGTTCTTGTACATTAAAGAGATATGTTGCCTTGAATTCCCTTCAGTCATGTTCTTGTACATTAAAGAGATATGTTGCCTTGAATTCCCTTCAGTCGTGTTCTTGTACATTAAAGAGATATGTTGCCTTGAATTCCCTTCAGTCATGTTCTTGTACATTAAAGAGATATGTTGCCTTGAGTTCCCTTCAGTCATGTTCTTGTACATTAAAGAGATATGTTGCCTTGAATTCCCTTCAGTCATGTTCTTGTACATTAAAGGGATATGTTGCCTTGAATTCCCTTCAGTCATGTTCTTGTACATTAAAGAGATATGTTGCCTTGAATCCCCTTCAGTCATGTTCTTGTACATTAAAGAGATATGTTGCCTTGAATTCCCTTCAGTCATGTTCTTGTACATTAAAGGGATATGTTGCCTTGAATTCCCTTCAGTCATGTTCTTGTACATTAAAGAGATATGTTGCCTTGAATTCCCTTCAGTCGTGTTCTTGTACATTAAAGAGATATGTTGCCTTGAATCCCCTTCAGTCATGTTCTTGTACATTAAAGAGATATGTTGCCTTGAATTGGACAAGTTTGTCTATGAAAAGCATTTGAAACAGTTTGTTATAAAATGCATGTATAAATGGTTAGAAAGATGTTTTAAAAGTAGAAAATAATGATCCACACAAATTATGCCTCAAAATTGCATGGTTTTTTCTTTAAACGTTATGAACCAACACGGCACAACAATTTGTGGAGTCAACGTGACTCCACAAAATGGCCGACCGTGTTATTTCATGTATTATTATAAGTAAAAGGAATACCACACAATATTGAGGCATATGTGTGTGGATCATAATATTCTACTTTTACAACATCTTTCTAACCTTATAAATAGCAAACAGTTACAAACGCTTTTTATAGACCAACTCGCTCGATCCAAGACAACATGTCCCTTTAAAGACACTGGACACTATCGGTAATTGTCAAAGACTAGTCTTCTCACTTGGTGTATCTCAACATACATGTATGCATTAAATAATAAACCTGTGAAAATTTGAGCTCAATTGGTTGTCGAGATGGCGAGATAATAATGAAAGAAAAAAACACCCTTGCCACACAAAGTTGTGTGCTTTTAGATCTCAAATTCTGAGGTCTCAAAATCAAATTCGTGGAAAATTACTTCTTTCTCGAAAACTACGTCACTTCAGAGGGAGCCTTTTCTCACAATGTTTTATACTATCATCCTCTCCCCATTACTCGCCACCAAGTAAGGATTTATGCTAATAATTATTTTGAGTAATTACCAATAGTGTCCACTGCCTTTAACAGAGGTAAAAGACTTTTAAGTGTTTCCCAATTTTTAGAAGGACTCTATACAATACAATACAATACAATGGGTTTTTATATAGCGCCATTTTATTTAGACCACAGCGCTTTAGACAAACAATAGCAATGCAAATAATACAACAAATGAGCAATAAACAGAAACTAAGGAAAAAGATGTTTTTTAAGAGCTTTCTTGAAAATAGGCAGTAATTGGAGGTGCGTATGGTGATGGGAAGATGGTTCCACAGTCCTGGAGCTGCTAAGGAAAATGATTTATATGCAGCGGATTGAAGAGATTTGCTGCTCGGTTTATTTTCAGCAAGACGGGTTTTGTCTGATGCTGAGCGAAGCCCAGCCCTAGTTTGAATGTGAAAAGAAAAACAAGATGCAAGATTGGATAATGGGTGAATCACAAAACTTATTTTGACCTGTAAGATCTCTAACCACAGGCTCAGACCTGTTAAACTTGTATGGTCTTGGCCCACATCTATAGCACTGATACTCAGTAATCTCTGTCTTATTTTCAGGTGTTAGAAAAGACGCTGCTTCTGTGAATCCGGCTGGCTTCAATGTAGCTCTTTGTGAACTTGCTGGTCACATTCCAGTATTCCGTAAGTCATGACCAACCATGTAGTAGTGTGTTGTGGTGAATTATACTGGGGGTTTGCATAGCCTTGTATCACTGGTACACTGTGGTCATTGGTTACCAAAACACCCTGCTGCTGGACATTCCTATGTACAACATAAAACAGCCAATGATGCCACTCTATCATGTCTCCAAGTTACTCTCAAGTTGTGCTTTTCCATTCAAATACAAAATTTAAACTAAAGGAACGTTACAGAATTGGTTTTTGCCAACGACACTATTGCTGGCGGTGTAAGCACTTAAGTTTATGTAATTCACCACATACATAAACTAACAAACCTGTAGAAGTTTGATATTGATCAGCCGTCTGGGTCACGAGAAAATAAGGACAAATTTATTACACAAAACAAAGTTAACAAAACGCTCTCTGAGCGATAAACTCCAAACAAGGAATTAGTTTTACTTATTTCTCATAAAGTATGACCTGTTTTCTACTCTGTGATGTTTTTCTGCAATCATCAGTAGCAGTGGTTAAGAGCATAGAACTCAAACTCTGGTGTTTTGATCAGTAGAGTGCAAGTTCAAATCCCCAGGCGGGACACTTGTGTCCTTAAGCAAGACACTTAACCATTGCTTCGTCCTTCGGATTGGATGTAAAGCTGTATATAGGTCCTATGTGTTGTGTAACGCATGTAAAAGAGGCCAGTGCACTTATCGAAAAGAGAAGGGGTTCGCCCTTGTTTGATTGGCAGCATATTGCGCCACCACACCTTGGTGCTAAGGATTAGGTCTCATAAGTCAACCTGTCTCACTCACCTTGCAGTAAATACTAGGCACTTTGTATCCTTTGGAAATTGGCGCGCTATAAACACGGTTGTTATTATTATCAAAATTAGATTGTGTAAGTTTTACATAAATCTGTGATCTTAGACAAGTTTGTTAAAATGTACTTCAATACGTTTGAAAAAAAAAAATTGACAAGTTTTTTTCTTACCACTTCTGTTATGTTTCTTTCAACTAAAAGTTTTTTGTATATTGTACTTCAATTCTTTTAAAAAGGAATTTTTTGATAATGAAATACTTTCTTTCAATTTTTATATTCAAGTTCAAGATATATTTGATGCAATGACTGAAGAAATGGCCAAGGAAGTTATCAGGAAAAGATCGCTTCCACTGGAGGAATTTGAAGCATTAAAAGATGAAGTTAGAGAAGTATTTAGGTAATAAATTCATAACTTTTGTTACTGGTTCTTTTTTGCAAAACTTGTTTTTACCCGTTTTTATCAGTATTTAATATTTATTTTGGTTTATAGATTATATTAACAATACAGAGTTTGTATTTAGTAGTGGTATAGTGATCATTATGAAACAGCAAAAAAGTTGTTCAGTTTAATTGAATGTTATAATCAAAGCAATTTTGCAAGCATACTTAAAGGATTTGGGTACCTTTTGTAACACACAACATAATGTCCACAGATTTACATTAAACTTACTCAGTTTGAAGATAATGTTGGTAGAAAGCTTCCCTTAAAATATTATTTGCTGAGGTGCTGTAGTGTTTGAGAAGTGAGTAAAACAGTCACAAAAAATAATGTTCGTCTCAGTGAGAAAACCTATTAAAGGCAGTGGACACTATTGGTAATTACTCAAAATAATTATTAGCATAAAACCTCATTTGGTAATGAGTAATGGGGAGAGGTTGATAGTATAAAACATTGTGAGAAACGGCTCCCTCTGAAGTGACATAGTTTTCGAGAAAGAAGTAATTTTCCACAAATTTGATTTCAAGACCTCAAGTTTAGAATTTGAGGTCTCGAAATCAACCATCTAAACGCACACACCTTCGTGTGACAAAGGTGTTTTTTTCTTTCATAGTTATCTCGCAACTTCGACAACCAATTGAGTTCAAATTTTCACAGGTTTATTATTTTATGCATATGTTAAGATACACCAAATGAGGAGACTGATCTTTGACAATTACCAATAGTGTCCAGTGTCTTTAACTGGTTAATAGATTTTACATGCTAAAACTGAGACTAAAATAATTTTTATGACATTGTTGATTGTACTCCTGCCATTCAAAGTTTCAAAATCCTACTTATCAATCTGTTTTACTTCAGTCACAATGTAACAACCATCTTGCAGCTGATAGCGTTTGAAATTATAGAATTTGTAAGTTTTACTTTGTCTTTAGAAGCCCAAAATGATTTCAAAACATCAAACACTGCTCTTAATTTTCTTTTTATTTGTTCAACATTTTATTTACATTTTATTTAATAAAGCACCATAACAAGAAATTATAAAAAGAGTAAAAACATTTTACAATAAAACATACAAAAGGGCCAAATTAAGCGAGCAACACTTTATCTTGTACCAAGTTATTAAATGTTTTTGAAATGGTTTATATAACGGTACTGTGTGTGTTTTATTTTTATACCAGGGTAAACACAAAGGTCTGAATGGGTACTGAATATTCATAATAAAATCTGTTCTATTAAAATGGTGTGATTTGACTGACTTGTAATTTTGTGTCCCTGTAACAGACGTGCAACAATTTTTGGGGCATAAAAAAGGGGGGGCAGCAAACTGTCTGATGAACAGAACTTAACACTGTGTTTAATTTTATGCCAGTAAAAAGAAAAAGCAGACTAGGAAATCAGACGATTGAAAATGCATACCGCGTCCTTTATCCCACTCTAGTCGATGTTTCTTTGTTCAACCCAAAATTATTTAATAGTTTAGCAAGTCTGTTTCCGTTGTGGTTTATTACTGGCTGTTGTTTACCTGAGACAAATATCCCCTAAATAATTCATCATTTCTACATGGAATTTATTGGCAAATTTAAAACTTATACTCAAAAAGGTACGAAGAAATCTAAAACCCTCAAGGGTCAGGAAAGTGTTTGTGCTTTCTTGTGCTTTCCAATTTGTAACAGTTGCACACGGATAAAATACATCATATCAAACCATTTCTGTATGACATTGTTTACAAAAACTGGCTCTGAACAGAAGCCCATAAGAAACGCAACTCATTTTAAAGATGTTATCAGCTTTTGGGGGTGAATTCATGTATATAGAAGAAATAATTTTTGGCTTGGATTTGAACCTGTGACCTTTGCCATTCAAGAGCAGTGTCATACCAACTAGACCACCAAGATTGGCCGGTAGCTAGAGGCAGTTTGATTCGTATATTTTAGCAGTGGGTACCGCAATGATGTAATAGATGGAAATTACCAATGGTTTTACCGAAATACACTGATGTGTAATGGCATTGTATACTCGATGCTTTCCAGTGCTGACCATACAAAGCAATAGGATGAATTTTCTCAAACCCGTAACTAGATGGATGGCCTCACAGTCTGAATATATTCCGTTGCACTCCAAGGATCCCTTTAGTACAAATGCTACTGTCGCCCTCTGGAGTCACATCACACATGATGTTCTGCTTGGACGGTGATAATGGCATGATGGGTTGGGTCTTTTCACTGGGAAGATAGAGAAGCAAAAAACAGGATAAAGGATTAATGGAAATAATAATGTATTTATATAGCACATTTTCCATTTACATGATCAAATGCGCTTTCTGACAGTGATCTTGTTAACAAAACAGGTGAGTTTTGGGCAGTGTTTTGAACATATTGACAGATTGTTGATTACGAAGAGATATTGGGAGTTTATTCCACAGTTAGGGAGCGGCAGTAGTGAAGGCTCATGTCACTAAGTGTGGGTAGCATCTTGGGAGATAGTTGGTTCCGCGTGATGCCTTGAGAGGAGCGAAGGGAGTAGCGGGATAGTTGTTCCATTATCTCTAAGATTCAAGCCATTTTGCAAGATACTGTCAAATTTTGACATCACAGCTCTGTTTTCGATGCGAATGTTTCGGAACAGTTGGGCACGGGTCAACTCATTGGGCACGAGTCAACTCGTTGGGCACGGGTCAACTCGCAGGGTACGGGTCAACTCGTAGGGCACGGGTCAATTTGTTGGGCACGGTTCAACTCTCACGAATTGTTCATTGCAGATTAGTGGTGTCAATATTTGTTTCACATTCGCATTGGCAGGAAGTATTAATACTTACGTGTTTTTCTTCATGAAAGCAAATAGAGTCTGTTGTTTGGACCCATTTGTTGAATTGGACTTTGTAGGTTGTTTGCTTCTCTGTCGTCTGGAAAGGCCTGGCGCCTTGCATGGGCCAGATGTGACTACTCCTACAGAACAAAACAAAATCCAGTTACTGAGTCGTTGCAAAACATTACAGAACAGATAACTCCAAGAATTAATTTAAACTACAATGATCCTTAAAAAAAACTTTTTTAAACTAGCTCAATAAACTTTTTATTGTGAGAAGTTGGCTTGGTTTAAAGTAGAATTACATCATATATGTATGTGAACAGTGTGGAGAATAAGCACTGCCTGTGGATTGTCACTTCAAATTCAATTCCTATACAAACGACAAAGTTGAAAAATAACTTTATCAAGTGGACCAGTGAAGAAGCTGGCATACCAGTGCAACAAGATAATTGATCCAGCTTACTTACTATTAATTGTGAACAGCAAACCTCATACATTACTGCTAAGCATTACAAAAAAAACATGCTTATTACTGCTAAACAGGATACCAGGTAAAAATGCTTCATGTGATAATTGTATTTTGGCTGATCATTCTGGTATTAGGAATTATTGTTCTGGGATAACAAATTCTTCTAACTAGTCATTCATTCTAAGACTTGAATTCTCACCTGGGGAAACCTTTGGCATATTTGGAAGTTTAGGCGTAGATTCCCAAGATTGCTTCATCTGTTTGAAGAAAAGAAAAAGTATATTACATCCGATCACATTGAGGTTTTAAATTTGTAATGTGTAACTTGAAATATCAAAGTCACATATTGTAGTTTTTAATCTTAAATTGGTTTTTATATTTATTGCTAGCACAAAATGCTTTAAAAAGTTCTTTTATATCTGAATTACTGACAAAATGTGCCTCAATCATTTCTTGTTTTAATAGATGGCGATTGACAAAATCAAACTTAGCATGTATATGAGCCCAATCCTTCTCACACTCTGGCCCATCACTTTGGAACGAACTCCCCCAAATCTCTGACAAATCACTACCTATTCCAGCTTCAATACCCATTTGAAAACTTATTTTTTGTGCTTAACTATGTAACATATTGCAATCTTGCTTCTGCATCTCTCATGCGCCAGGGGTGTCGCTTAGACAGACATGGCGCATTATAAATTGCCACTATTATTATTAAAATACAAAATTAATAATAGAGAAAGAAAATAGAATTAGCTGTTGCAAACAACTTACCAACCAAATGGACCGATGGTATAAATGCAAAAAATAGTTAATGGCGTGACGTTTTGACCCTAGCAAAGTCTTTCTCAAAGGCTAATAGACGACACAACAAACATGAACAGGTTAGTTACCGGTTCATGTTTGTTGTGTTGTCATTAAGCCTTCGAGAAAGACCTCTTCTAGGGTCAAAACACGTCACGCCATTAACTATTTTTGGCAATAATAAATAACAAATGAAACTAGAATAACTATGAGCTCCTGCATCAAAATGCTTGCAAAAAATGTCTAAAATATTGCAGCACATGGGCTATTAAAAGTGTCCTCCTGATAACCTGGGCCCAATTTCATAAGGCTGTTTACTAGTAAGCAAATTTATGTTTTTTGGCTTGAAGTTACTGAAATTATCATTGTTTACCTTCTTGTTTGTTCCCATCTTGAGTCTTTTCTTATCTTTCTGAGGTGGTGTATTCTCATCACTGTCTGATGTTGTAAGATCAACGCATTCCTCTCGCTCCATCTCCGAAGAAGTAATGCTTTTATCATTTCTCATCCGATCAGAACTCTCTTTGTGATGTAGCAGGTTGTCCCTCACTGCATGGTGCAGTTGGTCACCCATGTTTAGAGTTTGTTTCTGATCATCACTTATCATCTCTGACTTTGATGATTGACCTATATGGGTCAATAGGGTTGGCTTTTGGTTTAGTCTCTTATCAGGTCCACTCACACTAATTGAGGAACACCTTTTACTGAGCACAACAGTCTCATTTTCCACATCAAGACTATCATCTTGGGGTTTACTTAGGAGTGAGTCAATGTTAGAGTTTACATCAATTACCTCAGTGTTGATATGAAGACTCTGTGACTCACTCCTGTGAGAGTTGTTATCAGCATCAGACTGGCTGCTAAACTGACTCATACTCAGTGAGTCAGTATCGATACTGTACAAGTTTGTAAACTCACACCTTTCTTTGAACTCATCTTGTGACTCATCTTTGTCCTCTACTGTTGAGTCCTTGTCGACAGACTGCTGACTTTCTCCCCACTCCATTTTAGTTTGGGGTTTCTTGAGCCTGAAGTCGTTCAGACTCTTAAAGGTTTTTAAGTTTCCCTCTGTCTTGACAGATCTGGTCATTGATGATGAAGTCTTAAACCAACTAAATGCTCCACACTTGTTTTGAGTAGTCAACCTCTGAAAAGATTGGCTTTCGACTTGCGACAGTTCCTGAGAGGAACTTGTGTTCTCTCCTACACTTGTTTTAAGAGAAGATGATGTAGTGGAGGGTAATAGAGGTGCAGAGATGCTTCTCTGGAAACGCTGTAGCCTGTCCAAGCATGATAGCCTAGATCCATTACTTAGACTTGCACAAGTCCTCTCATGAACATCGTCATTGCTGAAGGGTGTATTTGCTTGAGATGTATCATCTTGAAGACCTTCTTCCTGTGCTCCTTCCAGGATTGATGGTGGATTGACGGCGACTGCATCTTGCTCCTTTTCATCTTCTTCCTTTTTGTTCTGAACTTCTTCCTCTTGTTTCCTCAAGAAAAATCTGAGACAGATAAAAAAAACGATATTACATGTGATGAGTTAAAGGCACTCAATTTTTTTTTTATTTATTTGTTTACGCTTTCAAGCGCACACTGATAGCTAGCGACCACTTTTAAATCAGTTCAGTAAACAAAATATTGCATGACCACACAGTTTTCCGAATGAGAAAAGAGGACTCAAATGTACTACTGTGATATTGTAGGGACAAAAAAAAAATCCACATAGTGCCCTCGGCGGGATTCGAACCAGGGTCCCAGAGGTCGAAGGCAAGGAAAGAGACCACAGCACCAACCAAACCAATGAATCATCACAATTTATTTATATAAGTAGAGTTTTAAAAAGCTCTCAAGATCTCACCTGCTTGTAACAACTTCAGATCCTCTCAAGATATCTTGACGAGCACTGCTGCTCATTCGATTCTTGGCAAATATATTTCTCCGGGATAAAGTCTTCTTAATACGTTCCTCAGAACCGAAAACAGTTTCTTGTTTAGGACTGAGGCTTCCTTCCTTCTTTGAGAAAGAGTTGCGCTGCTGGGAGTTGATGTTTCCTTGCTCTTTGTCCTTGGACTCTGGTGTTTCCGGAATGACGAGGCTCTGATCAGCGGAGTGTCTCTTTGTATTTGGTGAGCCATAGAGGGATGTCAGATCATCTGCTGTGAGGTCATTTTCCTCAGCTTTACGGAGTAACATAATTCATATCATTAGTTAGTGGCAGAGTAAACTTTAATCCTCTAGTTTACAAGAAACACACTGTTTAACCGACCTGTGAAAGTTTTATCAAATTCAGCAGTCCCATTTTTAATAATGACCCACAATTTTGTTTTTGTTTGTGCTTGTTTAAATTGGGTTTATTTGGATTGCTTTGATTGAAATAAGCAATAGTGATGGGTGTGTCTTCAATTGCTATTTTCTGGACTCAAATATTTTTTTAGACAGAACAACTTATCCTTTGTCATGTAAATTTTTATAGTGTGCATTTTGCGGTTGCAGAGGGATCATACTTTTTTTTTCAATTTTGTTTCCTTTTTTTAAATCAGAAATGGGGTTGATTTACTCTGGGTCCGCCTGACACTTATTATTTTGTATTTTATTCTGTGTAATATGATTGTTTGTATTGCAATGTTTTTACTCATTTCTTGCTACTTTTTTAACTGTTTATTTTTAAAAAACCATACTGCTATATTTCTCATGTTTTTTAATCCTGCATTTTAATGTTTTTCTTAACTGTACAGCGCTTTGAAACAGTGTTAAAGCGCTTTATAAATGCATTTAAGGTAAGTTAAAGTTAAGTTATCTGGAGGGGGAAAAAGTTTATACAGGAAGACAAAGAAAGACCAAAGTATACAATGTTTGACAAACATCTGTGCAAGTCCTGAAATCGTTGTGTATGTCATAAATGTGTGCAACCTCCAGATGAGCAGACCCTGGTACCATTGTGCCATACACCTTCATTCAAAAAATTGTTTGGGTGTTCACCGTCTCTTACGTAACTACGCAAAAGCTTGCCCGAATCATGTGACATAGCAACTGTCTCTATATAGTCTGTTGATTTAAAATTCAAGTGTTAACTTGTGATCAAGCACGTCATTGTACCAGACAATATTCAAATCTAACACACAAATGGCTTATTATGACCTTAAAGCCGTTGGACACTTTCGGTAAACAGTATTGTCCAAGGCCCACACTTCGTGTATCACAACTTCTATATCAAATAACAAACCTGTGAAAATTTGGGCTTAATCGGTCATCGGAGTCGGAAAAAAATAACGGGAAAACCCACCCTTGTATCCGCGCAATTCGCCGTGTCATGACATGTGTTTATAATAAATCCGTAATTCTCGTTAACGAGAATTGATATTGTTTCACTGTTTTCTCAAAAAGTAAAGCATTTCATGGAATAATATTTCAAGAGAAGTATTTCATCACTACATTCTGTAAACCTTGTAAGGTATTTTTAAATCTGTGATTTTTTTTTTTTTTCTGTACCGAAAGGGTCCAATGGCTTTAACAAAGAAGGAAGCCTACCTGGTCTGGGTCGTTTCCTAGTTTGACCTTCCTGTTTGACCTGGTTGACCTTCAGTGTGACCTCTTTACCATTGGTCTGTTGTCGTTGGATTTCAACTGGGTCGTCCTCGCTGATGTTAAGTCCTGGACGGTAGTGTTTGTGCCACACACTCAGCCTATGTCTGGGAAGCTTCTTGTCATAAGGCTTCAGGGGAGAATTCAAGAGTAAAAGAATGAAAAAAGTTTGTTTTGCTTTGGAAATATGATAAACCTCTGATGGATTTCACAAAAAATTAAGACTAGTCTTATATCAAGTTAGGATGAGCTACTCGTCCTAAGTTAGGACTAGCCTTAAGTTTTTAATATCTCACAAAGTTAGGACTCGTTCCAACTCTTTGTGAAATCGACCCCAGTTTATTTGTATTGAAAGGAGCTCGACATTTTTAATGGCACTTTGCTCAAAAGGTATACTGCTCAAAGTATGCACGAGCTGCTTCTAGCCACCTGGCTTACTTGATGGTCTAGTGGCAAGGTTCAAATCCCACCTGAGTGATTTGCCTGTGGATTTTTTTCACAGAACTCTTGAAATACTGAGTACAGTGCTTAGTACACATCAGTATAATCAAGTATAATGTCCAAGACCTTTCACTCCACATACAGTGTATAAAACATTTCTTACACAGTTGGATTTAAGGACGAAGTTGAAATTTCACCATTGTTTTAAAAAAGAGTTAATCAATTCCCTCCTGTAATGATTAATAGGCATGATGTATAAAGTGTCTTGAATTAGCTACTAGGATACATGCATTATATAAGAAAAAAATATATTGACATCTGAACAAAGATATTGACAAAATAAGAACAATTACATATATGTTATGATATTTGGTTCTTGAGAAAAAAGTAGGAGCATTTTATCGAGTACAAGGTTTGAGCCTCGATACACTGTGCATGCAATTTAATCTGACTTTGGAGTTTTCCCAAGGGCAAAACTAATTAGAAATCAGACTAAAGTTGGAAGAATATCATGCAATGTTCAATCAATGTATGCATGACTACATGTGAAAAGGTCATAAAATTTGGTGGTGATGTAAAAACATTAACAAAACTGTTCATGTTTTTAGAGATTTGATTGCAAATGTTCAAATTAGGTTGATTGTATTCTACAAATTAAACTTAAATATTGAAAATTACAAATAAGGTTGTGAAATAAGGTAGGATATAATGTGAGAGATCTGTGTTCATCTGAGAACAGGGGGTAGCAGGGAGAGAGTTCTAAAGTGTGGGTGTGCTGAAGGCAAAGCTTTAGTTTAAGTTCTGTGTGTGCGTGTGTGGGGGGGGGGTGTTTACGGGTAGAGGATCTGAGGGACCTTGCATTACCTTATTGTAGTCTGGTTTATAATTAAACATTGTCTTCTTGGTGTTGGCATCAACATTCCCAAGAGCCTGCTCAAGAGCTAGATCAGCGGAATAATAGCTGAAAATAAGATGTAAGGTAACAATAATTGAATCTGAAATGGCAAAAATACAATTTTGGGGAGTTTTAATTGGTGTTTTCCCAGGTATGTCGTGGCTGAGCTATCTAGCACAATGGACACATGGATTCAAGCTGAGGTGATTATGATCAGCAGAAAGTGGCTCAAGTCCTGGCCTAGGCACTCATGTCCTTAAACAAGACACTTAACCAGTTCTCTTTCGAGTAGGATACAAAATGGCACGTCCTGTGTATTGCGCAATGCATGTGTTTCTGATCCAAAGCTTGCAAAACTGTTTAGGGGTGAGTTTTCATTACGCAAATCTAAATCTTTAGGTAAGCAAGAAAACACTTCAAAAGGATACGCCCCGGCATATGTAAGGGACTCCTTGTCGATATCATCGCTGTAAGGGTGCAAGGGTACCAGTCGACGTGTCATGGGGTCAAAGGCCAACTGGTATAAGAAGGTATTATTAGCTTGATGGAAACCGTCTATGTATTCTTGGGGGACTTTCAGCTTCATCTTCAAGTGGAGAGGTATTCTCTTCAGAACCTGAATGGAGCAAGAAAGATAAGAAAGAGGAAAGATAAAACACCAATAAATCGGACAACAGTGGTAGTAATGCTGCTCGCCCTTAACTCTATAACACACCCTCAGTAGAAACCTCTTCTCATACTACTAGGACTTAAAAGACCCGCTGAACCACAGGCCTGAGTCAAGAAGTATAAGCTGGGTACAAGAAACACACAAGGCCAGCAATCAGTGCTTTTCTAAACACACTTTTTTCGATGGGTTACTTTACTTAAAGGAACAGAATTGGTTTTTGCTAACAAAACGGTTGCGGGCAGTGTAAGAACTTTGTGTAATCCACCAGATGCATAAACTGACAAACCTGTAGAAGTTTGAGATAGATCAACCATCTGGGTCACGAGAAAATAATGAAAAACTGATACACATTTTGCATGACATTGATTTTAACAAAAACAAATAAAACGCTCACTGTATATGAGTGATAAACTCCAACCGGGAAATTAGTTTTATTTATTTCTCATTAAATATGACATTTCAGACTTTAATATTTCAAGGGATGTTTTTCTACTATCATCATCATTAGTCCGTGTAAGTTTTATGAACATCTGTGATCTTACACAAGTTTTTTTTCTTACCAATTCTGTAATGTTCCGTTAAGCTATTCAAGACTGCACAGGATTGATAATTGACCCTGGACAAAAAAAGGCTACTCTACAACATGTAAGGACTTTCTTTACTATCTGTAAGCCTACTGTATACAATCTGTAGGCCTACTCTATACTTACATGTGTTAAATCAGGGTTAGTGGCCACCTGGAATAGCTTCCTAGCCTTGCCGAGCCCTATACCAGGTAGAGATGGTAGGTAGTCACACCCCGCTGCTATGCACATATAGCGGAACTTCTCAGCCGAGTATCTACTACCCATCTTAGTTACCTTCTCTAAACGGGACGCTTCGATCTCCAATCCATTACCATTCAAGTCCAGTTTGTAAATAACCTGGTGGACAGGAAAGATATTCCACAAAACTTCAGTTTAGAAAATAGAATTAGCTGTTGCAAACAACTTACTAACCAAAAGGACCTACATGTATGGTACAAATGGCCCGACGTTTCAACCCCAGAAAGACTCGGCTAGGGGTGAAACGTCAGGCCATAACAAAATGCTGTACAAAACTCTCCTATTGCCTGAACATTCAATGTGATGAATGTTTGGAATGGTAGGTACACTGTGCCGGCCTGCAATATGATGGATACATCTGCAGTGGATGCATCTACACATTACACATTACTGACCATTCAATATCATCCACTGTGGTTTTGAAAGACGGATGTACTATGCCAGCCTGCGAAAGGATATCATGTGGTGATGCATCTACACAGTACACAGTCATCCCTCCTACTGTCTGAGCATTCAATTTTATCCACTGTGGTTTTGAATAAAAGGTAAACTATACACACATATCATCGTATACTGTGATGCTATGGTGATTATGAATGTATACACAGTACACAGTCACCTCTTATTGTCTTGGTAGAAAGTTAGAAGGTAGAAACTGGATCTCTGTTCAAGGAGAATGCGAAGTTGAAATGCAATAATATATCTCACCCTTGGACATCCAAAAGCAACGAGGTCAGAGTCTTCAGTTATGACAGCTTGGACTATACCCTTTTTAGCTAGGTAGGCTAGCTGAGCATCGGCCTCGTATGGAGCTACAATGCAGTCCACGCCTAGTGACCTGGCAGCCTGCAAAAAACACATCGAAAAAAAAAAAAACATTATTAATTTTTTTTAAATCTCTAGGACTTGTGAATCGAATTGCAACTTGCAGGAATTTTGAATTGTAAAAGATTCAAAATATAGCTAAACTGTAGGCATTTGGGTAGGATTTTAAATGTTGCAAGGTGAAATACGATCTAATGAGTTGTCAAATGAGTACAAATATTCATAAGTTAAAAATCATTGACAAACTCCTGTTCTGCTTGAGTGGAGTCCCAAATCCATTAATATACTTCACTTTATGATGTCGCAACCTTCAAATGTTTGGACTGTGATAAGATTTGGTATGCCTGCCTAGCCCAGGGCTGAGAGCAGGCTACCAGGGGGTGCACAGCCCCCACACTATGTCCATCCATATTATTGTTTTGGAATTGGGCCACTAAAACATTGAGTAAATGAAACTTCTAAATATGTTTTCAAACAAGGCAAACTTAATCTAGCTTTGTCAGGAAATTTACATTTACTCATGTTTTTGTCCTTATCTCTTAGTAATAACATCAAAACTAACATCAAAACTAGACTGCCATTTTTTCTGAGATTGCTAAGAACACCTTTTTGGTTTCAACACCTTACCTTGATGACTTCTAGAGCCATTTGTGGTGTGACATTAACGCACTTAGTGAAACAATCCCTGGCCTCCGACAATTTGCCTTCTCGTAGAAACTGTCTTCCTTTCTTGCTGTAAAGTTCACGTCTCCTGGAGGTGTTAAAACAGATAACATTACATTGTAGTGTCCATGCAAAAATGCTGTCGCTCTAAAAACTAAAGCAATTACATGACATGCATAAAGAGGACAAATTGTCTCTTGCTGTAAACATTTGATGTTCACAAATCATATTGCTGGAAAATACAATGTTTTGTATTGAGGCTCCCTCATTGGGAATCCAAGCCATCACTGTACAGTATCTATACACACTGTTATCAGCTTTGATAGCTTGTGCAGTGAGTGAGCCCAGCCTGTACAGCATGGCTCAAATTTAACACTTGACCACTGGCCCGAGGCCACTAATTTCAGTGTCCAGCAACAAGGCAGGATAAGTCTGGTGCTCTTGTTTTTTTTAAGTCAACATCTTTGTCTCATAAGAATTATGTTCAAATGTTGAGTTTGAGTCTCAAAAATATCTTTCAATCCTGCTGAGCATCATCCATAAAACAGAAGAGATCAATCTTCTATTAGTGTTTCGTTCAAATGAAACAGTTTAAGATGATAAAACCATGTTTTCATTTTGATTCTGGTCTAGTAAAAATTCTGGTCTAAAGATTCTGAGCTACAAGTCCTGCATTCTTGTGTATTTATCCCCAAATTCGAGCCCGGTTCAGTCATTTATTTACCGACGTCAGCTTTGATAATGCTACCTTGTGCTGCAGTGGGGTTGGTGGGGGTGCCAAGCCTATACAGTCATCTATACTTACTCTCTTCTACTAGTTTCCACAATCTTCTTAGCAGGTAGGTTGCTTCCATCAAACACCAGTATTGGTTTGATATCCATGGACCGCAGCATATTGATGTACTTCAGACAGTAGCGAACATACCTTTGAAGTTGGACAATAAAATTTGGATCGTTATATCATTGCAATTTGTTTAATTGAGTTTATACGGATGGTTCATGGACTAAATTAGCAGTAAAACTTATCAGATAAAGGGGAAGTTTCTTTGCATCACCGACAAGGAAGACTTATCCTGTTGGTATTTAAATAAATACATTACATGTATGAATGCATACATTAGTCACAAACTGCTTTGGGCTCTGAAGCTACCATCCGTTGGTGTGTAATTTGACTCTTAATCACTGTTTATCAGTCAAAGTCCAAAACAAAGTGAAGTCCAGTTCACAATAATTTGTGTGCTTTCAGATGCCTGAGAAAGTCTTCAAGCCTGAAGTCTTTCTCAGATTCAAATTCTTTTGGTGAAAAGTTACCTCCTTTTCAAAAACTTTGTTGCATCTTTGTTACTCATTTCCCACAATTGTTTATACAATCAACAGCTCTCTATTGCTTGTTACCAAGTAAGTTTTATGCTAATGTATATTTTAAGTAATTACCAATAGTGTCCAATACCAGTCAGTGCCTTTAAAGGCAGTGGACACTATTGGTAATTGTCAAAGACTAGCCTTCACAGTTACGGTATCTCAACATATGCATTTAACTAACCTGTGAAAATTTGAGCTCAATCGGTCATCGAAGTTGCGAGATAATAATAAAAGAAAAAAACACCCTTGTCACACGAAGTTGTGTGTGTTTAGATGGTTGATTTCGAGACCTCAAGTTCTAAATATGAGGTCTTAAAATCAAATTCTTGGAAAATTACTTATTTCTCAAAAACTATGGCACTTCAGAGGGAGCCGTTTCTCACAATGTTTTATACCATCAACCTCTCCCCATTACTCGTCACCAGGAAAGGTTTTATGCTAATAATTATTTTTAGTAATTACCAATAGTGTCCACTGCCTTTAAAGAGACAGAGAGTACATGAAATTTTCTTGAAACCAACAGGTCTTGCTGCCTAACCTAACTGAACTTTACACCTTGTCATTTATTTAGTAATGAAATTGATCAAAGAGTGCAGTGAAAGTTTAGGGATAATTAAGGGACTCTTAGATTGAATACTCACATATCAGTGTTCTCCCCTTTAGCTAGCTGCATGGCACATCCAAAGGCTCCTCTGTGAATCCAGCAGTAGGTGTCTATAGCAACGGTGTAGCCGCTGTACTTACGGACATTGACCTGGTGGGAAGCCTCCTTCAGGAAGGGTAACAATCCTTGTATACCCATAGTGCAGTTTTAATATTGGAACTATATCATCAGGAACAGCCTACATAACACAAAATCATTTCTTTTATATTAGATTTCAAATTAATCTGAAGTATGCAAGAGATATCAACTATAGCGTCGGTTTACTTAAAAAATATATACAAATTAGACAAAAATTTTGCTAGAACTAAAGCAAAAAGAGTCAACCAATTTGAAAAACATGGCCTCTTGTCATTCCGAGTGGACTCTCTAGTAGTTGCGTTATCGCAACTAACTCTCTAGCAACTTTGTTCAAGCATAGACCCAGTAACTGGGGCACTGCACTAATTATTTTCGGGATGTGGACCATCTTCTGCAGTGTCTACCTCCATGGTACGACAGAAGATGACAAAACTTTGAAAAAGTAAAGGAGTAGTAGTACAGTACAGTACAGCACCCACTGGGTTTAGTTCTAAATAAAACTTCTATAAATAACCTATGTAAAAAAAAAAGGCTGACTATGCAATAAGCTGACTAGCTCATTATAGCTTGATGAAAATAGAAATAATAAATTAATTGTAGTTCTTTTTGCAAATTACAACAACATGAACAAGTTAGGCTATATATCTCAAATGTGGAAGTCATGGAAGTACAACTTATTTACATCATACACAGAGTACAGTTTTCCGCAGGTTCATCATGTCATCATCCATGCCCATCAGTAAAATCTTGAAACCAACACTTGCACACAGCGATTGTCCTGTTGCGCTGTGGTTGTCTGGCTCTCGACGCAAGACAAGTGTGTTCGAGCGCCAGCATGGAGATACAGAATTATTCGCGAATGTAAGTACTTACTTTTCGGATACCTCTCTGTCAATGAAAAGCTGCTTCTTTTGTCTGCAATAACTTTAAAATGGGCTTAATTTCTTGAAAATTTTACAGATAATTAACTAACTTGAGCAGCGTTCGTTTTTCGCGGGAGCGGCGGTGACCTTTAATTCAGAAGTAGGTCATGTTTACCGCGGTGAGAAATGTTTAAATAAGTTTGATCTACTTTACTTAGTAGAGTTTAAAATTTATTGACTGATAAATAAAGTATACTTTTAATTTAAAAAAAAAAGTTTAATTCAAATTAAATTTAATTTACACTATTTATTATCTAATTTAAAAGTAAAACGTATACGTGTTTGTGAACGCGGCTAAATGTCTTCCCACAGTGCATCTTTAAAAGTTGTTTCCGGTAATTTGGTGCGAAATGAGTCGGTCCGGAAAATGATCATTTCTCATTGAATTTTCAGCTTAATCTTAATACTTTGAAGTCTAATTTCCCAGGATGGAATCCCAGAAAACGAACGTTGTGTATGGTGCGCCCCACGGAATGGGTCAGCATCCAAGTGGAGCTCCACCGCCCGGCGTGTTGTCATCGGTGCCAGCGACACTTTCCATACCGGCCGCTGTGTACTCTTCCCCGGCGACGTCATCAGCCGCTGGAGGGGGTTCGTCATCGGTCTCGCAGACGTGGCACAATGACTTTGAATTTATTTCGTCTGAGGATGACATTTCTGCGACATCGAAAGTGCCACAATATGGTACAATTGTTGTGATTCTTTTTCTAGTATAAGTAGCGGATTCCTAAGGAGCAACTGATGTCGGTCCAATTTTTTGACCTTTTTCCATAAAATTAAAACATTGATTGTTTATTTGCTACTAAAAAGTAAAAAATGCTTTTAAATTAATTGTAGGGAGGCAGATCATTAAAGCACTCTCTTTTATCACTTTGATAGTGACATATAATTATAATGTTTTATATTGCAGGGATTTGTTACCACTGCTGTGTCGTATAAAATATGTGCTCGTGCAGTACTTCAGGCTCCCCTGTGAGCCTTATTTACATTAGGGGTCTAGTATTTTGGCCCTCTTTAAGTTTAACGCTTACGTTTTTCAAATCGGCGTTGATAGGTGAAAGTTTTACGACCGTTAGCCAGCAGTTACTGAAGTTTCTTTTGTACTACACTACCAAAACTTTCCCTACTTACTCAATAAACATCCCTAATGCTTGTATTTCCTTTTTGTTGGGTGAAATTAAAAAACATCGTCAAAAAATACAATTTTCTGCTCGGTACTCACTGTTGTTTTTCTGCCGCAACGCACGTTTTTGACTTCTCAATATGCTTAACGCTTTATCTTTTTGTCACTTGACCACCAAGCGCTGTACACCAGCGTACTTGCCGAACTGCCAAGCCATGACCAAGTTGGACTAAACCATTCTGTGAAAGGGGTGTTACAAACCCGTGTGGCAGTGCGTGCGCTGTTTGTTTACAATAATACCCGCCGTTTCACGCATAAAGCGCCCATGCACTGCCGCACCGGTTTGTAACACCCCTCTCACAGAATGGTTTACCTTTTTAAAAATAAATTAATGGATTTCTTTGATGAATTAAGATTATTAATACCTCGCAACTTTGACGACCAATTGAGCTCAAATTTTCACAGGATCGTTATTTTATGCACATGTTGAGATACACCAGGTGTGAAGACTGGTCTTTGACAATTACCAATAGTGTCCAGTGTCTTTAATAATAAGTTGCTGTCCATTCACCACAATATTACCTACATCTATGTACTTTAGGAGCACCTGGCCCTGGAGATGATGTACATGTGGACCTTGGGGAGATGCATTACACAGAAGCTTCACAAGCAAGCTCTGATACCAAGTCAGGAAATTCTGCTTCTCAGTTCTTACAGAAGAAAGGCTATGGGTGGCTACTGGAAGTTGATGATGTTGATGAAGGAGATGCACCTTTATTGTGAGTTTGTCTTCAAGACCCTTCAGTTCGCAGCACTCATTTTTATTCTGCTGATACCTGGTTAACATGGTATTTGTGATAGTGTAAAAACAGTTTTGTTTCGTAATCAGTTTCTTGAATGTGATGACCTTGATACTCTCGGTATGCTACTCAGATCATTCTGACAATCCCTCTGTTTCATACTTTGTCAGGATGGTATGGGGGTCGTCCGAGAGTGTCGGGTCATCCTGTTTCTTTTTTTGCGTGTTTATGTCCCTTATTTTGTATTTTTGATGTAATTTTTATAAATCTTTTTGTCTTCTCCATTTTTTGAGGTTTTGAGGAAATAAATAAATAAATAAACAGGCCAGGAATTACACGAAAGCCATGGCCTTATGTCTCTTGTCTTGGCCTTGGTGCTTCTTCAAAAGTTTCCCATAGACCTCAAGGTTTTCCAATAGAAGTGCCCTTTGCAAAATGAAATGGCTTTGCCCTCTCAAAGATGAAATTCCAGGGCCTTGGTCAATTCTAGTACACTGCCTTCTTTGTAGTAGAGAGGTTGGCCAAAGTCTGTCCTTGAATATCAAGTCAACCTGGGCTATTGCCTTCATTGACTTTTACTTGCCATTGGTGATCCAAAGTTGCTCGTACTTTTCTCAAACTGAAATGCCGTATTCTTTAGTCTTTATTTAGAAAAGTGACTTTGTGCATGCGAAAAGTAAAATTCCAGCTTTGTACAGTAAAAGACTACAATATTGAAATGAACCTATTTACACTGTTGGACCATGGAGGAAGATTGGACAAAGATTTGGTGTTGTTTTTTTAATGCATTATGGGGTAAATTATTTGAATCCAAGAACAATGCTAGTGTTACTTACATATTCCTGGATTTGAAAGACAACCCCCATAATCCTAAATTATCAACCATTTAGATGAACTTGTTTAATGATGCTTTAAATTATCTACTTGAAAAGTTAAAACTCAGTTATAAACACAATGGGTGTGATGGTAAACAAAACAACAACTTAAAGGAACACGTTGCCTTGGATCGGGTCGAGTTGGTCTATAAAAGCGTTTGTAACCGTTTGTTATAAAATGCATATGGTTGGAAAGATGTTTTAAAAGTATAATACAATGATCAACACAAGTTTGCCTCGAAATTGCGTGTTTTTCCTTTTACTGTGCGAACTAACACGGTCGGCCATTTATGGGAGTCAAAAGTTTGACTCCCATAAATGGCCGACCGTGTTAGTCGACGAGGTAAAAGGAAAACCGTGCAATTTCGAGGCATGTTTGTGTGGATCATTGTATTCTACTTTTACAACATCTATCTACCCATATGCATTTTATAACAAAGGGTTACAAACGCTTTTCAAAGACCAACTCGACCCGATCCAAGGCAACGTGTTCCTTTAATGCTCCTATGTTATTATAACATACATAATTCAAACCATAAACCCATTTCCATTGCTTTAATTGAAATGTGATCACGTAACTTGGTTTATATTTCACAGGTTGGGTGTGGGGGTTTTTGAAAAATAATTGGTTAGAATGTATTACAAATCAATGTGAAATTACAAAGGATATTTATCACTGATTAATATTGTTTCCCTTCTCTCTACAGGGAAGAGTTAGATATTGACTTGAGAGACATCTATAATAAGATACGCTGCGTGATCTTCCCTTGCCCATTCCTCGGCTTCCAGAGGCAAATCTTGAGAGACAGTCCTGATTTCTGGGGCCCTCTATTGGTTGTTCTGCTCTTCTCAGCGGTATCCCTCTATGGACAGTTCAGGGTAAGTTTGTAGATAGCCTGAATATCTGACATCACACTTCAAGGCTCGTTAACTATGCTAGAGTTCTGCTGTTGAGCCCATGTACATAATCACCTTTAACTTTGCATCATTTCACATGGTCTTCATTGGATTTGCAGTTAAATCTGACATACACATAAACTGGTACCTGTCCTTATCCTTGTAGATAGGGACAGGGGACCAGTCTAATCTAGTAAATGACGCTATCACAAGACCCTGAGATTTAACATCAGGGACCAGTTTCTTGGCTCTGCTTACTTTGGCATTCTCTGCTTGAAGAATTATTATCACTCAATCTATGCACAAGCTGTGTTAGCGCAATTTGCCCAGTTTCATGAATTACCTTGCTACATGTACGCTATGAAATATTCTTTTGCTAAGCATGGATCTTTTGCACCTTTTGCACAAAAAGTATTTTCCCGCAACAGTGATCTGCTTGTCAAATGCCAGTTAAAACACCTAAGGCAAGACCAGTCAAAAGTCTCTCCAAATGGTCAGGCTGGCTAGCTCAGTGTTGAAAAGCATCAAATTTTAAACAAAGTAAAGTCAAGTGAAAAAGCTAGGGGACCTGTGAGTGGGGCAACAAGCTAACTGGCCCTGCTAGATAGACACTGAAAAGGTTCTAGGCAAACCCTGCAAGAGCTATCAATTTGCCCCATGTTTGCAATGAAACTTAAAGACACTGGCCTTTTTGTTAATTGTCAAAGACCAGCCTTCCCATTTGGTGTATCTCAACATATGCATAAAATAACAAACCTGTGAAAATTTGAGCTCAATTGGTCGTCAAAGTTGCGAGATAATAATGGTAAGAAAAAAAACCTTGTCACACGAAGTTGTGTGCTTTCAGATGCTTGATTTTGAGACCTCAAAATCTAATTCTGAGGTCTCCATTGCTCAATACCAAGTAAGGTTTTATGCTTATAATTATTTTGAGTAATTACCAATAGTGTCCACTACCTTGTAGAGCCAGTCCTTACAACGTAAAACTCTGTAGATTTCACCTCTAACGTTTAAGGTTATGTAACATGCATCTTTGTATCATGATTCAAGTGTAACCACACAGCTTCTTTGCAAACAATGCCAAGAACTTTCAAGAACACAAAAATATTTGTTTTCACACCCGGAATTATTTCACGATTTTAATCTTGTTTTTCTTTCCACTTTGCGATGGTTTCTTCAGGTTGTTTCATGGATCATTACTATCTGGTTATTTGGATCCCTCGTTATCTTCCTCTTGGCAAGAGTACTGGGAGGAGAGGTGAGTGTTAATCCACTGAACCACCCCCTCCCCCCCCCCCCACCCAACCACCAACCCACAGGGACAACAGGGGTTGCCCTTAACTTTTTTTTCAACTGGCCAGCAGGACCAGTTGGCTTGATTTTTCACTGGTCCGCTACGTTTTTGACTGGTCCGTCAATTTTTGTATATTTTTTTTAAACTAAAAGTATACTGTTGTATACCAACTACTCGATTTCCGATCGTCGCTATTTCAAAATTCAACATGAATTGAAACGTCAACTTAACTGCACTGGAAGCCATACTTAATTTATGTGTACCAAGTTATTGTGTTCGTAAGGGGGCTCACTAATTTGAGAGTATTTTTTCTTTTAAAATATGTAAACAATAATATTATTAAAGTTCATTTAAAAACGGGTCAAATTATTTGTCAGAGCAAATGGGAAAATTTAATATGATCTTTATTTAGGTAGTTTTTTTAGTCCACGGTTTATTGTAAGCACTCGACATCCAAGTATTCCCAAGTAAGAAGAACTTTTTTTATGATTTTTTTTTTTAGTGTTTTACTTAACAAAAAAACCCACTGTTAAAAATATCAAATTAACTTTTTATGTATTGCCTTCAAATCTACGGTGGGGAGGGTTACGTGCAATCGCTCAAGTTATTTTATCATGTATAAACATTGCCTATTTGTATTTTTAATAAGTATTCATGAACATAATACATCGAACCGATAACCGAAGTTCCCAAAATCTTCCCACTTTCGTCAAGAAAATTAAACCCCCCAAAAGGTAGACATGAAAATAGTTGCAACATCCATGAAGAAGCATATGAGTTTTACGGTATTTTTTTTTCAATTATACCGGCGTCTGTTTTGTGCACAAAACTTTCATTTAAAAGTAGCAAAAACAACTGCGCCTTTGTTTAACCATGGAGGTATTGCATTCTAGAACCCAAGTCTTTCTTGAAATCAACCCGCAAAAAAACCCAAACAACCGCGCATTATATTTGACCATAAAACCATGGAGCAAAACTAGATCACCCACCAATCGCCCGCAAAAAACAAGCCCCAAATAACAACAAAAAATAAGCAAAATCAGGACGGAAGAACCTTACTAAACACAATTAAATACTCCTTTTTGCTCATCCAGAGTATTGTAACTTGGTAATTTTTGTTGAATGAGGCCTCACCGTCTCGCTGGTTTTTCGTAAACACGCTAGACTAATTCCCACACCGAAATCTGCTCCGTTGTCGACGACCATGCTGCTGACAGAATGTGTTTTGCTTTGTGGTCTTTTGTCAAGGCGATTGAAGCTAGTTTTGTAAGCTATCGCGTACTTTCACCAATAGAGGGTGTCTATTCCCACGCTATCGAATATTCTGAAACGCACTCTAGCGTTCAATGTTTCTTACACTTTTTGCCACACGTGAACTAATACGAAGACTACGATACCTTTGCGTTGCATGATGGGATTTTGCGCTGTGTGCACATGTGTATGCGTGATCGTTGGAAGTTTGCCAGCGTTCAGCGGCACTTCGAGTGATTTTTTTTACGATTTATCCAAACCTTAAGTGAATGTTTTTACGTTTTATTCGAGCCTAAAAATATTTTTAAAATAGTCATAGTTCTGTAGTACCGCTGCCGATATTTTTGACTGGTCAGCCGGACCAGTTGGCAAAGGGTTTCAGCTGGTCCGACGCGATTTCTACTGGCATTTGGCCAGCGGACCAGCGTTAATGTCGAACCCTGGACAATCAATTAGATTGGAAGCTTTGCAATGTGTAGCAAGTTCGTCGTAAATCAAACAATAAGTTTTTATGTGATGTTAATGTTTTCTGTTTATTAAGATGAAGTGCATAATAGGTATTTATCTCAAACCTAGTCTGTTTGATTCAAACTTAAAAGGCTCATCAGTCAGGACCCAATTTCATAAAGCTGCTTAAGCACAACAAATTGTTAAACTCAACAAAATTATCCTTACCAGATTATGGTTACCAGCCAAAACGCCATGCCTTATATACAATTTGTAACTGGTGTTCTGATGATTTTTGCTTAGCATGAATTGGTTAAGCAATGTTTTGGACCTAATCTCCATTGAAGTCCAGTACACTGTAAAAATTGATGAAATAGCATATAATGGGAAACCCACAAATCACTTGCTTATTTCAATTACCTTTTTTTTCAATTTTCCATCAAAATAAGCTCAATATAAACTTTTGTTTTCATTATATGTGACCACCAAATGTAAAAAAGAGACACTTTAGCTGTCGCAAATTGCTTACCACTAAAAGGACCTATAGCTATGGTATAAATTCATAAAATAGTTTAATGTTTCGACCCTAGCAAACTATTTTTCATAACCACCAAAAGTGTATGTATTTATGAAGATTGGTTTCTTGAATACTTGACGGAAATCATTTTTTACTCTTCCAACTGTAGTACTTTTCCTTGAAGCTGTTTGATTCCAGACGACATCAGTTTGAACACTTCAATAAGCATGAGAGTTTATTGAAACTAAATAATGTGAGCTCATTCTGTGTTTTGTTTGCATCTGTAGGTGAGTTATTCCCAGTGCCTTGGTGTCATCGGTTACTCGTTACTTCCTCTGATCATCACAGCATCAATGCTACCGCTGTTAGGAACCATTCCATATGTAGGGTTCTTGGTCAAGGTAGGTGTTCAGTTTATGACCCTAGAATTGTAAGGAAGAGGGACATGGGACCCACCCCAACCTAATTTTATAAAACTGTTGAACAGGAAAGATTGGTCGACAAGGTTTGCTGAGAAAATTACTTTGTGTTTTGGGGGTTACAGCAACTGAAAAAGGAAAAAAAAATGCTCTGGTAAAGTTGTCTCAATACAGTCTTGAAAATTCTTTAAATGTGTTATTCTTTGAAGAGGATCAGTTTTGACCGAGACACTTTTTATTATAACCCATAAATAAGTAGGTACCTATAAGGGTAGAGATCCCCAATGTGAATGATTAGCAACACAGGTGCTCATAATGTATGGTGCTTTGACAGGACCAACTTGACTAGAACAAAAATCTAATAGATTCATGGAATTATCAGCTCTTTGAGAGTCTTGAGCTGGATACCATCCAATATAATACGATTTTCACGGTTCTTAAACTGTAGAGAAATGGCCTGTTTGTATCTTTAAATTTGACCGTTGTATTTGATATCTGTTACAGTTTGCTGGTGTTGCTTGGGCTGCCTTCAGTGCTGGTTCTTTACTCATACAAGACAGTTTGGCTCACAAGAAACCACTTTTAATTTATCCCGTCTTACTCTTGTACATTTACTTTTTTTCTCTATATACTGGCGTATAAATACTTAACAAATTACATTTATATTATTAAGTTCCTTTGTTCACAGAGTTTATATATTGTTTTATTTTTCGACTTGTTTTAATCAGAAAAATGTATTCAGTGAACTGTTCAAAACATTTTTTACTTTTTTTTATATTTTTTTTTTCGTAAAACACATTTGTTTTTGTAAAAATGAAATATTAGAGGTCAACTAAGACAAGTAATGGGACACTTTTGAACTTAAAGTGGCAGCTGGCTTACAAGGTCAAGTTCCATTGTTTACAATGCTCTGAGCGTCCGCACATTTCTGAGAATAATGGATTTTCCCTCTTTGTCTGCTGCCACTTATTGTCCTCAAAGGTCCCCCATTGAGCTTTGCGAGTAAGGAAATTAGAAGTAAAAACAATGAGAAATGAATCTCTTCTCTGAAGAATTGGGGATTGTGGTTGATATAAAAACAGACTGTGACAGGATTGGAACTGCCATCGACCTATGGGCAAACTTAGTGGTACAGACATCTGCTTTAGAATCGGTGCTGACTGCTGAGTTTCACTTCACCCGAGTAGTCTGTGGATCCGTGTAAGGGTAAAGCCAAAATAGTGTTCTTTATTCCTGATGCAATTGTTACATCAGTTTAACAGAATACTCTGCTCCTCACCGGTTGAAACAATCAAACTTGACATTATCTTAACTTTAATTCTTCTCAAAGGTGCCATTTCTTCCTAGTCGAGATTAATATCTCATTGTTTATAAACCTACAAAAACTAAAGCTGCTGAAACGCTGTTGTGTGCTATGTGGGTAAGAGTTAAGTTGCTAGACTTCAGTGAGTTCACAATAAAGAGCGCCATCTAGAGTTTGCCTTGAGAGAGGTTGACTTAATTCATGGGAAAATGTCATTATAACGATAGAGATTGTATGTAGTTCAAGTCAAAATCTTTGTTTACTTTGTGAAAAGGAAGGTCCTAACGTTTACTGGTTAGGTTTAATTGGTAAGGTTTAATTGGTTAGGTTCCCTGGTTAAGGTTTCCTAGTTAGTGTAAACTGTTCAGGTTAGAGGTTAAAAGTGGGTGTGTAGGTGAAAGACTGTGACACTGTTCAAATGTTTCTCTCATCAAGTCACTCTAATTTTAAAGACTGATTACTGAATTCCTTCTTGAAAGTGGCCTCTATGTTAAAACTCTAGGTGGTGCTTGAAACATGTATTGTTAATGACACAAATCTAAATAGTTCAGATTTGATAGGGATGGTATATGTTTGGTAATCACACTTATTATTAATGGCAATAAACACCTACTTGGTTAGAAGTATAGAAGCTTTTGGTAGTATAAAGCATTTTTTGAGAATCATTTTACTTTGTTGATTATGGAAAAAGATACCAGTTTTTACCCCCAAACTTGAATCCGTGAAGCGTTAGGCCTACTATCAGATTCTCAGATTGTGTATTCCAGTTAATGATTACTATTCCTGTGTTGACATTATCACTCCAGATTTTCAGTGGTATTTCCAAACATGACCTCCTTTGAAATGAAATGTTCACATGTTTGTTTTATTGTATACTATATATCAAACGATCAATCGATTCCCCAAAACAAAGGTATGCTTTCCCTTTGAAATGAGGGCTCGGACAATCATCACTTTTGTTGCAATGTTTCTAATTGACAGTAATGTAGTAATATATTGTTTTGGGGGACCTTAGTGCCCAACCCACGAGGCCTAGTACCCACACCCTACTCCCAAATAACTCATTATTATTACCGTCAAAACAGACTGTTGCATTAATCAACGGTGCATTATGGAATAATAAATGTTGTGCTGGTTTAAAAGTCCATCAGTAAACGATGATAAACGGCTGTCATCATTTTGCATTTTTTGTAAAACAAAATCAACTATTCAATTTTTTGGTAATAGAAAATAAAAACTGCACAAAATCAAATCAATAAAGATGCTAAATAAACAGAAGTGCATCTTTAAGATACAAGGCTGATGACTGAAACATATCCCAGATGTTTAAAAAGATTACAGGAATGTGCCTTGTGGTATTCCAATGTCATGAAGAGGATCCAAGTCAATACCAGCAAGGATCCAAGTCAAACGACCAACAGTGTAATTATATCAGTGAGGAGGCTATATCATGGTTTAATTAGTGTGTCTATGAGGGTATTGGAAAACTTGTCAAAGGTTGACCATGAGATGAGTTTGTGTGAATGTATTTACACATTTACACTAATGAGTTTAACAACAGGGATCAAGTAAGATTTTCTGTACAAAACAAATGGGAACAAGGCTTTAGATGTAAGAAACAAAATTAAGGGAGTTTGTGTTTGTGAAATCAAAGGCTTCAAACAAAATGTATTTTGAAGGTTTGACAGAGGAAGGATATCCTTGCTGCGCCCTTCTTGTCTGAAACCAATACGGATGTCACTTAAAAAAAATTCAAACCAATGGCAGAACAAAGAGGTGCCCTTTGGTTTACCGGGTCGAACAACTGTTGTGTGTGTGTGGACATGTCTGCTATTGATAACCGAGGACTTTAACAAAAGGGATCTGGGAAAAAGTCGCACCGGGGACAGTCCTAGGTAGATTTTGTGTACAAAACCGATGGGGACGCCTGAAAAAAAAACTATTTCCAAACAATGGGAGAACAAAGAGAAGTCCTCGGTATACACCATAAACATGCCTGTGTGTGTGTGCCTGTGTGTGTGTGGGTGGGGGGGGGGGTTGTGTTTTATTTAAAGGTACATCAAAGACCTTGTTGAAAAAACTACTGCTACTGCTTTTTAATACTACTCGCTCTTTTTAAATAAAATATTTGAACAATAATAAACCTGTGAACTGTTTACCCTAAACTGATTTAAATAGAATTGAGTCAATCATATCCCACACTGCCTTGATGATTTTAAAACTGGATATGGTTAATCAACGACATGATTAAATAATATGAACGAGATAATAAATGTATTTAACAAACATGCTGATGCAAAAGAAATATGGCACAGAAATGATATTCTAAATTTATCCTAGTTTGTTTGGCTCAAGATAATCATTAAGATGGTTTATAGCCACCAAAACCATCTCAATGCCAAAACATGTAGGTTGGCCCTTGAAATTGTATTTACCCAAATATCTAATAAGCATTTCAGATGGCAGCATTTGTGGTGTATTAAGATAGGTTGCAAGATGACAAAAATCTGCAATCTTTTTGTGCAATAGACCCCTTGCATATGAAACACACGCTCAAAAAGTGCCCTCACTGGGGTCAAAGGAGGCAAATGATTGGACGATATAGCCGTTTTTTGTGCCTAAAAATGTGAGCTTGAGCTCAGCGTCCCTTTAGCGTTTCAGGTTATATAAGGGGTCTATATGGAACACACTGTCATGTGTTGCACTTTACAATGGCTGCAGCATGCGCATACTTTACAAAGTTCATTGCACAATTAGTTAATGAACAACCTGGTTGCGTTAATAATTTGAGTGCTTAACGGGCTTTCAAGCCAAAATGCAATTTGCCAGTAAAGATGGCATCTATTGAACCCTAAAAACCCTAAAAACTATTGAACCCTTGAAACCCTTTAAAACTACGATTCCATTGTGGAGTGTATTTAAATGCTGCATTAGAATGACTTATGACTCATACAATGATGAAGGTCACAGGTGTCATTAGAAGCAGCAGTTAACAACATTATTAGATTTCCTCTCTATGTGGAAACTCCGATCATGGTCATTTCTCTATGTTCCAACTGTCTATGATTAGTTAGTTTTCAACAGATGCAGCTGTCTTCCGATTGCTTATCTGGTTGACTTTTGGTGGTAAAGTTGAGGAATAATTGTGTCAATAGTTTAAAAGACAAGCAAAACCAACAATTTATAACATAGAGACTAGATTGGGATTAGTTCTTCCATCACCATTGAAGAAAGAAAAGGCGGGTACTGGTTTCTGCTTGCGACATTTTGTTAGATTAAATTCACATCTATCCTCTAGTTTTGAATATAACTTTTCCCTGTCACAAAAGTAGCCTACTTTACCTTGATGTATGTATTAAAGCAATTTTCACTCGCAATTTAATAGAGAACATGTACTTGCTTGTAGAAGACCTTACTGGGACATAATTTCATTGAGCTGTTAGTTAAAAGTAGAAAATACTGCTTTTACTTGCTTGTAGAAGACCTTAGGACGTAATTTCATTGAGCTGTTGGTTAAAAGTAGAAAATACTGCTTTTACTTGCTTGTTGAAGACCTTAGGACGTAATTTCATTGAGCTGTTAGTTAAAAGTAGAAAATACTGCTTTTACTTGCTTGTAGAAGACCTTAGGACGTAATTTCATTGAGCTGTTAGTTAAAAGTAGAAAATACTGCTTTTACTTGCTTGTAGAAGACCTTAGGACGTAATTTCATTGAGCTGTTAGTTAAAAGTAGAAAATACTGCTTTTATTTGCTTGTAGAAGACCTTAGGACGTAATTTCATTGAGCTGTTAGTTAAAAGTAGAAAATACTGCTTAGCAAATTTCTTTTCTCAGCAAGAAAAGAGTCGTGCTACAGTTGCAACAACTTTCCAGCACCAGTTGACTATTGAAATACACAAAACACTCAAGGCCACAAAGGCCATTTGTTGCAAAGCTGTCTTGTTCAACCTCTATACCCAAGCTTTATACAATGGTTGGAAACATCTACCAGATTTAGACTTTCCTATGGTGGATAAAACATAAGGTTGCGATTATGCAATCCTTTCAAAATGGAGTGGATAAATCTGAATCGCCCAATAATCATGGAGTGCCATAAAAATATGCTTGTGGGAAAATAAGTGTTATTCTGTCCTTAAGACAAATTTGTGAAGAGAGTGTTATTCGACGGAAGAAAATCAGTATGAAACAGTGTATTATGTACTTCTTTCACTACAGTTTAATTACAAAATCTTAGGTTTCTCAAGAAGTTAGCAATCTTCTGACCGATTTGTTATGATCTGAAAACCTGCTTTCAGCCAAACTACAATAACTTCCCTTTAAATAATTTAATTTAATAATGGAATCATAAAATGTCAAGGATTTCACCAGACAGAAAATGGTTAAAGCACATGTTCAACACAAATCTAGAATCTTCAAAGCGGATTAATCACTCCAAGAACACTCCAACTGACATTCTAAACATAGCGTACTTTATGTGTTTGTCACCTAAAGTAAACAAAGTCCAGTTGCTCTATACAAATAAGTCGATAATAACAAACTACTATTAACAAATAATTTTACAATTTCATATTTATTTTCAGTTGTACCATTTTTTACAACATTCAGTTGAACTTAAACAATTCAAAATGTTTTCTTGTTAATCTTTTTGGTTGATTACTACAAAATTCACCTAAGAAATCTCAACAAATCTCTTGGCTAGGATACAGATTTGTTTGTGGGGGGAAAAGATTGTGTCTGCAAAATAATTGTGAGCAAAAGATTGGTAATTGACAATACAACAATGATTGCAGCCATCCAACAATTTGTTGTCAAAGATGACTGGATATTGCAACTGGTCTTCCTTTTTTCAACGAAATACTCAAAAATGATCTGGCGCAAATTATTGTACCTATTGTTAGCAGGTACAACAATCTGAGCAAGATTAGCATGATGTTGCTTTAGATTAAATACTTTGTTGTTTTATAAATAGTGCATGGGTTAATTCCAGGAATATATGGATTTAAAACACAAAGTTCAATTTTGCAATATGTCAAACAGTTAGTTTCATTGTTTGAGGTAATTTATAATAATAAAAAAAGCTGAGGCATTTTGACTTTCTGTGCCAAAATTTGGTGCACACATTTAATTTGAAATAATAGACAGAAACACTTTTTTCTATTAAGGAGGCAACCTCCCCCCTCCCTCCCAAATCACGTCATAGAGTTATATATGAACTAGAGGGCGCACTGGTGATGCTGCGTGCACAAAGGCAACGGGACCGCAAGGTGAAATGCGTGCCATTTTGTAAGATGAACTTTGTACGGGCGCTGAATATGAAACACGCATCATGTGTGTTGATAAACACACGCTATGTGTTGCTGTTTTTGTGAACTTACAAAATGGCCACATACACCTATGCCGGGCCGCGTAGGCCATGTGCGTCCTCTAGTTATGTATAACTCTATGCATTACATATACTACGAAATTAAGGCACTTGTCCAGAGGTAATCTGCTTTACTTTTACATGTTAAAACAATGGACTGCCAGGGGGAACCTTGTTCAAACTTATCACAGTTAACAAAACTAAAATAAGACCCTCTCAGGGGAACCATGCTCATACTAACAACGAGCAAGGAATAACAAAATGCAGCACTTATTTTATAAAGTAGCCACTATTTTATATAAAAAGGATAAAAATAAATTATCCAAAGAACAAATTGTTTAACATAAAATTTATTGTCAGAAAATTAAAATCTGAACACAAAACCCCCAAATAATACATAAATTATGATAGTCATTACATGAAGGTGACATGTATCTATTTCAGATAGTTTGTTACTTCAATTGCCCCTTTGGTATATTAGTTTTCCTATAAAGAGAGCATTACGATAAACCTGTACATCATTACTAGGTTTTCAACGATGTTTCAGACTTGCTTTGTATCCACCAGAAGGTTATTTTTGTTGTCAGAGATTGTTAAATCTCATTCACTTTATTCATGGTTGATTTGAGGGCAAGGTTGCAATATAAATAGCCTCCCCCTGTATCTAACAAGTTGCATGCATCATAACAATTAACAAAAACCCAATAGTAAACAATCACCTTTTCAAATTCATGAATAAAAGCCAAAGATGTATGTTTACAATCACTGCTCTTTATGCAGGTGAAGTCATTTGAGTTCATGAATGAATACAGTAGACATGATAGATCAGACATGCATACCAAAGCATTAAAATATGTCTGCACTGGAGTCACGCTCCGGAAAACATTTCCACTGGTCTGATCTTACAGTGTGCATCTAGACACTAATTTTGATTCCCTCTGTGAACTATGACCTTGTGTTAGGAATCATAACAAGTTTGAACCAGCCTACTTTCCTAATTATAAACGTCCCCAACATGCATGCAAACTTGCTGTAAGTTACAACGCTTATTTATCATCTTCAAAACAACTTAGCACAAGATAGGCTTTAACTGCGTTTCAAAAACTAAATTCAGCATATTTCTTCCAGGAAAAGTAGGAAATACACCAAATCAAAATCAATCAGTTTTCCCCAAGAAAATACTGAGATTACCCGTCAACTTAGCATTGTTCAAGGTTCTGATTGGGTATTTCTTCTTGTTAACTTTTTATTTGTGTAAACTTTGTGATTTCTCATGGAAGTATGAGAATTGTTTAAAATTAATAGAACTGAAATCAAAAATAAAACAACGAAAATAAACTTCTGTGTGGATTTTCAAGACCTGACATGAACTGCCCATCCCCCTTCAAACAAAACCCACAAGGTCAATACAAAAGCCAATATAAGTCTTCAGCATTTTCAAGTTGAGTTTGGAGAACAAAATATACCACCCAAACTGAATAAACTTTAAGTTTTAAACAGTTATAACTACTTCCCTATGAACCACATCAAGGCTTTATGGCTCTGAGAGCTACATGTAGCTGTGTAGCCTCAAAGCAACTGAAATCTTGGAAAGACTGGCAGTGGCTTTGCCACTCCCACTCGCAGCACGTGTAGTGTCCTGTTCCAGGCTCTTGTTCCATTTCTTTGTGAATTGTGGATAAAATACAAAGCCACCAAGGTCTTGATGAAAGGCTATATCAACCCATCCCAACCAATCACACACTGAGTTACATCAAAAGACATGCTTTTAAATGGTAAAATACTACAATTTACACATTTTTTCCCTAAATGGCACTGGACACATTTGGTAATTGTCAAAGACCAGTATTCTCACGTGGTGTATCCAAACATGAGCATAAAATAACAAACCTGTGAAAATTTAGACACAGTCGGTCAAGAAAAAAGAACCTTGTTGCACAAAGTTGTGTACTTTTCAGATGACTAATAAAAGGCTTCGTCTTTTCTCAAAAACTATGTTACTTCAGAGGGAGCCATTTCTCACAATGTTTTATACTATCATTAGCTCTCCATTGCTCATTACCAAACCAAGTAATTGTGTATGCTAATAATTATTTTGATCAAGTACCAGACACGTCCAGTGCCTTTAACATTTACGCTCTTCCCAAATCAGTTTTTCATTTCCAGAGGACAATATTATTCAATTCAATTAACTAACATAAACATTCCTGTGAACGTTACTTTAGAAATGATATCAATATAATGTTTTAAACTGCTCAGCCTTGAAGTGAATTACAGACATTTACCATTTTACATTCTTGATGTCAGGAAGTAATATTTTCAGGAGTTCCACTTCTCCATTTCAATAATAATAAATTTATCCTTAACTTTTCCCCTTGATTTTTCATAAACCCAATTTTTATATTGCTTTTTCTACTTTTGTGTCCGAGCTTGCTTTGTGAAACTGCAATCATAGGCCCATGCCAAATTATTGATAACATTTTCTGTTTACATTTTCATGTTTCAGTTGCAATACTGTTGAAATTCCGCTTAAATACAACTAGATAACAAGGAAAATGTCTATTTCCCAAAACATTTTCCTTTCTGTGACTCCCACACAAGAAAACAACCATTTCTTATTAACTTCAAACACCCCCCCCCCCTACAACAAACTTAACACTATATTCCAGTGGCTTCTGCTGTGGCTGGGGGGTATATTTTTACATTTTACAACATTGGATTGGTGGGTTTTCTTTATGGGTATGTTCAGACAGCGTACCAAGTTAAACCCGAACCGGTTTAACTTCTACGAGCAGCAGGGGGTGGTCCTAAAAATAAAAAACCCTTGCGTTCAGACAGCACTGAGTTAAACCCGATACGGTTTATCTTTGGTTTTAAGAGGTCAAAGCAAACGCGACCCCGTTACTCTAACATCCTGTTTATTGGCCTGTTCATTGGTCACCGTGTGTTTACATAATGATTACGGAGGTCAATGGGTCGTGTGTTGTGAGTTAAACCGGATATGATATTTTTTATTCTGTCCACACACAGTGTTAAAAATTAAACCCGAAGCGGTCTAAAGATAAACCCCCTCCCTGGACGGTTATCTTTTGTGGGTTGAACTCGATTCGGACTAACTTTAGATCCGTTCAGACACACTGAGTTGAACTCGATCGGTTTGAACCACGAGTTAAACCAACTATACTACTGTGTCTGAACGACCTTAATGTGAACACAATTCTCAGGATTATATTGGCACTTACACCACACAATTATCCAAGTTATTCACCAGGTTTCTAATTTTGAACATTTAGCTGAGCAAACAAAGAGTGTCCAAGAATCACCAATTCATCCCAGGCACCAGGCCTCAGATACGAAGCTGTTGGTATGTCTATTCCGAGGTCATTGAACCATTTTGGCAGACTGGCCAGGAGCATGCTGAGTTCCAGACAGACAGGCCCTTCAGACATTTATAGCTTTCCTTTTATTGTGATGCTAAGATAAAACTGCATAAATATTGGTAAAGTATTTCCTGGTCTTGAACATTATCTTTACATTCAGATGTAAAATATCAATTGATCATACAACAGCCGAAGATGAAGGGACCAGTGCGAGTTACAAAATGCTTGACTTTTTATTATTCCCAAATCAAAACAGGAACAAATTAATTGTTTTCAAAAGACAGCGAGCTAGTTTGTAGATTTAAGAGTTTCTATGGAAATGTTTGGATCCTATAAACTCAGCCTAAGCTGAGAGCCTTATAAATGCTTTAAAAAGGACTCAGTTAAGTCACTGAAAACACACACACTAATTTAACATTTTAAATGCTGGGGGCATTAGTGGATTTGAGAATAGGGTCTAAAACACAAAACAACAATACCTTCAGAGAAAATAATTAAACAGTTGTGTGATGCTTTAAAAAACAAGGCCTAGTTTATTCTTCACAGACGTGTGAACTCTGGGAACTTAAAAATGAGAAGTGCACTCCTCTAAAATGTTATTGCATACAGGTGTATATATATTTTTCATGCTGAGCGTTAGAATCTGGGGTCGATACTGCTATTTGTTTTATTTTATTTTATTTAGTTACTTAAATCATTTTATTTTATTTATATATCTATTTTATTTTATTTATCTATTTATTTTTCCGTTGAGTACTTGGTTGAGTACTTGCTGGTTTACCTTCACCTCTACTTAATTTATTCACTTAATGAAATAAAACATTCTTCTATTGAGTCCAATTAAAAAAAATTCAAAAAACTCCAAGTATAGCCCTAAATTTTAAACCGATAATTAAGTTACTATACAATTCTTTAAATGCCCCCTACTTGTTCTTGCCTTGGATTGGTGCAATATTTGTATAACATCTACATCCATGCTCACCACCATAAGTGAAAAAAACAAACTGACAAAAACAGAAAAGACATTTCATATTTCTTAGGTTAGCAATGAATCTAAAGTTTAGTTACAGAGCTACTACAGAAACTTTGCGCTAAGCTTGTAAACAGGGAATAATGACCAGGGCCCAATTTAATCAAGCTATTTAGCAGACAATTCTGCTTAGCCAAGTCCTTTGATGAGCAAGAAATGAGTGAGGTACGGTACAGCAGCAATGTCACAGCAATGGTAACTGTACAGTACTTTGGCTAGTAACCTCTTTATGCTAAGCAAGAGTTTTCTGTAAGTTTGTGTGCTTATGTGCTTTATGACATTAGGCCCATATGCAAGCAAAGTATTTCCATGCGTAGCAGAAATTGGGTCATGCACTTCACTGTAAAAAATACTGATTGAAATGTCAGGAAAAAATGTTAATCTAAACTGACAAATTGCCCACAAAGTTTGTAAAATCATTACAACAATCCAGCGTCTTTCTTGTTGCTTTTGACAACCATAACAAATTCAACAAACTCATGGACAACTTTCTGTACTTTAGCACAAAATTCTTGGAAAGAACAGAATTGGTAATGGTTTACAAAAGAATAATTAGAACTCCAATTGAAAAATTTCATTAGTAAAGTCAACCCTTCAGAGAATTTAGCGCGAAAACTATTAATAAAACAGCATTTCAGAACTCAAAATATAAACCTTGCTTATTTTGAATGCCTCAAACATGGCAACCAAAACAAGCATGATCATAAATGTACACACATTCCTTTTAAAACAGAAGATTCTTCTTCATTCCAAATTTGATGAAATCTTCACAGATGATTTTGGGGTTGAACAAAGAAAAATTGACTAGAGTCATTTCAAAATGCATCTCTCTCAAGTGTAAACTGATCCAAATATTAGAACTTGGCTGAGCAGAATCAATTGCTTGACATTTTTGTTCACAGAGTAAAAACATTACCAGGGAACCAATGAGAAAATACATCACATGGCATTTTAGCTGGTAAACTGTCCCTGCCTAGTGAATCTGGTTAATGCTAATTCATTATTTAAGGTAAGAAAAATTGTTGCCACTCGTAAAATTTTCTATTATTCAATAAAACATTGTCTTGTAGCAGTAGCCAAACAATAATAATATTGTTGTTTCATAAATTGCTATAGTTACTTTATATACACTAATCGTACCTTGTTATTTAGAGGTACCCTTTTAATTATATTTGTGCTTTTGACTTCTGGAATATTTCTGGATACAACGGTTTGATAAGACTTAACTACATGTGTTCCTAGCTCTTTAGAGACAAATTTACGGCATTACAAGTCACAACACATCTTCAAACAAGTACAACGGTTTGAGTTCATACAGAAATAAGTAGGTCATTTTGTATTGACCCAATTCTCAAGAGGTAATGACCCCAGAGGAATCTTAGGTTGCAACTATTTTGGAAATCAGATTCCAATGTGTTATTATGGAGTGAGCAATACTAGCTGACCCACAGGTGCAGTCAGAAACTCACTCACATCAGATTATTACAAGTAAAGTGACTACCAAAACAGCAGACCATGGGCAGACAGACTAGCTATGTCTATCATTGCAATAGGTCTATCCTAATTGGTGAGTTATTGCATCACAATGTGTGTGTATCTGCCGCACGCGCCTGGCTCCAAAGCTGGTGTTTGTTTGTGTGTAATTTAGCAAAAGAAATCAAGTTTTATTGTTCACAAACATTTCTTATGACAAAAAGTTTTAACTCTTAGTTTAAGAAGAACCAAACATGGTTCAAACATTTTCACTTCCATGGTGATTGGGCACCATACCAAATCAAATGTGTTTTCTGTCAAAGTCAAGCTATGTTTTCTTGAATAAATTATCAAAGAACAACGAGTTTAATGCAAACCAATGCCAATGGGTTTCTGGTTGTTATTATTGGGCCAATCTGTGTGGGCTTGGCTTACACTGGAATAACGTCACATTTATGAACGGGATAGACAATGTCACCAGTGACATCACATGTTTACAAAAGAGCAACAAAGCCTGGATTTCCAGCAGGCACATAAATAGCACAATAGTTACAAAAAACTAATACATAGAATCATACATCTTATGCAGATTGTAAGTGAATCTGATCATGTTTTATTGATACTAAGGCAATAGGCACATTGCATTATCAAAACTAGTACATTTTTTATTTTTCACAATTCTCGATTCGATGTATAGATTATGATTCCTGTCCTATCCTGACGACCGATGTAACATGAATGGGCAAGACTAATCACAAATATATCATCAAAAAAATATCATTGTCAAACTGAACTGTATTTAAGTATTTAAGACTTATTTGCATAATATCAAGTTTAGACCCCAAATCTGTGAACCATTTTAAGTTTGCTTTTAACTTTTGCAAATGAATCGGGGAGGTTACAATAGACCTTTAATGCATGTCGTCATGCCGCCATCTTAAAGTGGTAAAAATGAACAGCCAAATTGGAAATACCACCATATGTGTGCGTTGCACAAAATTTGCCAATGAGCAGCCTTATCTAGACCTAGGGGGCGCTTGGACATATGCCTTGGGTAAAAATTTACAAATCTTGAAATGAACATGTTCTAATCTTTAAAAAGTTCAGCCATGCATGACTCCAAAATGACAAAAAGAAACCAATCTCTGCACGTTTCAGCGAAACTTATTGTATGTATCCCTGAAAGGAAAGAGAATAGGTAACCAGACCCTTGATAAATGTGTATAGAGATAACCAACTGGTAATTGATTTCAGTTTTAACTTACGCTTTCTGGGACAAAAGAAGGAACTGTATGGTGGGATGAATTCCTGGGTTGTTTGATTCAGGAAAGCTTTGTGTTGATCAAGTCAGTTGGAGGTCAGTCAGATCAGTAGATTCTGAATGTATTGTCAAATCTCTTTACAGTTCGTTGTAAGTTTTCTTATTCATTGTCCATTCTATAAAGATGGGATTTAACACTGTAAGGTATACCAGTGGATATATCTAGGCACTATTTCATGCAGCTGTTTAGCAGAAGACTAAATTAAGTTACCACCAGTACCAACCAAAATACAGTACATTTACCAATGTTCATGTGTCTGGTAACCTACTCATTTCTTGCTTAGCAAAGGAATTTGCAAAGCAGAATTTTATGCTTTATGAAATTGAGCCCTGATCACATGTCCTTTTTCAACTAATGTAGTAGGAGCGAGATTTTGAGCTAATTTGACTAATATCGATCTGTTTGGGTGACTTCAGTCATGAAGTAGGGCCACATCACTGCAACTGATAGCCTGGGGCTTATAGCCAAAAATGATCCACAATATTTTAAATGATTTAGTTGCGAAATGTGCAGCTAGTGATTATTGCGTGGCGTTGTACAGTAATTTATATGTGCGGTACATACACGTATTGCTACATAGTTTGGTTAGAATTTGGTAGCGGCCATACATATCAGTGTGCTCAAATCAACTGCTCATCAAATCAGTGATATATGGCCATGTTTGAGTCTGGTATCATTATAAATACTCTGCAATCATCTGTATCCCTATATACAGTAGCTTCTTCCCCTTAATTTACATATTTCTTAATACTTCCATATCTTTCATTCCATAGGAATAAAGCAATTACAATCTACACATTACATAAACACTGACAATATTAATAAACCCAAATTCCCAGCATCTTCTCTTTATCCAGAGACTTTCCAAGGACTAAGGATGTCTTTTATTTCAGAGGAGTTTATTTGGTCTGACACCAACCAATGATTAGCAGGAAAGAAAACTGAACATCATGTATTATGACCCAAACCTTCCTTACTTGTCCATTACCCTCCAGTCAGTGGGAACTCAGTGGGAACTCAGTGGGAACTCAGTGGGAACTCAGTGGGAACTCAGTGGGATCTCAGTGGGAACTCAGTGGGAACTCCACACTCTATTTGGCATGCCTGACTCTAGGCTACTACTCTAGGCTAGGATAGTGGGTGGTTTGGAGGTAGAGAACCGAAACCATCAAAGTCAGCCAAAAACCACCAAAAAGAAGGATTTGAGAGAATTGGGGGTTTTGATCAATGATACTAATATAATAATAAACAAAATTTATAGAAGCGCTTTTCAACACTCGAAGGGTGTCTCCAAGCGCTTCCAACATTATTACCCCTGGGCCTTGTCACTGGGCCTTAATTCACTCCTTAAACCATCTCAGCTTCCTTGGGAGTATACAGCCTGTGCACCATTAATATGTACTACTAAGCTAAATCAATTACAAGAACAATCTCTGCCCTAACAGGTATCCATTTACCCCTGGGTGGAGAGGAGCAATTATAGTTAAGTGTCTTGCTCAGGGACACAAGTGTTCCGACGGGACTCGAACCCACACTCTGCTGAACAGAAGCACAAGAGCTTGAGTTTGGTGCTCTTATCCGCTCGGTTACGATACTCTACAAGCCAATAGCTGTGTCAAAGGTCATTAAATGATTCTAAACAAGCTTTTGGCTAACGAGACTTTCAGGTTGCTCAGCAACATGAATTGTGAATCAGACTTTAGCCACCAACTACCAGACACATACTAGGTGGAGAAAGATTCTAAGAGTGCAACAATACTGTAATAGGGACATTCAGTTGACAAAGTGCATTTTGAGGAATAACCACATTTATATATACTTGGTCACCTGACATCTCTAAGGTCAACTCAGAGATTGTTCTGAGAGAGATCAACATTGTGATTATATACAAAACAATACAGAGCTTGAGTTCGGTGCTCTTATCCGCTCGGCCACGATACCCTACAAGCCAACAATAAACAATATATATATATAAAAATTGAGGAGTGGTGGCCCTAGCTTTCTAACCAAACTGATTTCTCTTTGTTTTTTTATTAGATCGTACAGGGACCTATTCCTTAATCACCTTGAATAAAGCCAAGCATGAGGGTTACCACGGTAAACGTTGCTGCGTTGACTGGAAACGCACGTAATAGAGAAGCCCCTAGTCCTTTAGCGAAGACTGTGATACCCTCACTATGATAACTCTTCTTGATCATGTCTATCGTACCAGTATACTGGCAGGACTGGGGACCTTCAATCCCATCTGCTTGAATTCTCGTCTTCATGACGTCAGCTGCAAACGACACGCACCATGAGATCATTCCGCTCAGTCCGCCCGCCATCAGCAGCCCACCGATACCAATCTCGTTATCTTTACTCACATCGGCGATCCTCCGACACAGTATATCGTATGACATGAAGTACGTCGCAAAGCCAGGGGTGTCCCGTAGTAGCGTCAAGGTGAATCCTCGATAGCAGCCTCGGATTCCCTCCTGGTGGTAAATCTTCCGTATGGCATCGATGGAGCCTTTGTAATGAGTCTTAGTCTGGTGCTGTTTATCCTCCCCGATCCCTTCCATTTGCATGCGTATCTTGGCTAGTTCCATGGGTCCTGCTATAACTGACTGGATAGAGCCAGACACAGCGCCACAACAGAAGTGACTAAATGGCGTTTGATTCTCAATCTGACGCATCATGTTACCCTGAACTCCAAAGACAATGGTATTGATAAAAGCCAGCCCTGCTAGGGGGGATGCCATACCCTTAAAGAACCCAAACATCTGTGAACAGAAAAACAGATAAGACCAGTATAAGCACAACAATCTCTTTCATCGTAGCAGCTTATTCTTAGCAACAGTTCTAAACAAGAACAATACAAGCATTTTATAATAAAAAAAAATGTAGTCTTAAATCCATCAAAGTTTAACAGTACGTTTTGTTTGCTTCTATTATTAGTACAAGGACCTACAGCACACATGATGTAGGCTTTAATGGACATTTTATGCTATATAATGGGTTTTGATACCTTTTGTAGGTCAAGTTTTTGACCATGAAATGAATCCCTGCTCATTGTGAATGAAGATGTGTGTAATATAATTTTCCTGTCAAAGTTTCAGCCTCATAAGTCATCAAGTTTTTGAGAAAAAGTAAAAAATCACAGAGCAATGTTTTTCGGGAGAATCGCGTAATGTTACACGTGCTTAATTTTTTTTTTAATTTCCTGACACAAACATTATTTACTAATTTCTCAAAAAATACAACACCCCTGCAAGTAATACTTTAGGGGAAGCTTTCTAACATCATTATCTTCAAAGCATGTAAGTTTAATGTAAATCTGTGGACATATGTGCTGAACTAAACGTACCCAAACCCTTTGATTTTCCAAAGAAAAAAATAGAAATCAGACCGAAGAAGGAAGATAATAAAGCCTGACACTCTGAGCCCAACACTTTGGGTAATGACCAAGATGCCTTACCGTGTTGGTATAGTTTGTTACAGATGGTGAGAGTGAAAACAGATCCCTGTTCATTACTCCAGGGAGCTAAGGTTAATTAAAATAGTCACCCTGAAAATATTGAGTACGGAAAATCTAACTTCAAATCAGTTGCTTTACACTAAGATGTGCTGCCTCTTAAAGCCATTGGACCCTTTCGGTACAGTAAAAAAAAAAAAAGTTTACAGATTTACAAATAATTTACAGGGTTTATAGAAGGTAATGGTGAAAGACTTCTCTTGAAATATTAGTCCATGAAATGCTTTACTTTTTGAGAAAACAGTAAAACAATATAAATTCTCGTTAACGAGAATTACGGATTTGTTATAAACACATGTCATGACACGGCGAAACGCGCGAAAACAGGAGTGGGTTTTCCCGTTATTTTCTCCCGACTCCGATGTCCGATTGAGCCTAAATTTCCACAGGATTGTTATTTTATATATAAGTTGTGATACACGAAGTGTGGGACTTGGACAATACTGTTTACCGAAAGTGTATAATGGCTTTAAGTTTATCATGTACAATGCACAGCTAATAGAAGAAACCAATGTCAGATAAGACTTAAGGTTGAGCATGGTGGAAAGTACCGAGTGAGTAAGGTTTGCTGTTGTAGTGGACACTGACCGAAACATTGAGCAAGGGTACAAACCGACTCTTCCCAGAGCCACTACTACACATGAAAGAGATTTTTACATGGTGTCACTGCGAACCTGACTAACTTAAACCAATGTTACTTACTGTTTCTTGCCTTGCAATTGTAACAAAGCAGTGAGCTACACCGTTGTAGCGTTTAGTGGCCAGCGTCTGTGCCTGTAGTCTAACCTGTAACAAATAAAGGAAAACAACTGTAAATTAGTGGTGTTTACTAAGTTGAAAAGCTGAGCTTAGAAAGAGGTTAAAGTACAGTTGTAGCATTTAGTGGCTAGCATCTGTGCCTGTACTGTAACCTGAAATGAATAAAGTAAAACAAATGTAAATCAGTGGTGTTTTAATTAATAGAACTAAGAAAAGCAGTTCAAGTTAAAGATCTTTTTAATATTAAAAAAATAATTTTTTAAATCCTTTCCACAAAATTGCGTAAATAATATTTTTAGTTTCAATCAAGTCTAACAATAAAGGAACATGTTGCCTTGGATAGGTCGAGTTGGTCTTTGAAAAGTGATTTGTAACCGTTTTATATAAAATGCATATGGGTAGAAAGATGTTTAAAAAGTAGAATACAATGATCCACACACATCTGCCTCGAAATTGCGTAGTTTTCCTTTTACTTTGAGAACTAACACAGTCGGTCATTTAAGGGAGTCAAAAATTTGACTCCCATAAATGGCCGACCGTGTTTGTCGACGAGGTAAAAGGAAAACCACGTAATTTCGAGTGATACTTGTGTGGATCACTTTATTCTACTTTTAAAATAATCTTTCTGATCATATGCATTCTATAACAAACGGTTAAAATACACTTGTCAAAGACCAACTCGACCGATCCAAGGCAACGTGTTCCTTTAAGTTACTTCATAACAAATTCAAAAACTTTAATTGTTCAAAGTTTACAAATCTCAATGGGAAAAACAGTTAAGCATTAATTAATATGATGTACAATGTAATGCTGACATAGTTAGCCCAAGCTTAACAAGGTCTGGGTAATTAAAGTCTTAACAACATTTTAAAATAACGATGGACATTTTATACAAGTGCTTACCAGAGTGAGGTTACCAACCAAACTGAGATGTCACTTATACAATTTGCGACTGGTACCCTGCTTTTGTTTTTAGCAAAAAAATGTCAGCAATATTTTGTGCAATTAAGCAGCTCTATGAAATAAGGCCCAGACATTGGGCAATGTTTCTTTCTTAAAACCATTTTAGCTCCCTGAGGAGTATGCAGCATCAATGCTGGTAAGAGTGTACTGATAAATCACAAGACACTGGACACCTTCAGTAATTGTCAAAGACCAGCCTTCTCACTTGGTGTATCTCAAGATATGTACAAAATAACAAACCTGTGAAAATTTGAACTCAATTGGTCGTCAAAGTTGCAAGATAATAATGGAAGGATAAACACCCGAATTCTCAAAATCAAATTCAAACATTTTTGAAATATATCTTGAAAACTACGTTACTTCAGAGGGAGCCGTTGCTCACAGTGTTTTATACTATCAACATCTCTCCATTGCTTGTTACCAAGTAAGTTTTTTATGCTAACAATTATTTTGAGTAATTACCAATAGTGCCTACTGCCTTCAAGTTACCATAAGTTTTACAGCATGGTTGTGGAAAGTTGACAGGGAGGTCATTTTACTATTGTCCCCATTGGATTTAATTTTGTCATTCTTCGGAAAAGTCACGGTGTTTCAACCAAAATAAGGCCAATGGAAACACGGCTTAAGATTTTAAGCATAAAATGAAGATGCACCTGGGGGGGGGGGCATATACCCCAAACCCAGTACCAAATGTATATTCATGGTAAAACAACAAAAGCAACTGGTGATTAACTACTTCAATTGACTTCTAGGGTACCTACATGCATGGAGATTGCATGTTGCAGGCTTACCATTAGTAGAGGGGTATATTTATATCCCAATTCATTCAGCTTTAACCCCTACCTCTGCCTAGGGTAGGGTCATGAATAGAGATTAACATTGAATAGTGCATTGATGAAATTCTAAACCCCAGCTACACCCTTAGTACATGACACTCCACAAACAGAAGGTTGTGTATCAACAAATTCCTCCTTGTACAAATGAACACCCATGAGGACTGAATGGTAGCAAAAGATTTTACTTTCCGATCTTTTGGTTCAACTTTTTTTAGAGAGACGAAACAGAATTTGAGCATAATCTCTGTTGGGTTTTCAAAGTAGAGTTGTTTGTTGGGTACAAATGGTAGAATTGTGGGTGTGATTGAAGTTGTAGTAGAAAAATTCCTGGAGAGTGGGCAGCAGTCTCCATTCGGTGTTATGACAAAACAAACTAAACCTTGAGGGAGTTACAATGATGTATGAATGGAATTCTTGTGACTTGGGCACAAGTTGGGCACAAGCTAATACTTGCAAGAAATTCAAAGAAAGATCTTTCAAGAAAATCCTAAAAACAGCAAAAGAAATCCGGTAGTAAATGAATTTAATTGTTCCAAGTGTAACATCCCCCCCCCCAATCCAAACAAAAGTTCAATCTAAAATACTGCAATTAGTGAGAACATTCTACAAATCTTATTTGATTGGCTTTTTATTCTTCTTCTTTTTGCAGAGTGATTTGAGAGCGAAGGATCCCGCTTAAATCCAATCTCTGGATACAGAGTTACTTCATTAGTTCTTTATTACTCATAAATGTTTGAATGTTAGATTCATTATATTCAAAATAGACAGATATGTTTGGCAGGGTGCCATCTTAATGTAACAAACAACCTTCAGGTTCAAGAAACTTCCATTTTGCGCAAATATAGAAGGGGGTCCTCTCCCCCAAACCATCATTCATTCCTGACAAGAATAATCGAACAAACAGATGTGCTTCTAATCTTGCTAGTTCCTAGGATATAAAATCAAGTCTCTGCTTACCATAAATTCTGCCCTTACAGTGCCCTAGAAAGTCTGTGATTCAATTGGCAGTAAGCGCAGAATATAACGGTAAGCAGAGCCAAAAAACTGGGCCCAGGTTCCACTTTTAGATCATTGCTAAGCACCCAAAGCTCTTAACCACAAACACCCACCTTAGATTGGGGCCATTTGTTGACGAAACCATGGGAGAGGCCTTTTAAATCCATCACAATCAGTGTTGTTGAAATTTAACCAGTGTAGTGATCACTTTGTAACATGAATTTAAGGGAATCAATGTGTGGTGAAGAGGTTTTCAACTAGTGGTTAAATCCCTACAAGGCCTGGTTCTTGATAATTTTACCGAGACAAAGTCGAGGTAAATTATCAAGAACCAGGCCTCGGCGGATTTAAACCACTAGTTGAAAACCGATTCAACACACTTTGATTCCCATTCATAAATACCTTTTTCGGTCAAAAACATCAACACTTTTTAGTCAAAAAGTTAAATAAATGCAAAAATTATAATTGTTCAATGATTTCTTTCAACACAACACCCCTCCAGCTACGAAATGGTAAAGCCCTGCGCCGCCCTCGGGTAAACAACTCCTTATAAGGGAATGCTGTGCGCGTCGCACGTTTTGCGTGATGTGGCACAACTGTTTCAGCCTTTGCTCTCGACCAATAGGAATGAAGAAACTGTCTTATAAGAACAGGTGCAAGCTCGCATGTCACGCCTGTGTTTCAACACTTTTTACTGGTCATAAACAAAGGTTTATACACACCCACGTGACACGCTCTCCACCAATAGGAATAGCGAAACTGTCTGAGTTATTAATGAATACAGTATTTAAAAGTTTACCGTGAAACCTAATACGAGTTCAGCTTTAGGTTGTATTCATACAGTGCATTATTTAGGGTCGTTTATTTTATTTCGTACAACGTCCAACAGTGCAAGCACCAATTATAGGATAGATACAAACAAATTAATTTGGAAATTTAAACACACAAAAAGATTTTTGTAAACGAACGTGGGATACCTAAGGGAAGGTGTAAACAAATTCAGTTTGTCCGATTTGATGGGATAATTTCCATGTTTTTCCATTTAAATGCAGAAAGTTTATATTTTGCTTACACTCAATTGTGTCCTCAAATTACATCTCTGTACATTATTTTCTGTGATAAATGTTGTAACAATAATAAACAGACTGAACAAACATTTTCATTAGTGTGTCAATTGCACAGTTATGATGCAGACTTTTTTTTTTTTTTAAGGGCCCAAGCTTGGGCTTGTTTTTTTCACGAAAAAAGATAAAAGGAAACTTGGCCAAAAGTGCCCCATAGAAAAAAGGTGCCCCCTTGTGCCCCTCTAAAATGTTGCCCTACCCCTAATGTCTCGTAGATGACTCCATTCTGATATTTGCTTTGCAAGTAAATTTATCGACCTGGCCCTGTTTCGTGGAGAGTTTCAAAATAACCCTGTCAACACGGTCGTCTTAACAGTGGCCCCAAAACCATTTGGACCCCTGCAAACTTAAGCTCAAAGCATGGGAGATTTGGAGTCATTTGTTTTTTCAGCTTCAAGTGAAAGGTGCCACTGTCCCTCGAAACTTATTTTTCCTTTTTACTGGGCAAAATGCCTTGAGGATTTTCAAGCTATTAGTGATTTTTTTTTTCATTTAGCTCTTGTGAACTCTTCACCTATGATTTTCTTTGTCCATCATCGAATTTACAGCCAGGGAATGTTTGTCCTTTATTTGTTTTGTGGGGTTTGGGGTGTTTCGAGATTTCAGCTGTACGGACACAGATTTCAAGACAACAAAATTTGAAGAAGTTATCAAACATTGTCTGTATGGATGTGGAATTGTAGAAACTGGTTTAAAGTGGATACATCAACATCAATTTGGCAAAATGACTCTAGAATGCTTACCTGACTTATAGGTATGTGTTTAAATCATAATGAGGCATAATTAAGACATAACTTTTATCTTTACCAGTTTCAAACAATTTTATCAAAAATAATCAAGCATAAAGGATTGAGGCAGCAGGGATCCTACATAAACTCATATTGGTTGATTTTAGAGGATTGCGGCAGTTGGGTTCCTGCATTAACTCATATCAGTGAGTTGATTTTGAAGGATTGAAGCAGTAGGCATCCCACATGTACATAAACTGATATCAGTTGATTTTGAAAGATTTGAGGCAGTTGTCTGTTATTCTTTTCAAGGGATTAGGGTTTGTTCTTTTTAACAGTCTCGTGATGGAGTTGGTTCCTTCCCATTCTAAAGACACCGGATGCAACTCTACCTAGCATTGTATGTTAATTTGGACAATCCACCAGTCTAGCCTATGGGCATTTCTTAAGTGTTAATGGAAAGGAAAGGCGTTTTTTCTTTCATTTCAGCATTTCGAAAGGTTAAGAGTTTGCGATGTGGTTTATTGAGGGAGAACCTCACATAAGTCCAAGGTTCAGATTGTATGCTGATTTAGATCTTCGAAACGTAAAGCAAAATATCAATAACAGGAAATATGATGATATGACCAGGGCTGGCATGAATTTTAGAAACTTAAACTCTACAGTTCCAAGGAGTAACATTTCAAAAGATTGTGCTGTGGTTTTCTTAACTCTTTGCAAAAGTTCTGCATGTATTGTGATGTAGATGCTTGAAACCAAAAGCAAGACATCAAAAATAGGAAAAAGGCCGATATGACCAGAGCTGGCATGAATTTTAGAAACTTAAACTCTACAGTTCCAAGGAGTAACATTTCAAAAGATTGTGCTGTGGTTTTCTTAACTCTTTGCAAAAGTTCCGCATGTATTGTGATGTAGATGCTTGAAACCAAAAGCAAGACATCAAAAATAGGAAATAGGACGATATGACCAGAGCTGGCATGAATTTTAGAAACTTAAACTCTACAGTTCCAAGGAGTAACATTTCAAAAGATTGTGCTGTGGTTTTCTTAACTCTTTGCAAAAGTTCTGCATGTATTGTGATGTAGATGCTTGAAACCAAAAGCAAGACATCAAAAATAGGAAATAGGACGATATGACCAGAGCTGGCATGAATTTTAGAAACTTAAACTCTACAGTTCCAAGGAGTAACATTTCAAAAGATTGTGCTGTGGTTTTCTTAACTCTTTGCAAAAGTTCTGCATGTATTGTGATGTAGATGCTTGAAACCAAAAGCAAGACACCAAAAATAGGAAATATGATGAAATATGCACGACAGGAATGAATTTTGCAAGATTAAACTCTCAGGTTCAGTAGATATGTTTCAGTGAACTTACAGAAAAAGCAAATTGTTGGAAATGATGCTTGACAAATAAGTAAAGGAGAAGCAAATATGCAAGGATTGCAAAAGCTCAGAGAGATTCAGTGATTGAGTTCATTAGAATATGGGCTTCTTGGGGAACTACGAAAAGTCAAATTGTGGGGCAGGCCTGTTATTACACGGGAAGCCATAATCAAACTTGTTTAAATATGCTGAGGATAAAATTAAACCGTTTGTAAAAAAAAGGTTTTGTATCATTACAGTAAGCTTTTCAAAAAGATATAAAGAATTTTTTCAACTCAGAAATGAATGCCTCGATCATTAAGGTTTATTGTTCATAAAATCAGAAGAAGTAATTTTTTAAACAATTGAATGCATTTCAATAGAATGTTGTTCGTGCTATATTAAAACTTTTAAGTTTAATTTAAATAGGTATGCTCATATCCAGCTCTCATCTTCTCTATACAGCGCTGTCATGCACTCCAAGTTTCAAAAGCATAACAAAAACGTTTTTATTCTGTGTGTCCAGATGAGTCGTCTTCATCAAAATGTTGTCAGAATAAAAACCTCATGGCTGACTTGAAGATTTCTATGTTTCTTTTAAATAAAATGCTGCTTTGGCTGTGTGTGTGAGTGCGTATGTAGGCGTGAATGGGAGTTGTAATACAAAGGAAACCTTTTGTTAAGAGCCATTCAGCCATGGTATATCAGAAGTATTTACTCCAAAGCATATTTTGCAGTAAAAGAATAGGTTTATTCATACAGAATTCAGAAGATGCTTTTACTGAATGCTTCTACTTGGAAGTTCATGCTTTTACTTTTTGCTAGTACTTGTCAGTAAATACTACTTTTTATTCATACGACCCATTATGTTGACAAAGATATTCAAAGCAAAGAGCAATGTATCTTATACCATACAGTGCTTGAAAAATGTGCGATTAAAAGAATCTCGTAGTGGAGTAGCAGTTAAAAACGTTACTTTACTAGTTTTGGCTTTCTCGTGGAAATACCTGCACAAAAGTTCTTATTGTATGGTGGCTTAGTTGCACTTATTTGTGTTTGGTTCATAAATGTTTATCCCTCAAAAAAAGTCAGCACCCCAAAGCATTTCAAAACCAATGCAATGAGACTTTCAAAGAAAACTGATCAAAAAAGTACAAAGGTCATATGTTCAGTGTTCGCTCGCCTGAAAAGGTTTATTATGAATATACCCTAAGGCCGCTGGTTGCATCTATAAATAGCAAACCCCAACAGTTTTTGAAACTGCACAACTTGCTCAACTTGCACAAATTGCAGGCTGATGTGCCAAGAAATGTATATAAAACTTACTGGTAGGGCCTTAGCTTTTGATCCAAACTGGACCTTCATCAAAGGCATTACTTGAGACCAAATCCACAAAAATCCTAAAATAAAACCATTTAAAACCCTTCAGATTGCATAGTAGAGCTTTGTAAACCAACCAGAAACATCAAGAAAACTAATAATTTTGAGAAGCTCATTTGGATTTAGAGTGCTTCAGCAAAACTTGCATACTTGGGGTCCAGACTGCCCCCCTTGCATGCCTTGGTTAAGAAGAGAATCTTTGAGACAAGCCATGAGAATTGATCAGAAGGCCTAAGGTTACTGCCTTCTAAAAACCACCTGTTTGAAAATGTCAATAGTGTTGTCCCTTGAGGGGGGGATCGTTTACAGTGTATATCAACATAAATGTCCTCTGCCATTTAAAAACGCATGTTGGTTTACAAGATTAATTACCACCCAGTCTTATTAGGTCATTAATGAAACAAAAAATCACTGACTTTAAATCTTCAACAAACCTGTAAAAAACTTCATAAATTTTATTGACAAAGAAACCCTCTTCTGTTTCGTTTAGAGATGTTTACGTACATTCCTATGAGGGCTAATTTTGATAGCTGCAATTTAAATAATCAAAAGTGATTTGGAGAGGTGGGATCTTGAAATGATTTTTCCTTGATTTTGACAGCATTTGTAATAGTCATTATTACAGGTATGAACTTAATAATCAGTGAGCTTTCAAGTTTGAACTAACCATCCCGTTTTTTCCAAAATGGTTGACTAGTACCTTTAAGTACAAAAACATTTAATGATTGGCTCGCCTGTACTTCTTTACGAAACTTCTCAACATCATGCTATTCATGATTGACAGGTATCTTTGTACAGAAATGGAAACCCTGCTGTTTTATTTCCGCAAGGAATATTAAATTTTGATTGGTCTTTGAATTAAATGGCACGTTTTTACAAACAGTTTTTCAGAGACATGCTACGAAAAATAACACAAACTTCACTGCTTTCTCCAAACTTTGAAATGGCCACGAAAAAATACGACAAGTTTCGCTGCTTCCTCAAAACTTTGATTGGCTCTTTTGCTCTTCTCGGTTTGTAATCCTAACAGATAAAAACAATCTTGAGAACCTTTAGTGGAATACAAGATGGCCTTTAAAGGTTAAGAAAACACTTCTTGAACACTGTCATACCAAACAGAAAAAGGCAAGTATTGGCTTCTGGAAGAGTATTGTCAAAAAAAATTCAAACTATGTACATTGGTGGGTTTTGGTGACAACTTAATGGTAAAGTTGTCACTAAAATCAAAACCCATAATTTGGAAGAAAACGCAGCCAGTTTAAATAAATATTTTAGTTGTTTGTTTTGTACATTTCCAGCATCACGACCAATAATAATCAAACCTACATACCATGTAGGCGAAAATATTAGGCATACTTGAAAAAACACCAGTAAAGTAGGTAGATCATTTCCACTCTACCAATTTGTGACCATGATATTGTGGTGTGAACTCAAAGCACAGTTGGTTGTCTGATTTGTCAAAAGGGCATTTTTTTTTAATATATTGTGTTCTTAACCTTACTTAAGCACGATGATACTATTTGCTCGAGCATGTTAACTTATTTCAAGTGAAAGAAATAACTTGGTTGAAATCTAACAAGATTGTAAGAGAAGAAATCGAGCGGAAAACGCAAAAACTGCACGTGGAATTTGAGCATGGGAGATACACAGCAAGGAAGGTGGTTGTTGGTGTTAAATCTACCAAGGAAATCACAACTTAAATGATTTGGGAATCTATTTTACAAGCTTCTCTATTCAAATGAAGATCAGTCTCGTGATATGACCAGAGCAATCTAGTCTAAATATTCAGACCTATTAAGAACTCACTCCATAGCAGTGAAGTTCGTAACGAGAAGTCACCTTGATTCATTAAGCGATAGTAGTAGTCCTGGCAGATTTCATGCCTTCAAACAAGTAGCGGTTATAAAGCAGGACAGTTCTTTTCAGAACTGAGAAGTCTTTCGAATGAAAAAAAACTACTCCACGGTAGTAAAGAAGTCTCCCGAAATCAGTAGAATATTTCAAAGAGCATAGTCTACCAAGCAAGGTGTTACCACAATTCAAATATACAAGATCATCTTTACCATTCAACCACTGAGCTTCCCCAGTGAACACAAGATCTTTTTCAGAATGATTCCTAATTGTCATGTAACAGCTGAACTTTCAAAGAAAATTATATAGTTTGTTTGATAAGTCTAAACCAAGACTTTAGCCGAGAGACAATTTGAAAAATAGGTAAGCAGAATCTGGAGAACAAATTGCTTGCAGTAATTTAACAGTCAGAAATAAGTTAACACAGGGGCCAGATGTTTGAAAAAAAACACCTAAATAAGCTGTAAATTGAAAATCAAACACAAGTTCAGACCGACAAAAAAAAAACCAGGGCATTCAAATTGCGACTTACTGTACTTTGAGATTAATGATAACAATAGAGTGTCAAAATTCACATAAGAATGTATGTCCACAAGCCATCCAGAAATAGCCTACTGGCTAAAACACAATAGTCTTAACAATACCTTGACTGTATCGAACGGTTGCCCAACAAGTACACCAGCCGCACCTAAGGAAAACAGAAAAAAAGAAGAATATAAAAGAGAATAAGTTCAAGTTTGTCAGTCAAGTTTAAAGTGAACCTTGTTCTGAACAGCTGTATTGATTGAGGCTTGCAGGGGCACCTGTGTAATAGTACACCAAGTCAACAAACTGTACTTTTACTGGACAACCCACAGCGCTACACAGAATACACCATCAATGTACTGAAGGTATTCAACTGGAATTTCTTCAACTAAAGCCACTTTTTCAGACACCTCGTGTCACAAATCAAAGAAAACATTCCTGGGTTGAACAGCTGATGTGGGGAAACTCTCAACAATCTACTATGGTGGGGTGGGTTGTTGCTTTGTGATTCGATGCAGTTTCAGTTTGTAATTACAAAGCTCCACAATCATGCAATACGTATATTGTACAAATCATTGTATTTATAGTGACCAATAAATAATGTACATGTACAGCACATGTACATGCACTATGGGCCCTTTTCAAAACCACGGCATCGGCTTTGGATTTGACTTGCGGCTCCGTTCTCTCGTCTGAAGCCCTGAGCACGTATACACAAAGCGTTTTCGCATATATGCGCATATGCTAGCCTGCATTGTGACAACGTCTGGTATTCTGTGTACAGGCATGCAACTGCCCGTTGAAAAAAAAGAGGAAAATTTTCAAAGGCACAACGCAAGTGCGGAGCGAGGCAGCCGAAACGCCACGGGACATGATACCCACAATGATACCCTAGAAAATGTTGAGGTTTATCATGCTCTTAGGTGCATTTTTAGCATGTACTAGGCTTATTTTACATGATTGTAGCTGTACACTGTTAATGCCAGGCATATATTAGGAAACGCGGAAGAGTTGCATGCCTGTGTGTAGTACACATTATAGAGATTTGGTCCTTTCTTTATGGTACACACATTCTCTTAGTTCTGTACATTTGTGTGCTACCTTACAACACCAATGCATTTGAATGGTTCAACATTTTCAGTCAACTTGCTCAAAAGCAAATACCAAGGTAAGAAGGTTTGTACGTTATTACTGACCTCTGGCACAAACAGCACCCACGCCAAGTCTTGCAAGTTTGGGACCCAACCCATTAAGCGGGTAAATGCTGCGTTAATTAAAATTCGCATACAAAATTATACAACTGTAACAAAAAGGGACACCGACTCCAAAAATGGCACAACCCAAAATTATTGTGACGATGACGCCATGTGAATTGAGTAAATCAGGTCCACCCTCCTAAAATTTAATGCCACCCTAAATATGAATTGGTTGCCTGCCAAAATAATTGACCACCCTGCCTACAATTTGACAAATAGCGGATGGAAGCGGGTGGAGGGGGTGGAGGGGAGGGAGGGGGTTCCTGAACAGAACACCCCCTTGCAATAGTCATGTCCATCAGCATTAGGATTGACAGACATCACAATCTCCAATGACGTCATACCAACGGGTACATGTCCAATTATATAAACGACAAACCACCCTCTGGAGAACGCTGAGTACAATGTCTATGGCAAATTTTGGCTTTAATACAATATTGAGATACCGATATGACTATTTCATGTTTTTATCATCTCTGTCTTGATCCTTGTGTGCATCAGCAATAATGAATACAGAGTCCTGTAACACTTACAAGGGATCAGACTATTTACCTTCCAGACTCACTTTGATTACATTGATTTGAATTCAGGAAAAACAAAATGATTTCAATACGATAAGGACCTTGATGACGTTGGTGAATACATAACGCCGGAAAATGTCAGCAAAATAATCTCTTGAGTAGTGTGTCGTTCTGAGTAGAACTAGTGGGTTGACTTGACATTTGAAAAGTATTATTCATCTTATCCTTAGAACACCCTCGACTCAGGTTAAACTCTAAGTGGGGCCTAAGGAGCAAGATTTCAGCCCGTATTTGGGAAAAGAAGTGCACAGATTTGCTGTAAACTGATTTAAAAAGAGGGGCCACAAACCAATGAGAATTTTTAAAAAGGGCATATTTCTTTTAAGGGGAAGGTATACGTTTGGTAATCAATCTAAACAGCTTTTGAAAGTAGTACTATCCATTTTGAGAAACAATTTACTTTTAGATAGTGCGGTTACATAAAAATATCAGTTTTCATGCCCCAAAATATGAATCTGAGAAGCAGTATAGTCAGTTACAATTCAGTCTTGAAGTTGTAGGGACAAACAAATTTTAATTTCAAAGTACATGTAAAAGATTGCGCCTTCAAAAAAAGAATGAGGATGGGACTATTTAACTGATGATTTTTTTTTTAACGACAAGGTGAGCTCTGTGCTTATGACCAGAAACTAATTAATGATTATGCCTGAAAATAATGTTCCAAAAGTGCAGGTGTTGAGTCAGACAACATTTGTCATCACACAATTCAGAGGTATTTAAATGCCTTCTCAGACATGCAACCCTTTGATAAATTCAAATGCTTGCGATACAATCTTGCGATACAATCTTGCGAAACAATCTTGCGATACACTCTTGCGATACACTCTTGCGATACACTCTTGCGATACACTCTTGCGATACACTCTTGCGATACACTCTTGCGATACACTCTTGCGATACACTCTTGCAATACAATCTTGCGATACAATCTTGCGATACAATCTTGCGATACTATCTACAGCTTACCTCCTACACATCCAGCTATAAAATCTGATGCCATTATCCAGCTTGATGATAACCCATTCTGCTTCTCCTCAGGAACAATGACATCTTCAGGTGTTGGCCTGTCTACAGCAGCAGCCACCCCAGTGGGGGTCGGCAAGGCTAAAGCACCCACTGCTCCTTTGCTTGGTGGAGCATCCATCGTGTGACCCTCGTCCAGAGTTGTCTTCTGTAACTGGGCCATGAACCCAGTGGGTAACACCCAGTGGGTAGAGGAGGCTCAAGTTGTAGACACACCTATGTGGCCGTTAGCTATCTGCTTTGTTGGCCACAAAACGTCTTCATGACTCCTGGGATGTACCTTAGTCTGATGAGGCTTGGGCCTCCTCTTAATTGAAAGTTTAGGAAAGATGCAAAGCTTTCACGTGTTGTCATAGTGATGCAGATAAATTGTTTCTGAAAGGAAAAGAATAAGGGAAGAATGAAAGACGGATCACAAGTATAACTCTAAAACCACTGGACCACTGGTAGGAATCAAGCAATTTAAACTTTGTAAGATGGCCCAAAACTAAACTGCGCCAATAAAGTATCTAAACACTTACAAATGGTCAGATATATCGGAACCTGAAATAGTATGCCAAAAAATAATTATTCATTTCTATTCACCGTTAATTTCTGCACACTTTGACACATCTTGTGTTGCGCTACGATGTTGTTTAGTGGATTTATGGACACTTGAGTGGCTTAAGGTCGAATTTCAAAAGTTGCAAAAGCCCCCATTCAAGCTAAATCGTTGTATTGTGACGAGTAAGATCAGCGTTTCTTTTGCCCGCCCTTAATAAATGATTTGTTTGTCGCGTTTTGGATAAATCGGTTGCGATGAACATCAGCAATAATTGTCAGTAACCAAGCAAAGGGGTCAAAGATGGGAGGTATACAACAAAATGGGTTAAGAGCCAGAATCCCTGATTATGGTTAGACAGGGAAAGGTGTTTCAAGATAACAGGAAAGATGGCTCAACTGACCAAACAGGAAAGAGGACGGATCGTTGGTTTGATTGAAGCCGGTATGTCGATTCGAGCTGCAGCTCATCAAGTTGGAACGTCACCAGCGACGGTCAGTAAAATGGTGGAATGGCTACCAAGCTCAGGGAAATGTGGACAACCTGCCAAGGAGTGGCCGCCCGAGTGTGACTTCTGCAGCAGAAGAAAGTGAACAAGTCCATCAAGCCTGACACCACTCTCGAGGGATTGCGACGCATCCTGATCAGGAAATGGCAGGGGATTGACCAGGGACAGATCAGATGTCTCGTTTGGAGTATGAGAAGACGACTCCTTGCCGTTAACAGTGATGGAGGACACACCAAGTATTGAGGACAGGATATCAGCAGTTTTAGAGTTAAAGATACGGCCATAAATTTCATGGTCAAGTAAACGAAACGAGTTTGTGTCTTTTGTCTTGATTTTGTCTGTGTGTGAGGCTTGTGTGAGTTCCCTTCTGGAATTGGGGTGAATAGGGGCTTTTGCAACTTTTGAAATTCGACCTTAAGCCACTCAAGTGCCCATAAATCCACCCAACAACATCGTAGCGCAACATAAGATGTGTCAAAATGTGCAGAAATTAACGGTGAATAGAAATGAATAATTATTCTTTGGCATACTAATTCAGGTTCCGATAAATCTGACTATTTGTAAGTGTTTAGATACTTTATTGGCGCAGTTTATTTAAGTCATGCAGTCTAGTGATCACTAAAACACATATTTTCAAAAAGCTACTTATATTACACTGTGGCATCTAGTCTTAACTGATTTATGTAGGCTGGCAAAGCACCATTAGATGGGTGTTCTCTGCAAAGACAATAAAAATTGGAATACACACAAGAAAGGCATATTTGCATCCGGAAAACATGCAACCACTTGGTTCCACCATGGAGGTAGAAATAGATAGTGTTTCACCAATTTATCAGTTGTGTGCATTTCTGATACAGTGCATTATCAGTAGGCCTAATTATCAGTGCACAGTGGCTGTCGTAAATCAGCCATGCACAATGACATCATATCAACAATCAGAAGATTGTAAAATTTGTAGCATGAAGACCATTTGTCACAAGAAAAAGGGCTTTAGAAAAACACATTAATCTTACTAGAAGATTTAAACAGCAAGGGAATTGGAAGGGATGTATACATGTTGGGCGCGATCGACCAATTGCGCTGATTGATCAATAGCGCCCAACATGTTGACTGCATCCCCCAACCCAAGCACTCCATGCACCAACCAACCCTATATAATACAGTCCTGGGGAGGCCTCGGGCTTTGTCAGCCCCTGGCCTGGTGCACTTTCACACTGTTTCCCTATTATGGGGTTTCAGCTGCATGTTTCAACACCGCCCAAGGGTTTTACCGCTTGCCCCTACTCCAGAGCAGGGTAGTCCCTTGGGTATGACCATTTGCAAGGGTAGATCAGGGGTAAAGCGATCATCATTTGAAAAGATATATGTACATACGTTTACTTTTATTCTATGTTGCAATACAAAGTGTAGTATAATAGGTCATTAGAGTGCTAATGGTCAAAATAATAGTAAATAAAAGTGATAAAAAGGTGAACTTTAAACAAATTGCAACATCTAGGTCCATGAAGAAGCACAGCTTTTGTTCCCCAGCCTATGAACGGACAGACATTTATGTATGTCCGTCTTTTTAACGTTAAAATACAGGACAAAAGGCTGTGTGTAACCCTGGGAAAGAAAGCCAACTCCAGTCATGTATTTTTGATGTCAGTAATAAACCCCATTATGGACTCACTCTACCATCTCCATCTAAATACAACAGTGTGCTAAAAAAGCTACTGGGTAGGAGGAGTACACAGAGGGATATAAATAACTCCCACATTACCCATGGTAAATAATGACCTCTCAAGCTTAATAAAGAAAAAGTACCCACACGATGTTCAGCAAAAATAGCCAAATATTTCTCATTATCTTCCTGACCTTCTATCCAAATGTACACTCCATGAATTATTCATGATCCGTCTGGATTAACCTAATGTCTAAAGGATCTACTTAAACCTTGTCCCTTCGTTCATTGTGTTGCATGGATTGATGACTTTATGGTGATGGAGTAAAGAGAGACAGGTCTTTGAATAGTGCATCAAATTGATAGCTTTTGGAGTCTGGAAATACAATGTGTAAAAGAGCTCTAAAGAAACTACAGTCATGCAATGATACAAATGGCATACATAAATCACTTATTACCGTACATGTATGATGTTTACATAGTAACATGGTCCATCAACAAGCTATGAGATAACAATATGACTTTCACCTGACCTAAATTAGAGCTAGAAAACATGCACTTCTTTGTCAAACTAAATGGAAAGCGCAGCAGGTTGAGAGACGAATGAATGACCTGTCCCAGGGTAGTGCCTTTGCTCCTGTGCAACATTTACCCCTAAGACCAACTAGTGTCTCAAGGATCAATGAGCTTTGCAGCCAAGAGCACCAACAAAGACAACCTTACATCAGCCCTTCACCTACACAATCAACCAATTGAAGGAAAATCCTCCTAAGACCCAGGTACGCCTGTTCCACCCACGGAATCTTGAAGCTGGGAGGAAATCGTCCCTGATTTTGAACTGTGTCCACCTGGAACTTTTTTTGTATACCACGGCGTCAACTGGAACTTTCCCAAGATACCTTGGCTGAGAAGCTGCCCCTCCAAGCTAAAGCACAGCTACCCCCTGGACATGGGCACGACTGGAAAACAGGGAAGTCCCTCAGTAGACAATGTAAGGAGATGGGACGATGCATGACAAACATGAAGAAATGGAGATATACATGTATATACGGACAATGATAACACAGAACCCCAATCTATGCCACACCTTCTACGATGCCCAGCCCTTGAGGAGCAGTGCTCGCTCAACTTTACTACTTCTACGTAAAAAGTTATTCTGATTCGCTGTCACTACGATTACTGACGATTACACCATATGGTTTTCTACTTCGAAATGGTTAACGATGCTACCACGCTGCTTGTACGATAATGGCGTTCCCATGACAACTTTGTCTCGCTTATTGTTGTCCACGACCCAGCTACGCAAATTTGTTACATGTTCAGAATAAGCGTGGGGAGAGCTTGCAGCTTCCCGACCTAGGAGATCTCACCCGATCAAACCACCCTCATAGAGATCCTCCCACGTTTGGCCTACAATTGGTCTGCGTTTGGTCACGCTCTCGGCCACTTTTCCATCGTAGTAAACTGCTCACAAAAAGTAAGGAAACTTTTTTCAATCCAGTATATTTGTCATTATTTAATACTCTCTTTGTATATGATATATATCAATGCAAAGCTGAACTGTTCCTCTTTAAAATGATACCACATTTGCAACGATTACATGTTGCTCAACTTGACCACGCTAATAAGAACGAGACAAAGTCACAAATCAAATGTGCCAAAATTTGCAATTTGTGTTATGGGTGAACAATCAAATTGACACTGTAATTCAAACAAGCAAGACATTACTTACTGATCTTAATCCACTTTATTGAGACAAGAAGTTTGGTATAGAGCAAGACAACTTGGCTGATATTAATACACTTTATTGATACAAGAAGTTCAGTAACGAGTAGATGGTCCCACAGATGTTCCATGGGATTCAGGTCTGGACTGTTAGCGGGGCCAATCCACCCGGTGCACCCCAACATTGTTCAGGTAGTCAGTCACCAGTCGGGCTCGATGGGGCGAGCGTTGTCCTCTTGAAAGATGGCATTTGGTACAAGAGTCTGCAAGTATGGGACTGCATCCGGCTGTAGAATATCGTCTTGCAAATACCCATCAAACAAGGTGTTTTTCATGAGATGAGGGTTAATTGTGTCCGATGAGCTCACTGGTGCAAATCACTGTGTAAACCATTAATGGTTCTGAAAAGCTTGATTATTGAGCATTACCTATTGACCATTCACAGACAACGGTAATTTTGGCACATTTGATTTGTGACTTTGCCTCATTGTTATTCGTGTAGCCAAGTCCAGCAACATGTAATCATTGCAAATGTGGTATCATTTTAAAGAGGAAGAGTTCCGCTTTGCATTGATATATATCATATACAAAACGAGTATTAAATAATAACAAATATACTGGATTGAAAAAAGTTTCCTTACTTTTTGTGAGCAGTTTAGAAGCAACAACTATGTGTGAACGGGGTATAACAGTGGTACCCTGGCCAAATGTTAGTTAAAACACTTGGACAGTAGAAAGAAAATTGTTGTCTACTCACACAAGGTACATTTTGTAGAATCTTACAACCATGCTACAATTTAGCAAGCTCTAGTGTAAGGGAGTTTACATATTGTAAACTGTAAACACATCCGCTTCACCATCCACTGGTTCTCTCCATGCACAAGGTAGCCTGTCAGGCTAATTGCCAATACGTAACTTGCCGACCAATACAAGCAAACGGTTGATTTTGATGTTTTACTTCAGCTTGAATTCACAATGATCATCAAGATAAAACCATTTAGAATGCCTCAGATTGCATAGGGAAGGGCTTTTCAAACCAAAGATACAAAACACCAAGTAAAAGACAATCTTAGGACTTTGTTTCAATTCAGCGTGCTTAGGCCAGAACTTCCAAAATGTAGGTCCAGCATGCCTTACAATTTTTAAAAACCTGTGGAGAACCCAGTTTCTGGATACTATTTATAACAATTGTATGGTGTTTTCACATGGTGTTGTATGATGCCAGGTTGAAGATGGAACGATGTATGATTGAAAGGGAGCTGGTTCGCTTCATCTACCATCAACTCATAGCAACAATAAACTCAATGCTGCACCATTGCACCAATGCATAACTAACAAAGAGAATAAGGACTTGTGGATTGCATAACTTACAAAGGGGTATAGGAAGTTCTTGTGAAAACAACCTTGTTTCTTTCTTTATTGAGAGGAACAGAAAATCACAATAAAGTATTGACCACTTAGACACCATCGTGTGGGCTGATTTTATCATTGATTGTTGGATTTGTTTTTCTCAAGTGTCTGAAACCAACTGAAAGTGATTCAACATGTGGCTGGACGTGCAGACTTAGTATACAATGGAGGAACCTCCAGAAGAACATAAATTCAATCACAAAATGGACAAATTAGCAGGAAAAAAAATCAGTAACGTTTGCATCCATTTTTGATGGAAGTCCAGGCCTGTATGCTTTGTTTCGAAGGCAAGGGCAACAAGGCAACAAGAGCAAAAAGGCATTTTCTCCTTGGTAAAGGAGGAAATTATAAATTTGTAAAGGCACCAAGGCAATGACCATGGAGGCAATCGCCTTTGTTGCCTCCGTGAAGTATCAGGCCGGGAAGTCTAAAAATTTAATCTTTGTTCAACAAAACAATACAAAATGATAAACTATTTTGAGTGCATGAGCCTGCATGTCCATTCACATTGAAAGACCCTGTAGATGGCTTCAGAGGTTTCAGGTACTTTTACCAAACTTCACACCATTGGAAAACTTGCTGATAGTACGACCATTGCAAAAATGGCATGTACACTTCATTGTGTTTCCTTTCTATTGAATACAGTAGGCTCTATATGCCTACGGGCAAACTGTGAGGACAGCGAGGGTGGTGGAATGAGCCAAAGATGACTACTACTGATTGTAACTGTGCTGGCATCCCATGAGATTCAAATGTAAATATATTTCCTACATGTACAATGCATGGATAAGGTAGGCAGTGCACAACCTATCTCCAGTGATGGAACGCCAAGGCCTTTACTGATGTAATACAAATACCACAGGCAGGACCCGATGTATTTACATGAAAATCAAATCATCATGCAAAAAGACTTGACCTCAGCCCGATGGCAAACACTAAATATGTTGTTTATCAATGTCCACTGTACGTATTGACCGTGAAAATAAGATAGCATGTACGTTGCTATCCTAAAAAGATCACTTAAAAATTTTTGAACTATCACATGTAGGGTACATTTTGTAGTACACTAGTTAATTGTTTCATCCATTGTTTCGCAATTTTTTTTCTTCTCCAAATTGTAAATTGCAAATTGTTGATAATATGTTGTATTTCAAATAAAATCGTAATGTTATTGATGCAAGCAATGTTATAAATGGAGCCCTAACATGTACAACTGTAGCTATATGTGCACTTCAGTAAAGGAAAATTAGGATGTACATTACACTTATAGACATCATGTGTGCAATCGCTATTTATATGTTCCCCCCCCCCCCCATGATTCTAATCCATATATTCTGGACAAAACATATTGCAAACTATTTTCACTTTGTTCTAACAATGACAATGAAGCTTCAACAATGCCATTTTAAATTATTGTTCAGGACAACAATAATCTCACTTTATGTTGTACGTAAGTGTAAAAGATTTCAAAGTTCGCCCGCGTTTTTACCATGGACTTTGCACAAATTATACCATTCTGATACTGAAGATCGGTCCCTCATGGTCCCTCTGACTACACATAACACTGAACCTTTGAACCTGGCTTATTGTAGTGTCACCGGTATGAATAATACCCCCCTCTAAAAATATATTGTAGACTTACGTCATTGGTTAAAAATATTCATATATGCAAATCACCCCCAAATCAAATCAGCTTTCACACCGTTGGCGGCGCACTATACTTCGCCGTCATTCATATTCTTGTAGAAGACGCGTAAACAGCTTTCTTTTCCTTCGTCTTCTACTTTACAGGTAAAGATTTTCTATTTTCATATATTATGCTTATAACTTTATTTTCATTTATTTATACAACATGTGACTAGAGTAAATGTATAATAGAGTTACCTTGTACATATTACTGTGATTTATCGTTAGTTTGTAGATAATTATTGTTTGCGAGATGTTTTCCTGTATATTGAGATATGCAGGAAAAGCAACCAAATTCAGTTTAATCTCGTACTCTCGTTGTAAATAATGTTTAAGTAAATATACAACACAGGCGTGATTACTTTAACGTCTGTCCATTTTGTTTATTCGGACTTACGATGTCTCTATCGTCGACTGAGTCACATAATTCAAGATGGCGGCCGCCAGCAAGCTTTTGGCGGGAACCGTGCGCCATCTTGTTTTATTTGTTTTCTGCCTTAAGCAATACCTTTACCTTTTAATTTTATTGATTTGTTTATTCAATCTAAATATATCCTAAATATGCATTAGCCTTTATTAATTAAAAAGTCATTCATATTCTTGTAGAAGACGCGTAAACAGCTTTCTTTTCCTTCGTCTTCTACTTTACAGAATAAACATCGTGATAATAAGAACATGAACACAGCCGTGTCCTCTATCCTTTATTTGGCCTGTTAAATACCGTGGGCCACAGTAGTATGATGCAGTAAATCAAGTCCACAGTCTAAAGTATTGACCACTTAGACACCATCGTGTGGGCTGATTTTATCATTGATTGTTGGATTTGTTTTTCTCAAGTGTCTGAAACCAACTGAAAGTGATTCAACATGTGGCTGGACGTGCAGACTTAGTATACAATGGAGGAACCTCCAGAAGAACATAAATTCAATCACAAAATGGACAAATTAGCAGGAAAAAAAATCAGTAACGTTTGCATCCATTTTTGATGGAAGTCCAGGCCTGTATGCTTTGTTTCGAAGGCAAGGGCAACAAGGCAACAAGAGCAAAAAGGCATTTTCTCCTTGGTAAAGGAGGAAATTATAAATTTGTAAAGGCACCAAGGCAATGACCATGGAGGCAATCGCCTTTGTTGCCTCCGTGATGTTTCAGGCCGGGAAGTCTAAAAATTTAATCTTTGTTCAACAAAACAATACAAAATGATAAACTATTTTGAGTGCATGAGCCTGCATGTCCATTCACATTGAAAGACCCTGTAGATGGCTTCAGAGGTTTCAGGTACTTTTACCAAACTTCACACCATTGGAAAACTTGCTGATAGTACGACCATTGCAAAAATGGCATGTACACTTCATTGTGTTTCCTTTCTATTGAATACAGTAGGCTCTATATGCCTACGGGCAAACTGTGAGGACAGCGAGGGTGGTGGAATGAGCCAAAGATGACTACTACTGATTGTAACTGTGCTGGCATCCCATGAGATTCAAATGTAAATATATTTCCTACATGTACAATGCATGGATAAGGTAGGCAGTGCACAACCTATCTCCAGTGATGGAACGCCAAGGCCTTTACTGATGTAATACAAATACCACAGGCAGGACCCGATGTATTTACATGAAAATCAAATCATCATGCAAAAAGACTTGACCTCAGCCCGATGGCAAACACTAAATATGTTGTTTATCAATGTCCACTGTACGTATTGACCGTGAAAATAAGATAGCATGTACGTTGCTATCCTAAAAAGATCACTTAAAAATTTTTGAACTATCACATGTAGGGTACATTTTGTAGTACACTAGTTAATTGTTTCATCCATTGTTTCGCAATTTTTTTTCTTCTCCAAATTGTAAATTGCAAATTGTTGATAATATGTTGTATTTCAAATAAAATCGTAATGTTATTGATGCAAGCAATGTTATAAATGGAGCCCTAACATGTACAACTGTAGCTATATGTGCACTTCAGTAAAGGAAAATTAGGATGTACATTACACTTATAGACATCATGTGTGCAATCGCTATTTATATGTTCCCCCCCCCCCCCCATGATTCTAATCCATATATTCTGGACAAAACATATTGCAAACTATTTTCACTTTGTTCTAACAATGACAATGAAGCTTCAACAATGCCATTTTAAATTATTGTTCAGGACAACAATAATCTCACTTTATGTTGTACGTAAGTGTAAAAGATTTCAAAGTTCGCCCGCGTTTTTACCATGGACTTTGCACAAATTATACCATTCTGATACTGAAGATCGGTCCCTCATGGTCCCTCTGACTACACATAACACTGAACCTTTGAACCTGGCTTATTGTAGTATGATGCAGTAAATCAAGTCCACAGTCTATGTTACACCATTGCCAGGCTAGCTCAGACCAGAATTCAGGAGCAAAATCCAAAAGACTGGAATTGTAAAATGTTAGGAGACCAGAATTGTGTTCACAAGCCAAGAATCAAAAAGAATCAAAACTCTCTTATAAACAGTTTAACCATGTCGAACTCCCTACCTGAAACTGAAAACTTTCAAGCTCACTTGGCATATTCAAGAACAGTTTAAAAAAAAAGTCATCTGCATAAAGATGCATACCTTTCATTGCTTGTTGGTTGTTCATTGTACAGCTGCGCCATGAGTGACACTTGTGGCGGATACCGGCGCTTTAAAAGTTGTCATTAATATTATTATTATTATCATGTAAACTGTTTGTTTACAGCCACAGCCACAATATTATCGGTTAACATTTTGTTTGTGTCCATTTTATGAACAAAAGTTTGAAAACCACTTATAGCAGTTATCTCAATGTTATATCAATAAAAAAAAGTGATCGAGTTTGACGAGTTTCAAGATCTGTAAAGAGTTACTCAACATTTATAATATTGTCCATTTGGTATCTTTGTAACACACAGTGTACCCAACTGAACAAGCACGAGAATTTACTAATCTTATTCTTGTCTTATTGAAACACATCAGACACAAAGTCTCGTTTTAAGATGTTTTTGAACTTTTGGTGGGTTTTTGGGTTTGTTTTTTTTTGTTTGGGGGGGGGGGGGGGATATTCCTTGTATTCAATTTCAACACACATGATCACTAGACTTGTCTAGCTAGTCTTGAGTTTACTTGTCTGATGCTACTGGCATTGCTTGGGCATGCAGTCCTGCATACATTTCAAACATTAGTTCTATGCTGCACTTGATTACATGTCTAATGTAATCAAGTGCAGCATACAGGGCAATGTACAATGTACACTGTAATCAGTGCAACCATGTACTAGGGCAATGCCACACACGGTCAATTTATTGTAAACAGTGATTTTAGATTTATTGATGAACTTGAAAACATGTATCCGGGTATTGCAGAAAAACTCCAACGCAACTGTGGACGTTTTTAAAGGCATCGGACACTATTGGTAATTACTCAACATAATTATTATCATAAAACCTTGCTTGATTACGAGTAATGGGGAGAGGTTGATAGTATAAAACGTTGTAAGAAACAGCTCCCTCTGAAGTGTCGTAGTTTTCGAGAAAGAAGTAATTTTCCACGAATTTGATTTTGAGACCTCAGATTTAGAATCTGAAGTCTCAAAATCAAGCATCTGAAAGCACACAACTTCGTGCGACACGTTTTTTTTTTTTCAATAATATCTCGCAACTTCGAAGACCAATTGAGCTCAAATTTTCACATGTTTGTTATTTTATGCATGTTGAGATACACCAAGCGAGAAGACTAGTCTTTGACAATTACCAATGGTCTTTAACTGCAGGCTTCATCAAGCACTGAACATAGGCAGACAAATCATAGAGAAATAAGCAGTTTAAGGATAAAAACCAAAGTATAAAATATTCTTAAAAATAGAAAGAAATCACAAAAATGTTAGTTAGGTAAATTCCTTCAAAACATAAATTTAAAACTCACCAGTTCAGCTTACCTCTACATTGTAATTGTGGTTACTTGGTGTCACCCAACCCAAACAATAACCACAATACCTTCTGACAATTACTAATATCCTGAATTACATTATAACTGTAAAGTGGTGGAGTTTATCACCAACCCACCTACAGAGAATCTCTAGACCAATAAGGAAACAGCTAAAGCCCTGAACCCTGGTGGCAGTCAATAGGGGTCAAACACCACCCCATTAGGAGCTGTGTTGCATGCTATTGGTTGATCAACATGGGCTAAATGTGGGTGTGTCAAGGCAGTTAGTCATGCATACTGCTTAGTATTTAGTAGGAAACTCCTCCACAAACAGCCCATTCAAACTAAAAGGTATGCCCCCACACTTTCTGAGTATTTATGGTTTTATGGTTTAGTGCATGTGTTTGTACTGTACACGTTGTTTACTTGTTGTACTGTAAGCCTATTATTCTGGTACTCTGAGTCTGAGTGCATGGGGGTAGAAATACCTCCATGCTGAGACATATATATACACAGACAACATGGAGCTATCCTTTTAGCTCCATGAAACCATGTTCAACTACATGTACTGGTCCCATACATGTATCCTCTGAACCATTGAGCAAAGACAATCACCAGTGTATCCAAAAAGTATACATTTACTGTGCACTGTGCATTTTACAAAATTCAAAAAACGTGTGTACATTGTGGAAGTTCAACATAAATGAAAGAGTTGGTGTCTAGTCTACTTGCTATTTGGCGTCTTCAATAGTGCTTTGTACATAATGGAATGTTGGTACAAGCATGGAGGTACAAGGTGTTTACTGGTTGTGAAGCCAAGGATTCTCAGAAAAGCAAAGATCAATAATGAAGCCAATAATCCCATGGAGAGAAGAAAAGGAAGTTTCAGTTTTAGATGTGGGAGGAAACCTATTCCAAGGTTGGGGGACACTTTAAACACAGTGGTGCCCCAGTGATACTCAAACCAGGTTAGGTCGAAGCATAGAGTAAGAACAGAGACTAGAAGGCAAGGAAAGTAACCATTCTATAACGCTTTCTATGTATAAAGGGAATAATGCAACCTGTATCAAGGAATGCATTAATTTCAAACTTAAAGCTTTATATACAAATACTTTGAAACTTGAGCGGTTCAATGGATGTACTTTGATCAATACATTTCCATTGGCAACAACTGCAAAACTCCAGTCTATTCAAACAAAATAAGCTTACAATATATCAAAGTTTTCCTTATTTCTTCAAACATATAAAAGTTGAGATATTCAGCGTTCTCACAACTAAACTCTTTTGACATAGACTTCAGAGTTTTAGATGGCGGTGTACTTTGCAAAAAGAAAACGACCTTGCCCTCTCTAGGATAGGAATGGATGAAACTCAACACATGCATGTAATCAGCACTGCATGTACAACACACAAAACACAATGTCCACAGATTCATTAAGCTTACAAGGTTTGAAGAAAATGGTGGTAGAAAGCTTCCCCTAAATTATAAAATGTTACTTGCTAAAGGTGCTGTATTCTTTGAGAAATAAGTAAAACAATGTCCCGGAAATTATTTAAGCATAGGTCTACATGTTGTTCAACGTATAATGCAACTCTCCTGAAAACATTGCTAGGTAAGCTCAGTGAGCTGTAACTCATTCACCAACTTCGTCTCCTTTTCTAATACAAAATCATGTTTTTTTCTTAAAATTTGTAAAGGAACAGATTGCTCCAATTATCAATTAGAAAATATCCACAAACAGAAAGCAAACTTAGGATGATCCACTGAAACGTTGAATAAAAATGATTTAGATAAAAATAAACGCAGTTGGACATGCACATCAACCTTTTTGCTCTTCTGAAAAACAAATAATATGAATGATTGATAGACTGTAAACAAAAGTTAAATTGTTTTCTTATTTTTTTCATCACGTGGGTCCTAAAACATGTGAGGTTCATTGATCATTCCCGATCCTCTCCCTGAACATTTAAGCGGACTATTCTATGTTCTAACCAAGTCAAAGTCATGACAGCAGGAGTATTTACTTTCCAGCAGGTTCGCAACTAAGATATAACTAATAAGAAGGCTTAATAAATTATAATAGATGTTAAATTTGCATCTGGGATAAAGAATATTAATTTTGGTTTTTACCCATACACCGATGTGTGTTAGCACTGTATACTCAGTACTTATTATAACACCCCTTACAAATATTCTGCCTGTTCATTGGTTTAGAGTGCGTCACATGACATGTCTTAGTTTTGCTAGACGACGGCCGTGTGATAGTGCATCAGTTTGCCGTGCGCTAGTCCGAAGACTATCACATGGCGTGCAGTACCCAGACGTCCGTTGCATGTACGAGGATGATAAATTAATAGTCTGTAACCATTATGGATTGCAACAACACTACATGCAGCACAGTAAAAGTTTTTGCAATCTGTATTCGCGTCGTCCGTGGATTGTAGCATTCAGGTCTGTAACTTATAGTACAGTATTTAGAAATGTTTGGGATGTTATAAAACAAATATTGACTACTTTTACTCGTGCAATGGTTAAAACTATGACTCCCTCGGTGATCCCCGTAGCATTCTATTTTCCCTCGGCTTCGCTCGGGGAAATAGAACGCTCCGGGGATCACCTCAGGAGTCATAGTTTTAACCATAGCACTCGAAGCAGTCAATATTTGTATACTAGACTACCGAGGTTGCCCGGTAGCTAGAGGCAGTTCCTCTAGCTACCGGGCAACCTCGGTAGTCTAGTTGGTAGACACTGCTCTAGAATTGCAAGGGTCGCGGGTTCGAATCCCACCCGAGTAACATGCCTGTGATATTTGTTCACAGGACTCGGGGAAAGTACTGAGTACACAGTGCTAACACACATCGGTGTATGGGTAAAAGACCAAAATTAATATTCTTCATAATTTAAATGAGGCAAAATACATGATTATTCTTTGGTTCAATAAATGAAGGTCCAGTGAATGTATTGGATAACTTTCCGCATGGCGCCACCACTTTTTCACTCATTTTTAGAAAAAGGGATATATCAATCAGGTAAATAAGTTCCTATATTATTTCATATCAAATGAAAAAGTGGTGGCGCCATACGGGAACTTTTCCTGAATCCTAACTGTTACTTGCAGTATACAGATACTGAGATAGTGAGATAGTGCACGACGGTTTATGAACAAATGAAGTTCACAATTATTGTGAAAACGTACCAACACAACAACATACACAGGCAACACATGATTAACGAACTCGCCGACCGGCGGTACAAAATAGGAAGATTTAACCATTAAATTCATGTATATTAAGCTACAAATAAGGTCAACTTCTTGTCATATCTTTTGCCATGTATAATCATATACTAATGTAGATAATTCTGTCCTAATTTACTTACAGGATTGAAATACAAGATGCCATCATCAGCATCTCTCTCGACAGGGTTCGCCATCCAGCACACATCAGCTGATGTCGAATGGCGCATAAATGCATGCAAATAATACATGCATCATTTATCACACACAGTGTGTCAATGTAAAAACTGAACCGGGGGGGGGGGTGGGGGGCTCTCTCATTAACGGTGAGTGAGGGCGCTATAAAACATTTTTAATATAAAAAAAAATGTGGGTGATTTTTTCAATTGGGAGCTTGGTCTTTTATGTGATTGCTGTTCCTTGCTCAAGATTCATCACCAAAAAAAAAGGAAGCCAAGGAAAAAAACGACTAGTTTCAATCTTTAATGGTCACTTTACAAAGTTCTCCTTTTCCCCCAGTTTTGTTTGCAGTATTGAACAAAATCCCTCAGAAACATCATCAACCAGTATTTTGTATTCAATGGGACCAAAAAATTTATGAACTATTCACAGGTTGGTTGGACATGTCAGGAAGTTCATTGACAACTAGAGAATTGGAATGTATTTACCCCTCATAAACCCAATCATTTTAAAATACAAAACACAGTCATTCAAGAAGAAAAAATTTAGTCTCAGAAATTCCTGCAATCGCTCTTTATTTTTTCGACAAATGTTGAACATTAGAAATGGCATAAAAATAACATTAAGTGTTTACATTCAATAAGAAAAATAACAAAATTAGGGGGTACAATTAATTCATAACATTTATTAAAAATAATGGTTAATAGATGAATAATTGCCAATCAGAAAAAGCCCCTGTTTTACTCATCAAAAGTAATGAATTTTAGTGAAGACAATCTCAGGAATCCCGAAAACAACTTCTTATGAATTCTCGCACCAATCATGTTTCACCCGGTTACTGTCAATCAATGTTTTTACCAAAAATCATATGTACGCAGCAAGATATGTGAGACATCAGGCCCCAATTTCATAAAGCTGTTCAGCAGAAAATACTGCTTAGCAAATTTGTGTTTGCTTAGCAAAAAATGAGTGGGGTTGGTTGCATCTATGCTCGTCTGCTGGTAACATGTTTCTGCTTCTTAAGATTTTACTGCGCTAAGCAAGTTCTTGTGCTTACAGGGCTTATGAAATTGGGCACAGGTGAACTGGGTCAGAACAAGCAGACACCGACACTTGGGTCTTGTAAGGGCACACCTAGAATTCTTTAGGGCAGTTCTCTGTGAGGTACTGTACATGTATGCATTTCTACTGCATCATAATTATGGGTACTCGGGCAATGACCAGGGCCCAATTTCATAGAGCTGCTTAAGCAGAATATTGTGCTAAACAATTGTCTGCTAAGCAGAAATGAGCTGGATACCAGTCATGTTATATGGTAGTTTGGCTGGTAACCTTATTCTGATAAGCATAGTTTTGTTTTGCTTAAGTACTTTTTGTGCACTGTACATGTTTGGTCATTGTAAAAGACAAGTGTTCTCACTTGGTGTATCCCATCATAAGCATAAAATAACAAGCCTGTGAAAATTTGGGCTCAATTGGTCATCAAAGTTCTGAGAAAATTATGAAAGAACAAACATCTTTGTTGGAAGAATTTGTGTGCTTTCAGATAGGAATAAAAGCTTTCTAGCTAGAAGTATTTTATTATTTTAGTGAGAATTTACCTCTTTCTCAAAAACTACGTTACTTCAGAGGGAGTCGTTTCCCACAATGTGTTATACTATCAACAGCTCTCCATTGATCATTACCAAGTCAGCTTTTAAGTTTATATTTGTTTTGAGTAATTACCAAACGTGTACCTTCCCTTTAAGCAGCTCTATGAAACTGCCCTTGGGTATGGATAAAACACAAGGGGCATGACACAATTGCATGAGGTATTTCTTATTACAGAAACTTCTGTTTCTGCTAAAGCATTCTGGACAATACAAATCATACAGGAAAAGTAAGTCAATTATTTAATTCATACTTGAATTCTTAGAGAAACACCAGCTCAATTCCTATGGACTTCTGGCAATAACTACATGGAACCTGTTTGGTTTTTGGTGAATTAAACACGGCGGTTTGAGTTGAATTATGAACAGGAATGGGTCCTTGATGTACAGTATGGGCTTTAGGAAAAGTATGATCGAGACGCTTCAAACTGTAAAGGATTAGGTTAAGATTGTAAAACATTCATAAGCTTGTTTTTGTTTCTTTAATTGTCTCCATTGTTTATGAATTCCATGAAAATAACCAAAAAACATTTACCATGACATAAAAACTCTATGTACCCATTTCTTTCATCACTTGTAAAAAATACCTTCTCGGAAGTTTTTCGTAAAAACAGAAAATTTACAGATTTTAACATATGTTTTTTGACACACAAGTTAATATTCATATTTTTAACACATTCATACCAACTTCTTTTGGAAGAAACATTTATAACCGACAAGTGTTGCTTTACTTTATGCCTCCATCTACAACACAGTTATCAATGACATTTTGGTTTAAATTCTTTAATTTATGCAAATTACAGGCCCCCGTTTATTATGGGGTGAGTTTATACAAATGTAATCTAGCATCTGACAATTTCATTAAACACAACTTCAACACCAGACAAAGTATCATGGATAGATATTACTGTTCATTTTCTTCTCTCTATTGTGCTGAGCAAATTAATTTGTTTGAAAAAATTCTCAAAAAGAAGAAGATATCAGACAAGTCTTAGGAAACATATTTGCATATTGATCACATAAATGTGCTACATAAATTTTCCTGTACAATCTTTGCCTTTTTCCAAACTGGTAGGAGCCAAATTTCAAGCAAAATTTACTTTTGCCTGTACGATCTTTACCTTCTTTTAAATTGACTGATCCGCATTAACTACTTCAGTCACTATGCACAAAGTGTAGACCCTTTCGTTTTTGCAGCTGCCAATCTGTGGAGTTATACTTCTGTTTTTGTTTTTTTTCGAATTCAAAATGTTGCACAAATTTTGTAACTACGCCAGGATGTGTTACATGCCTCAATTAATAAACATGCAATTCATGCCAAATGTAGGTTTAATATTATACAGTCCCTAACTTCTACTGTCTGTTTGTAATACATATTATTTATTAGTTTGGGTATCCAACTGACTCGACCCTGTAACACTTGTTCTTGTTCAATGATGCTTGGGAATGTTACACCCGTTTCAGACAGGCGCTCCAGAGCCAAGCCAAATTCTGAATTCCGTTGCAGTCGTTTGGAACAACTCTGGAGAGCCTTGGTGGCAGACGTCAATCTTGTTATGATTCGAGCCAATGTAAAAGTTATAATAAGTTCACCTGTCTGAAACCAAACATTTGTTTGGGTCGAACTAGAGTTGTTTGAGTCAATGGCTATTTTGAAATTGGTCCCAGTTTGATAGCAAAGCTGTACAAAGCACATTCACCTACTAATCAATCAACATTTCCTTGCCAAGCACCTTTAGTTTTATTATCTAGAACCAGATACAACATTGAATTCCAACCATATTTACACATTTCAAATTCATGCATTTGATGTATAAGGCTAACATTTTAATTCCAGTCAGATTAAAATGTTAGGCCTATACATCATGCATTTGGTCTATAGGCCTAACATTTTAATTCTAGTCATTGTAGATGATGCAACACTATTAAACAATAGTATTTGGCCAATTTCTGTCAAGAAAAAATCTACATAGCATATGAGAATGTCCTAATTTTGAAATATACAGTCCAAACAAATTTCCAATCGTGACAACACATAGTAACAATGAAAACTGAGCGTGTTTTTTAGTGTAAAAAATTCATTTCATTTTGTTTAGATTGTAAACCAGCATCTACACAACCTACATCGGATGACATGTACCCACTTTCTGACTGACAAAAATCATTACCTTTCTTGTACTAAGCCCAGATCATTCAATATATCCACAATAGATTTCAATGTTTGTCACTTTGCCAGGCTGCACTTGAACATGTTGCAAAGACATAAATCTGACACCTGCATTTGCATGATTCTAAACGGTGGCAACTTTCCCAGAAAATGTACCCAAAGTAGGTGATTTCAAACGAAAATAATGTCACATCATCTACGAGACCAAAATCAAGCCTGATGCTTCGCTTTTAAAAGGGCAAGGGCACCAAGTAATTTTTCGCCTTCAAAAGTGTACTTCTATAAGGATATTGTAAATCTCCATTGGAACCTTTAAAAGGGCACCACGCTAATGACCAGAGGTAATTGCCTCCATAAAGCATCAGGCCTGCAAAATTCTGTACAAACACAAAGAGTTCCGACATGTAAAGTGAACTACACCAAACATTCACATCAATTGTTTGTCTGCCTGTTGTTACTACAAACCCATGTAGATGCGTGCAAGACATAACAATAATCTTTCCATCATTTATGCCTTCTTTACACCCCCCCCCCCCCCCTTAGTTTACAGACGAACAAACATTGTTGTACAAATCCAGATTAAATAATAACAAAAAACTAAAACATTGACCTTGAATAGTACATACTACCTGTTAATGTTAATAATGTATTTACAGTTTTATTTACAGATTTCTTTTTAATAATTATACCTCTAAATGCCTTTGTTCAACAGAAATTGAAAAATGTTTGGTCATGAGACACAGGATGTTCTTTTTGGGTGCGTAGACAATTTTATGTGTTTACAAAGTTTGTTACTGTTGGTAAATTATTTCATCACACACATACGCATCTGCTGCAAGTGTCTACTCTGGGCTCTAAAGATGGCATACTTTTGTGGGTAACTTTGTCAACAATTGCTCATTATTTGATCATTCAAAGGCATTTCTAATAATTGAGAGCGTCTTGTGAAAGGCAAGTCCAAAATTATTGTTTTGGTACATAAATCCATCCTATAAGCATTTCCTATGGAGTCCTGGCAACTGGTTGAGTTATTGTGACTCACAGTGGAATTAAGCCACACTGAAGAACAGGACTAACATAGACCTTTAATATAATGTCAAGTTCCCTGTATGTGCTACCAACTATCATCACTGATTCTTAGAAAATGAGAAAAGGGTTTGACTATTTTCCCATTACAACGTTGGTTTTGAAGGGAAAAGGGATTCATGTATGAAACCAAATTGTGATGTCATGCATGGAATAGCCCTCAGAATTCCCAAGAAATGAAATTAACTTTAACAACCGCCTCTACACATAAAATCTTTTAAAAAGATAAACTCGTCAAATATTTTCTGACAAAAATCTCCTTCAAGAAAGAGATAAGGAAGCCTACTTTGTGTGGGTGAATAGACGGAAAGATAAAGTAGTGCATAAATTCTATGGACAAAGTAAACAGCGGTTCGTATCTAAGATGTTGCTAGCAAACTGCATTTGGATATGTTCATCATGGGTTTGGCTTTTTTGAGGGTCAGAATATTCACATTGAGATCATCGGTTTGGCCATTATGAGGGTCAGAATGTTCACATTGGGATCACAGGTTTAGCCGAATCCAGGGTCAGAATGTTCACATTTGGATCATCGGTTTAGCCATTATGAGGGTCAGAATGTTCACATTGGGATCATCGGTTTGACCATTATGAGGGTCAGTGCATTCATGTAGGATCATTGGTTTAGCCTTTGCGTGGGTCAGAATGTTCACATTGGGATCATCGGTTTGGCCAATTCCAGGGTCAGAATGTTCACATTGGGATCATCGGTTTAGCCAATTCAAGGGTCAGAATGTTCACATTGGGATCATCGGTTTGGCCAATTCAAGGGTCAGAATGTTCACATTGGGATCATCGGTTTAGCCATTCTGAGGGTCAGAATGTTCACATTGGGATCATTGGTTTGGCCATTCTGAGGGTCAGAATGTTCACATTCGGACCATCAGTTTGGCCATTATGAGGGTCAGTGCATTCACATTGGATCATTGGTTTAGCCTTTGCGTGGGTCAGAATATTCACATCGGGATCAGCGGTTTGGACAATTCGAGGGTCAGTGCATTCACATTGCGATCATTGGTTTGGCCATTAGGAGGGTCAGTGCATTCACATTGGGATCATGGGTTTAGCCTTTGCGTGGGTCAGAATATGAGACTTCAGGTTTGTGGACTGAGCAAACTTCTTGTTACAGCCATCAAACGGGCAGACATATGGACGGTCACCAGTGTGGATTCGAACATGGGTCCTCAAGTTGAAATCCAGTGAAAAACGCTTACCACAACCTTCAAACGTGCACTGTAAAAGAATAAACAAATTTAAAATATTAATATCATTTAAAGGCAGTGGACACTATTGGTAATTAATCAAAATAATTATTAGCATAAAACCTTTCTTGGTGATGAGCAATGGGGAGAGGTTGATGGTATAAAACATTGTGAGAAACGGCTCCCTCTGAAGTGCCATAGTTTTCGAGAAAGAAGTAATTTTCCACGAATTTGATTTCGAGACCTCAGATTTAGAACTTGAGGTCTCGAAATCAACCATCCAAACGCACACAACTTTGTGTGACAAGAAAGGGTTTTTTCTTTCATTATTATCTCGCAAGTTTGATGACCGATTGTGCTCAAACTTTCAAAGGTTTGATATTTTATGCATATGTTGAGATACAGCAACTGTGAAGACTAGTCTTTGACAATTCACTGTATTTAACATTCAATTCCCCAAATGGCACATCATTGTTGAACAAAAAGATATTAACCACACACAAATATATGAAGGCATAAAATAAATGTGTACATAAAAGTGTATTGTTCTTGAAGATCGTCAAGTCAGTTTTTGGACTTAGTGTCTTGGTTCAACACCCACAGGGTTAGACTTACTTAGATAAGCATTTGTTATTTGGGCCTCCAGCACAAACTCCTACAAAGTGAGATTGTTTTGTTTTCTGATTTTAATTCTGGAAGATTTGGGACCAAGTTTTCCTTTCTTTGTAATTTGAAAGTGAAGAACGCAGCTGAAAACAAAGATGTGATTGTAAAATGCAATTGGACATTAAGTTCACTAATTATAAAGGGTGTTATATTCGAGGAGTCTTTGCACCGTCTAAAACTGAATTCCAAAGAATTGGTCATAACAAAGACTATATCTTCCTTCCCTTCATCGCATAATTCTCTTTCAAGAAAGTTTAATCGTAAACATGCAACTCACCTGAAATGGTTTTTCGCCAGTGTGGACCAGTTGATGGCGTTTGAGTTTGGAGCTTTCCACGAAGGCTTTACCACACTCGGCACACACATGGACCCGAGGTCCATGTGTGTGTAGATGTTTCCTCATAGCTGAGTTATCTCTGAACATTTTTGTGCAGCCCTGTAAGAAATTGAAATCAAAACAAAAGCAACTCAGAAACACTGTTGTTTCTAATAACCGTAGAAACAGAACCCCCAAACAATGAGCAAGTTATCGAAATGACTCAATTGAGAAACCTACGTTGGTAAAATGCTGGTACAACTTGAGAAGGAATTTAACAGGATCCCTCTAACCAGGATTAGATATGGTGACCCATCATTGCAGAATATAGGGGTAAGCAGAACCATACAATTAGGTCTAAGCCCTTATTATGAGCCCATATAGTATAAACAATATTAACTGATATAAACAAAAAGGTAGCAAAAAGGAAGACTTACATGTACTTTGTGAGGACATGCAATGGTCCTTGGTAGATCATCATCCTTCGGCTTCTTGGGTTTGATTCTACAGAGTCAGAAGAAAATAAAGACAAATATTTAAGATCGACCCTCACTCACGTGACACTCAGAAGGCACTTTTCTGTCTCAATGTCCAGATATTATGATTATACCTGACCTGTTGGCAGTATTAAAAGCCTAGTTTCTCATAAATACGAGTTCTATTTTGATCGCATATGTTTGGACATCCAACAACTACTCCCATAGTGGCGCAGGCCTTAATAGCATTTGGAATTAATCTCAGCTGGTCTATTTTGTTATTAATTTAAAAGTGAAAGTAAAGCATGCACCTCATTCCACAATTTAAATAGGGTTAACCGAGTATTTGCGGTTTAAGGCCTGATGTAATGGCAATCAGTGATGCAAATACATCTGAATTTGAATAATGTATACCTAGCGAATTCAGCTAACTGTTTTGGATCACTCAGGTCAATGCCCGGTATCCCACCAGGAGGCAGCTTCTTTCCTGTGAGATACTCCGAGTAGTCTGGCGGCTGCTCGTAAGCACTGTGGTGGCCAGACTCCTGGCTGGGAGACATGGCTTGCTGTGATGCAAGGTCTGGATCATCTGATAGATTCTTCTTGTCCTCTACAATGTAATAAACAAAAACAATAAACAAATCAAAAATAATGCAGTGGCATAACTGAAATATTAGTTTTATATCATAAGATAAACATTGATGAAATGTTCCGCATTGTTTAACAGTTTAAAGGAGGTAAGCTGCCTTGGAAACACATTTGTGCATTTTTTTGATCGTTCTCAAATAAAGGAATGAGTCAACATGATCTACCAACAAGGTGCAGTGCCTGGTTCTATGAAAAAGAGAAGAAAAAAATATTAAGTTTCATTTTTCATTTTTCATATTTTGCTGTTGCGAGGATTTCACATTGATAAAAGTTTTGAAGGCCAATGAAGGGAATGGAAAATAAGAAAGTAACAATTCTTAAAATTGATTATTTATATGCAGGGAGCATTTTCTCTGTCTTGACTGAACTCATTGTGAAGTGTGAATTTCAAAGAAAATCAGTAAACAAAAAATAAACAAATTAAATTGGCTTATAAAGTTAAATTGTATGGGGAAAGTTTAAAAATACAAATTAAATTGCTTTAAAAGTTAAATTGGGGCTTGAAATTTGTTTTTTTAAGACTAATTCAACCATAAGACTAATTCAACCAATAACTATAAAGTCAAAGACACAGTTTAGGCTAAAAAGTGAAAACCAACGTACGACAATACAATTCAAAAAGACAAATTTTAACATTGCATTCAATTCTGGATATTTTGTATGAGTTTTTATGGCGAATAAATAACAATAATAATAACATAATAATTCCATGGATTCCAAAAATGTAAATGTAAATTTTATTCTTTCCAGCAAGAAATTAAAGTCGCACAACCACCTTATTAAACAAAAAATTCCCCTTTCAACCTTTCGATCCAGAACCGCCATTCATTAATTTTTCACTCGGCCAGTCGCTGAGCTGAGTCAGTATTTTTATAATAATTTTCATATTTATATTTATTTTATCACCAAATTACTGAAATTGTGTAATGCAGCAATAAACTTACCAGCAATTCCATGCTAAAAATAAGAAATTGTTGCAGTCCTGTAAGGAATAGCTTACCATGTTTCTATTATTATTTACAGCACAACAATACACACTGAGCATGCTGAGCTCGGCCGCCATCTTGGATCAAAACATTTTCGTCGCCAAAACGACGACCACAATAAACACCAAAAATAATGACCACCAATCCACAAAATTGTATCACTGTATGCTTTAATCAAATCCCGTGTAAGTGTAGATGTCGATGATATCCAGATTGGCCATAATAACACACATTTTATACGGTTATTTTGAGCGCAAAATGTCTGACATTCCGAAGCTGCGCCATCTTGGATCGCCATTTTTTAAAATGGCTGCGCCCATGACCAAAACATGGCGAAAGAATATGGCCGAAAAGTGTCAATGCTGACGTGTTTTCATCGAAAATTGTAGATTATTTATATAACCCAACATGTTAACTCTTCCAGAGTTGATCAAGGAGAACAAAGGAAACACATGAGCAAGTTATGTGCAAGAGATTCCGTGAAATTTACCAACAACAACCTGGAAGATTTGAGACCTTCCGCGACTTGCAAAGAATACACGATACAAATTTTCAAAACAAACACTATCAACAGTAAACAAACGACCACAGAAGATGAAAACCAACACCAAATAAATTTTAAATAAATATCCTACCTGAAGCCCACATTGTTACGGAGAATTTGCCTTCCAAAGTTTGGATTTGCACTTGTTTTTGTTCCCATTTTCGACTGCCCCTCTCCCCGTCGAATGACACAGATTCACCGCTGGCAAGCACTCTTGTCCTCGATGTTTTCCTGCCCTTCTTTCGCTTTATTGTGCTGCCAAAATGATCTTCCAAATCATTGGTGGGGACGGGCACGGAATCGATGATATATGTGGATCCTCCGAAATCATCGACGTCTCCAACAACTTCTTCTCGCGTTTGCAAAACGATTTCATCTTGGTCGTCTGAGAGCGGTTGCAAAGCAATCATCGGCTGCTCGATCGTTTCACAGACAACAGTTTCTACTGTGGCAACATTTTCTATATTATCCACAGGAATTGTTACAATATTCTCTGCTGGAATTGTCTCAATGTTTTCCATGGGAATACTTTCAATTTCGACTTCAGTTACGGGAATTTCAACCTCAGAATAGCAGACGTCCCCCATATCTGGGCTCATTTCGGAAACATCCGCCATGTCTGGATCGGGCGACGCCATTTTCGTAGCAGACTGCTTTCCTCTTCGCGGGGGGTCTAGTTTTGCATAAAATCGGGGCCGTCTTGCGCGGTAGAATGACGTAGAATCTGCATAACAAATTGACCATTCAGAACTCGCGAAAAATGATTAATGATTCACGTGACATACTTTTTGCGGGTGCATTTTAATGACTGTTTTTACATTAAACTTGTAATTAAATAGTTCAAATTGTCACGTAAAGGATGCAAGTTTAGTTTGCTTTTGTTTGACCATAAATCATAGCGGTCCATTATGCATTGGGGATCAAGCTATACTATACTAGCGCGAAAAATATAACGTTCAATCCCAACAAAAGATGGATATGAACAAACACAAAGTTTTTGATCTTGCTGATAGGCTACCTTAAAAAACGCATTTACCAGAAGGTTCTTTTACTTCAAATCCATTGTTTGTTTTTCCGTTCTGTATTATTGATGATTATTATTACCAGTACAATCCCGCAGAAAAAAAGCCCCAAAGATGTCATTTGAAGGCCGCCAAATCAGCGCTGCTCCTTTAAACGGGATACGGGCTGGCAGTAGGCCCAGAACGAACGTGTTTCCCTGGCCTCAAGTTGTTTTAAATTGAGAGTTTGCTTGTCTATGTGGACCATTACCTCTTCCCAATCAGTGGTAGTTTGATTAAAACATACACACTGTAGGTCCAAAATAATTGGGTAATTTCACCCCTATACGTCGTATACATTTTTTTACAGAGTCCCTTGCGAGAGAAAATAAAACAACAGTCGCAATTGAATGTTATCGTGTCCCTGAGACGCGAAAGTCAACTCAATAGACAATTTTAACAGCTTTTTACAACTTACATTACATTATTATAGTTTTTTAAAGACACTGGACACTATTGGTAAATTATTGTCAAAGACTAGTCGTCATCTGTGACATTATGCATAGACCAACAAACCTGAGAAAATTTGAGCTCAATCGGTCGTCGAAGTTGCGAGATATTAATGAAAGAGAAAAAGAAACACCCTTGTCGCACCATGGTCAAACGAAGTTGTGTGCTTGATTTCAAGCTGATGTCTGCAAAAGTTCGTGGAACTAAATATTAAAGGATTCTTTCTCAAAAACTATGTCACTGCAGAGGGAGCTGTTTCTCGCAATGTTTTGTACTATCAACCTCTTCCCATTATTTGTAATCAAGAAAGGTTTTATGGGAATAATTATTTTGAGTAATACCCATCACTAATAGGCTTAATGGTTTAGCTTTTAAGATTCACTGTTGGGTTGGGGGTTGCCGGCTTAATTGTCTGCTTAACGGCAAAATTGTTTGCGAACAAAACTACAGGGCAACAGATGACGGCAGTGAAGCACTTATGTAATCTACCCATGTGGGCAGACAAACCTGTAGAAGCTTGAGAGATCAATCAGCCATCTGGGTCGTGAGACTGAAATAAAAAAACAAAATGCATTTTGCACTAAAAAATAAAAATGAATAAAACGCTCACTGGGCGATAAACTCCAGACGGGAAGTTCGTCTTATTTAATTCTCATCAAATAATATTATGACATTTCAGAGGGCTAGTTTAAAGGGATGTTTTTTAAAATTACTTTCATCATCATAAGTTTTATGTAAGGCCTCCTTGATCTGTGCGATTTTTTCTTTACCAATTCTGTAATCAATCTCTATCAGGCAAGAAACAATAGGGGAATACAAAAACATGTTAGTTTGAAATGTCCAAACGATGAAAGATGTGGCCAAGTGAGACCTAAAAGTGCTCTTGTTATTTTTCCTGAGCACCCACTTTGAGCACAGCAGCGCGTTTTTCAATTCAACTTGTACATCTCGATTATTGACTTATGACTCCTTGATTGGAAATTAACAGGCGACAAGTTAGAACCAGACGCAGCGGCGGTTCTTATTTCGATACGTCAAATCCACTGAGCCCCCCCCCCCCCCACCCCCTTTTTTTAGCACAACCAAAATAATGCTTTGTTTTGAATTGGTTCAATTGTGAGAGATTTTCATAAATAGAAGAAAGAAGGTTCATATCCACGCAAGGCGAATCACCTCTTAGAGAAAAGTGGAACATTTTCAATGAGAAAATACAATTAGCTGTTGCAAAAAAAATTACCAATCAAATATTTTCGGTCACATTTTAGTTATCTTGGTCATGACAAAATTTCAACCATACGACATTATTATATAGCAGGCACTACAAATACAGAAAAGAAATTAACCCGATCGGCCAACTAGAACAGCCCCCTCTTTGGAAAATCTAGTCTAGTCGGAAACCTCGCATGTTTTCTAGTAACACGCCCAACGCGTGTGCAACTTGGTATAGTCTAATTCAAGGGGGGATTAAAACTTGCTTGCCGTATCCAACACTATGCGTGGTATTTAAGATTCTTTCAAATTAATTTTAACACCAATTATAAAATTATGAAATGTATTTTGGTATGTTATTAAACAAAATTAAGATAAAAACTTTTTCTAAAATATACAAATTTTAACACTTTTTATTATTTTACCCCTAATTGCAAATGACTTAATCTTTATCGCCCGTTGCACAACGAATGCTTTCTACAAGGTACCCTGACGACAATGTTTGCGGTATCTGCGCTCTATGTGTGTTTCGTGTATGCACTGTAACACGCTCTTGGTGTTCTGAGTCCGGTACCCATCTATCACACGGAACTTTCCATACTAGACTGCTGCGCTCTGTTTGTAATTGTCTGTCAAGAGCAAGGACTCTTTATTTTTATGTAATTCCTAAAGATTTCTACATTTTGTCCCCGAACATTTTGTCATCATGGGGACCTCTGTATCGAGGTCTGACTTCACCTGGACTTACACAGATGAACCTCATCTAACAAGAAGAAAAGAAATGCTGAGTGAGTATGAAATTGGTTATGAAATTGAAATTTGATAAACTCACCGGTTGTGTAACTGTAAGTAAGCGGTGGGTCGCGCGCTGTGTAGTGTTTGGGATGGGCGACGGAGACTGGTACGGGTGCACTGGAGACGCAATGCAAGGTCGTTGTCAAGCGGACTGGTGGCACTGTCAGGCATTGCTGACACCGACAAAACTACCCAGCGGATGAAACTGCTTACTCGTGTGAAACAACTAATTATAAGTGATTATTACGTAAATAGTGCACAACCTTTTTGTTTCCTTTTTATTATTTATTCGGATAACTTTCCGTATGGCGCCACCACTTTTTCACTCATTTTTACAAAAAGGGATATATCAATCAGGTAAATTAGATACTATATTATTTTATTTCGAATGAAAAAGTGGTGGCGCCATACGGAAACTTTTCCATTTATTCTCTTCGCACCTTGCACCGTCGACCAATGAATGGCGCCACCAACACACCATCCCAGTTTAGCTTCCTACGTGAGCTGTTTAAGGATTAAACTACTCAAGATAGGGAGTCCGGCACTTTTGAGGTTTTTCCAGAGCACCTACACAAAATTGATATCAATGGAAAGCTTGTCCCATGAGTAATTTGATAGTAAAAAAATTATTGCCATAGGTTCATTATTCACAAAGTTATGCTCGTTTAAACGTTGCTTTTTGGGGGGAGGGTGTCTGTCATATATTTGAATCAATTTTTTTTTAGCGCACATACACACAATTGGTATCAATGGAAAGCTTGTCCTATTTGTAAGTTGATAGTAAAAAAAAATACTGCCATAGGTTCATTATTCACAAAGTTATGCTCGTTTAAAGTTTTTTTTTTTTTTGGGGGGGGTGTCTTCATGTAATTCAAATTGATTAATTTCAACATTTGTTAAAACCAGGGACAAGGCACTTGACAACAAAATTGGTCGATCCATTGCTGCACGATAAGTTTCAAAATAAATAAATAAATAAATTTTAAACATGAGTCAGTGTTAATCTGATGTCACTTTTGAGTTATTTTGTTTGTTTTGTGTCCTTTGTTGTTCCCTTGATAATAAAACCATGATAAAACACTATAAAAAAAAAAATTAAAAATAATAATTGACGATGTGCTTCAAGTTTAATTATTGTTTCTCCGTTGAGGATGTTCTGTGGGACCAGCAACAAAATTTAATCTTAAAGTTTAACCACGTAACCATGACGTAATCGCTAACACGCAGTTCAAAATGGAGGGGCTGTAATACTTGCCGTCAACCTGCCGTCAATTCGCTTGGTGCTGTCAACTAAGTCTTACTGTCAACTTGCCGTTTACTCCTCCAACATTAATTTAAAATCCACAAAAGAGGCAGAGAACTGAAAATATTTGCTACAGAGAATTTCCATAATTTTGAGGTTACATTTCAGTTCTATAATTGAGTTTTTCCCTCGCGAAAAATCTCAATCAGCAAAGCCGTCGGCCGGCATCTTGCTTTTCACTTAGCTTGCACAGGATTGACAACAGAGGGCGCTTTCCTGCACATGGAATAGTCTTAGCTCAAGACGTTAATGATCGTTACCGTGAATATCAACCTCGTCCCCATAGTTTACTTTTGACAAGCACCCTTCTTGCAACCGCTCGACACATCCTGGGGACGAGGTTGTGTTAATCATATAGTCGGTCGCGCGATGGTCGCGCGAGGGAAATCTTGCGCGCGATCCTAAGACGGAGGCCTAAAAACTGTGTCTTTTTATGATTGCGCGTCAAGATTTCCATCGCGCGACCGACTATAAACCGACACTTATGTACATCGCTTCCTGTAATTTGCTCACTGACGTCTTCTGCCAAGACTAATCAAATACTGCCATCTGCGTAGTGGTTGTGTTGACGGCGGCTTGACGACAAATAGTATAACAGAAAATGGAAAACTCAAAATGATAAAAATGGAGTCTGGACCTGCCTCCAAAAGATGGGCTTGCGCTAAAATGCGCCAGCGTTTACAACAAAACTTATGGATTCATTTTGTAGCGGTGACCCTAACACATATGATGATACCCCTATTGGACTTTATTTGGTTTTAGATTTTCAGTAATCAACGAAATGAAATGAACCTGACACCAATCTGCAACAAATTTTACAAACAATACAAAGTTTGAGGCAAATTTTCTTACCTTTTGAAAGCCTAAATGTTTACAACTTTCTCACGATCGGGAACGCTTATTTCTCTACAACATTTGTGTGAAATATAAATATTGTGTCACCATCCTCTCACGAGATATTAAGGCGAAAACGAGAACACATCGTCACGTGAACAAAATACAAAATGGATGCGCCCGCGTTAGCGGTGGTTGTCTGAAAGGCGAAAGTTAATCGCAAATTTTATCATCTTAAGTTGAAAAACAAAACAATAAATGATCACAACTCATGATCATGAACAACATAAGGTAACTTGGAGCAACTAAAGCGCCGTATATGTAGCACTTTTTCATTGATGAAGTTTGCCCTTTTTTACGTGTGACAGATACAAATACCCAAAAGGGGCGGATCGGTGGACTCGCTACTCAAGACTCAAGACTACTATTATGTTAAAAGGAAATTCTGAAGTGATTGCCGTATTCATTCCACCTTCAATAATTCTTAATTTAATTATAAATATTTGTGAATTAATTAACAAACAAATTTACAATAAATAACAATACATTATTAAAAAACAATTATTTTTATAATTTCATAGTCCCAGCATTTAAGTTAATGTTAAATTTAGCGATGCATGTGGGACTGCATGTCAACAGCCATGTTGGGCGCTATCGCCATCGGTCAATCTGCGCTATCAACCGCTTTTGAAAGATCTATTGGTTGCGCAGCAATCAGTCAATCGCGCAACAATCGGTCGATCGCTCAACATTCTGCAACGAACATGTGCGATCAACCGATCATGCGAGAATGGCTCGGGAATGGCTCTGCCGATTGTGCAGGAACGGTTTTGCGCGATCGGCCGATTGTGCGGGAATGGTTAGGCGCGATCGGTCGATTAAGCAGGGGCCGATTTCACAAAGATGATGTCACAATAAAAATCACTACAGTGATACTGATACCATTCCTGTACATTGGCAGATAGCGCATTCCTGGTCGAACGGGCGAAACCATTCCTGCACGAACGGTTGATCACGCCAACCCATTTCTGGATGATAGTGCAAAACTTTTCCTGCATGATCGGTTGATCGAGCAAAACTTTTCCTGCACGATCAGTCGATTGGCAAATCCATTCCTGCACAATCTGTAGATCGCGCAAAGCCTTTCCTGCACGATCGGCTGATCTCGCACAAATAAACTCGTAGCTTGATCGGTCAATCGCGTAAATATGTTCGTTGCGCGATCGAACGATTGTTGCGCAATCGACCGATTGTGCTCGATCGACCAATTGCTGCGCGACCAGTAGATTTTTCAAGAGCGCAGTGTGATCGATCGACCGATCGCGCAGATTGACCGATCGCACCCAACAGTCACATCTGAGGCGATTTGTGCAGTAGTATCAAGATCATATCATTTCAGTGACAAACAAAAGTGAAATATGACAAGCGACTTTACATTCATTAATATTCTGTGGTCCCCAAAAAGGGTAGTTAGGTATTTTCCCCCACAAATATTTAATGAAAGTTTATACTTTTTATAAACAAGATAGTTGGCCTTTTCCTCAATTTTGACAGTGATACCACAAACTCGGAAACTGCCTAGGTAGATATCTGGTCCACAATAAAACAAAACGTAAAACAAAAAACTGTTGTCACTATTTTTTAATTTTACAAAATGGCAAATCTAGTGATATAAAACTGTTACATTAATAGGTCTTGAAACTTGCTAAAAATGTTGACAGTAAGGCTGAGTAAAAAAGAAACATGTCTAGCGTCCGGGTTTCTCAAAAAAAGGAAGGAGGAGGGGCTTTTTATTTTTTATTATTTATTAAATTAAAAAGATGGCCGCCATTCTTTTTAAAATGTCAAATATCCATTGTTTTTTCTACTGCTCAAACACACAAAACATAATGAAACATTTTGGTCAAGACATTTAGACAAGACATTGTTCTAGCTGAGATCGTTTAAAATAACCTTTTTCTTAAAAAATAAATAAAAAAATGTGCAATAAAAAACAAAATAAAAAAGAAGGCAACCTCTAAAAAGGAAGCGGGCGGGGATGCTAAACATGTTTTTTGTTTTACTTGGCCTAATGAGTGTATTTATAATTAACATATTTGCAAAAATGTGTGTTTTCATCAGTTGTGGTTTGAGCGACAATGTACATGTTTAGGTGTGCGCCATCTTGGTTTTGGGTGTAGATTTGTTTATTCAGAATTTGTAGTCATAGCTGCCTGCACTAGAACTTCATAAATTTGCTGGAAGCCATATTCCCATAAAGATAGCGTTCATCTGGAAAGATCTAGTATAGCAAATAACATTCAGCAAAATAAATGTATTTTTAAAATTGAAGAACTCGGCTTGTATTTAAAGTTTATAGGAGGGATGGGGGTCTTTTTGCGATCGAATCCAGAAAATGTGTTGACCATCATCATCATCTTTTTATTTTTTTCAGAGAAATATCCAGAGCTGAAGCGCTTAATGGGACATGATACAACGATTGTTTGGATCATGTTCTGTATGGTTGTCACACAAATCTTGACAGCTTGGTGCTTGAAGAATGAATCATGGATGACCATCTGTGTTGTGGCATACTGCTTTGGAGGTGTAGTCAACCACGGTATGTCACTGGCGATACATGAAGTGGGTCACAACTTGGCTTTTGGTCACGGTCGACTGATGTGGAACAGAATCGTAGGATTTATGGGAAATGTGATTATCGGCGTTCCGATTTCAATTTCATTTAGGCGTTATCATCAGGATCATCATCGATATCAGGTGAGAACTGAACTACTAGAACTGAGATATGTGTTTTCTGTAATCACTATGTGGCTGAAATCCAGGTTGAATGAACCAAGTTTATAATGGCTTAAATCCAGGTTAAAAAGTAGGAGAGGGGTGATTTTTCATGTCCCTGGGGAGTAAATAAACTAGAATAGACTTCTATTGTATGATGAACCTGTCTGGCTTATCTTTTTAGAAAAATTGATTGAAACGATTTGTCATTTTCTACTTGACTTTGTCCATCTTTGTGATAAGGAAAATTTGCAAGTGTGCATCACAAAGTCATGGGGTCATGGGCCCGCTGAAGGGCCCCTAAAAAATGTTTAAGACACAGTTTTTCAAACCTACAGTCAATAATATCATTGAATGATAGTAAGAAAAATACATATTACACAACATGTGATATTTTTCTTTTTGGTTAACCACCTCTTTCCCAGGGTGAACAATCACTAGATCCAGATCTTCCCTCTGAATGGGAGGGATACTTCTTCAGGAATACCCTCCTCAAGTTCATCTGGATGCTGTTACAACCCTTCTTCTACGCCTTCCGCCCGATGTTACGCCGTCCCAAATCCCCCACTCGTCTTGAAGGCATCAACTACGTGGTTCAGATCATCTTCAATGCGATTATCATCTACTTCTTCAGTTTCAAGGCCTACGTGTACCTAATTCTAGGTACTGTCACCACGATGGGTGTCCATCCATTAGCAGGCCACTTCATCTCGGAGCACTATCTCTTCAAGGAAGGCCATGAGACCTATTCTTACTATGGGCCGTATAACTACATCGCCTTCAATGTTGGTTATCACATGGAGCATCATGATTTCCCCAATATACCAGGCAGCAGGTTGCCCTTGGTAAGTCTTGAGTATTTTTAGTTTGTTGGCGCTACCCATCCCCCTACCTGCTACCCATCCCCCTACCTGCTACCCATCCCCCTACCTGCTACCCAGCCCCCTACCTGCTACCCATCCCCCTACCTGCTACCCATCCCCCTACCTGCTAACCAGCCCCCTACCTGCTACCCATCCTCCTACCTGCTACCCAGCCCCCTACCTGCTACCCAGCCCCCTACCTGCTACCCAGCCCCCTACCTGCTACCCATCCCCCTACCTACTACCCAGCCCCCTACCTGCTACCCATCCTCCTACCTGCTACCCAGCCCCCTACCTGCTACCCATCCCCCTACCTGCTACCCATCCCCCTACCTGCTAACCAGCCCCCTACCTGCTACCCATCCCCCTACCTGCTACCCAGCCCCCTACCTGCTACCCATCCCCCTACCTACTACCCAGCCCCCTACCTGCTACCCATCCCCCTACCTGCTACCCAGCCCCCTACCTGCTACCCATCCCCCTACCTACTACCCAGCCCCCTACCTGCTACCCATCCCCCTACCTGCTACCCATCCCCCTACCTGCTACCCATCCCCCTACCTGCTAACCAGCCCCCTACCTGCTACCCATCCTCCTACCTGCTACCCAGCCCCCTACCTGCCACCCATCCCCCTACCTACTACCCAGCCCCCTACCTGCCACCCATCCCCCTACCTACTACCCAGCCCCCTACCTGCTACCCATCCCCCTACCTGCTACCCAGCCCCTACCTGCTACCCAGCCCCCTACCTGCTACCCATCCCCCTACCTGCTACCCATCCCCCTACCTACTACCCAGCCCCCTACCTGCTACCCATCCCCCTACCTGCTACCCATCCCCCTACCTGCTACCCATCCCCCTACCTACTACCCAGCCCCCTACCTGCTACCCATCCCCCTACCTACTACCCAGCCCCCTACCTGCTACCCAGCCCCCTACCTGCTACCCATCCTCCTACCTGCTACCCATCCCCCTACCTACTACCCAGCCCCCTACCTGCTACCCATCCCCCTACCTGCTACCCATCCCCCTACCTGCTACCCAGCCCCCTACCTGCTACCCATCCCCCTACCTGCTACCCATCCCCCTACCTGCTAACCAGCCCCCTACCTGCTACCCATCCTCCTACCTGCTACCCAGCCTGCTACCCATCCCCCTACCTACTACCCAGCCCCCTACCTGCTACCCATCCCCCTACCTGCTAACCAGCCCCCTACCTGCTACCCATCCTCCTACCTGCTACCCAGCCTGCTACCCATCCCCCTACCTGCTACCCATCCTCCTACCTGCTACCCATCCCCTACCTGCTACCCAGCCCCCTACCTGCTACCCATCCCCCTACCTGCTACCCATCCCCCTACCTACTACCCAGCCCCCTACCTGCTACCCATCCCCCTACCTGCTACCCAGCCCCCTACCTGCTACCCATCCCCCTACCTGCTACCCAGCCCCCTACCTGCTACCCATCCTCCTACCTGCTACCCAGCCTGCTACCCATCCCCCTACCTGCTACCCATCCCCCTACCTACTACCCAGCCCCCTACCTGCTACCCAGCCCCCTACCTGCTACCCAGCCCCTACCTGCTACCCAGCCCCCTACCTGCTACCCAGCCCCTACCTGCTACCCAGCCCCCTACCTGCTACCCAGCCCCCTACCTGCTACCCAGCCCCCTACCTGCTAACCAGCCCCCTACCTGCTACCCATCCCCCTACCTGCCACCCATCCCCCTACCTGCTACCCATCCCCCTACCTGCTACCCAGCCCCTACCTGCTACCCATCCCCCTACCTGCCACCCATCCCCCTACCTGCTACCCATCCCCCTACCTGCCACCCATCCCCCTACCTGCTACCCATCCCCCTACCTGCTACCCAGCCCCTACCTGCTACCCATCCCCCTACCTGCTACCCATCCCCCTACCTGCTACCCAGCCCCCTACCTGCTACCCATCCCCCTACCTGCTACCCATCCTCCTACCTGCTACCCATCCCCTACCTGCTACCCATCCCCCTACCTGCTACCCATCCTCCTACCTGCTACCCATCCCCTACCTGCTACCCAGCCCCCTACCTGCTACCCATCCCCCTACCTGCTACCCAGCCCCCTACCTGCTACCCAGCCCCCTACCTGCTACCCAGCCCCCTACCTGCTACCCATCCTCCTACCTGCTACCCATCCTCCTACCTGCTACCCAGCCTGCTACCCATCCCCCTACCTGCTACCCATCCCCCTACCTACTACCCAGCCCCCTACCTGCTACCCAGCCCCCTACCTGCTACCCAGCCCCCTACCTGCTACCCAGCCCCCTATCTGCTACCCATCCCCCTACCTGCTACCCAGCCCCCTACCTGCTACCCATCCCCCTACCTGCTACCCATCCTCCTACCTGCTACCCAGCCCCCTACCTGCTACCCAGCCCCCTACCTGCTACCCATCCCCCTACCTGCTACCCATCCCCCTACCTGCTACCCATCCCCCTACCTGCTACCCATCCCCCTACCTGCTACCCATCCTCCTACCTGCTACCCAGCCCCCTACCTGCTACCCAGCCCCCTACCTGCTACCCATCCCCCTACCTGCTACCCATCCTCCTACCTGCTACCCAGCCCCCTACCTGCTACCCAGCCCCCTACCTGCTACCCATCCCCCTACCTGCTACCCAGCCCCCTACCTGCTACCCATACCCCTACCTGCTACCCAGCCCCCTACCTGCTACCCAGCCCCCTACCTGCTACCCAGCCCCTACCTGCTACCCAGCCCCTACCTGCTACCCAGCCCCCTACCTGCTACCCATCCTCCTACCTACTACCCAGCCCCCTACCTGCTACCCAGCCCCCTACCTGCTACCCATCCCCCTACCTGCTACCCATCCCCCTACCTGCTACCCATCCCCCTACCTGCTACCCAGCCCCCTACCTGCTACCCAGCCCCTACCTGCTACCCAGCCCCTACCTGCTACCCAGCCCCCTACCTGCTACCCATCCCCCTACCTGCTACCCAGCCCCCTACCTGCTACCCAGCCCCCTACCTGCTACCCAGCCCCCTACCTGCTACCCAGCCCCCTACCTGCTACCCAGCCCCCTATCTGCTACCCATCCCCCTACCTGCTACCCAGCCCCCTACCTGCTACCCATCCCCCTATCTGCTACCCATCCCCCTACCTGCTACCCATCCCCCTACCTGCTACCCATCCCCCTACCTGCTACCCAGCCCCCTACCTGCTACCCATCCCCCTACCTGCTACCCAGCCCCCTACCTGCTACCCATCCCCCTACCTGCTACCCAGCCCCCTACCTGCTACCCAGCCCCCTACCTGCTACCCAGCCCCCTACCTGCTACCCATCCCCCTACCTGCTACCCAGCCCCCTACCTGCTACCCATCCCCCTACCTGCTACCCATCCTCCTACCTGCTACCCATCCTCCTACCTGCTACCCAGCCCCCCTACCTGCTACCCAGCCCCCTACCTGCTACCCATCCCCCTACCTGCTACCCAGCCCCCTACCTGCTACCCATCCCCCTACCTGCTACCCATCCTCCTACCTGCTACCCATCCTCCTACCTGCTACCCAGCCCCCCTACCTGCTACCCAGCCCCCTACCTGCTACCCATCCCCCTACCTGCTACCCAGCCCCCTACCTGCTACCCAGCCCCCTATCTGCTACCCATCCCCCTACCTGCTACCCATCCCCCTACCTGCTACCCATCCTCCTACCTGCTACCCATCCTCCTACCTGCTACCCAGCCTGCTACCCATCCCCCTACCTGCTACCCATCCCCCTACCTACTACCCAGCCCCCTACCTGCTACCCAGCCCCCTACCTGCTACCCAGCCCCCTACCTGCTACCCATCCCCCTACCTGCTACCCAGCCCCCTATCTGCTACCCATCCCCCTACCTGCTACCCATCCCCCTACCTGCTACCCATCCCCCTACCTGCTACCCATCCTCCTACCTGCTACCCAGCCCCCTACCTGCTACCCAGCCCCCTACCTGCTACCCATCCCCCTACCTGCTACCCATCCCCCTACCTGCTACCCAGCCCCCTACCTGCTACCCATCCCCCTACCTGCTACCCATCCTCCTACCTGCTACCCAGCCCCCTACCTGCTACCCAGCCCCCTACCTGCTACCCATCCCCCTACCTGCTACCCATCCTCCTACCTGCTACCCAGCCCCCTACCTGCTACCCAGCCCCCTACCTGCTACCCATCCCCCTACCTGCTACCCAGCCCCCTACCTGCTACCCATCCCCCTACCTGCTACCCATCCCCCTACCTGCTACCCAGCCCCCTACCTGCTACCCAGCCCCCTACCTGCTACCCAGCCCCTACCTGCTACCCAGCCCCTACCTGCTACCCAGCCCCTACCTGCTACCCAGCCCCCTACCTGCTACCCATCCTCCTACCTACTACCCAGCCCCCTACCTGCTACCCAGCCCCCTACCTGCTACCCATCCCCCTACCTGCTACCCATCCCCCTACCTGCTACCCATCCCCCTACCTGCTACCCAGCCCCCTACCTGCTACCCAGCCCCCTACCTGCTACCCAGCCCCTACCTGCTACCCAGCCCCTACCTGCTACCCAGCCCCCTACCTGCTACCCAGCCCCCTATCTGCTACCCATCCCCCTACCTGCTACCCAGCCCCCTACCTGCTACCCATCCCCCTATCTGCTACCCATCCCCCTACCTGCTACCCATCCCCCTACCTGCTACCCATCCCCCTACCTGCTACCCAGCCCCCTACCTGCTACCCATCCCCCTACCTGCTACCCAGCCCCCTACCTGCTACCCAGCCCCCTACCTGCTACCCAGCCCCCTACCTGCTACCCAGCCCCCTACCTGCTACCCAGCCCCCTACCTGCTACCCATCCCCCTACCTGCTACCCAGCCCCCTACCTGCTACCCAGCCCCCTACCTGCTACCCAGCCCCCTACCTGCTACCCATCCCCCTACCTGCTACCCAGCCCCCTACCTGCTACCCATCCCCCTACCTGCTACCCAGCCCCCTACCTGCTACCCATCCCCCTACCTGCTACCCAGCCCCCTACCTGCTACCCAGCCCCCTACCTGCTACCCAGCCCCCTACCTGCTACCCATCCCCCTACCTGCTACCCAGCCCCCTACCTGCTACCCAGCCCCCTACCTGCTACCCAGCCCCCTACCTGCTACCCAGCCCCCTACCTGCTACCCAGCCCCCTATCTGCTACCCATCCCCCTACCTGCTACCCAGCCCCCTACCTGCTACCCATCCCCCTACCTGCTACCCAGCCCCCTACCTGCTACCCAGCCCCCTACCTGCTACCCAGCCCCCTACCTGCTACCCAGCCCCCTACCTGCTACCCAGCCCCCTACCTGCTACCCAGCCCCCTACCTGCTACCCAGCCCCCTATCTGCTACCCATCCCCCTACCTGCTACCCAGCCCCCTACCTGCTACCCATCCCCCTACCTGCTACCCAGCCCCCTACCTGCTACCCAGCCCCCTACCTGCTACCCATCCCCCTACCTGCTACCCATCCCCCTACCTGCTACCCATCCCCCTACCTGCTACCCATCCCCCTACCTGCTACCCAGCCCCCTACCTGCTACCCAGCCCCCTACCTGCTACCCATCCCCCTACCTGCTACCCATCCCCCTACCTGCTACCCAGCCCCCTACCTGCTACCCATCCCCCTACCTGCTACCCATCCCCCTACCTGCTACCCATCCCCCTACCTGCTACCCATCCCCCTACCTGCTACCCATCCCCCTACCTGCTACCCATCCCCCTACCTGCTACCCATCCCCCTACCTGCTACCCAGCCCCCTACCTGCTACCCATCCTCCTACCTGCTACCCATCCTCCTACCTGCTACCCATCCCCCTACCTGCTACCCATCCCCCTACCTGCTACCCATCCCCCTACCTGCTACCCAGCCCCCTACCTGCTACCCAGCCCCCTACCTGCTACCCATCCCCCTACCTGCTAACCAGCCCCCTACCTGCTAACCAGCCCCTCCCTAATCCTTTTCTTCAACCAAAGCCTTGCTTTCAATTGTGATTTGCTTCATTTAGGGTCTGGGAGGGCACATCACTTTGATAAGGCTTTGCTTTACCCTGGTAGAAGATTTTCGAAGATTTAAAATAAATAAAAAATCCAAGCTTCATCATAAAAAGGGGAAATACCCACATTCCAAACTAACCTTCCTTATTTCCAAATTGCTGCATGCACTCAGAAGCAGATTTATTATTTGTTTGAAACAATGGTTCTCCTTAGAATTAATCTCATGGTATTCAGATTTCTGTTCTGTTAGGAATTGTGTTTTTAAAGAAGTCAACAACATTTAGATAAACAGCTTATTAACAAATTAATTGAATCATGTTCGATATAAAATAATGGTTTAAAAAGAGTTCTTTCAAACAAGGTTTTTTTGTGTAAAAAGTTTAGGTGATGTGGCTTTCCACTAGTCTGGCGCAAAGATCACTTTTGAGTGTGGTTCATTATTGCTTTAGTGTATAGAAGAGAAACCATTTAAGTATTTAAAGGGGGCCCACATGTATCATGTTTGTAAGTGCAAACATTTCACAGCCAGTACCAACCTTTTTCTAATTCCACAGGTATATACCAGCATATTTAATAAATGGGGAGGTTAGGGTCAAAGCATCCATGTTAAATTTATGCAAACACTTTATGGCAAACTTTACATGGACTTTGTACACTGACATTGACACTCAAATAGTTTAGATTGATAGATGCACAATGTATACAGCATGATGTTACCCATCAGTGCATGCACAGTTGGTTAATGACCTCATCACCTGATATTAACATCGCATCATCTTGGTTTCACCATATATGGAGTTATTATCCCCATGTGTTGTACAGTGTAGTGTGCATTTTAGAGGACATGTTGTTTTTCATGTTTTTAAGTTGACTCCCCAAATGGTTGTCATGGCAGCAGTAACTGCTTTTGACTTTGGTGCAAAGCGGGTGTATAATATGTACACAACCCATAGCAGGGCTCTTCCTAGATGGTTACTACGTACACTAAATGAGAGAGACATCTGGTCATATTTAGTATGTTGGCAAGCCTATTAGTCTAAAAATAGCAACCTGCTTGTGTGAAATTGTTTTTATTTTACATTCAAACATCACACAAATATAATACCAGACCTTCAATATGTAATTCCAAATACATAATTGTAAGCCATATGGCTTTTCAAGGAAAAGTAATTTGGGTTGCTTGGTGGCAGCAGACTTACCAGGTAACATCCATTGTTCTTAATTTGCGTGTGCTCAAAACTAAACAATAAAATTTACCTGAGTAAGTCTACTGCCACCTGGCGTCCCAAAGTCTCCCATTGAATAGTTTAAAATATTTTGTTGATTTACTGACAAATGTTGTGATCAAAAGGGGTGGGGGTAGTCAAGTTTTCATTATTCCATCAGATTATGATGCATCAGGGAATGATTTCGTTAAGCATTTTGCATAGCAAAATACTTAGGCTGAGCTAGTTTATTGCACACTGATTTGAGTAGAAACTGATACATTTTGTGTATAATTTTGCTCTGCTATAGACCGTATTGAATATGACATCACACAGCTCAAATATCTGACCTAAAAGATGGCATCTGTACGTGTGTGTGTGCGTGCATATGCCGTAGATATCAAACTGGGAACGTTGCGTGCTTCGATGGTACGTGTTTGGACGTGCATAAAGTTTGCCTTACGAGATAGCGTCTTTATATAGCAAAAAGGGGTTATTCAATACGGCCTATACAAGGGAAATCGATCACTATGCATGTTGAATAGAAACTAATTGTTGTTTGCGTAAAATGTTGTTTTTATTTCAGGTGAGTAAGATTGCACCTGAATACTACAGTGATTTACCAAGACATGATTCCCTCGGCATGGTGGTATGGAAGTTCATCTTTGAGAGTAGCTTTGGACCCTATGCACGCTACAAGAGACAAGACTCAATGGATCCTAAAAACCTAGACGCTTGGGAAAAGCACAAATATAAAAGTGGTTAGGCAGTTTTCTTATTTCACATTTCCATCATTGTCATGTTTTCTTTGTAGTTTTTTGAAATAAATACAGCCTTTTGGTTGGTTTATTTTAGAAAGAATAAACACTTCCAACTTGTCAAGTTGTGTGAAGTGACTTTGCAGTTATTATATGGTGTATAAACCTGGGCGACTAGTGAATCGTACTACTCGACTAGTAGTGCCTAAAAAAATTGCACTTTTGACACTAGTCGCGACTAATTTTTGGTTCCCAAGATGAATTGCGACATAATGTTTGCCAAAGGCGCAATATTTCAATTCATGCTAAAAGAATTGAAGAATTGTGTCACTGATGTCTGATTGTAAATTATGTTGTCAAAAATAGACATGGCGATTTTTCTAGTAGTCGTGACTGTTTTTGTAGTAGTCGTGGTGACATGATTAACCAAGTAAGTGAAAAACTGTTAGTTGCGACTCCATTGAGCAATCAACAGTCGCAACTACGACACTAGTCGCCTATGCTTATTGGTGTAGTTAGTGTAACATTTACTCTGTATTTATTCCTTGTTTTCAAAGTTTCAAAGAGGGCTTGTGGATTTATTTTCTAGAATGTCCTTTCGTCTTTCCTTCACTCATAACAGGGTTCACATTTTCCTTAGATGCTTGTGTTATCCTCAAACTGCACTTTAGTCTTGAATTAAATTATGTTTTCATTTCACCAACATTTATATGTTGGGGGCAGTAAGAGGAGGTTAATCCAAAGAACTTATAGTTTACTTTTTTTCTGTGGACAAGTTCCATGAATGTACGTGGTGGGAATTTATTCAAATTATTTGTTTTACTCACACCAATTTGTGACATTGCTGTATAGTCCGAGCTTTCTAAATATGTTACAAAAAGCCCAACTCTATTTCTACAGGATTTGAACCCTTGCTCTGCATGCAAGGTCATAAAATTGCTAGACCACTGAGTGAACCTCTCTAGTGATTAGAGGGCAGTTTGAATTCTTTGTAGCAGCGGCTACCAAATAATTTGATTTAATAACTTAAAACGGGATGAATAATCATATTTGGATTTTACCCTTGTAGTTGTACTAGTAAGGTAATCAATGTGTGGTGAAGAGGTTTTCAATAATCTTGATAATTTTACCGAGACGAATTTGAGGTAAATTATCAACAAACAGGCCTCGGCGGGGTTAAACCACTAGTTGAAAACCGATTCAACACACTTTGATTCCCATTCATAAATACCTTTTCGGTCAAAAAACATCAACACTTTTTGGTCAAAAAGTAAAATAAATGCCAAAATTATAATTGATCAATGATTTCTTTCAACACAACACTCCTCCAGCTATGAAATGGTAAGGCCCTCGGGTAAACAACTCCTTATAAGAGACTGTTGTGCGCGTCGCGTGATGTTGCACAACTGTCCCGGCCGTTGCTCTCTACCAATAGGAATGAAGAAACTGTCTTATAAGCACAGGTGCAAGCTCGCGTGTCACGCCCATGTTTCAACACTTTTTACTGGTCATAAACAAAGGTTTATATACACCCACGTGACGTGCTCTCCACCAATAGGAATAGCGAAACTGTCTGAGGTATTTATGAATGTGTTTTAAATGATCTATGATAGTACTTAGTATGCAATGCTTATCACCTCCCCTCCCCCCTAAAGCAATGAATACACCAATTCAAGAATAAGTGCGTTTACATTACTTAATTATGCTTTTCATACCATCAATGTTTTAACGTGGGAATTATTTTATGTATAGTAACGCCATTTCTAAAACTAGTTTTGCATAATGACACAGTTAATATTTGAGGGACCAAAACATTGTCGACTCAGTCTGTTGTTTTTTTTATACACAACTTCTATACATTTCAGAAAAGCAGTACTTCACAATTTGCAGCTACAGATTAATGGCAATGGTAGACATAAAAGATTAGTTTTTAACATTTATTTTGATGTGTTTTCATTTTAGGCTGGTATTGATTGTTACAGAGGTCAAGGAACTTGCACCACTGAGCTGAAGTTTGGTGGGAAAAGGCCTGAACTTTTAAAGTTATCTTTTGTTTAGAATGTATTTTAAATCATCATGCAGCTAAATTGATTTATCACTAATCCAACAGAGTGCATCCTGTCTGCTCAAATATATCATTACAAGAAAAGCAAAAAGCAAAGAACAAAATTAATAACAAAAACTCAACAATTTAAAGTTGAAGACATTTAAATTAAAAGTGGGCCAGATTTTAAGCTTCATACATGTAAGATTTGTTTGAAAACAAAAACCAAAGCTTTCATGTGACAATGAAATACATTGTACATACTGAGGGCAAACAAATAAAAACTGCACTGCACACTAAGTGTTGCTGTGAAAAGTGTCTTAATATTAGCAATTGCTAAAAACCGTTAATGACCTGACATTTAGACCCTAGCAGAGTCTTTCTCGAAGGCTATGAACTATATTTGATCACTTTAAATTGTCTTATATAAAAAGAATATTTTACTAACTCTTATTTCTTACGGCCTAATGTTGTAGTATTCCTTCATTATTTGATTTTTTCAGTCGGTCTTTCAAATTAGAAAGTGTATTGATGAGTAATTTTGAAGAACCAACTTGTGAGAGTATGATTTTGATGTCACTCCGCAATTACCTGACTAATTTGAAATACTAAGAACAAAGTATTTTGATTATTGATGTATTTTTTCTTTGCAGGTTTATATTTTTGTCATTTGAAGTGAATTTAAGCCCCAAGTCATTACCAATGAATGATTTTTGCGAATTTAGTTGAACAGGTCACACTTGTGTATACAATAGACTGCCTACTGACCATAACCAAATAACACCTAAAACTTTTTTTTAAAGTTGGGAAATGGTCCTTTCTTATTGATTGCTTCAGAAATGAAAGAAATTTTTGTAAAAAATGCTCAAAATTTGTGAAATTTGAAAGTGGATATTTACAGTTATGCAAGTGGTTAAAAAAAATATATATTCCACACTGAATGTTATTAAATATGAACAAGTGAGAATAATTTGATTTATAATAACATAATACCACCATTTATATAGCGCCTCTTCCCAAGGTTGCAATGCAGAGGCAGAGGTACACCATCGCTTTTTTCATTTAACTAAAAAGAACTGGCTGTTTGCAATTTGCTTGAATACTAACCAACTGACTTTGGTCTAAATCAAGAAGTGGTAATGATGTAACATTTCAAACCTTGGTATTGCTGCACGCTAAGAAAGACGCTAGGGTCAAAAGGTCAAACCATAACCACTGTTTGACAGTTTAAAGATAATTGTATTGAAGCTAAGCCTTGCAAATCTTCATTGTATTTGTGATCAGCTACAAGTTGCCAGACCACAATCTGTAAGTTCCTCTTGGTGTTGGTAATGCAAGTAGGGTTTGAAACTTTGCATGGTGGAAGCATAACTAGATGAGGTTAGCAGTAACACCATTTGAAAATCTACTTTGAGTAGTGTTGGTTCTGAAAATAACCAGTGGTTGATAACTTCAAGTTTTGATCAGTATGCTCGTCTTCAGGAGAATGCTGGTTCATATGATATTACCGCAAGTAGACTACATCACATGTACTTTTTATTGCACTGTGATAATTTAGTACGATATATTTAAATGTAGATCGTTGGTTATGTTGCTACAGCTATTACTTTTAGTTCCAATCATCCCTAGTTCTCTTCGCTGCCCATTGGTCACAGTAACTTGAATAATTATAAATTGTTTAATTAACTGACTGTAATTAATCAGAAAGCTAAAAATTGTGATACACTCAGTACCCGTTTTGAGTGTGTTAAGAATTGTTTTTCCGGAAAGCACTGCAATCTCAGAAAAATTTCCCCCAATTGATGGATTTTAAAAATTTGATTAAAATAAGCAATGAATCTTATCCAAATGTCATCTTTGTATAATCACCTGTAATTAATGACATTTCCACTGGTTGATTGTATGTGATATGTTAACTGGAAACTAGAGGATGGAAATGAATTTAGTCTTCAAAATACCAAAGATGTTTCCATACCTTAAAATTTGAAGTAGACTTTCTAGACTGCAAGTCTTGAGACTTTTTTGATGTGAAAGCACAAGATGTTTCCAAAGTTACCCAAATTGTACTACTGTATATATGACACTTGCTTGGTCTATAATTAAGAAGTTTTTCAATGTTAGAGGTAGACAACATGAATGAGAAAACAGTGCTTGGTGTAATTGGAGAGCAATAACTTGTTTATGAATGGGATTGTTGAATCTACATGTATTAGCAATTTTCTCAGCTAAACTTGACGTGAAACTTGGAAATAAATGTTAAATGATCGAGTGCTACTAAAAGCTTTTGTTGTCACTGTTGTATATTTTGCAAAATACGAAGCTAAAGGCTTCACTCAGTCGGTAGGGTTGTACAAATTTTGGGAATAATGGTTGTATGCCAGGAATGTCTTTGACAACATCAAATTAAATCATGACATGTGAAGAGGAGCCGAGACCTAAAGGCGCAAAGTGTGTAAACATGTTGAGAGAATACAAAATCTTACAATACATTGGGAAAGCGACATTGTGTGAACTTTATGAAATTTTTATATTAAGAAAGGGCCACTTGTGAAAATATTATTGGAATTTATATGGAATTTGCGATACCAGATTTATCATTTCATAAATGACTTGTGTGGCATCTTGACTACTTCTGTAAAGAATGCCTAAAATGCTCATGTTTATTTCTTCTTGTTAAAGGCAGTGGACACTATTGGTAATTGTCAAAGACTAGCCTTCACAGTTGGCGTATCTCAACATATGCAAAAAATAACAAACCTGTGAAAATTTGAGCTCAATCGGTCATCGAACTTGCGAGATAATAATGAAAGAAAAAAACACCCATGTCACACAAAGTTGTGTGCGTTTAGATGGTTGATTTTGAGACCTCAATTTCTAAATCTGAGGTCTTGAAATCAAATTCGTGGAAAATTACTTTTTTCTCGAAAACTATGGCCCTTCAGAGGGAGCTGTTTCTCACAATGGTTTATACCACCAACCTCTCCCCATTACTCATCACCAAGAAAGGTTTTATGCTAATAATTATTTTGAGTAATTACCAATAGTGTCCACTGCCTTTAACAGGGAGACCAGGTCAATAGTTCACTTCAGAGGAAAAGCAAGATTTGTAAAAAGCAACAGAACAACCATGATTTAAAAAAAAAACCGGAACGCTGTCTGTTGACTGTACACGTGTGCAGTATTTCAATGATTCCAAGGTCATTAAATTATACGACTTAGCTTCAACGTTAATCATGTCCACCAAACTCACTACCAGATATTGGGTTTTATAGTCAAAGGAAATATGGTCGTATATTTCCCCTTCAACGTTGCAACACTTGTATGCATTATATCACATGTTTATAATAATACAATAAACCATATGGTTTTGCAGGCACAAAATGCCCACAGCTCAGTGGAAGATTTCATAAAATTTTGCAGTGCATTTTGCAGTGAACATGTACATGTATTTGTTATCAACTGTTGACACATACTTCCCATGTGAACAACTATCCAAGTTGCCTGCTGGGGAATGCTCTGGAAAGTTAAAAGTTATTCTTTATGTCACATCTATATGTCGTCAATTGGATTGTCACATCTATAAAGCCATCACCAATGACTGCCCAAAACACACAAACTTGTGACATAAAAATTATTTCATTTGCAAAGTATACTTCAGAATATGTGACGACATTGAGGACTTGTGATAACTTTGTTTTGCATCTTATTCTGTATAATATAATAAGTTTAAATAGTTTTTGATAATCAAATAATGTAAAATAAGTTGACAAAAGTTGATGTTTGATGCTATTGTAAGCCACCGTACAGCAGTCTGCTAATTGTGCATGTAATACAACACTGCTGTCTGGTTCATAATTAAAATGTCAGTCATTGAACCTTACCATACTGTCAGAATAACCTTTCTTTCTTTGTGTAAATTGATGTAATTACATGTACACATTCAACAGTGTAAGTGCCAATAACAGCATGAGTAGGAAACAAGAATATCAATTTTAGATGTGGGAGGAAAACTTCAAATTTTGGGGAAAACCCATGCAATCAGGTAGGGACTGAAAACCAATCTACTTGGAAAGCTCCGGTCTGAGGTGGGATTTGAACCTGGGGTCCACAGAGCGAAGGAAATTACTGAGCCAACCTTATTCAACAGAATATCTATTTTGGCTCCTGATTAATTAGATTTTGTTGCAATGTTGCTTTGTGCATTGGAGAAAAGACGTTAAATCAAATTTAACTTATTGACCCCTTGCAGGTGCGTCACACGCGGCGACTGATGCCACGCTCACCATGTTGGTGGTCAACTGGTTTACGTGTAAAGGTCGCGTCGCCTAAAATGCGCACTTATCTGAATAACATGTTGACATTGACCACAAAAATGGCGCATCCAAGATTATTCTGATGATGACATCAGGTGAATTGGGTCAATAATCGGTAAAAAGGGCAATGTAAGTTACATGTATGTGATGAATATACTTTGGATGAGTAACTACCAAAGCAAAATGTTCAAATAAATACATTCATGTAGAATGACCCTTGCGCAATTGTAGAACATAGCCCATCTGTGAACTCAATAGCTACATGAATTTTTCTCAATTTTGATCACTACTGTCGTAAAGATTGGTAATATTTTTGTCCAGATAAATAATTGATAAGTTTTAATATATTAAAAGTGCATACCAGTACCAATCCTCTAGTAAAATGCCATAATACACTGTCAATGGTGAGACAAATAGCATTTGGGGACCTTTAAGTATACTATTGTCTATTTTGATTGCCAAAACCAAAACAAGTTTGATAAATGTGAACAAAAACTTCACAATATAAACATAGTTCTTTTTTTCTTCAAGCAAACATCACCATTGAAGTTGAAGTAATTCTTAAAGGTCCTTGCCCTATGGCTGTGTAATGTGTATGAAGAATAAGGGTGAGAATTTACTCTTCCCAACACAAAGAAACCCCCTTCCCTTCAATCGGAAACTAGAAGCTGATGAAAATAGGTTTTCGCACCCATTGCATCACCTCCTCACATTGCATTCATGACTGTTATTTTTTACACCAAATATAATGGACTGATTTACTTTACTGACCCCAACTGTAACATGATAGCTTAGAAATTTCACAAAGGTTTTAATTCTGAAATATTTTACAAATCTGAACTCAGACCACAAAGGAGCAGAGTCCATCTTTTGCTCTAATATTGGCATTTCTTTACATTGTGGTGACTCATTGACTAAACATTTACATTTTGATACAGGTACTTTAAATCAGAGCTGATTAGAAAGCTTTCTCCATTGTGCTGGCCTTTGAGGCCTGCAACAGTTTTAATTCTCACACCTTTCTGTTATCATTAATGGTTTTATGCATCATTTGCATTTGGATGAATGCTCTTATTCCAATCCTCCAGTTTTCAATTAACACACCATACAACTACATAGCTGGTTGAATTCCACCAAAGTGGTCACATTCTTTGAGAGAGCAACCTTGCTTATGTTTCATTGGAGATGTTGTGTCTATTCAGGCATCAATTTGGCCCATAGAAAAAGTAGGAACATTTTATTGAGTACATCAACAAGAATATAAAAACCCAACAAGATGAACAAAGATGAAAGCCCATGATGTCTCGCAAGAAGTCAACAGACATCTCTAAATTGATTAAATTTAACAAAGTCGGTCTGGAGAGGAGGGAAAAAATCCAGTCCCCAAAAATATAACAGCCCACTATCAGCCACATACATTGTTACCAAGGTAACATGACGACAGACGAGTACATAGCAGGTGCATGTCCTAGGTTTTTAAAATTCTGTTTCTGGTTGAAAACTGTCAAAATCGATTTCCCACATGCTCAAATCAATTTGGGTGTTTCTGAACACTCCCCCCACCCCCCACTTATGCAAATGGATGTGAGATGTGCTTCCTTTCTACTGTCCAAATATGCACACTAGTGACAAAATCACATTGCTTGAGTCTTTTTCTTCTTGACAAAAATGCAGAGAATATTTTCCTAAAGACCATCAGTAAATTAAAATGTTTTTGTCCTTTATGTCAGAAATATAGGGTCCGTTTGATTAGGTTCCCTGGGCCGGCCACGGTCTGTCCCAGGTGCTATCGAATAGCTTTGACGTCATTCCAGGGGCTCACCCGGGTCAGCCCCCAGTGCCCTGCTTGTGGAGTGGGTCACTTGGGGGTGACCCGAGGTGCATGACGTCACCACCATGGCAGGGGCTCACCCGAGTGAGCCCTGTGGGGTTGACCCAGGGAAGATTATCGAATGGTTTAGAATATAAACAATAATTTCTGCTACTTAACTCATATATTTTCTCTTTTCTTTCAAATTGTTGAAATTTAATCAGTTTGGGGGGAGAAATAAACACAAGTACCTCTTAATAATGGACAAGTATTGACAGGCATAATTATTGCTTCACAGACTTAATTTGAGAAACACTTTCCCATAAAACTCTTAACTAAGTTTCAACATGACCTTATTTTTTATATAGATGTAGCCGCTTAGCACAATAATGTATTGCTCAGAAGAAATGGGCAACCATCTAAAATACTGTATAATGAAGATGGTTTTCGTCTGCCTCCCTGCTTATTCCAGCTAAGCAAATAAAATTGTTCAGCATGAGCAATACCCGTAAGCTAAGCTGTAGAAACTTGTCAGTAATCAAGAATGTAAAGTTATTTGTCTACCCGATCAATGTTTTACATACAGTCACAGTCAACGCATGCACCTGTTTGGATATTTCTGGCATAAGATCGAGTCTTTAAGAGTTTACACTTTGAATTTTTGAGTGTTTAAAGGGCAAATGTTGTCAACATTTATGTTCAGATCACATTGGTCAATAAACTAGCCAAGTCAGATTTGGAGGTCCAGACCGGATCATTCATCAAAATGTAAAACTAACTCTGAATTACAATTGTAAAAACAAACAGTTGCATTGGTAATGATTCAACATGGGAAACAAAATGTTAAAAGTAGTTGAATTTGCATAAATAAAAAGTAAAGTTTAGAAAAGTATAAAACATTTTTAAGAAGCTGCTTAGATAAAAATTCTGGTGAGTACAAAACTGATTTCAAAATTAATGAATACATTTCTGACAACTCATTTGTGGCACAAAATATCGGAATGTGATTCTTTTTTTTCTTTTTACATTTTTCTTAAAAAAACAAACAAATTTAAAAGCACAGAATTATTAACATTTGGCAAATTACAACCGTTCCATTTTTCTCATTTTTCAAATATGGCTCCATAGTGAAATTTTAACCAAAGGCAAGAACTTCTAATCAGAGTCCAACAGTTTGGGTGTTGAGTTACTGAATCGTGTTGGACTGAGTACTGCACTAGTAAACTGATAATGCTTTACATGGGATCAGGCATACCAGCGTAATAACACATTGGGTGTTGAGTTTTGTTTTTGTTAACGAGTGACAAGGATCTTAATATTTTACTCAAGGAAGGTTGGATACAAAAAGTAAAAACAAAACCCCAAACACAATGATGTTACATGCATTATGTAAACACTAACAATAAAGACTTTGTACATTTTTACACAAACTTATGACACGTATTATTTACATGAAAACATTTTAGAGAAAACGAGGCTGGCTTCAGCCTCAGAATGAGACAGAGACCAGAGTAGCTAAAACTCAACAACATAAATTAGAAATACAACCAGGATATTGTTGCATGATTACACAGCAACTGATGCGTTCCCAGGATTAAATTTCTATGCAGATATAAAGGGTGTGCTGGAATTGCTCATCCTCTGTTTACTGTATGCGCCCTCTTTGTTATCAATTAACAAATTATTTCAATTCCAAATAACAAACATCATTGATTGACAAACTAAACCAATGGGATAGCTGCAATTGTTATAGAGCCAAAATGGCTGCTCACTTTCATTTCTTTAGCCACTTCGATTCAGAGGGCTGAATAGTGTGAAAACAACAGTATTGGTTCAGTGGCTCAAGTCAAAATGCATTGCAAACAATGAACAGATTAATTCTTTGGATGGATTTGTTCTTAATGCTTCTTATATACATTGTAACACCTGTTACTTTCACATACCAGTCATGATTTATGTACAGATTGATTTTACTGCATTGTTACGAGAACTTGTAACTCTCTCTGGGATGCCTTTTTGACTGTGCATCAATGAAAGCCAACATAACAGGTTCCTAATGGTATGATTGAACAGATTCACGAACACAAACAACAACATGAGCCATCCAAAAAGCTTGAAAAGCTAATGAGAAAAGTCTTCCTATGGGTGTCCAAAGACACAAGAAATTGATCATGATTAGGAAAAATAGAGTTACTTTTTGACTGAAAACAATCCATTCCTGCACGGGAGATGAACAATGGATTATAAATCCTGAATTTAACTGGTTAGTGATGCCTTGCAACTCTCCAGGCTCATTTCCTAATCTATGCTCCTGAACTAAAACATACTACATGTACTCCTTCTACATTTCCTATAATCTAACAAACGGTATGTACATACAAAATATCACTCACAGAAGGGAACTACTTGTGCAGAATTTGTCCCTCATATAAAATGGTACCATGCAACCTCAAAAGTGCACTAATATTTGGTCATTGTGATATCTAAAATAACAAGCACATAGTTCAAACTGTTCCAAAAACGCAACACTTTGAACATTAAAACATTTAAAATAAAAACAACATGCCAAAAACAGTAGACATTTTTGGCATTTTAGTATTAATTTGAAAGTTGTTCTGTAAAATTTGGCAAAAGTTTTTTTTTTTCTGCACATTGCTTCCATCTTCAGATTTGAAAGAATCATTGCAGATACATCTTAAGATAATAACACGTGAAAGTATCAGCTGACCAGTGAATCATTGCAGATACATCTTTAGATAATAACACGTGAAAGTATCAGCTGACCAGTGAATCATAGCAGATACATCTTTAGATAATAACACGTGAAAGTATCAGCTGACCAGTGAATCATTGCAGATACATCTTTAGATAATAACACGTGAAAGTATCAGCTGACCAGTGAATCATTGCAGATACATCTTTAGATAATAACAAGTGAAAGTATCAGCTGACCAGTGAATCATTGCAGATACATCTTTAGATAATAACACGTGAAAGTATCAGCTGACCAGTGAATCATTGCAGATACATCTTTAGATAATAACACGTGAAAGTATCAGCTGACCAGTGAATCATAGCAGATACATCTTTAGATAATAACACGTGAAAGTATCAGCTGACCAGTGAATCATTGCAGATACATCTTTAGATAATAACACGTGAAAGTATCAGCTGACCAGTGAATCATTGCAGATACATCTTTAGATAATAACAAGTGAAAGTATCAGCTGACCAGTGAATCATTGCAGATACATCTTTAGATAATAACAAGTGAAAGTATCAGCTGACCAGTGAAAATACTTGCTGACCTGTGAATACCAGCTAACCCGAGAAATTCAAAGCCTTGATTTCCTAAAGAACACACAAAGGTTGTTTGGTTAGTCTATGACCACCTCATGACCAGGGCCCAATTTCATGGCGCTGCTTAGCGGCCGATTTTGTGCTTTACTGTGTGATTTCTATTTCATAATGCTGCTAACCGTAAGCACACGAAAAGGCATGCTAACCTTCCGGTGCTTACCGCACGAAAATAAATGAAGTCACAATGCAAATCCACGGTAAACACGCAATATGGCCGCCCAATTTTTCTGCTAACCTGTGAAATATATATCACGCAAAATTCAAGTCTCTTCTCAAAACTTATCTTATGTCACAGGTTTTCAATGACTAATTTTGTTGTTTCTGTTTTTCTTTGTGTTGTGTTTTGTTTTGTTTTTGGTTTTACTGCGCCTTGAACACCCAGCAGGGTGGATATGTGCGCATTACAAGTCTTATTATTATTATTAAATACGCTAAGGCTTAAGCAAATCTTTCTGCTTCAGTAAGTACGCAAATTTGCTTACTGTTTAGCAGCGCTATGGTCATGCCTGATTGGTTTATCCCACAACATTCATAAACGGTCTCGTAGAAAATACACTTTTTTTTTAATTACTTATCTTGATCTAGTGAAATTGGAATTAATTATTTGCAGCTGATAAAATAAAGACCTTGAGTTTTCTAAAGGTCTTTATCAGAGATAACTCTTTAACCAGGTAAGTGTTTACACAGCGCATAACAGAGATAGCAGATGGGACAAAGTGACTGTTAACAATGGAACAGCAGGTTCACGGCCATGTACATCACGGTGGGTTTTTAAAGACAAAATGATTTTAAAAATCTTTTCAAAATGCAGCATTGTTTTGATCCATCTTCTGCTTTATTGCCAACAATACATTTGAGATCATTTGAGGAGCGATGAAGAATTTCAGACTTCAAACAACTCTGAAATAAAATAAAAACAAAATAAAGTTTGTTTAAAAAAGGAATATGCACCAGATAAGACGTACAATGAAAAAAACTGTGCAAAAAGGATTCAACAAATAAGACCAAAGTTTTTGTATTTTTCAGTTTACCTTTTAAAACTCAAATTAATTGTTTAAGAAGTATAAAAGAAACTTTGAACTCTTAACTCACCCCAGAGTTACTTTCTGTAAATGCTGTGGCGTTAACTGTTAATTGTAAAAACAGAGTGTCCAAATTGTTCACTTTAAACAACAAATCAACACTGTTTCAAGAAGGAACAGGCATATCAAAAATTATATAATAAGTATTCTGTTCACTCCTTGCCTAGTCTTGGCCCAAGACTATGGTGCTTGATTCTGGATAGTGTACTACGCGCGGTTGAATTGCCAAAGCGCGCCCGCCACGGTATGATTTAGTTAATTGGACGGCTTGAAATCTAGACTACACTGGCAAGCTACCATAGTCTTGGTAATCCTGCAGCGCTGTGTTAACTTTTTCATTGTTTTCTGCTTCAGCTTTGCAACGGACCAATCAGCGTGCGATCATTGCAATAAATTAACATAATGTATTAGTTGACCCCGGGGTCATTCATGTTATGATTACACGGCATTGGCATCTCCGTGTTTGTCGTGGAGGAAAAATCGTAAGAAAATAGGAAATGTTCACGATTACGAATGCTAAAGATGAACAAGTAAGCCGAAGCTATATTGATCTGCTATCTAGTTGGCAATTAATTAACGACTATGTCAAAATACACCAGCTAGTGCCCTCTCTGCGGACGGTCTGCTGGTGTTGCGATAAACTCCGTCAGTTCTACTAATGCTTTGTCTGCTGCATGCAGGCAGTTGGACCATGTCCGGGTGTGAATAAACTAGGGGAAACTAGAGCATGATACATACAACCAACGCTTGCAACTGAGCAAGTCTTGGATCCCAAGTCATTATGTAACTGTCAGTGTCACAAAGTGGTGAGTGGAGAGAATCTTGTTTATATTGATCGAATCTGTATAGAATTAGAAAACGTAAAGCCATAAGTATAATAATACATGTAGTCATTGTTTGTCATGTTTGTGAATACCTAATTTGCTCTAAACTGAACAATACTTCAAAACTTGTTGTTATTTATGTAGGTAGACCTCCTTCCTGCTAATACTAATATAGCAGTGCTTTTTCCATCATGCGAAGCAACATTTTCTTGTGTCTCACTTATGGAAGGGCAGCTCATAAAAGTATTGCCTCACCAAAATCCACTTCGCATTCGCAGGAAGTATGACTATGAGCCTACTCCTTGGGTTTGTTTCGGTAGTGGAACGAACATAGTTCATCATAGGAGTAGTATGAGCCCAGCTTAATGTGAGGTTGGATTTGTCTGACTCGAGTCACCAACACTTCAATACACACAGATGCATATCCCTTGATGTGAAAATGGCTCATTGGCTGACATTTTTTGTTTTTAACTGTCATTTTCCTTCTGTGCACAAGCAATTAACACTTAGTTGGGTTGATTGATGATCCAAACCCTCGATGGTCAACGGTTTAATATTAATAATCAAAACAGATATACATATTTTACATTAAGCTTGATGCAGAAAAAGTTTAGCACAATGAGACCCAATATAATCACTGAACTTATTCTATGATTTGTATTTGTTTCATTCTTCTGATAGGGCACATTTCCAGGAAAGGCTTTTAGAGAACTGCTGCATGACCACCTTGGAGTACTGATACTTGTTAAGCCTCGTCTTGTCAGATGAATGGGCAATCAACTGCTCTGCAATTAAGGAATGTAGTTCTTGATTCAAGAGAGACAACTCTGTGACAGAATCAAGATTCAAGCGTATGTAATTGTGGAAGAGATATTTTGCTGTTTTGCAGAGGAAACGTCAAGAGAAAAGGAAAAGATGGAACATATTAACTGTCAATCAAGAAAGACATATGTGAAGAACTGTACTCTACATTTTGCTGCAAAGTTCCACCAACGTATCACAATTTAATGTCGACATGTCCACACCAATACAGTGATTGACTTTCAAGATGAGTTTACATAGCTTTTTCAACCCTAAAGAATATTAATTTTGGGTTTTTACCCATATACACCGATGTGTGTAGCACTGTATACTCGGTACTTTCCCGAGTCCTGTGAAAAAAAAACACAGGCATTTTACTCGGATGGGATTCGAACCCACGACCTTTGCAATTCTAGAGCAGTGTCAAAAATTAATATTCTTTATCCCCGATGCAAATTTAACATCTTTTAAATCGTTTGCAGTACCCGCTGCTAAAACATAGGATTCGAACTGCCTCTAGCTACCGGGCAATCTCGGTGGTCTAGTTGGTATGACACTGCTCTAGAATTGCAAAGGTCGTGGGTTCGAATCCCACCCGAGTAAAATGCCTGTGATTTTTTTCACAGGACTCGGGAAAGTACTGAGTATACAGTGCTACACACATCGGTGTATATGGGTAAAAACCAAAAATTAATATTCTTCAACCCTGTGGGAACTGTGTGCATACTCTTAGCAACCGATCCTTTTGGACTGGGGTTGATGTTTGTCATTATTTTGAACACCAAGATGAAAATGTACAACTAAGTGGAAGAGTTGGGCGAGATGAGCAAAATGGTCTTTCAATTGCCATAAACTATCTAAGACACAGAGAATCAGATGAAAATTGCATTGCACCCCACAATGTAGAAGAGTTGTCGTAGGGTCAGCCGCTCACACAAGTACATACAAACAATATTGTGTATAACTGCTGTGATGTGCACTTTAAATGCTGCTGTGGGAAAGCCTGTGATTGGCGATTATAGTGGTACGCACTACGACTGATGTCGAAATCGCAACTAGTTATTGCTTAGTCGAGTTGCGACTGCCATTTTTCACCTACTCCGTAAATCTAGCCACCACAACAACTAAAATAGTTGCGACTATTCCTGCTTGCTGAAAGAATTGTGTCGCTCACAGTCACGACTTTTCACAACAACATAATTTACCTACGAAACACAACCAGACATCAGTAAGCCTGGGCCACTAGTGTAAGTTACTACTCGACTAGTCACACCTCAAAAAGTCATGACTACGACACTAGTCACGACTTGTTTGCCGCAGGGGCAATATGGTAAATTTCGTGCTTAGAGGATTGAAGGATTGTCACTGGTGTCACTGACTGTGTTTCGTAAGTAAATTATGTTGCCATGAATAGTCGTGTTAAACAGTTCACCAAACAGGAAGTTGTTGCTATTTTTGTTGTACTCTTGGCAGCACGATTATTCAATTAGGAATTAAAAATGTAGTCACAACACGACTAGTGATTTTAATAATCTCGACTGTGCGACAAGTGTGACAGTGTGTCGCACAAGTCGCCTAGCCCTATAGACATAAAGTGACACAATCCTTAAATCCTTTCAGCGTGAGTTTTACTATATTGCACCGGCAGCAAATAATACGCCGCTATGCATTTTGGGGCATGAACATTTTTAGACTAGTGTGTTGAAGTTGCGACTATTTGAAGCACGAATAGTTGAGAAGCAAATTTCACTAGTCGCTCAGGCTTTAATTGTGGGTATTTCTTGTTATAGCCCGTTCTCAAACCTGATCATTTTAATAGCCACTGTTCTGTGAAAAATTTGTGTTTGGCAATAAAGAAATCAATTTTATGAACAAGTTAATTTGTGTTGGCCTTTATTTAGAAATATTATGTATTCATGTGATTGTGACACAATTAGTAGCCCTAACGTTTAATACATGTGCAAAGTCGATAGGTCGATGCATGAACGACAATTAAATTGTACATGTACAGTGAATAGTGTTTGCTGTAGTAAAACTACTATACACGGTAGTATCATGGAGGTTTCTACCTCCATGGTAGTATGCACTGCGGGTAGCTCGTCTCTGTCTGTGGTTCATGTGAGCTGCCCACGACAAATCATTTGGGCAAGTATGAAACCATGAAACAAATGGTTTGAAACAAACCATGAAACAAACACGACCGCATAAACGAAGATGCAAGCATTTTGTCAGACATTCTGTAGTCAGCTATATTTCTTAAGAATAACGACAAGAATTTTTATTCGGTTTTCTGGGAAAAGGAGACGTAGAATTTAAATCCCTGCATTTCGTTCGTTTTGTATGGCCAGGCAAACCATACTATCACTTGTTCATCCCGTACGTCCGACCATGGCCAGACTTCATGCTGCTGGGCGCTGCCATGTTGTTCACATCATACCGTGGCGGGCGCGCTTTGGCGATTCAAAGTACACTATCCAGAATCAAGCACCATAGTCTTGGGCCAAGACTACTCCTTGCCTTGATTGTAATCGATCCTAAATCATTGCTCAATTTCTCCATTGGTAAGTAGACATTCATCTCAATAATAATTTCATTCTGTATTTTCACAAAGAGACGTGTATAACATTGTGTGTGACTCCTCATGTCATGGTCTACGTCACTGTCTAAACACAAACTCATGATATGCGCAAAAGAAGGTCAAACTAATGACATGCGCAAAAGTCTGTCATCTTGCTTTTCATGCTTTTGCATGAAGTGTAACTCTAGCTTCACTAAATTAAAATGTTAGCCAATCTAAGGATAATTGATTTGAAACTGACTAAGTCAAACCTTACCATTTCATTAGAAGGTAACAACATCTTCAGTAAAGTCCCCCGAGTACTCTTGTTTTGCTTTTCCATTAGTATATGACGGCAGTCTGGCTACTCCCTCCCTTTCACTGGATTAACACAAACATAGGTAGATGTTATACAAAGTCTGCAACATAATTCTCTTACTTTTTCTGGTGTTTCTACAGGGCAGATAAGAAGGTAAGACTTTTTCTACAATGGGGAACAAAAGTGCATAACTGATGATAATATGTCATGGATATTTTTCACAAAATAGTAATTTTGAGAATGTTTTTTATTTACAATAATGTAAAATGCGATTTTTGTCATTTCTTGTTAGGATGTGAACATTAAGTATAGATTTAGAGAGGATTAAAACACATTTTTTTTCTTGCAGGAATAATATAATGGCTGTGATACCAGACTTTAAAGAGCGAAATATAAGTGTTTTTTCAGAGAATAAATTCATGTTCAAAGCTGTCCCATATTTTAATAAACAAACCACACAACCGAACTGTAATAGGCAAATAGGAAATGTTGCTATGTTTCAGATAGCAATATTTCTCTGTAATTAAGGAATGGTAATGGTATGAACTTTATGGTCAGTAAGCTTTTAGATTGATGGTTGAATTAATGAGGTCGGCTTCAAATGAACCATATGTGAGTTTATTACGTCGAAAATTAGAAACAATTGTGCAACAAAAATAACATTTTGGAAATTTGAACTTTCTGTGGGTAAGACAAAAAATTGTGTAATGTTCTTTATTTCAGGTTGAACAAATCTTGGCAATTAAATTTGATGGTTTCGCAGACATCTAAACATTGAGGCACACTTTTCTTCTTCAATCAAATATGAATCAAAAGTAACGGGGGAAAAAGATGCCAACAATTCTTTTGAAGATGCTGGGAACTGCAGGGTTGATGGTAAGCACAGTGCGGCACAGAACACAAATAATCACGGGCAACGAAATGTACAAAAATATCCCTTTGTTGTACTGAATATTGAAAAAAAAATTAAAAGCTGATTGAATATCGAAGAAGCTAAAACTCACGCTCAAGAACAAACCAGTGAAAGCGTTAGTATCGAACACGTTACCTTCCGATGGGGGCTCTTTTTATAACCGTATGCTATATCCGAGCATCAATACGCTGTACGGTGAGTTATCATATTAATGTCAGCTCGCATCGACTCATATCCTCTTGTCTGTAGACCGGCCGTCCGTCAACAATTCCAGCATCGATTCCACAAGCACATTCTGCGAGTTATTATCCCGAGTGTTGTGACCGAGCAACCTCGTACACCCGCCTAGAGCGTCTTAGACATGGGACTGAATCCCAGTCTGGTCGTGGCACATGCATCCTTAATGCTGCTCTCACACTGTGGCGAATGTTCTTGCAAATATGAATATTTGAATTTCGCGGTGAATTCACAAAAGAATTGTGATTGGATAGTGAATATTTTCATCTCAGTCTCACAACTCGGTCGTCCTTGGTCGGCCCTCTCTTTATCAATATATTACGAATATATTACGAATGCTTACCAACGCTTGCCAATGTCTTTACGAACATTGTCATGCTTACGCACGCTTTACTAATATTACCAATGGCTTACCAATGCTTACGAAAATCAACGAAGAAGGACCATCTTTGCAACATTCGCTGGAAAGTAGAAAGCGCCTCCTAAATTGACTGATCTTGGTATGGATGTGGAGAATGACATGTGAACATTCCAAATTTGTTACCAATGCTTACGAAGACACAGCGAATGTTGCGAAGTTTGAGTGATTGTCAAATATTTCGTTTTGTAACCATATATTCGCTAGCATATTCGCCAGTGTGAGAGAAGGATAAGCAAGCCATACTGTTCAGCACATCAACTGTATTAATTAGGATGTTGGTAGGTGGTCGTTAAGTGGGTGATTTGCTCTGATGTTTAAATACCAGAGCAAATCTTCTTTTAAAAACCAAATTTACAATTTCATATCAATTTCTCTCTAATAAGCTAGGAATGCCAAGCTCTTGGGTCATGTTGCTACTACAATTAATTCAACAATTTGCCAGACGTCTGAGGTCTTTTTAATCAACAGCAAAAGCTACCATTTATTTTCCATCACAAGAAAGCCTTATTTTTTACTGTGCTTGATTAACAAATAGGATAATTCAACAACTTTTCATACTCGACTAACAAAACTTACAGGTTATAAAAAAAACATGGAAAGGAAAAATTTTCTCAAAGAGCTGGTGTTGCATAATAAAAAATCTAACATTACAAAGCAATTGTGTTGCGCATCCTTTTACTTAAACAATTCAATCGCAAAGAGTGGTTTTCTGAATATCGGCAATATTAATACATGTACTTCACAAATTGCTGCTGGTAACGGTTGTTGCATTGTAGAACTTTAAGGAATTCTCCTAGATTGAAATTGGTTTCAAGTGTTCATCAAAATATATACCCAAACGGATAGCATACATTAGGTCTGCATGCTCTAAATGAATTAAGAAGATATTTACTTTTTTTTTATGTACAAGTACCCCGAGACTGCACTTTTGTCAATAAAAAAAACTTTAAAAAGCAAAATCTAGTTGCAATACACAGGACAGCTAACACGAACTGTTTACAATCGATGAAACTTTAACAAGTTACAAACTTCTCAAACCTTGGTCAAGCAAACCACTAATATTCTGTGAAATGAAAAGAAATTGCTCCTAAACATGATTTGTCTGGCTTATGGGCAATTTGATGGTTCAGCAATGTTTTCTGAATGCACGGCAGATTTCAACAAGTCAAAGAAATCAAACAGATGACAATAATTTTCACAGCTATATTTCACTTCAATGAAATTACTCCTCATGGTAAAAAAACAGGCACTGTACTAAATTGTTGAGATTGGAGCAAGAAGTAGAAAGTGGGCAACTGTGCATGTTGAAGATGGTTTGGCTTCCAGATGATGCAAATAGTTGCTTCACAGTGGAAAACTACTTTTGTTTTCATTTTCCATTTATGTATCAAGAAATCAACCCTACATTAAAAAAACCTACACATAGATGTTTATTAAGTTTCGAGTACATTGTTGTCTAAACGTGGAAAGCTCATTATTTACAAGACGACATGCTTTTCTACGATTAACACCTTCAAAGACATGGTGCACCATCATGCTTCGTTAATTACTATCTGCAAATAGAGAAATGTTGGAACTACTTTTCCTAGATGTAATAACTTTTTCTGTATTCCGTTCATTCATACGAGAGCTGAAAGCGTTATTTTTGACGGCATTTTTCTTTCAGTGTTTCTTGAAGTTATCGTTCCATGGTATTTTACAAATGCTCAACAATTTACCGACTCTATTTGGAATGGGGCAGAATGCTTGAGTTCATAACAAAACCTTACAAAGCGGTCCACAACAACGGAAAAAAAGCAACACATAGAAGTTTTCTACAGCACAATGTTAACGATTTAAAAAATGTTCTCAGTGCAACACTATCGGTTGTTACAATCCAAATCGCGGTCGACGACAGCAATAAGGTATAATTCTGGACATGGCAACAACGTTGAGAACGACGTGATGTTCTTAATAACCCGCCGGAGGGAGCCGACGTGCCGGGGGAGCTGGTGAAGCGGCCGACGACAAGGAGCTGTGAACGGGAACGCGATCAAGGAAAAAGAAAAATACAAAGTTAATTTCACATCGTTAGATTTACACAATAAAAAATGTTGGTACTTTTTTTTTGCACACAAACTTTGTTTTCAAAAAGCATCAGGGCAAAAATGAATCTCCAGAACAATCATTACGCAACAAGCACGTTTGAAGTTGGGCATCGCTTATTCAACTGAACATACAAATCCTATGGCTTTGTTTTGGGCACGGAGCCAATCTTGAACTAAATACAATAGTGTTTTTAAGTCGAGATACAGATACTTTTTTTGCGCTAAAGCAACGATATATTTTTTTAAGATGTTTTACTTTCTTCTTTGTCAAACAGGCCGCAAATCGCAAAGACAGGGCCGGACTCTTGGTATTGCACACTTATGGCTTATCTCAAATGAAGACTGGAATGGATTGACCGAACAAGGCATGTTCAAGGATCCATTTGAGCTCACCTTGCGATTAAGCAAGGTTCAGAAATCTTAGATTATCATTGTCTACACTCAGACGGTAGTAGTAGCAAAAGATCAGATTTTCATCATCACCATTCATAGATCAAATCGAGCAAATCCCATCAATGACTCGTCAAAGATTTATTCTTGTGTATCCATAAGTATTAAGTCTTTTATATTTCAAAGTGTTACGATGAAGCGAGATGAAAGAATTTAAACTTTTCATTGGTTCAAGTAGATAAGATTACATTTAGCCTTTGAGAAAGACACTCTGCTAGGGTCGAAACGTCAGGTTATTAACTATTTTTTGCAAGATTACATTCATTTAAACTATCGTGTGGGGTTGGAGCTTCCATGACAATAAAATGATGACAGTGATACTTCTCAGGACTCACCACCTGTAACCTTTGAGCCAACTTGACTTATTCTGTAAGAATCTTACCGTCTTGGAGGCAAATCGTAGTAGGGATCCCTTGGGGGTAGACGCTCGTAGTAACGGTCATATTCGCTATAGAGATAAATGAGCAATTACATGTACAATCAAATTATCACTAATTCTTATAATTCAAGTACCTTTAACAGATTGATGGATGCAGACATTATGGAGGAATGCAATGGATTAAAGTGTAAAGAGATTGAAAGTAGAAAGTGGTAAAAATATTCACCACAGTAGAATCTTTCTCCGCATTATTTTAAAGCCTTTCAGAAAGACACCAGGACAAAAGCATCTTCCTATTACCACTTCTTACCATAAGAACTCTGCCCAATAAATGGCTCATACACATTTTGCACCCGCTACCACAAAACAAAGTTAACAATGCACTAAATAGTCATATCAACCCTGTCATGTATTAAAAAAAAAAACGGTTCAGAAATCTTAGATTATCATTGTCTACACTCAGACGGTAGTAGTAGCAAAAGATCAGATTTTCATCATTACCATACAAAGCCCGTCCTGTCACCAAAGTGATCTGTATTACGACATCACTCCTGGTGTGACAGGTCTTACGACATCACTCCTGGTGTGACAGGTCTTACGACATCACTCCTGGTGTGACAGGTCTTACGACATCACTCCTGGTGTGACAGGTCTTACGACATCACTCCTGGTGTGACAGGTCTTACGACATCACTCCTGGTGTGACAGGTCTTACGACATCACTCCTGGTGTGACAGGTCTTACGACATCACTCCTGGTGTGACAGGTCTTACGACATCACTCCTGGTGTGACAGGTCTTACGACATCACTCCTGGTGTGACAGGTCTTTTTCTTCAGCTGCGCCATGCATTTTGAACTCTACCACTTAATCGTTGATCTTGTCTTTGTATCACAAAATTAAAAATCTTTTCTCAAAATTAACTTATGTCACAGGTTTTCAAGGACTTATTTGTTGTGTCTGTTTTTCTTTCATTTGTTTTGGTTTTACTGTGCCTTGTACACCCAGCAGGGTGGTTATGTGCTAATTACATGTCTTCATTACTATTATTATTATTTATTATCATCAGAGAAACAGAGAGAGAGAGAGAGAGAGAGGGGGTACAGTGAACAAGAATGAAACAAACCTTCCTGGTGACAGACGACGCCTATAAGAGGGTGGTGGACTCCTACTCCTGGCTCGTAGGGCGTACTCTCTGGGATATTCTCTCTCTCTTGGTGGATAGTCACGGGGTGCTGGCCTCCTTAGTAAATTAAAACAATTCACAGCATTAAAAAAAAACGCAGTGAAATCTGATTAAATGTAAACAAAGGTTGGAGTTTTACTTCATCTTCAAGAAAGAAATGGTTCAGAAACTTTGGCTAATCATTTGCATTCAGACGGTAGTAGTAGCAATGATAACAGTTTCATCACGACCATAAAGTGAAGCGATTTAAAATGATTGTACTTTTGCAAATAATAACAATAATAGTTATTTCCTATAATATCGCCCGAATCTGTCGCTCATTGACACTCAAGGCACTCCAACATCATTACCCCTGGATAGCTATTTCATTCTTAAAACCATCTCAGCTCCTTTGCATACGCATCAAGCTAAAACATAAGGAACTAGGAACCATACTGAGCTATGTACCATACCTGTAGTATTCAAGTGCAAAGCCTCATACACACTTCATAAATTACCCAATAATGAACTAGGAACCAAAGAAAACATTGAAGCATACCTGTAGTTTATAAATTACCCAATAAGGAACTAGAAACCAAAGAAAACATTGAAGCATACCTGTAGTTTATAAATTACCCAATAAGGAACTAGAAACCAAAGTAAACATTGTAGCCTACCTGCTGTAGTAGTCATCTGCATAGCGTCTGCTGTAGTATTCATCACTTGGTGGAGGCCTCCTTGGGGGCGGGGCTGGGTAGTCATAGTAGGGGTCATAAGAGTCAGCTCCTCCATATCCATTGTATCTCCCTGAAGATTGCCTTGGTGATGGGTAGGCACCGTTTCCACGACTTGAGCCACCACGACCCATACCACCACGTTGACCACCTCGACTTCTTGATCGCTCACCGGGTCTACATTCAAGCAAACGATTTCAACAGTAAGTTGCATTGTGGAAAGATTAAGGTGCCACTTTATGTCCACAGGAACAATTAAATTCACCTGGAAATAGAATTTTATTTTTTCAAACATAAGAGTATATGTTTAGTATCAATAAAACAATTTTTTTAGTAATTTAATTGTTTGTAACAATTTATATGTTTAAAAAATAGATAAAGTCGTTTGTGACGTCAATCGAGGCAGACTTTGCCTTGATGTGTAGAGTAAACACACATGCAAAGTACATTTAAGTCCAAGTCGTGAATTTGTACGTTTCGAAAGAAGTTTTTTCTTGCATTTTTCAGGAAATGCTGACCAAGTGTATTGCTGCCGGATGCAGCAAAACAACTAAAGGTTGGGTCAGTCTGCATGGCTGGTCAGACTCACAAGAGCAATAGTGCCTAGTGGTCTGGTCCGACGTCCTTTTCAGCGCTGTGCAGCATTCCTCTTCAAATATCGCGCATCAATTGACGTCACGAACAGTGCCCTCTCGGGTCAGGGCCTACTCTTAAATTTGTAAATAAGATAAGAACTAATTTTTCAAAAACTTAGTTAACTGTTTATTCACATTCCACTCATCAAAACACATAAAGTAGTGACAAAAGCTTTATTTTAACAAAATACCACTTCCAGGTGGCTTTAACAATCTTGGAATGCTTCAGGAGGCACATTTCATGTAGTGTAAATATATGATACTTGGTTCTTGTAATGGTGCACTTTCTCTTTGGTAAGAACCACCTATATAAATAAACAGTAAACTTGCAGGTACAACCATTTGTAAAAGAGCCAGTTTGGTCTCCGGTTTGGTGAGAGACCAAACTGGCTCTTTTCAGAGCCAACACTCACCCTAAGAGATTCACACATGGTTGTACCCGCAACTTTACTATTTATTTATAGTTTCTTCTTATTTCTCCACACCATGGAAAGCTTCAAACAATACTTATTCTCTTCAGTATTTAAATCTTTTGATTATTATTTTAAGGTTGAACAAAGAAAAATTTACTAAAGCAAGATTTGAGCCAACAACCTCCGAATTAATATAACATGCCAGGGCTCCTACCAAATGAGCTATTTATGTAACCTTATGTTGAGTCTGTTGGCAAGATGGCCAAGTTAATCTTCCTCACAACTACAAATGTCATAAAAGCACAGAGAAAAGGGTCATGAAAGGCTGGTCTTGTACATGGTGCTACGACCATTGAAATGAAAAATGGAAGTGCTTTTATAGAGGTCTTTGTCCTGTTTAGTTTAGCTGAGTTTAATAGTAGCGTTATCCTGGTGCAAAAGCGAAATACTGATTTGAAAACCATTCACTGGAAATGAAGACAACATAAGAAGTAAATTCAATCCTGCCTTGAACTAAAGCGCGGTTCAGAAATCTTGGATTATCATTGTCTACACTCAGACGGTAGTAGTAGCAAAAGATCAGATTTTCATCATTACCATACACTAAGACTGTCGAATAGCCAGGGATCATACCCAGTGGTGTAGCCACAGTGGGCGGTGGCAAGTGGGCCTGCCCAGAACTCACAATTTTGCCCAGCACTTTGAGCAAAATACATTGTGCTCTCCGGCACAGATTGCACCTAGATTACACTTCAGCAAAGAGGGCCCAATTACTAAACATGAATAATTATATGGAACCGCTTGCCCTTTGCAGACCAAATTGGATTTGGAGCCCACCACTAAAATTGATCTAGCTACAACACTGATAATAACCAAGTTTATGATAAAACCTGGGAAATGGCAGCCAAAGGATCACCTTCAGGGGACGATACTTTAAACTTACAAATATCAAGATGCCCTAAAGGGATACTAAGGCAACGGCAGAGCTTGGAGAATAACATGTGTAGCCAAGATGCCGAAAAGGGACACCAAGGCAACGGCAGAGCTTGGAGGATAACATGTGTAGCCAAGATGCCGAAAAGGGACACCAAGGCAACGGCAGAGCTTGGAGGATAACATGTGTAGCCAAGATGCCGAAAAGGGACACCAATGCAATGAGAGCTCAGAGGAGACTGCCTCCAGGATGAGATAATCAGAACTTACCCCCATTCAGTGCAGTCTCTAGATAGATGACCTCTATTGCCGCACTTGAAGCATTCTCCTTGACTTCCAACACCAGGTGCCTTGTGTACTCCACTCGTGGAGAATTTAACTGTGATATTGTTTCCGAAGAAGTCCATATTATGAAGGTGTTTGACGGCTTTTGTGGCACCATCTTCTGTCTTCATGTGCTGTTGGGTCAATAACAATAAAATATATTATTATGTAAATATTCCCAAGGATTTTAAAATGTGTCCCCGCTGTCAGAATACAGATTATAAAGCAGATACTTCCTATTTATTCACAACACTTTTAAATGAGACATGTTTAGTTCTACAACAACCATAAAACCATGTATTCAAGAAAAACTGCAAAAAGGAGTTTTTAGGAATCATTAGATCAAGAATCTGCAAACGAATAAATAGGAACCATTCGTTAAAAGTACACAACATATGGCATTGAGGTTGGTTACTAACTTTTATTGAGCAACACAAATTGGTCTAAGTTCATGACTTACAATAAATCCATAGTTTCTGATGACATCACACTCTGCTACCTCCCCATACTTCTCAAATTCTTCAAGTAATCGTTCCTCAGTGCAGTCTGCTGGTAAGTTGCCCACGTAAATCTTCCTCTTAACTACAAATGTCATAAAGCAGAAACAAATTCAATGAAAAGGCTTGTTTTATAAATATTGGTCCGTCAGTTATAAGGAAAAATAGAAGTGCTTTCTTACAAAACATCTTTGTCACGTTCCTTATGTGGAAAAGCCATCTTAAAGGCTGGTTGATGGAAAAGGAACCACAAAAGGGGCCAGACTGATTTGAATACCATTCACTTAAAATGAAGACAACATTTATAAGAGCCTGCACCATGAACAACTAGTACATGGCTTATAATTATTTCTACCAACTAACTTAGTTGCAATTAGCGTTAACAATGCACCAAATAATAAATTCAATCCTGCCTTGCATTATAAGAGCGGTTCAGAAATCTTAGATTATCATTGTCTACACTCAGACGGTAGTAGTAGCAAAAGATAAGATTTTCATCATTACCATATGTACCAAGACTTGATTTAATACGAGTCTATACCATCGCCATGGTGATCTGTATTGTGACGACACATTCTGCATTTGCACTAGGATTGCTTTATTATTTAACTCACAAAAAAACACACCAAATGCTTTGAGATACTGAGCCATTAACACAAACACAGAGCAACATTATGATTAAACTAGTCATATTTATAACAATGCTTCAACTTCTTCAAATAGCAATATAATTTTCCCTGGTGTATGAGAAAATTTTGAGTTTCCATTAGAGTAATTTGTGGAGAATTTGAAGTGGACATAACAACTTACTGCCTAATGGATCTCCACAACATTCAACATCCAGCCAAACTGAAACCCATTACAAACAACAGCAGACTTTGTTTAATGCAACTTTGGATGCTTTATAAAAGATAAATGTTTAGACTATATTCCTTACCACCACCACCAAATTTATTGCTGTTTCCTGTGGAGAATTTAACATTCAGAGCAGACCCCATGAAGTTGTAGGAGTCCAGATTGCTCACTGCAGTCTGGGCTTCCGAGTCTGTTGCCATATGCTGTGAAAATAAACAAAAATGAAAATTTAAACTTTTGCACCAAATAGTCCCCACGCTGGGAACTGTTTTTTTTCCTCGATGTGAGAGCAGATGTCCCCCTTTTGAAGTTAACGTTTGATCCCTTTTTTGGGTAGTGGTGAAGCAGTAAATGATTTGTGCCAATTGTTCCATCTGCTTGTCACTTATTGTCGAGGACAAAAAGGAGGCGGTCTCTATAGAGGAATTTTGTGACCAAAATTGCAACCAGCTTTGTCACATAAAAATGAACTACACATGCACAATGCATGCAGAAGGAACACTTTGGGAGCCAAAAAGATGTTTGTTTCAAACAGTACCTAGCAAAGACAAGAGTTGAGCGCTTTGGGCAAAGCACTACTCTGTCAAATACAAACATTTCTACACAGTAGATTGTGGCACACATCATAGTTAGGTAATTTACTCTAATTTGTAGCTCGCCACAAAACACACACAACTATTGTTGCCATTTATGAAGCAATGATAAATCTTACCACAAAACCATATTTGCCGAGGACATCACATTCTGTGACTTTTCCAAACTGCTCAAAGAGCCCTCGCATCTGCTCTGAATTGCAGTCAAATGGAATGTTACCGACGTATAACTTCTTATTCATTTTGTCAGCTTTCTGCAAAAAAACGAAACAGAGGAGATATTTAAAACATGAAATGACTGTCATTGGATTGACAAAATGGTCACTTATTGTACAACAAAAATGGTTGAAATAACATTTAGGTCTATGATTAACATGATATGCACCAGATTCTCAGAAAAGTGAGAATTTTTAACCAGAAAAAACCTTTTACTTTAATGGAAAGCGGTTGGTCATCATCTTGGTTGTTAACCCAAGATGGCGTACGACCGCTTTCCGTGTAAGTTAAGTTTTTTTCTGGTTAAAAATTTACATTTTCCAAGTTTTTCCATTACTTACAAGTTACATTTAAGTTTATATTATACAGCACACACAGTTCTAATATATCTTTGGTTTGTTTGCTGCTTTTTTTTTAGGTATTTGAAACTTGTTGTCGGCGTATTGTCGGCACTCTGGACTTGTTGGCGGCTTTTCACACTCTCACAAACAAATAACACTAGAGGGCATGACATGAAGCTATTCAAAAAAGGCTAAACAAAGGGCTCAATCTCAGAAAATACTTCTTCACACAGCGAGTTGTTGATAACTGGAATAGACTCCCAGCCAAAGTGGTCAACGCCAAGACAACCAATCAGTTCAAAAACAGCTTCGACAAATACTTGAATGAAAATGGATAGGGGTTGTTAAAAGGCAAAGGCATAAGCCTACAATACTAAAAATCCCATCAAAAACATTAAGTGTAAGTGTAAGTGTTGTTGTCTGCTTTTAGTAGGATCTGGATAAGGAACCAAAGAACACATTCTCATGGTTGAGAATTTAAAAATTCACATTTTGTTTCCCATGTGTTTTTTTTTTAATGATTGAAAATGAAAGGGAAACATTTTCGTATCTGACTGCCACTTTTTTAATTCATTACAATATTCTGCAACAGTAGTCTTGTTTACTCAAATGAGACACAACTTAATCGTACCAATAATTCGTGAACGTAAGTGGGTCATCAAATAAATGGATACTTTTCTTAAATTCTTATAAGAAAGAATTGAGCGGTAATCTGCAGATCTGCTGAGTGAGAGAGTGATTTATTAGGGTTGACCGACAATAAGAACATAACAAAAGTCGAACTCAAAACCTTTTTTTAACAACAATTACTATCCAAATGTTTTCGTAGTAAATGGTAGGGGTACCAGCTTGAGCAGTGATAACTTTCCGTATGGCGCCACCACTTTTCCCTCATCTTTACAAAAAGGGATATTCATCTCTTTGAGGTAAATTAGATACTATATTATTTCATATCGAATGAAAAAGTGGTGGCGCCATACGGAAACTTTTCCCAGTGATTATGTACATGTTTCATAGTATTCATGTTATATTCCAATCAAATTAAAAAAACGTTTGTTTTAAAAACTACATAACCCCCCCCCCAACTCACGTCTTCCCCGCCCCCAAAACCCAGTGAATTAAATGCATGCTAAACAAACGCCATGCCGCAAACTGCATGATCGATGCCGCATGCAAAGGGATGCATGCAGAAATATATTCTGAAGAAATTGCTAATTTGCGAGACTGACTCATTTTCTTTTAAGGTTATTGCGAGTCGTTTGGAAAGCATAGAGTTAACAACTTTATGGCATATTTTTTATGATAGTAAATAGCGTGCAATAAATAGTAATTTTACCTCAAAAATCCGACAGAATCAAAGTCTCGTCTCAAGCATCACAAAGTCGCAAATTGCAATTTCAGCGTGGGGCATTTTTCACTGGTGCTCTTTACATAAACACAGTAAGAAAACTCTGCGTTGTCAGTGCACCAGTTAAATAATGAGTTCGTTTCGGTAGCTGAAATATGATTGGACAATGTTTCAGCGTCGCTAGGTAAGACCCAATCAAATATCTTGTTTCTTATGAAGGCAACTAAAAATAAAGCTATTTAAAACGTGCAGTTAGTGTGTCACTCTGTTTAAAAAGAAAACGTGTACTTCAGGCACTAGTTGTTGATGGTGATGCGAGAACCCCGAAAAACGTGAAAAACACATGTGCGCAAATTTTAAACTGAAATTGAAAAGAAACTGACGTGCTGACAGCAGCCATTTAAAAATTTTACATGAAATGAAAGGGAACAAGCGTCGAAAACATGGGAAACATCATGTTAAAAAGAGAAGAAAGATTGATCTTCAAGCGATAAGTAGAAAAGTAAACGAAAGAAAAACAGGTGGAGCTAAAAAAATATATGCAGGTAGTCATGGGTAAGCCGTTCATTTCCGACACATTTACAATTATTAAATTTTGTTTGCAAATTAAACACGATCATCATGTATCTAGGCGTATTATATTGTGGTAGAATATTAAAATTATAAAAAGGGAAACCTAATTGCTAACATTAACAATAAACAATTGTTTTGTGTATTTTTTATTAAAATATTAATATGATTTTTGGGGTTGAACAAAGAATTGACTAGAGTGGGATTCGAACCAACGACCTCCGGATTAACGTGCCGGCGCTCTACCAACTGAGCTATCTAGCCCTAGGTGTCAGGACACTTCGTACTTTTGCCACTTCGTACCCTGGACACTTCGTACCTTTTCAAGGTGCGAAGTGACTTTGGACACTTCGTACCTTGGACACTTCGTACCTTCTTACAAGACACTTCGTACCTTCTCACGAGTCACTTCGTACCTTCTCACGAGACACTTCCTACCTTCGTACTAATTTGGGATTTCTGCAACGTTTATGTTTTTTTTTTTTGCTTTGTGATCGGATGATTATGAAATAAAAGCAAAACAAACCAACTGTTACTATTTTGTTTTACTATTTTGTTGGGACACCAAGGAGTCATTTTGACGATTGCATGATTGTTTGACTTTAAAATATTTGTAAAAAATATTGGCGAAAGATGTTGTCCTTGGCAGTAATTAACTTATACAAAATATTAGTTTCACATTAAAAATGACATTCACATACTCAAACAAAAGTTATAATTCATTAAGTAGCCTATTATTAATTTTTTATCTCAACGAACATTAAATTATTGAGGAATACACATTTTAATGGAGGTACGAAGTGACTCGGCTGAAGGTACGAAGTGACTCAGCTGATGGTCATTTCGTACCCCGCCCACGGTACGAAGTGACCAATTTGGTTACGGTACGAAGTGTCCCGAAGGTACGAAGTGTCCAGGGTACGAAGTGGCAAAGGTACGAAGTGTCCGACATCCTAGCCCTATGTTGGCGGCGTCCCTATTTTGTCAATATCTTTGTTCGGGCGTGCCAGTCAGAAGCCATACAACCGTTAACTGCCGTGTAGCCAGGGATCACACCCAAAAAATATAAACATATGTTCCCTTTTTAAATTTTACATTTAGTTAGTTGGTTGTTTAATAACCAAAGGTACCAACTTGTCCTAGACATTGTCCTAGATCAAAGACTTCCTTCACAACTTACCTCAGCAGGTTCCTATTCATTGATGATTGACACTATGACAGTCGATCCAGTAGCGACTCCAATAATCTATAAGGGATAACCAGACGCTGTAGCTCTACTCCTAGAACTATTTCGGTTTTGTCCGCTGTCGTCTCCAACCCTTACGGGAGACAATAGCGGACGAAACCGAAATAGTTCTAGGAGGAGTCACGTAGCTCCACCCATTATGTTTTTCATCTTGCAAATAAATATTTACATGTACACTTACTTGCCTTCTTGTCATTTTGGCAAACCCATGCATGGCCATGTGCACTTTCACAGCAATTTTCTCAAATTAAAAGTGTATTCATTCATCAGTGTTCATATAGAAGAAGAAAATGAGTCACACTCACAGGGGAAAAATTTACTTTTAGGCTTTATACGTGTACATGGCTGAAAAGAGCATACAACCATGGAGGTAGAACAAGCTTTATTTTGACATCTTACACACTATGTTTGATGTTTTGTTCAAAAGTTATGACCTTTTGAAAAATAGATTACGTCATAATCTGAAAATAACCAAGACTGGGGAAACAGCATGTTTAATAAAAAAAAAATCACCTGTTGATGTCTAAGGGATGACCAAAAAGAACATGTTTTATTCACCTTTATCAATCAAAAACAAAGTTTTTATTTCAGAAAATGTGAAATATGGACCTTAAAGAAGCATAAAACCATCACTCAACAGCCCTGTTCTGGAAAGTGGGTTGTGCGACAAGCTACTCTTTTTTGTAGAGGCCGTCACTTATATTTGTTGTTTTAAAACGAAAATCCCCCCCCCCCCCATCTTGATAATATTTGTTTCATAATGGAAAGGCCTAATACATAAAGGTAAACTACAAAGTTATTTCAATACAAACTTTACTGCTTTCTATCATAGGACGCCTTCTGCAAATGAATCTTATGACACCAAAGGAAACCAAGATGATGCAGCAGATGAGGTACAATAAGATTTTGATTATCTGGTAAATCTTTCTGGTTCTACCAGATTTTGTTGGATTTGTGAAGGTTGTTGGTTTTAAATGTCATTAACGCCCTCACCACTCTCTTTAAGTTTTGTTCCCTTATTGTGTCTCTTGCAGAGTCTTTCTTGAAAACCTACCATTAACTATTTTTCGCATTTATACCATAGGTCCTTTTGGTTGGTAATCAGTTTGCTAATACTATTTTCTTATAATATCATGTCTCTTCATCTCTTATCTGATGCTGTTTGTGTATGGCAGGAAGGTTACAGTTCAGAAAGCAGTGTTGAACAAGAACCTTCAGCTTATGAACAACTTCTCTCTACTCTTGGTTCATCTGCAGCAAATCAATATTCTGGTAAGTCTCGGGTTTATTGTAAACTCCTCTTGCAATCTTTGACCAATAGATAGTTCAGCAAACCTTTGCTATCTTGCCTTCAATGCCAACTAGACAACATGCCTTGTGTTCTTGACTATGCTACAAGGCCAAATATGTTTATTTCAAAAATTTGATGAACATTTAGGAGAAGCTTTTGACTTGTATGTGTTTGAAAGAACCTGAGGCTGCAGTACTTGATCAGTTGTGGTGGTTACTGACCTCTTGCTGAAATTACTAGACTCTGTCCATCATTGGACCAGTGGGTATTTCAAGCCCTGGCTTTGCATAGAATTGTTGTGCTTTTTGCAAATTAATGAAAATTAGCATACAGTTTTAAACACATGATTTTAGAAGCAAATTTGTTTCAACTCTTTTTAGGTGAGGTTTGCAGCAGCACCATGTGAAAATTTCTGTTGAGTAGTAGTGTTGGTTCTGAAAAGAACCGGTGGTTGACAACTCTAATCACATCAAATCAAGAGTTTTCAGAACCAACACAGAGGTGCTACTGCAAACCTCACCCACCATGCAAAGGTTTAAATCCATCTTGTTGCTGTTGTAGAGTTGTTAGCCACCTACTCAAAAGTGATATTCACTTGGTGTTACAGCAAACTTCTCTTTATACTTCCACCATGCATGGTTTCAAATCGTACTTGATGTTGTTTTTGTTTTTCTAAGATGAGGAAGACGATGTATCTGATGAAGATGAAGATGAGGAGGAGTTTGATGAAGAAGACATTGATGAGGAAGATGCTGAATCTGACATTATTGAAGATGAGGGTATGCCTTTAAGATGTGTGTTTTTTTCTTTTTAAATTTTATTTTTCCCCCCTTTTTTTCTTCTTTCGTGTGTGTTTGTTTGATTGATTTATGTTTTTCTTGCAAGGGAGAGGGATGGGAGATTGAGTTGAATCTACTATGTCAAGAAAATAGCTTTTGAATCAAACAAAACACTGTTGCGTAATTTAATTGCCGTAATCAAACCAACTAAGAATGAATGAAAACAAAAGTCCTGACAAAACAAAAACTGTTTTCATTCTTTGGACTGAAATGTGATCAGATGAATTTGATGAAATTGGTTTTATGGTTTATTATTAATCAAAAAATACATGATGCGACTAAGATTACTCTTCCAAAAACTATGTTGTCCTTTGTCTTAGCACATTTTGTGATTATTGAGTTGAGTTTACTTAATAATTCTGGTATTTATTTTATATACAGATGAGGATTCCGCACAGATCTCGCTAGATAAGAAAGATGGAAGTCAATTAGAAGATGTTGAAGATGAAGAAGATGAAGATGAAGATGGTGATAATGAGGAGGAGGAGGAAGTTGCTAGTGATGAGGAGGATGGAAATAAGGATGAAGAAGAAGTAAATACTGAAACACAACTGAAAGGTAAGGTTGAATAACCAACAACAATAACAACAACATTTTCCGGCCAATTGCAGTAAAAATTTCTTCCATTTCAAAAACATGCATTTATTTCCCTTATGCATTTCCCCCTAATCCACTCAGATTTGGTTTCTTTTGTATGCATTCAGTTTTGTTTTTTGTCCATACATGATTGAGTTGTTCTCATTGAGGTTCGTTTCAGTCATTCTATTTCATTTATAGGCATTCAAGACTACACTTCGACCCTTCTTAAGTAACAATTCTATTTAAGTTTTCCAAATCATTTTTCTAGCTAAAAGTAAAAGTGGAATTGCAAAATATTTGTGACATATGCTTTGCAAGATTTGAAATTGAAAAAATTGTGTCCTTTATGTCTTGTAGATCCTTTCTTGAGAAGGATGGCTTATGATATTGGCAGTGAGATGGCCAGTGAACTAGCCAAGGGTGAAGTGACACACAAACTCCAAACAAAGGTATACATGCAGTAACATTGTGTTATTTAACCCGCCTACTGTCTGACCATTCAATATCATTCAGTGAGGTTTTGAATGATAGATTCACTATGCCAGGCTGCAATAGGATATCATGTGGTGAATGCATCTACACAGTACACAGTCAACCCTCCTACTGTCTAACCATTCAAAATCATCCACTGTGGTTTTGAATGTAGATGTACTATGCCAGCCTGCAATTGTAATATCATGTGGTAAATACATATACAGAGTACACAGTCAACCCTCCTACTGTCTGACCATATAGTCTCATTCACTGTGGTTTTGAATGAAAACGTTGCCAACCACGCAGTGTACAGTTGTGCCACCATACACAACCCTTGCTGTGGAATAAATTTAATTGGCTGGTCAACTGGCTTGAAAATTATCATTATGAAAAGGTTACGGTCAAGTTCATTAGTGCTTCTTTTACTTTTTATAGATTCTCACCAGGCTTAGTTTGGAAAACTGGCTTAGATAATGGACAATACTTCTTTGTGTATCAAGGGAATATTTGTGGTAATTATTCCTGTAGCCCAAAATGTTTTCTATTCCTTGCAAATAGAATAAATTGACACTATTTCTTTCTTCATCAGTGGAATACGCTTAGAAGGCTCGTCTTCTCATCAATGTGTTCTAAGAAACCAGTGGTCTTGAGAGCTCCTGAAAGTCCTACCTTCAATGACCTTAATGTAAGTTCTATTTATTGCTAACTGTACTGAAATAGATTATATAATGCATATTCATACATTACAACCACACTAAGTTACTGTTTCAGGTAATGTTTGAATTTTTATGAGTAATATTCAAGTATTACACGTCCTGTTTAAATCTGAGCACAATTTCATTGAGCTGCAAGGATAACATATTACTAAGAATTTTCTGCTAATCAAAAATAGGAAGGGGAGCAGTCACAGATTGTACATGTGACATGACATTTTGTGCTGGTAACCTTATTTTGGTAAGCATAACTTTTGTTGTGCTTAAGCAGCTCCATGAGATTGTACTCTGGTTTAAGAATTTTATAGCTTATTGCTTTGTTGCTGGAGTAAGCTTTGACAACAAGTTTTGACAGAATAAGTTTACAAGCTAGTTTGCCATGTCACAGGTACAATTTGTGATTTGTTTCCTGCTTATTTCTGCTTATCAGAAAATTATTAAGCAATATTTCCTACTTAAGAAGCTATATGATGAAGTTGTGCCCTGTTCCCAATTTCATAAAGCTGTTAAGCAGTAAATACTGCTAAGCCAATTTCTTTGTTATTAAAGCAAAAGCTTTGTAAGGCACCAGTTAAAAGAATGCAAATTTTATTCAATTTTGGCTGATAACCAGTTTCTGTTAAGCAATATTTTTCTGTGCTTAGCAAGTTTGTGAAATACAGGCTTTATTAAATTAGACCCTTGTGGCCATGAAGTTGATTTGACAGTTTTAATTGTTTGTGTTATTTGATTCAGATAAGGAAGAGAATATCGAGTCAGTGGGTTGATAGTAATCAGCAGTTCATATTGCCCGATTCCAATGATGTCTTTACTCCTCTACAACTGGAGCTGTTTACAATCATGAATGCTTATCAAGTAAGATTTACTCTATTCATTCAATCAAGTTCATTCCTGGGCCCAATTTCAGAAAGCTTATAAGCAGAAATTACTGCTTGGAAAATGTCTTTGCTAAGCAAATAATGAATGAGACACCATGCAGTCACAACTATGTAAACTTATAGTAGTTTTGGCTGGTAACCTGTTTCTGTTTAGCAATACTTTTCTGTGCTTAGCACTTATTTGTGCTTGCAGGCTTTATGAAATTTGGCCCTTCTTTTAAGTGAACTGGCTGCCATTGCTGGGGTCAAACAATGGAAATGCGCATGAATATGTATGATTGGACGTTATTTTTGCAAAAACTCAGGTTTTTGCTGAATCTATTATGTACATGGTTTGGGCTACTGTTGCTTATTTTGCGTAATAATACCCAAGATGTTGTTGCTAAAAAATGATTTTATGGTAAAGAGTCTGTTTTCAATCTGTAAAATAACTTCCATGTGTTGTTTTTATTCTAACAGGATTTGTTGTTTACAGAGAACACGCATAAAAATGCAGAGGAGATCCGTAATGTAACCTGTCTCCATATTCTCAATCACATTGTAAAGTAAGTGAAATATACTTTATCACTCTTTGAATATTGTAGCAATTACATTGTTTGTAGTAGTTGCTGCTTAGTCATGTAAGTGTATGATTTAAAATGGCCTCTCAACATTAGGCCCGCTCAGTACCAGGCATGCTTGGTGTTCGAGCTGTTCAAATACTTACTTACTTACTTAGCTGCTTAGGACTGGGTGTCCCTTGGCCTCCTTGGAAAACCTTCCCTGTTCAGGCTATTTATAGCTAAATGCTCTGCCTCATAAAGTGGACTGTTGGCATCATCCTGAGTTTGCGCCTTCCAGGGTCATGGGTTTGAATCCCTTATGAGTACAAGTAGTGCATGGATTTTTTCACACGCAGGACTTGTGGAAAGTTCCGAGTGTACAGTGTTTGTCAGAGTAAAACCAAAATATTAAGTTAGTTTTATTAAAAAAGAAGAATCAGAATATCCCAAGATGAATGTATTTCATCAATTGTTTTTTTAATGTCTTGTTCTTCAATCTCCTAAATCCAAATTTGAAAATGTTTACCATTTAAATTAATGATTGTTTAACCATTAATATTTGCAGGTCACGAGACGCAGTACTAAAGCATAACACCATGTTGACTAAAGATCCAACGCTGGACACTGAGTAAGTCACTATTAGGGTCATTACATCATTGTTTCTTCGTTCATTCTCATCCTCTAGTTTTTAATAAACACATCATACACAAAAACTGAAAGTTTTATGATATCACGTTAACAAAAATCGTTAACATCTCGTCACATTTTGGTGAAAGCAGTTTAAGACTATTAATGTTCTGAGAGGTTTGTGTACATGGTTATTTCGGTAGTGGGGGAGGGGGGGGCGGGGCTTTGAATGCTATTTACTGATCTATGCCAGTATTTCAGATGGCAGTATTTTTTCTAGATGAGCTTTATAAGTGAATTTCCAGATTGAAAACTTTTCATTTTCCTGTTTTACCCTTTCAGAGTAATTTCTGGTATTGTATAAAGAAAAGAACGAACTTCAACCATAATTTTTAATTTATTTATTTTCAACAAAAGGACAATGAGAGACCAGGGTCTGACGAGGCCTCGAGTATTAATCGTTGTTCCATTCCGTGATGGCGCTCTCCGTATCGTCAACACCCTGATCAATGTGTTACTGCCAGCCGACAGTCAGAACCTTGGACGAAGGAAACGCTTTAATGATGAGTATGGGGAGTTGGTTCCAGTGCCAAATAAATACCCAATGCCAGGTAAATTACATTGGATATGTATCAATATTAATTGTTGTTTTACCCATAAACACTGATGTATATAAGCACTGTATACCAAGTACTTTCCTGAGCTATGTGGAAAAAAATCACAGTATACAGTGCTAACACACTTGTGTGTCTATGGGTTAAACCAAAATGAATATTCTTTATCCCTGATGCAAATTTGCATCTATTGGATATTTATCATTTTTCATAGTTATTTCCAGGGATTTGGCCTTTTACCTGTGTGGACCCAGTTTTTATCCCGCACCGTGTGGTTTTAGTCTGTACCTGATTGCGTTATCTGCTGTATTTTATTGGTTTTCAAATGGCCTCTCAACACTGATCTCGCTTGGTACCAGACATGCTTGGTGGTCTAGTGGTTCAAACATCTTCTTGATAATGTTGAGGTGCTGTTTTTGCTCCCATACATCTGACATTCACAAACTCCAACTCAGATTCAATCCGATATTTCTAGTGATCTGGTTAATAGTCTCATGGCTTTGTTCCATGACTTTCACCTCTAGACCCAGGTTTGTATTCCGGACCAATCCGGACCATTCCGGACCATTCCGGACCATTCCGGACCATGGGATGTGGATTGCCCTTTGAGTCCCTACATGGTCTGTGATTTTCCTCTTGTTTCTAAATTAACACTTATATTCACAAGAAATATATGCAAAAAAATCAACTTTACTAAAGATCTATTATGAATCCCACCCATGGCTGGGATAAAGTGAATTACATCACAGTCTCAAACTTAATTTCTCCAGTTGGGGTTTTCCTGCCATGTCTAAAAACAAACATTCATATTCAAAAGAAATAAATGCATGAATTCCAACTCTGATTCAAACTGATATTCATGTTATGTTTTTATTTATTTTATCAGAGGATTGGGAGTCCACATTTGCTGGAAACAATGACGATCATTTTAGGATAGGTCTGTCAATCACAAGGAAGAGATTGCAGTTATATACAGAGTTCTATAAGTCAGACATCATTATTGCATCACCGCTCGGATTGAGAACACTCATCGGAACAAAAGGGTTGGTTTGTCTTTGCGACACTAGTCTAATTATTTGCCTCAGACATGACTGTAATGAATAAATATGCAACTTTTTTGAGCCTCAATTTGTTGCATTTGAGTCATTAATTTCCTGGCAGCATTTTACGTTCATCGCTCACCGCTAAATTATTTCAAACCTTAGAGGAACAAACTGACATATAGATGATAAACCAATTTGTTTTGCTGTATTGCATAGTTTGTTTAATTTGAATATGCTATACGAACCCAACTCACCAGATGTCATTAACAAAGATAAATCTTAGTTGCGCCATTTGAGGGATCTAACTCTTCATGTGGTACTTTCCAGTGTGCTCTTTAATCAACATGCATGTCCTTACATACAATAAGACATTTAGATATGCACGCATGTACCTGCATGTGATACTAGTGCCAGGTGTTTCTAAAACTGGTCACACAACAATTTGCTTATTAAGGGGCCTTTTAGTTACTAGTTCACAGAGCTGGTCTTTATATCACACCTCCCGCGCCTTCAACCAATCAGAGCCGATAAACCCTCTGTGGTATTTATAAATTGTTTTTATTATGATTTCCAGTGAGAAGCATCAAGACTATGATTTCTTGTCCTCAATTGAGCTGTTAGTCTTAGATCAGGCTGACGTCTTCCTCATGCAGAATTGGGAGCATATCATTGTAAGTGACTCATATTCATTGCCTTATCAGTCATTGTGAAAGGGGTCTTTTACAAAAGGAGTTAAACTCTGAAGTTCAAAGGGTTATTAGTGTTTATTGGCTGGTTATACTGTTCAGATTTAGCCAAAATAAACCTCTCAAAGTCATGTTTCAGTTATTATAAACATGGGAATGTTATGTAACAGGCATGTAACTGCTTGAATCAAGACTACTTTACTCTTTGTTTGTCCTTGCAAAAACGACTACTGGAATAAAGACTACCAGTGAATTGTTTCTCCATGGAAGAATAACAACTCAAATCAAGGCTACCATTAAATTGTTTTTTCCCTGCAAGAACAACTTGACTGAAGACTGGGAGTGAATTGTTTTCCTTGCAATTGAACAACAACTTGAATCAAGACCACCAGTGAATTATTTTTGCTTGTAAGGATAGCAGCTTGAATCTAGACTACAAATCACTCTTTATTTCCTCAGCATTTAATGGAGTATCTTCACCTTCAGCCCAGAGACTCACACGGAGTTGACTTCTCAAGACTCAGAGAATGGACACTCAATGGATGGTCAGTTTCAAACCATTAATTGCCACATTTCAACAATCCTACATTTAGAAAGACTCGTTTCTGCAAAACAAAACCATTCATGCCAAGAGGAGACCAATGTATTTAAAACAAACATGACTACAAAACTTTAAGTTCTAGTATTTTAGAATCTGGATATATAGAATATTATTTTAGTTTTAAATTCATGATTTGAACTGGCCTTTCAGCACCAGAAATGGCCCTGCAAGGTTTTAAACAGTCATTTAAGAACGAGTCACTACTCTTTTATTCCCATTCATAAATGCCTTTTTGTGAAAAAAGCGTGATAAAGTAAGAAAGTGTGTCAAACTTATCTGTTTCCGACGAGCTTGAGCTCTGTACATGTACAACCGTGTGTTGCGTTGTTATGACTGAGACGCCTATTACCGACAGTTTCCAGATTCATTCGTGCGCCTTTAGTCTTGTTGCAAGACGTTCTTGTTTTCCTTTCACACACAGCACGGCCAAATGGACAGCGCCAGCATCGCCGTAACAAGAAACGTCTTACACTAAGACTAACTGGTTGTAAACAGAGTCCAGCTGGTCATTATCAACCGTTTAAAACACCCCCACGTGACGCTCTCTCAACCAATAGGAATAGCGAAACTGTCTGAGGTTATTATTAATGTTTGTTTTATTTTGTTTTAGGAGTAAATATTACCGGCAGACTTTGATCTTGAGCAGTGTGACTACTCCAGAAATCAACTCACTCTTCAACAAGCATTGTGCCAGTATCCTTGACTTTTCTAAATACCCCTTACTCTATAAAACTTAAAATCCCACAAATGCCTCAGTAAAAATGATACTTTAGCTACATTCCACATCTGTATCTGGTTCCCTATGTGCTTTTGCAATACTGTATACAAATTCTCATTACCTCCAAAGGGGATCTATCTACTTTTTTTCCTTTAACTGTCTTAGAAGTAGAACCAGTGGTCGATGACACAAAGCACAAGATTTGTCTTAGGATGAGTTTACTGTATTACCATAGTGATTTGTCATCAAATTACGAAGCAACTAACTAAGAGTAGGGGCATATAAGTCTTTGTGAAACTGAGCCCCGGCAACTCCTGACTGTGTAAGTCCACTGTCAGTTTGGCTGAATTTGAATTGCACTTCAATTTCAATAATAGTTTAGCCTTGATCAAGGCGCTACAGCCAGCCGCGATCTGCAAAATCCCAGTCCCCATCACTGAATTCCGCCAGCGCACCCCTATACATAACCCAGTGCATATACGTGTACAGCGTATGTACACATACGTACTATGTACATGTACCATCAGTATACGGTACACTTACGGTACATGGGAACTTCCCAAGTAGCGCCTTGATGGTTTTGTATCTGCCAAAATTTAGGGCGGAGCTCATTATGCTAATGTTTACTAACAACCCGTTCTCATTGGTTGTTGGTTGACCTATAAACTCTCGCTGTCAATCACAACGTTGTTCTGCAAGCACTCGCACACATGTGCTCGTCGACGTATTGTAAACAAGCAGTGGCTGTAGTATAGTTGCAATAATGGCGGCGGGCGAGGGAGAAATCCCTACTAGTAAAACCAAACTGTAAGTCGCTGGAAATCAATGGTGTATAATTTGCAACACAACTACAGAAACTTTCAACAAAACATAACAGCCGCGTTTAATGCATCAATCATGGGTTTAGAAATAGAAGGAAAGAAATTAGACCATGTGAAATGTGTTTGAGAAAGGTTAAAAAAGTATCCAGGTGTCATGGGTTTCCGGCAAGATGGCTACTTGGTAAGAATTCTTAGGTCTTGGGCATATGACAGTACAACACACCCCATCCCCTTGAAGCAAAAACACAGACCAGATGAGATAAGAAACCCAGCTGTTTATTTTGTCTTAAGGTAGAAATATATTATTCATTACGTTTCTCGCGGTAAATCAAAGTTGGGGATCGAAAATATGTGTTGTCGACAGACGGTAGAAGATGGCGTGTGGCTGAACAACAACTAAATAAAGTTCAATTTCATAAACTAACTCTTGCCATACTACTAGTACTACACTACAACGTCACACTTATATAGTACAGCAGCTTCCAATTCAGGGACAAATCTACCATCTATGTTGTAATTATAGTCCTCGTGTTATAATGAAACGCAAGACAACGGAAGTTGTTCGAAGTTGTTCCACACCATTACCGACCGGGCGAGTCATGTCCGGCTCACCCGTCCGGCAGCGCATTCAGACCCCTTACAATCATAGCTATATATACACCACGCTCCCGACACTGCTATAAAAAGCACGTAGTGCACTACATGTACATATACAGCTAGCGTTCAGCGTACACACACATGGATGTGGCATGATTGCTAGCAGTAATACGTCATTCTCAATCGCGCCTGTGATTGGCCAATGTTTAGAATGACACGCCCACATCATGAATACCCGTTTATCGGAATTCCGATAAAGCTTTACAAACCCATCAAGGCTGTTGTTTGAGCCACGTGTATGAGGTTAAAAATGCAAAGACACGACCGTTCTCACGACTACGCTGTACTGTTCTCGCTGTACAATGTATGGTAATGTACATTTGTGAATGTACTGCATGCGTGTGCCGCGAACCGGGCCGGGGAACAGTACGTCAACAGCCTTGATCAAGGCTAATAATAGTTGGGTACACAGTTTATAGCTGTTACATTTAATGTCCTTTCAAACATCAGCCTATTTCTCAGTAAACCTACACCACACACTTTCTTAGGCTACGACTTTAAAGGAACACGTTGCCTTGGATCGGACGAGTTGGTCTATAAAAAGCGTTTGTAACAATTTTTTATAAAATGTATATGGTTGGAAAGATGTTTTAAAAGTAGAATACAATGATCCACACAAGTTTGCCTCGAAATTGCGAGGTTTGCCTTTTACTGTGCAAACCAACACGGTCGGCCTATTATGGGAGTCAAAATTTTGACTCCCATAAATGGCCGACCGTGTTAGTCGACGAGGTAAAAGGAAAACCGTGCAATTTCGAGGCATGTTTGTGTGGATCATTGTATTCTACTTTTGCAACATCTTTTTACCCATGTGCATTTCATAACAAACGGTTACAACGCTTTTCAAAGACCAACTCGACCGGTCCAAGGCAACGTGTTACTTTAATGTCTCCCATTACTGACTAGGAACTTACCCCTTGACTACTTCTGCATTCCTAGCCCTTATTTCTATGTTCTAGTCTCGGTTTATGAAGTGTGATGATAGTTATTGTGATATCCTTAGTATTAATTATCAGACTTTGAAGGCAAGGTGATGGTTTACAATCCACCAGTAACAGGATCAATTTGCCAAGTCATCACCCAACTTCCGCAGGTGAGTCAAAATGGCACTCCACCATAATAACATCTCCTTTGCTAAAAATACCCATCTTTCAGCGAAACAATCCATCACTCGATGCAATCGCCGCGTCATATATGAAAAAAAAAAAACGTTTTAACCCTTTGCAAAAACCTTGCCAAACACCTCCTTTTTTGAAACTCTCTTAAATTTACAATGAAAAATTCTCTGAAGATATTTGTCAGCACTTTTCAGGGATTGATAAAAAGCTTTATAAACATTTAATTATTACGATGAATGTGATGTATTTTTCAGGTGTTTCATAGACTGCAGTGCCAGAACTTCACTGAAGAATCTGATCAGAGATTTGAATTCTTTCTGTCCAAGGTAAACCTATTGTCTTATCACAATTGTCCTATTGTCTCTTTTGTCCTACAGATTTAAAGTTGAAGCTTCATCAACATATTAACATGATGATGATGATAAAATATGCTCTTGTAGACCAACTGAATATACTATTTATATTTTGTAACCTATTCTATCGATATAATTCCAGCCCAAGAAGAAACAACTGTTATGTTACTGTTACCGTCAAACTCATTGTTTGTAACTTGTGTTTTACATCAAGCAAAGCTTCAACTAATTCTTAGGATTGTTAACCCTCCTACTTTTGGTAAAAAAATTCCTGTGAGTTGATCAACAGTTTTAAACCATTCAACTGCATGGCTTTTCTGTGGTGGCACAAATATACACAGAAAAAGCTTTTTTGTAGACTGTGTTGGAAAAGAGGAGATTATAGACACATAATTTAAACGGACACGCTGCCTTGGATCGGGCAAGTTGGTCTAAGAAAAGGGTTTGAAACCGTTTGCTATGAAATAGTAATTATAATAATAATAATATCGAAGTCTTATATAACGCACGTATCTACCAAACAAGGTACTCAACGCGCTGAGTATATACAAACTTTCAGAAAGATAGGTTATTGCAGTGATGGATTCTGACACCCAGTTACGTAACACTCAAAGGGTTTACGAGGTGCTACGGAGCATACAGCAGCCACAGCATATCGATCGGCCATTTTGTGGAGTAAACAATTTGACTCCACAAAAGGGCGTGCTGTGGTAGTTCACGACGTACAAGGAAAACAATGCATTTCATTACAAACGGTTTCAAACGCTTTTCATAGACCAACTCACCCAATCGAAGGCAACGTGTCCCTTTAAATTCTTTTACAAGCAGACATTTTCAGTTGACAATGTTGTTTTGTAGATGATCTAGTTGAGTTATTGACTTGATTTATCTTTCAGGTGTTTCCTCAGTACCAAGACCCTGGCATGCTGGGTACATTGATTTATATACCTCAGTATTTTGACTACGTTCGACTACGCAACTACTTCCGCAAAAAGGAGATTCGCATTGCGCAAATCTGCGAGTAAGTTATACCTTTATTTTATTTATATAAAATTCTATTTTTGCATATGTGGCCAGGTTTTTAAAAAACAAAACATGAAGTGCATTTCAGTTTGTATTTGTATGAATTCATTCATGGACTTTGAATGGGTTTATAAAAATTGATAGGTTATTGGTTGCAAAGGACCTATCTAAAACTCAAAGAAAAACATGTTTTGTAAAAATGCTTTTGCCACTGCAAACCAGCTCCCTCCAATGTTTTTGATTAATGTATATTTTGCTGAGCATCATTTTGATGAACAAGCCTAATTTCAAAGAACTGTAAACAAAAATTAAGGTAAAAAAATATTTTTTAGCAGAAGCAAATTACCAGCTAAAACATCATGTACCGTATATTGTTTGTAACTGGTTCTCTGCTAAATGTTGCTTAGCAGAATAGTTTGTTAAGTGGGCCTACCATTTTACTTAGCAGCTGGATGAGATGCGACCCTAGTTTCCAACTGAAGTCCCATGAAACCTTGTCTCCAACTGAAGTCCCATGAAACCTTGTCTGACAAGTTTCTGTTAAAGTGGGAGTATGAAATTGATCTGAAAATGTTTCATATTTGTACAACTATTTTAGGTATACAAGTCAGCCTAACATATCCCGTGCCAGACTCTACATTGCTGATGGGTCTAGACATATCTTACTGTACACGGAACGGTTCCACTTCTTCAGAAGGTAATTATTAAAGATCATAAACTACTGTAGGGCTGGGTGGGGGTATGTATTCCCACTGTAGGGGGGGGGGGGTGGATCAACCTAATGGACCCCCTTAGATTTGCCACCAAGGTAAAAGAAACAAAATGCAGAACTTGAAAAGCATGTACAAGGTAAAGGCAGTGGTCACTATTGGCAATTACTCATAATAACCTTACTTTGTAACAAGTAATGGGGACAGGTTGATAGTATTAAACATTGTAAGAAATGGCTCCCTCTGAAGTAACGTAGTTTTCGAAAGAGAAGTAATTTTCGTTTAATTTGATTTCGAGACCTCAGATTTAGAATTTGAGGTCTCGAAATCAAGCATCTGAATGCACACAACTTCATGTGACAAGGGTGTTTTTTCTATATTTAATATCTCGCAACTTTGATGACCGATTGAGTTCAAACTTTCACAGGTTTGTTACTTAAAGCATATGTTGAGATACAGCAAGTGAGACGACTGGTCTTTGACAATTACCAATAGTGTCTAGTATCTTTAAACATAAAAAGATAGACTTGTCTTCACATACATGTAACATGCACTGTGTACACTTTATTTCTTGAACCAAACTAAATTTACTGTAACCAAACAAAGGCCTCTATGGTAGTTACATGCAGAGTTGCTCTCACATTCAAAAAAGTTAAGTACTTTTCGTATTCATCCCCTAATTTTTTTCATTATTAATCTGGTGGGGTTATTTCTTTATGGAAGTTAACGATTGAAAACAATAATAGAAACTTCCATCCTTACACAAGATTCAAACCTTACACTGTCTAGCAAAAACCGGCTCTTCTCAGAACCACCACTCCTCACAATAGAGATTCCTTACATGGTGTCACCCCAAACCATACTTACCTACACTGTTCTATAAATTACAGTTTGGCATTGTATATTTATTTGCAGATATAAGCTAAAGGGCATTCGTAACATTGTCTTCTACCAGCTACCGACATACCCAAAGTTCTACAGTGAGATTTGTAACATGGTAGAATCCAGACAGACTACCGTGGAACATAACTGTAGCATTGTGTACACATGTTATGATGCACAGAAATTAGCTGGTGTCGTTGGTTCCAGTCGTTGCGGTCACATGTTGTCATCCGATAAGGACACTTATATGTTGGTCACTGGAGCAGATAGCTGATGACATTGTGTATCTTATTGTCATGTAGGTTCCCCAAACTTTGGACTGTCATTTGTTTGGCTTCTTAAAAATCTATAGTGATTTTTAAACACTGTTGTGCGAGAATGAGAACAGTGGGATTGTACAGTAAGCTACTAAAACAGTTTTATCTTTGTACACCAGGGGTTTTGAGGAAAGATGGAATAACGTTACTAGCTTTACTTGTTCTTTAGCAGGCTTGATTCACCTCACTCTGGTTCTACTTACTTTCATTAGATTGAACCCTAGTCGTCACAATTGTGTGGTGACACTGTACTATAATTGCTTCTCTTCACCCAGGAGTGAAGGAGGCAAAGGGTGGTTTGGTTTATGGCTTAGCTACATGTGCACCAGTTTGGCTGCGTACTCCGAAGAGTTTTAAGTTTGATTGAGAGTTCTGACAATAGGACTAACTTAAAATAATTTGTTACGGCTACAAAGTAAAACAAGAGGAAAGACTTGAAAACTTGAGTTTTTAATTGCTTTATTTCACCTACACTTTGATTTGGTTCAAAGAATTACAGCAACAAAACAAAACTAACAAAGTATTTAAACAACAAATGGTAGTATAATAATATCATAAATAAGAGCAGTTGATTATTTGTACATTAAATGTGAATAATTCTGAGACCAATCCTTGAACATCTCATTGCATTGTAATTGCATATAAAGCCATAGAAGTCACAATTATGACTAGGCTCTGGAACTAGAACCGATACACCCAGGCATCCAACCGGGTATCCACCAGAGACCCGCTTGCAAGTTGGGGCTGTGGTGGCTGGGGCTGTGGTGGCTGACAATGTGGTGGCTGACACCAGTAAGTCCAGGGCAAGCACGAGTATCACGTGATAGCTAATCCAACTGTATCCTGTAAAAAGCTAATCAATCGAACTCAAAGATGGTGTGGTTCAATTGAAACATGACTACAAGACCACTTCAATGTAGGGTCATAGATTGAATTTTATCAACGTATTGATGATTTATAAACCAAATTGTAAGTAAAGATACAATTGAGTCATTTTGTGACAGTTTTAGCTGAATAATATTAGCAAAACTGTCACATTATTTGGGTGTGTACATTGAAAACTAGAGAATGGGAATTAGTTATCTCATCGCTACAACAGATGAATTGATGACTGTTTAATATCATATTCTTTAAAAGTTGTGAATCTGACAGATAACAAGACACTGTATTAAAATTTAAACCTCTTTTAACAAACGGTTTGTTGCTACCGGTCATAGACTGTAAGCACTAACAACATCCATGGGAATCTTGGAGGTAAAATGATGAACCAAATGAATGCAAAGCTATGTATGGGGCACTGAATGACCTCAATTGACCTCTGTTAGAGGGCGCCCTTCCTGGCATAGACAATACGGTCAATTTACTGCAACCTATGTTTCAACAACTGCTTCAGTTCATCAATATTCATCAATCTTCATTAATATTCACCGATGTTTATTAATATTCATAATGAAAATACATTTCCAGCTAGTTTGAGTGTTAAAAAGCTCCCAATCTCTTTTCCATTTAAAATTAAATACAACTGACCTGAGCAATCAGCTGTATATTAATATAGAATAAATATAACAATAAATTATTGTATGATTATTATTCATAAATCATGTAGTAGTTTTTGTTTACTTCTTGTACTACAAATAAAATTTAGGGACAATACATGTTAACATTTCTGTCATTTACAAACACATAATAGACTGTGCAAAGTTCGCGCAAGTTTTGATGTTTACGTCACAATAAGAAATGGACATGGAAACCCTAGATTAACGAAACTTTCAATTTGCCTGAAAATTTGCACAGCCTTTTATTGTGTCACATTCACACAAAGGACACATCATATTTGGAATTCCCTCAACAAGATAAATCTTACAAAAATGGACAACCAACATTTACTGATACAAAATCTTTAAAAAACTAAAACAAATTGCTTAAAATATCTTTTAAGTAACAGTCTACATGTAATTAAATAAAAAAGGCCCAAACCAAATAGGTAGCAGTTAAAGGCACTGGACACTGTTGGTTATTGTCAAAGGTCAGTATTCTCACTTGGTGTATCCCATTATATGCATAAAACCTGTGAACACAAAAACTACATTACTTCAGAGGGAGTTGTTTCTCACAGCTTTGTGCTAACAATTATTTTGAGTAAATTACCAATAGTGTATAGTGCCTTAAACATTGGAACTTGTTGAGCTAAACTACCTCAATGAGGGACCCTGATCTCCCCTTGAGGATAATACTATTCTCACTTGGCGATGGTAATTCATTTTGCATAAGCGGCCAGCATTTATGCAGAAAATATTCTATTTAATGAAGCTATTTAATGAAGCATCATACAATTGGCGTAAACTAGAGACAGGCTCGAGGGTCATGACGGAGCAGTATGCAAAGCATCTGGAGTTGTCAAAAGCGTTTGGCAAATGTGCATAAGACGCTGCATTCTTTTTCAATTCAATGAACATTTATTGAATGAGATGAGACATTAAGCTTCAAGCCATGAGTAATGCATGTAGACAAACTCAGTTCATCATTAAGAGAAGGTGTTGGTCGCAGATTGCGCCAAGCAGCGCCTTGTATACCCTAAGATTGCGCCAAGCAGCGCCTTGTATACCTTAAGATTTAGTAGAAAGGACTCATGAAGGTGAAATTACAATGTTGGTAAAATAGTTAAATATTTTACAGGGACATCGATGTTCAACCTAAAGTTGTTGAGACTTAATAAATTTACGATATTTTGAAATTTTATTAATTAATTAATAAATAACGCTTTTTATTTTAATCTAAACTGCTATTTGGTAGTAGGTTCAAACTAACCTCTCATCACTGGGCAATGCTCATTTTAAATATCTGCTCCAGGATGTGGAATGTCAAAAGTTCAAATCCCACATGAGTCGCCAGCAGGATTCAGAAGCCACTGAATATACAGAGCTTTATCATTTATCGATATAAGGATAAAACCAATGTAACGTTACTTTGTACTTTTGTTAAAACTATCTATGTGATTCAAACCGTTAAAACATTCTTTGTAAATTATTGACTACGATACTGTTTCCACATTCTAGTTCTATGTTGAATCATTCTACATATCCCAACAAGACATCTTAATATCCCAACAAGACATCTTAATATCCCAACAAGACATCTTTATATCCCAACAAGCCATCTTAGTAAATTTGAATTGCATGGTTACTTTTTTGAAAAATCTGGCAGTCTTGAAAAATTACCAACCCTCACTTTAACTTTTTAAAATCTTCTATGTATTAAAAAGAAAACATATGTTTTAAGAGGTCTGCAGAGTTGCAGAAGGCTTGTTTGCAGAGTTTAAGAAAGCTGGTTTGCAGAATTACAGAATGCTGGTTTGCAGAGTTACAGAATGCTGGTTTGCAGAGTTTAAGAAAGCTGGTTTGCAGAGTTACAGAACGCTGGTTTGCAGAGTTACAGAACGCTGGTTTGCAGAGTTACAGAACGCAGGTCTGCAGAGTTAAAGAATGCTGGTTTGCAGATATACAGAGCCCTGGTTTGCAGAGTTACAGAACGCCGGTCTGCAGAGTTAAAGAATGCTGGTTTGCAGAGTTACAGATAACTGGTTTACAGAGTTACAGAACGCTGGTCTGTAGACTTGCAGGTTAATGCCAGCACATTGAGCAAATTGCAGCATCAATGGTATCCAATGTCCCAATATCACAAGTTATCACAGCGATCTGAATAATCAACTTGTGAAGCCGTTAGCTTTGACTTGTCTCATCTCAACCCAATGTAGTCTGTACAGGAGTACTAGAACAACAGCCAAAGTCCAGGTGGATTTAGGGGCAAGTAGTAGTGCCACGGCACCATAACAGTAGTACAGATTGATGCATTCCCACGTCATCCAGTTTAGCGCTGAGAATAAACATGCGTATGCCACAGCCGACCAGAAGAGACCTAGCGACTGTACTTGTCTCTGTGACGTCATTCTAGAAGTGCTGCCGTTCTGAATGGTGGATTTGCCGTTTCTGGTGGGTGTTGAGTTGGTTGTATGGTTACGTGTTGTGTGATTTGACGCGCTGTGTTGGATCCTGTCTAACTGCAGTGCAAAGTATAACGTGATTGGACCCTGGAACAAAATCATCTGAAATAGAAAGAAAGAATGCTTGCTAAAGAACCAGTACAAATTCAACTGATTTAAACATCATTTACAAACTTAATTTGATTTTACACAAGAACAGAATTTACTTTTTACAAAAATAATGTTTTTCGAACATTTCAACGATTTGGATTGACGGTCTTGTTTTTTGGCACATGGCAGAGCAAGATACATAAGTTTCTAACACACTACCCATGTGAGTGCAATTGATAGGTAGTTGCTCTGGTGGGTGGGGCTTAATGAATCTATCTAATGTCAAGTACAATACAGGATTTGGGGGGGGAGGGGGAGGTTGATAGTAAGATCCACTTACATTCAAAACACAGATGACGTAAGAGAAAGTCTCTCCAATGAAGTCTTCTCGAAGGAAGAATCCGTAGAAGGTATAGATACCAAAACTCTCACCCGAGACAGCACATACAAACCAAGGTCCTGCAAAAAAGGAAAAAAAATTGTAAAACCTTGCAAAAGTATACAAAAAATATACCAAAAGAGAGACTTTGGATGTAGGTGGCAGCAGACTTACCTGGTAAATTTTCATTGTTTTACGTATATCTGAGTGTGCACACACTACCAGTAAAACACATATAAATTAAACTTATATGTGAAAAAGTAAATCAATCCTAAACTTTTTTATAACAGGACACTTAAAAAGTGTACCTGTGTGCTGCAATCATCCCGAGTACGATATTTGTGTGCGGGTAAACTTACCAATCAGAGGGTAGAGTCCGATAATTAGAAGCCAGTAGAAGTACGTCTGATTGCTAGCTAAACCGATTAGACTCCTCAGCAACCCACTGCGGTAATGACCTAGAAATCATCAATAAACCAATTCATTGTTTAGTGTCAAACCAAACAACTCAAAGTCCTGTGGATTTTACTTGAATACAGTGCGCATCACTAATCATTATTTTAGGGGAAAGTCCACGCAGTCAGCTATGGACTGAAAACCCAATCCACATAGTGCTCCTGGCGTGATTCGAACTGGGGTCATAGAGGTGGAAGGCCAGGAAAGACACCACTACGGCAACTCGACCATCCAATTATGGATGTAAATGCATCTTTCTTCAATTTATTATTTAATTTGTGGCAAATAAAACCAGACACCTTTACCCCAAGGTATCAACTCAAGTCATTTCAAATCAACTCAAACACTCTTTTGTAAAATTAAGAAACAATGCACGAATCTACTCACCATTTTTAAGTGCCATCCATCGTAGAGAGAGTAGTGCCAAAACAAACACTACAACTGCACAGATGTACAGAATCCAAAACTGTTCCAAACAAAACAAAAGGTACAATTGGTGCTATATTTTATTTCATGTATACTTGAGTTGATTAGAAAAAACTATTCTTCTGGTTAGATTTTCATTTTGTTAACACTGGACCAAGATGGCACTTCTTTGCGGCCATGCAGCCCAATTTTAGACAGCCACAAAGAAAGTCAGAAATCCAAAGCCTATTTAACACCCTTCGAGCATCTCCTTGCTTCATACTGACAAATGTTACCAGCTGGGTCTGAAAAAATAGTAAAAGGCAACTATTCAGATTTAAGAGACCCATTGACTCAGCATTTCCTAACTCTGTCCATACCCAGTATTTCCCCACACAAGCTCACTTCGCCCTCAATGATTACTCAAAATCTCTTCAAATAGTCATTTTCAACTGGCACAATCTCATGTTTTGCTTTTCACTTACAATGAATGGTATATCTGTCAGCAGAAAGAATGATGGCATGAGCCATTGAGGAGGTCTGGAACCATCCAGAGAAAACTGGTACCCCTCACTGTGTATTCGGCCAGCGGCATCCTATAAAACAGAAGACAGATTTAGAGTTAAAACACAGCTCTTGTTGATTCTTTATCCTAGTTGGTTAAAACATTGTCACGTGGTGTTCACTCATCTAGTATCCAGCCAATGAGTGAACAATGAGTAAACAATGAGTAGTCAAGAGCTGCAATTTTGTTCGTCCGGGCACTAATGTTTCAAATTCTACGTTGTTTCTGACGGTTAGTCCTAGGTTATGAAATGCTCACTTGCAGTTTTAAACACTGACATCTTTTAAATGGCATAGTGTATGGTATGCCATTAAAACACAAATTGACTGGGCTTATTTGAGCATTATTAAACGAAAGTGTTTATGTACATGTATGTACACTTCGGGTCTTTAGGTGGTCACTCAAAAACCGTACGGGTGCATATTTAGTGCCCACATCAGTCAATATGTGCAGCATTTAGCCCAGGGACTTCTACTTTTTTATAAATACTAGAAGATATCCTTAACAGAGACATCAATAAAATTGAGATTTTGTTTTGTTCCACTTCTTGAATCTCAAACTTGATACATTGCCCAGGATATAAGAAATATAATGATCTTTCAGAAGCAACTAGGAGGTCCAGTGTGTTGTGAATCAACTGATTGTATGCTCTACTGCCCACACTGTTCCTTAATGACTTTGATCACCATTACTATTTACTGTTCCTAAATGACTCTACTTACCATAGCAGTAACTTTGATAGAGTGCAACCCAGCGGGATACTCAGATGGATCCCATGGAATCACAAAGAGTGGTCCTCTCACATGAACAGCTGATCCTAAAACTACACCGTCTATTTCTACTATTGTTGACGCAATGGTATCGGGAGAATGAACTAAAAACCTATGGACGATACAATCAAATTAACAGTTACAGACTGTGTAAGTCTCGTGCATAATCGAACAATGGGACTCATCAAAGTGCGAGAGTTTGTTTCCTTCATGAATCAAAGCATTTTTTTGGACCAAAGTGGTCCCAAAAAATGCTTGAATACACGCAAGACTTGCATGGTCAATGAGAAAATACAAGTTGTGTTGATGACAAATTGCAAGGAAAAAACTTATATTTGTTTTCTTACGACAGAAAACATTCTTGGACAAATCAAAGCATCAATGAAAGAAATCATTCCAATTATTTGAGTTGACATGACATGACAGTATGAAACTGCAAAAATCTCACAAAAACTAGCCAAGACGAACGCACAATAGTTTAGGGTCACAACACTTTGCTATGTCAACATGAAAATATAAACACTTGGGTCACACCATGGGTCTGTTTTTCTCAGGGCGAATAAAGGCAAACTAATCACTTAAAAGTTAAACAGAAAATATGTTACTTTTCATCTACCTCTTTTAGTAATAAATAGAGGGTCTGAAATTAACCTAGCAAGACTTGAAACAAAATTACAATAAAACCTTTTCTCCACCTGGGCCAAATTTGAAAGATGTTAAGCAGAAAGTACTGTGGGCACCAGTTGCCACAATGCAAACTTTACGAAATTGTAGCTGGTAACCAGTTTCTGTTAAGCAAGATTTGTCTGTGAAGTTGTTGTGCTTACAAGCTCAATTAAATTGGGGCCACAACTCTATCCCCCGTCACCTACATTGTAACACAATAAACCCAACCCATTGAGTTACCATAATGAGTGGTTCTATTTACCTGATATGTGTTGAATGCACCATTTTCCTGAGTGGTTCATGTCTGAGTGATAAGAATCTAGCTCTCTTTGGATTAGTGATTAGAATGACCGGCCATGTCCCAAACTTCACATCCACAAACGATAGGAGATCATGATCAAAAGCCATGACGCGATACCTACACAGATAGATAAATCAATTATTCACATTATTTATTACATATCTTGCAATATTGAACCCTCCTACTCTTACTCTTTGTAACATTTTCCAGTGAGCTGACCAACCACTTGAAACCATTCAACTGCAAGGGTTTGATATGGTGGCCGACTGTGATAATTGCCTCTTAGAAAATAGTAGGAAAATATTATTGAGTTACAAGGGTTTATTCTCACAGGGCTTGAAACTAACACCGGACCAAAGGCCTGAAGGGACAAAAGGCCCAAGGGGACAAAAGGCCCGAGGGGACAAAAGGCCCGAGGGGACAAAAGGCCCGAGGGGACAAAAGGCCCGAGGGGACAAAAGGCCCGAGGCCAGTGACTTTAACATTGGGTCAGTAAAGTCAGAATTGGAAAAGTCTGCTGGTCTGGGGTTCTTGTACTGACCCATAACACTGAGATCAATCTTTTCTTATAATGCTTGTTCAAATTAGACCATAACTCACAATGCTTTGTGAATGTTACACGTCTTGAACATAACTCACAATGCCTTGTGAATGTTACACATCTTGATCATAACTCACAATGCTTTGTGCATGTTACATGTTTTGACCATAACTCACAATGCTTTGTGAATGTTACATGTCTTGACCATAACTTACAATGCTTTGTGAATGTTACATGTCTTGACCATAACTTACAATGCTTTGTGAATGTTACACGTCTTGATCATAACTCACGACGCTTTGTGCATGTTAAATGTCTTGACCATAACTCACAATGCTTTGTGCATGTTACATGTCTTGACCATAACTCACAATGCTTTGTGAATGTTACATGTCTTGACCATAACTCACAATGCTATGTGAATGTTACACGTCTTGACCACAACTCACAATGCTTTGTGAATGTTACACGTCTTGACAATAACTCACAATGCTTTGTGCATGTTACACTTCATATCTTGGCCATAACTCACATTCTGTTTTCTTTCCAGTCTTCCAGTTCCAACTCAACCACACCATTCTTTTGAACAGCATTCATGTGTGGAACCATGCCACCAAAGCTGTGCAGATGACCGCATAAATATGTCACTCCAGTCCTAAAATTAATATATTAGAACCAAAAGAAGAATGCTTTATTCAGTGTCAGAAAATGATTGTTCTTTATGAATTCCTGTGTATATCCTAGCAAGGGAGATTTGAAGCCTGTCAATAGAGTGCAAACTAAGAACCGTTAAGGTTTATGAGTAAAAGATCAATCAAAATATTGTAATAATAAATGATCCGATTGATTCCATGTGCTCTCTACACAGCATGACATGGATATGACATTGGATCTAAAAGGGCAACATTTCATAAATTATGTAAGCATAACAAACGTGCTAAGCACAGAAAAATATTGCTGGTTACCAGTAAAAAGCCATTAAGGTTATACATTGTTGTGACTTGTGCCAAACCCTTTTTTAGCTTAGCATAATAATTTGCTGAGCAGTATTTTCTGCTAAGCAGCTTTATGAAACAGGGCCTTGATCAATCCGATTCTAATCATTACTGATCTGATTCATTCATTATGCCTTGCTGTATACAGCATGGCATGGATCTGACATTACTATGCATCGTGTCTGCCACCTGGCAATGTTACACAAACCATGACAGGTGAAATTAACATGTCATTCTTTGTACGCACAATTAGCATTCAATTACAATTTGTTATGGTTGGATGTGCGATTCAAACAACATCTACTTGATTGATAATCATGGATGGGTGACTAAACAGTTACCTTGAAGTAAATACAACATAAGAGAGGAGGGGTTCAGGCAAGCAGACAGGAATTGTAATTCAAAAAGTTAAAATTTCCTCGCAAACCAATCTGAAGAGTGTTTTGATCAAACCAAGAATGCCTCAAGTACATGTCTTCAAAAATCAAATTTGGTATGCCCTGCCTACCAATCCAAGAGCTGTTCTTGCTGTACGCACTGTATGAGTGGAATTCATTAACTCTTCTCAATAAAGACGAAGTAAACCTTTGGTTTTGGAACCGTTGACTTGTTTAAACCTTATATAAATGTAGATGTATAAAATAAAACTAACATGTAAAAATTTTGGATGAATGTGTTCAGGTGTTTTTTAACTGTTATGTCCACGCAGAAAGAATAATCCCCAAGAGGAAGTACAATCTAAGATTCACATCAAATTCACATTTAGGGGAATAAAAACTCAAATCCTTTTACATAACCACTTACTAATTGCTTAATAGTGAAGTGTTTCTCAAAATGCTTTATACTACCAAAAGCTGCTGTAGACTTCTAAATAAATCGTTATTGCCATTAAGTCTAAGAGTGATTACCAAGCCTACCTTCCCTAGTTCCCTTGAAACATGATCAAATACTTTCCCTTGAAACAGAATTCCAATGAACAGGTTGAATCAGTAGGGAATGCTGAGCATACTTACTGTAGAGCGTTAGAGAGCCTTGTATGAGGAGCTATGATTGTTGACGTAGGGTAGTGGCCAAAGAATACTGTGTGGTTGCTGAGCTTCTGATCCTTTGTAAAGTCTTCTAATTTCTGTAAATTGGACTGTGTAGGGAATCAAACCATTCAGGGTTTAGAATTGATTGGAATGAGTTTTGATTTTGTTTCAAGGACAAGTCATTTTACTTTACTGGTCATGACAGGCTTGTGAGTTTGTATGAACTTGGGATTGAGTCTGAGAGATGACTTTTGAGTCAGTTTACGTCTTATTCAAATGGCAGGATTGTAAAACAACTTTTAAGTTTACAAGTTAAAATATTAAAAACAAAAACAAATTTCTGTGTTGTAGTAATTTTCAAGATGTTCTGAATGAAAAACAATGAGTCCAAGAATCAACAACAAAAACAATGTCTTGACATACGGGCCCAATTTAATGGTTCTGCTTACCGCTGAATTCTACGCTTAGGGTCACCGCTTACATTCAAGCACCAAATTTCTTTGCTAGCTGTGTAAGCAAAGAATGCCTAGTAGCATGGAGTACGCACACGCACAAGCCAAAATTCCCGGCTAACCTGTGAAATACCCTAAGACGTATGCACAGAATCTTTGCTTATGGTCATAATGGTAAGCAGAGCAATGAAATTGGGCCCTGGTGATGAATAAACATAAGTGAATGGTGTCATGTGGCTGTGATTGGTCGAAGCATTCAGTAGGCGGCACTTAATTGATTAGTTTAATCCTCACCTCATCCAGGATCCCAAAGAAGTTGAATGGTCTCTTAGGTCCAGGGTTGAGTATTGCATAGACAGAGACGAATGAGTAGGTGCCAAAAGGGAGTTTGTGCTGGTATCGGAAAGTACCATCTCCACCCGATCCCCGTACAGAATATTTCCTTCAGAAATAAAAAGGGAAACAAATAATATGACAAGGAACTTTTAACCAATAACAGTATGAAATTCATCAAATTCAAACAAAACCAGATTGGTAGTAGTCAGAGCAAACGTGTTTATGTCATGTTGCAACTTGACCATAAATAAACAAATGACGAAAACCTACCATTTTGCCTAAACTGGGAACAGGAATCAGACAAGGACAAGAAAAACCTGGAAGTCCATTGAAGTTCTTTGGTTCAAATATATTTTAATAAATACAAAAAAATTCTTGCATCACAAAGCCTGAGGCCCTAACCCAAGGCAAAATGTCATCTCACTTTAAACTATAAAGGCGTTTTATTTCCATTGGTAATTCTATCTTTTTTTTTTTTTTTAACATCAAAATAAAAATAAAAAGATGCAATAATTACCTGTAATAATTGAACTGATGATCTGCACCAGGAACACCAAATGCATCTGCCCAGAAAGAGACAATAAAGTTAAATTCTGAACGAGGTTGGCGATAATAGCACATGAAACCACAATGACAGTGGGCAGAAGGGGCCCCATGGTCTTGAGGCTAAACCACTCATCTTCCAGAAAGTTTCATTTTAGAGGTCTTTTCAAAATCTTTAGATCACTACAAATGCAACTTCACTAGGGGTTTCGGACCCAATAAGTTGGTATCTAGTGTCTCGCATCTTTAGTTTGTTGTTTAGTCTTTCAACAATTGTAAAAAAAAAAAAACAGAGAAAAAAGAAATCATAATGAAGTCCAGAAAAACTCCTGGGCGTGCTGAGCTTGAAGTGATATTCGGATGGTATATGGCACTAAGGATTCCAAGCCTGTTGTATCAATTGTGAATTACACTTAGAAAAATAAAACTACAAAGTTAGTTGTTTTACTAATTCTATCATTCAATACAAAATGTTTATTTCGGCGTTGTTTTCACGGTTTATATGTCTGTATCCCTTGGTGAACTATGACTTTCTTATCTCTTTCACAATCTCTTTGGATAAAAAAAACATACTTTTACACTTTTATACTTTTTTATGTAAATTGTCCTTTTTTAACACATAAATGAATTGAAATGATCTACACTCAAATACTCCTACAATCATGAGTTTTAATCTTTCCTTCACTGTGCGATACCACATAAAACCCAACATGGCGAGCAGCCTTCCAACAATTCTGCTAATCTAAGACTAACAGACACAGCATGACGTTAAGTACTACAAGAGCATCAAGAGGCTTCAACTTACCATGGTTACCTCGGACATCTATCCAGATTGTTTTTTCTGTCACATGAGCATGATCCAGAGTGTTACGATAAGTCTGCCATTCAACTTCATATTGCCTCGAACCTAAATTGTCTTTCGTTTTAGCATCAGTGAGATCACCTGTAAGGTACACAAATTCAAAACCCATTATTAAACCTATTTATGTTTGCTTAACAAATTTATTCAATTAGCTTGAAAGTAGCCCATTTAAATGTATGTTGACTACATTGAACTTTTGCTGGTAAACCTAGTTTTGTTTTAAGGCAATATATTTGCAAAGGATGTGCCTTGAAGGCAATGTATACCTATGGTTTCGGGAATCGTTCTAATTTCTAAAAATGTTGATACAATAAAACTAACTTGTGGAAATTTAATTTCAAAAGGTTAAAGCGCTTTTGAGATACTGCTTAAAATCTGGAGCGCTATGTCCCTGCAAAAGAATAATCCGTTAATGGAATACACAATCTGAGAAATGTTTCGGGGATGCAACCATTTTTAGATCAAAATGTTTTTGAATGCCTCTCTATAAAACTACATTCCGTTGAAGGGAATTATTTCTCAAATTGCCATGCACATGAATTGGTTTGGTCATTAATTTTTGGAGTAATTATCAAAGGTATACGCTAACCCTCCATTTAAAGGCAGTGGACACTATTGTAATTACTCAAAGTAGTTATTAGCATAAAACCTTTCTAGGTAATGAGTAATGGGGAGAGGTTGGTAGTATAAAACATTGTGAGAAACAGCTCCCTCTGAAGTAACGTAGTTTTCGAGAAAGAAGTATATTGACAAGAATTTGATTTCGAGACCTCAGATTTAGAATTTGAGGTCTCGAAATCAAGCATCTGAAAGCACACAACTTCGTGTGACAAGGGTGTTTTTTCTTTTATTATTACCTCGCAACTTCGACGACCAATTGAGCTGAAATTTTCACAAGTTTGTTATTTTATGCATATGTTGAGCTACACAGGTGAGAAGACCGGTCTTTGACAATTACCAATAGTGTCCAGTGTCTTTAAGTACTGGATTGGTAATTGTAAAAAATAAATATTGGTTTCAATTTGAAAGCTCAGTTCCAATCTTACAGACAGCTAATCCCTTTTAAAAACATTGTCAGTGTGACACAAAATAAAATCTGAAGACCCAATCAATCACAGTAGCTTGTTTTAAGTGTTTAGTGCAAAAAACGAAGAGTAAGGATCACATATAAAACAAATTTGTGTACATTGTAATGTAAATTGTACGCACTGTATTCTGAATTATATACCCTTTCCCAACTGTGTACACAATCTGTAATGCAAAATACCTTTATCAAGGTTGTTTTATATTTGTATAAATCCAACATGGTAAACTCACATCATGGACATCCTTCAAATTTAGGAAATAGCCAACTCTTGAATGATGTCACCAATCATTCAACTTATGCAATTTATTTGACTGCCTAATAATGAAATTACACAATTTGGCCTTGGGACTGATGGTACTGTCTACTGACAAACCAATCCTGCCAGGACGGAAAGCAGTTTAATTTGAATTCCCATGCCTGAACGTAAATTGGATAATCAAATCACCACCAGACTGTGATTCTTTAGAAACTTATTTACGCCGATGTGCATTGTGAATGGAAATGCAAGTCTGGTACCCAAGCACCCAAGATACGTGCCCATGCATAATCAGCATGTGACGTTGACTAGTGAAGTGAGTCTACATGTACTGTCAGTGGAAACCGTTACCAGGCAATGCCCTTCATCAAACACCTTGGGGCCATTTTCATAACTGACTTCAAAGTGAAGATTCCTTTTAAAATAACAAATTATCGTAACAGATTTCAAAGAAATTGATGCAGGTATGAACACTAATACGTGGTTTACATTGTGGGGTACATGTTCAGAGTCTACAGGTAAAAACATGTACAATGTGTACATGATATAAACAATATGGTGTGCGTGTATGTACGTTTAATCATAGAGGTCCCTTGCTCTATATGGTTTAATCTTTCAGATAATGTTAATACACTAGTGCACAAAGGTGGAAATTGCACATACATGTATATAAGGTTTATCGAGACATGTGTGTACATGTACATTCCCATTTTATTAATACAAATATGTGTAGGTGGAGGTCAATTTTTTATTAAATGTTGTACTCCTTGGTGCTTCCAAGATGGTACAGGGTACAGATTGTCTTCATCAACATATAAGACAACAAGTTTTACGGACAAGGGTCTAATTTTCCTTCCCTTAATTGTGAATGTATCCCTTAATTGTGAATGTGTGAACAGGAAAAATCAAAACAAATCAGGGGCCTAGATTCTTCAAGGTGCAAAATAGAGCACTGTCTTGCACAAGTCTGTAACATAATGCCATCAGAAGGCTTGTTGTCAATCGTGCATTTATTTCATGGTCACTTGCACACATGTACATGTACCATGTACCATGGAAGTAGAAATTCCTCCATGCCTGTAAGGCCACATGTGGTCCACATGATAACAAAAACAGGAACTAGCATGTAGCAAACAACACGACCAATACATGTACATTACATATTCCCTTTCAACCACACTACTGCAGAAAGTTTGTTGACCTTACAATATCCATGCTGACACAAATAAACCAGAAAGTGGAAATGAAAGGTCACAAAGCTGCCAGGTTTGTTGACTGGAAAAGCCCCACTTTTGCATACAATGGTGATCTCACACAATACTTGCTATTTGTACCTCCACATGTCAAGTTGATAATATGGGCAAGCTTGGAGCTGGTCAGATATTATATTGGGAAATACAATGAGAACAATTGAAATCTGTTTACACAATGTTATCTTGTGTTGAATTGTTTGTGGAGGAAGACAGTTTCTTCATCCATTGTGTATTCGCAGCTGATCATGATTGTCAGATAGAAAGGCAAACAAACCATTCTTGCCAAATCAAATGAAATAGAAAGTGTGTCAATTTAATGAGTATTAGGTTAGACAAAGCAGAGTATTGCTAACTATCAGGAGAACAAATAAACTGTGCAAGACTCTTGTGTTGTATAAGCTGGACAATGTTGAACTTTTTAGTTAACTCTTTGTTGCGTGCGTTTTTAACCAAATTCCAAGTTTTTTTAATAGTATTTTTAAATTCTGTTTTTATTGGAAATAGAAAATATTTCAAAAAAAAAAACATTTATCTTGCTGATTTGTGTTGCCTTGATACCTCCCAAAGTCAATTATATTGCCCGTTCATAACAAAGTATTTTAATCCCCAGGGGTATATGGGTACCTGCGAGGGAAGAATTGGTTGTTGTGATTGAGGTAGTAGCTTTGTTCCCTACATAACTGGCAGTACAAGCTGTATACTCCATGGGGAGCTGAGATGATAAAAGGTATCTAAAGAAATCGCCACTACATTTTGTATAATGTCATAATTACAAACTTAATGTCCACTCTTATTATCATAGTATGAATTTATCATCACGCAGAAGGTAAAGTTTCAATCAATTTAATATCTTTGTCTCCTTACATGTTAGACTGTTTAATTCACTACTGGTCTGTGAGCCTTGCAGGAATTTCATCAAATTACTAAATATGTGGATAATGGGCGATTGACAATAAATTTCTCATTTGTTTTGAGGAAAGCCAATACTGTATTGACTGTTGAGGCAGGGTACAGCCTGGTTGGATTACAATCTTAAAATGGTGTGATTCACCCACGCCTGTCCTTTGAGCAATCAAGCTTGCAACACAGTACAAAAAGCCCTATACTAAATTTTAAATAATTCAAAATGATATCAAAGAAGTATGAAATTGTATCGGTCTGAAACATCTAAAGATTCCTTACTCCCAAGAAATGAAACATTTTTTATATGAAAACAGAACTTAAATTGGTATTGTATTGTCTATTTGTAATTTTATTGATTGTATTCCTCATCCAGCTCTGTACTCCATGTGTGTTTTTGTTTTAAATTGTAATCCTTCTTGTAATTTTGTTAATGTTTTTACTAATTAATTGTTAATTACTGATTGCAAATTACATCCAAATGAAATGAAAATGAAAGGACGGGGTCTTACCTGTGACTAACACTAACGTTGGTTTAATCACACCGATGTTTTCATTGCAGAACTGTTTGAAATCAGTCGTGCGTTGGGGATCCCTGAACCGTGATATATGAACATCAGATATCTGTCCCAACAAAAGACAAAATTTAAACTTGGTTTATAAAAAAGTTGACGTTGACGAAATAGTATTTGAACCCACAAATGACAGTTGCTTATTTTGATTGCCGCTATTAAAATGAGCCATGAAAATAACCCAAAACCCCCAGGCAAATCTAAACTGTTATCCTACATTCAAAAGTTTTTGACAAATCAAATACATAGGCCTAAATTTTATGTCATAAATGTAAAGACTTAGGTTCTCCACAAGAAATCCTGTGTACAAAGTCTATGGAAGGTTCTTAACTCCAGGGACAAAGAAAAGAACAAAAGATGCCTCCACAAAAATCTTTCATTTTGTGTGTGTGGCCCATGGGTGAAATAGCGTTAAGCAAAAAAATGTAGCAGTGTATGTCCACACATGTTTGAGGATGTGGTAAATCAAGGAATTTTTTTTATTATCCATTGTTTGAACATAGTTTTGCATTGCCCACATTCCTATTAATGAATTCCTCAGTGTTATTGGGCAGACAAACTCATGTATACACGTACAGGAATTGTTCTTCCAAAATGAGGGGGGGGGGGGGAAATAATCAGGAAGTCGAAAACCCAAAATATTGACAGCACAAAAACCTGTAAGAATACCAATATCACTCACTTGGATGAACCAAAACAGATTGTCAAACTTATCGCCCGGAAAGGGTGCCACATCACCCAGTGGGTGAGGGGGAACATCAAGGGGTGTAGGAACCGAATAGTGATCCAATGTGCGAGCCCATAGCCATGATAATAGGCTGATTGTTAGGAAGAGGAGCAAGGTACACCAGCCTAGAACCTTGGCCATAGTCCTGTTTGGAGTCTTGTTGAGCAATAAGGTCATACACAGTCAGTAGCTGCAAAGGTAATGTGCAAATAAAATAAACAGAAATTAATACATAAAATAATACACCTAAATATAAAATTAAAATAATATTACCACAGTTTGCATGTATGGCAAATAATATAGAGAATAACAATTATCCATCAATGTTATTGGGTTTGTGACAAAAATGACAAGATCTAAATTGCCCAACTGTACTCTACCTCCCCGTCTCCACAATATATTCATCATTAAAAAATATTTTCAGATTTTTTGCTAGACGCCTTACAAATATATTTACGCCTCATATTTTAAGCTGCAGTTTTAGCATTCTAAATATTGACTTTGCTAAACATGAGGCATTGAACTTCGTTGCTAAGCAACCATGGTACATAATCGCATGAATGCCTTCATTTAATGTTCGATTTGGCCACACAATGTTGTCTACCTCGGAACACTCTGAAGAATTCCACCTTACAAAAATTGAGGGGAAAAACTAGCCTTGCATCTTCAATAATGGAGTGAAAGCTGAGGCCCGAAGGTTAAGGGATGAACAAAAAAATCGTGAGTTAGCAGCAATTGCGTCTAGCAGCACTTGCTCGTACTGCACTTAGGTTGTTCTGCCGTGTTTTTACAATGGATTTAAACATTTCAATTAAATCCAATCTACTTAATTCATTTTGGTTTCATAACAACAAATTTACCAAAGGTTTAGTACACCCTGACACAAGAGGATTTGGAACAAATTTCACTCAATCCACAATTGAAGGAACCTGTGCAATTTTTAATCTGCAAGCTTTTTTCCCTTTTTTTGTGGGGGTAGGGGAAAAACGCTGTATCTATAGAAAATGTCTTTCACTGTATCCCAAATGTCCTACATGTACAACATCAAATATTCCATGAAATACTAACATAAATGTGTTATCCCAATGTTCCTTTTATATTGGTTCTTGTAAATTCTGAAAAAATGTAAGAACATAAAGTGACACAGAAACCTTTCTTGATAAAGGTAGCAGGGTTGGTAACTGAACAAAATAACATTGATTAGTTTCAGTATAAGAGTTTTCTGATGCAAGTCCCAATCCTTTAAAGAAATTTTTCCTGTCAGAAATAAAGTCAAATTTGAGAATGTAGCATTCTTTGCATGCTTCTGAGTGCTCACATGTACATCATTTGAAATGTAAGCATACAGTATACAGCACACAACATTTTGCACAGGGAATCTTAGGCAAAACATAAAGCGATTCCTTATTGTTTCACTGAATGCGAGTACTGCATTGGATGAAATGTTCACAGCTTGTTTGTACGGTATTTTTTTTATTTATTTTTATTGAAACCTTAGTCTGCAATTGAAACTTGTGAATAAGGATGAATTTAATCCTTCTATAAGAAGAGATTAAAACCTCACAATTGCTCATCAGTTACCAGTAAACCTCAGAGACAAGAACCCTGGGCTGAATTCATGCGTCACTATGACAAGACCCCAACAACCTTGCATACTGACGTCAGAAGACATTCACTCATACGTAAACATGAATGGCTCAAATGAACAGTGGATAAACTGCTTTTAGTCTGAATAATGCATTCCTTTTTATCAACTGCAAAAATGGATGGTTTGTGAGAGCATTCTACTCTGTGCATAACTCTTTGAGATTAAATTCTTGAAATTTGGGGGAGGGGGAAACTTAAGAAAAATCTTAGTCTGATCACGAATTGAAATTGTACACTTTCAATTCTTAATAATGTTTAAGAAATGTACACTGTAGGTGGATTGATAAGCACATTCATTCCCATCCACTCAGTTTTCAAAATGTTTCCCATAAACTGGAAATTTCAACAACAAAAAATTGAAGTGGCTTTGCATATTTTTTAATATTGAAAAATTAAAAACAGAAAAAAAGATTGAAAATATATCGACCAATTTGCTAATTGAGCAAAGGACATTTTTTTTCATACAAAACAGAGTTTCAAAAATACCTTTTGTTCTTTGGATTTTATTTTATTTTCACGTTATAAATGTCATTTCTATCTTACTTTCAAGGTTTTTTTTTATCATCATGACCAGAATAAATCTGAAATGTTGAAATAGATTACTTGACATTAGTCTATGAGGTCAAAATAGAGTTTAAGAATTAAAAAACTAAAACAAAAGCTAATGGGCATGATGTCAGCCTTCTGATCTCATAGCAATGGACAAACCAATTATTCACTTGTAAGTTAATTGACCAACACATCTTATTGATAAAAAACATCTGGAACAAAGCAAACATGACATTATGATTTGTACATTTCAGCTGAGGTTATGTTAAACTAGACCAAGTCTCATTATAATTGAAAGATTTGTCCCCAGTGTACTGTGAAAACAAGAGCTGCATGGGTTATACACCAATGAATAGTTAGGATCTATATGATTGTACCCTCAAGGGCAGGCAGGGATTAAGAAGTGGATCAAATGGATTGAATTAAAGTTAAACCTTATCACCCTTAATCATCTTACATATTCTAGGGTGTATTATGATAAACAGGTGACTTTCCCTCAGACAAACACTGAGAGGACATGGCTTAAATTATTACCGTCAGGGCTCGAAATACCCATTGGACCAATGGCCATAGTCTAGTAATTTAAGGGTTAGCAAACAACCCAGAATACATCATGCAGTTTTTCTTTAAACACATATCTTTGAAGATTTACTTTAAAATGTACACTGTGTCATCTTTTAAATTCCAAATCTCCTCTAAATGTTCAGAACAGATTTAAAAAGCACAGCAATTCAGTTTTTGTACAAAATATTTCTAGTATGACAGTGAAAGTTCCGATCTACAATATTTTCTTGAAATTCGAGCCGTGACAAAGTTACATTTATAAGGAAACAAAGACTTGTATGAACCGGTTTACAAACATGCTGATGAGATGGGGGTACAATTACTACATATTACATTGAAACCAATTGCATAGAGTGTTATAGCAGAAACGGTTGCCAAGCAAAAATTAAGCACATTTTTTGTGTCATACAGAGATTATTAAGGTAAAAGGATCAAAGACTAAGAACAGAGTTTAAAACATTGATTTTTCTATTGTGATGAGAATTATTTGAGAAAACTCTCTGGAGGAAACTCATTCTTGAACAAGAAATTATTTAGAAACTAGGTTTTAATTACGCTGTTCAAGTTTGGTTTTTGAGTGGTTATTTTTCGGGGGGGGGGGCACTTTAAAAGACTTTGATATTGACACAGACACTTACTAATTCAGGGGAGGGTCACCTTCAAAGTACTCTGTGAAAGTTAAAATCTAAAAGGGGATATTTAACTGCGTCATCAATTTCATTTTGACTGGTACTCCATTTCTGCTGTCAACTCTATGAAATTGGCTCTTATAATTGTACACTGACAGACTGACATAAAATCACTGTTAATTACACTCACTGTTAATTACAAAAACATGCACTTTAGAAAAAGAAAAAAAAATGGTTTTAAAACCCTGTAGAGACCAGTAATTTCTGTAAACATTCAGACTTGGCAAATTGTTATTTATTTAGTACAAATCATCTACTTTTTTCATGCATTGAGAATTAAAGGTTTTCTTGAAATGCAAAACTGGAAATATTGGAAAATATAAATTTTGGGAAATTTCTGTCATAAAAATCAAATAAAATTATAAGAACAATTGTCCCCTATCTTTGACTTTCTGTGTGGTGAAGAAAGTCAAATATTGTGGCTGCAAGTTGGTGCAAGCTGTTCCAAAGCTCTGGAGGGTTTAATGATGGACATGAACAATGAATACAGCACAATATGTGTGAGAATGTTACATGAGTATTGTTCTAATCTAGGAAGACAACATGCATACAACATGAACACAAAATGTACCCAATTACAAACGCAGAACTTTGCGCTTGATAATTCGTAATTGCAGTGATGGAAATATTCTACACAGTTGTTATGAATTTGAAAAAGAACAGTAAAATGTAGTTTTACTTACACTGTGTGGATATTTAAAGAAGTGCTGGTACTCTTGGTACTGCATAGAATACACAACAAATCTCATCAAAAAATATTGTCATTGACATCACTTACCATTGTGTACTTTTCAATTTTATTGATAATGACTAACAGGATAAATAATTCCAGGAAAAGAATTGCTTTGTTGATGAGGTTCAAACTGTGCGAGTTTTTCACATATTTTTGTAATAGTTAAATGGCAACGTTATTAATTGTTTTATCAAAGCATTATTTGTGCATGCAATGCTGATGCCTACCAAGTTATACAGACGTATAGCTCTACAATCTATCTCTTGTGACAGAGGCCCTTTAATATGCAGGTCTAAGCAAAAGGGTTTATTGTCAGACATGAATTGCATCATGCTTGACTGTGCCAAGCTAAATGATGCAATGTGCCAATATAATGTCAACAACCTCTAATTGGTTAGCTGAATCTATGGGGTTTCAAATGTTATGTCCTTACAAATTGTGTGGTGATGACTGTATCAATTGCAGCATAACACTGACCCAATTTATCTGACCTCATCATCACAAATCTAGGTTGTGCCATTTTGGGAGTGTGTGCATATTAGGTGATGCAGCATTAACATGCTTCCCTGTTTCATCCAATATACAATCTACCTCATGTGACAAAGTCCCTTTAATATAAGACAGGTCGAAACCAAAGGGTTTATCTTTGTTATGTCATTTCGAGAGTCAATATCAATGTGAGTTTTAGGTGATGCAGCATTTAAATGCTTCCCTGTTTCACCCATAATGGTGAGCATCCATGCACAAATGTATGTGACACGCATGCAAGATGGTCTTATAACCCAGGAGGCCATTTACTTTTATGTAGCTCTGAACGTTATCCTTTAAAAATACACCTTCATAGTAGGACTCTGTATACACTATACATGTTATAAACACAAATATTATTTTAGCTCATGTAAAACGTAATTTCGTGACACTGTATAACTCATCTCTCAAAAGCTACAACACCTCAGCTTTTAAATTTTTTAAGGTAGGCCTATGCTTTCTACTAGTATCATTAATTCTGCGGACATTGTGTTTTGTGTTGCAAAAATGACCAAAATCGCAAAATGTAAACTTCTTTTATTTTGGGTTATTGTATTCAAAGTTAAGGTATTATTTTAAAAGCAAGCATTTAAAAGACATTCTGGTAAAAGAAAATATGTAGTTAGTAAAAATGTATACTTTTTTGTCTGATGTATCACTCACACTGCTTTTAAAGGAATGCATCAATTATTATGTTTATTGTCACCCAAGGTAACATTCTACCCAGTACAGTGGTGTACTATGTTGGTCTATAAAGCTATTGATTGATCGTTTTATAAAAGTAGCTTCTGCTGCCCAGATCTCAAGCCTTACACAACTAAAGACCTGCCAAATAATCAATAAAGTTCATTCCAGTGTAAAATGTGTTGCAATAATCCCTGGTTCCAATAAAATGGGGTTTTCCATCAGCCCCAGATAGCTCCTCTTCAATCTAAGGATCAATAAAATCAATCCAATACCAAGATGTTCAACCAAGGATGAAGGTCTGACTATGGAGGAATAGCATGTGTTGGTACAAACATTAGCTGCAGCCATAACAAAGTGATCAGCCTTGACATGCTTCATACTAGTTGTTAACAGGCAACAAATTTCTACTATACTAGGACTTCTCAAATTGAGGGGCACCAAAGCAATGACCATGGGAGAAGGACATGGGTAGTTGTTTCTGTTGCTGCCAGGAAGTATCTGACATGGTTTACATAGAGCCTTTCATCTTACTTGAAAGAACCATGAAAAAGAAACATGAAAGGAGAAAGTTCCTTTCTCCATGTTTGAACACGAATCATCCATCAGAAAATACACAATCACTTTCAACTGATTATTTTCAGAATTAAAACTACCAATACTTCACGCATTTAATCTGTGGTGTTCTCAAGAACCAATCACAATCAATGTGTTTTTCTTCTTTTCAAGCTTCACTGAGTAAAACACCATGTGTCGGAAAAGCAAAAAGGCAAATCAATTGTTCTATCATGATAGCTGGATACCACCAATGTACTGTTTGGTTTGTGGATAAATAACCACAAATCCCACACATTGGACCGATCTGTTGTCTGATCAGACTCAGAATCAGATGCCTTGATAACAGGTGTGTACAGTTCTATTCCTGCACTTTGAAAAATCAACCTGGCCTCATGGCCTGAGTCAGCAAATTACTTTTCTCAGGTCATGTATAATGCAGTCCGAATTGAGTGACTAATTACCCAGCCTGGGTCCCAATTCAGTATTCATAGCTCCTTGGTGTTACAGGCCTGAAATTGCAAAAATATTTGCAGAAATATTAGGCCTAGTACTAGACCACAAAAAATGTCTTCTATTATCTGGACCTTCAGAGGTTTAAATTTTAAAATCCACAGTATGCGTTTGTATCAACTAAAAGCAAAAGGGATGTGATTCTAGTTGTACTATGATAGATGACAAAACGTCTTTTTTTGCCACCCCCCCCCCCCCCTAATGAACAGGGCCCAATTTTATAGCGCTGCTTAACGGTAAGCAAATTTGCATGCTTACTGTAGAAAAAAAATTTGCTTTAAAAGCCTTAGCGTACTTCACAATCTAGCAGAAAAATGGGCCGGCCATTTTGCGTGTTTACCGTGGACTTGCATTTTGACATTATTTATTTTCAGACGGTAAGCACCGGAGGGTTAGCGTGCCTTTTCGTGTGCTTAAATACGGTTAGCAGCGCTATGAAATAGAAATCGCACAGTAAACACAAAATCGGCCGCTAAGCAACGCTAAGAAATTGGGCCAAATGGGTGTTGACATTTTAAAAGAAAGATGAATCAGCCAAATAATTCCTGTTGTTTATGTTTATCAAATAAAATACTTTTGAAGAAGACGTCACTTATTGCTGCAGAAACAACTTCAAGGACAAGACCTGTGGTCATGGCGGTGGTCTAGTGGAAAGTTTATTTGTTAAGGTGTTTTTCTTGACAGAGGACAATGAAACCCCTGATTCTCCTCTGTGCTGACAAATTGAGAATCTTCTTTAAATTTTATAAAGACTTTATTAAAGTAATGATATTATTATAACATTAAATTTGAGCATCAGAAACAAATGTAATGTATAAAGCTACTATTTCATAGCCCTGCCCAATATTTAAGCACACATTAAAAAATACCTAGGCCCTACCTACACAAAAATGATGATGTGACATTTCAGAAATAAACAATGTGACATTTTTGACAATCATCGTGATGTGTGCTGCAGCCTAGGAGGCTGTTGCAGCACAATAACAACAACTACAACAACAGATCGGAGATAAAACATCCATAAAACTAATCACAGAATACTCACGTATTAACACTTCTTTGAAAAATATTATCTCAAGAATGGGGAGATCACAGCAACCTACTCCGTACTCTCGTCCCCTTGCAAGAGGTTTTGACGTTTCGTACGTTTTCGACGTCCACACTAAGATAAATACCCAGCCGTCTGTGTCATTTTTGTATAGGGTTTTCCATCAGCTGGTGTTAAGAACTAAAACTGAGCCAAATTATCGTCATTCGAAAACTCGGAATCGATTACACAGATTGGTAAACTTGAGTTAGTCTGCGTGCGTTTCTTTCAAGACTACAAACTGAAAAAAACCATAAAATTTAAAATGAAATGAACAATTTAATCTTTTATGATGCCCAGAAAAGAAAGCCTAAATAAGAACAGACTTACCGAACCCAGAACGTGTCTTAGGGGGACTTGAAACTAAATGCTGACGTCAAGATCCCTCATAAAACAACCACTGTAGTATCGATTCTTTGAAAAATAGTCGGCATTCGTAGTATCGACGGGCTGACATCTTCTTCATAATCTGAATGATGTGCCTATTGGGTTCAAAACTTGTTTTTTATAATGTCTTCAGAATTTGTTTTATTTGGCATTTCTTGTCAATGCAGTGCTAAGTATACTGTTTAGGTATTCTATATTTTTCCTGTTTTGGTAGTTGTTTGCTGGTTTACTAGCACAAACTACTTGTTTATTTAGCAACAAAAACCAAACAAACAACAAACCCCCAAAACAAACAAACAAACAAACAGACAGACAGACAGACAGACAGACAGACAGACAGACAGACAGACAGACAGACAGACAGACAGACAGACAGACAGACAGACAGACAGACAGACAGACAGACAGACAGACAGACAGACAGACAGACAGACAGACAGACAGACAGACAGACAGACAGACAGACAGACAGGCAGGCAGACAGACAGACAGACAGACAGACAGACAGACAGACAGACAGACAGACAGACAGACAGACAGACAGACAGACAGACAGACACACAGACAGACACACAGACAGACACACAGACAGACAGACAGACAGACAGACAGACAGACAGACAGACAGACACACAGACAGACAGACAGACACACAGACAGACAGACACACAGACAGACAGACACACAGACAGACAGACAGACAGACAGACAGACAAACAAGAAAAAACAAAAACAAACAAACAAACAATCAATCAAACAAGCAAACAAACAAACAAACAAACAAACAAACAAACAAACAAACAAACAAACAAACAAACAAACAAACAAACAAACAAACAAACAAACAAACAAACAAACAAACAAACAAACGTCCTGTAAACATTTCCATTTGCTGAGTGTCAAAATATATTTTACAAGGATGACAAGATAAGCACATCTACATGAATTTAAGCATTATAACTTTGAACAACAAGTTACCAACATGTTAACAGCTTGTTTATTAGAGAATAAAGGTTTATAAGGTCAACATACTGCGTTTATACACAGTTCAATAGCTCTGTTCATGGCTCAACCCCATCTCACTTAAAATTTACCCAGTCCTTTTGATAAAAACAACATTGGCGTGTCATACTCGTGCAGGTATCATTCTTTGCATGGTATCTGTTTTCACAACATGTGTGTAGTAGTTCAATGCGCCAGCAAAGCACATTGGGTCCAGACTAATGATGTAAATACATGACTTCACTTATCTTTTGACGAGAGTAGTGAGTGAGACTACGCAGTTGAACATAGTCTCTGTCCTTACTCTCTGAGTTGAGAATGACAATGACTTCACTTTCTTCTGAATCGATGGCCAATGTGCTTTTGCAGGGGGAGAAAATGGTAAAGAATCCTTCCTCTTCGTGGTTTTGGGAATTTTCTGTGCATGACTGGCAGGGCGATAACGTAACCCGCCGTCGGCAGGAGAGTTACGGCCGCTGCGGCGCTATCGCAACCGAAGCTGTCTGAACTAGGTTTAGCCCCATAAATCGGTCCAATCATAGAGCTCTATGGTCCAATCATACGGAGTGGATTGGACCGATTTATGGGGCTAACTAGGTTACAAACACCTTTAACAAAAGTTTGTTTGCCATGTTTGCGTGTCTGTTTGTTTGTCATTTTGTTTGTGCGTTTGTGCGTATTTTGTTGCCTGGCCAGTGTCTGTTTATCTTAAAGGCAGTGGACACTTTTGGTAACTGTCAAAGACTAGCCTTGCAGTTGGTGTATGTCAAAGACTAGCCTTGCAGGTGGTGTATGTCAAAGACTAGCCTTGCAGTTGGTGTATCTCATCATAATTCATATGCACAAAATAACAAACCTGTGAAAATTTGAGCCCAATCGGTCATCGACGTTGCGAGATAATAATGAAAGAAAAATAACCCTTGTCACACGAAGTTGTGTGCGTTTAGATGGTTGATTTCGAGACCTCAAGTTCTAAATCTCAGGTCTCGAAATCAAATTCGTGGAAAATTACTTTTTTCTCGAAAACTATGGCACTTCAGAGAAAGCCGTTTCTCACAGTGTTTTATACCATCAACCTCTCCCCATTACTCGTCACCAAGAAAGGTTTTGTGCCAATAATTATTTTGAGTAATTACCAATAGTGTCCACTGCCTTTAAATAACATTAACTAGGCAGTTTCATCAAGTTGATTTCACGTGTACCAACACACACACACACACACAGCCCCGAAAAAAAAGAACGAAATGTATTAAATCAAAACTCACATCATGTATCCTTGCAACTGTGCAGCCGTAGTCTTGTACACGCGCTGAGATGCGGAAATCAGAGAAACAGAGCGCCCGCTAACGTTCGATTATAACAAGCGTGTACAGTTTTTGCCGTGCAAAGATCGGAACGTTGGTTGTGTGTGACCCACAACATCAATGGTCTTGGATCAAGACTACGGCTACATAGTTACCGGGATACACAATGCACCACACGCAGCGCTGAGTCATTGACCCCGGTGACGTGCACACACGGCCAAAGCTCCGCCCCCCTCAGGCTCGAATTTTCAACCTGGGTCTTTCGCTCGGAAATCTGGTAAGTTTTTGTGCCTTTTCTTCAAATTATTTCCTCAATGGTGTTTTGAGTGATATTGTAGGATTCATTAGACATTGAGGATCAAGTTCGTGTTTCTAGAATTTGTGTCATGATTTTCAAAAGTGGTAAAAATGGAGCAAATCTGCTGACTAGCTGTCGAAATTGTACGTTTTTAACCATTTCGCCCTGCTCACATTGCGTCTGCTTCGTAACCCTCCGGCTACGCCGTCGGCAGGAGGGTTACGTTATTGCAACTAGTCAAACACGTACAATTGTGACAGCTGAGCTAGTCAACAGATTTGCTCCAATTTAACCACTTTCAAAACCATGGCACAAATTCTAGGAACACAAACGTGATCCTCCACATCTAATGAATCCTTTCATAACACTCAAAACACCATTGAGAAAATATCTTGAAGAAAAGGGACAAAAACTTACCAGATCCCGCAGGAATTGAAAGGGTCACAAATTTCCCAACTTGTCTTTTTGAATCTGAGTGGGCGGAGCTTCAGCTCTGTGTGCCGGACAGATCGGCAACAACAGCAGTGCGTACACGAACAATGTACATTTACACACTGTATGTATTGTACAGCAAGATCATGAAGCGAAGTCTTGAGTACGGTAGCCTTGCTCAAGGCAGTCAAATTATTCACTCCGAAAAAAGACCGCCGCTGTATAAAAACCCACCCGTATTCACTGTGCGTAACATCGCACGACACGATGCCCCCGTACACTATCCGCATGCACCGGCCGTCAGGCCGACAGCCTTGTAGGGTCTGTGTTGAAGCCACTGACCTCATTACTATAATAAGCGAAGAGTTCTCACGGTCAGCTCATTACCATAATGCCCGCTAAGGAGGAGACATGTCTACATCACACACCACTACCATGGACGCTCAGCGAGCATGATAGGCGTGCGTGATTGGACGTCAAAATGAATAATTCATTTGCCTCACATCCTGTGTTGTCTGATAGGTCTGACGAAAGATTGTTTTTTACCCAAAACGTGTGATGTTTTTTTAAACAAATCTACAACTTCAGAAGCTTTAGATTGATCATTGTTGCAGATGGTTTTTTTTGTTTCTTTGTTTTCAAAAAAGTGAAAGATTTTGATGTCAGACGTGAAGGGGCCAAGGATAGGGAGTGAATTGGACCGATTTTGGGGGCTAATAAAAAAGTAGTTGAGTACTTTTCAGTTGTTGCAGCTGGACAACTTTCCATATCCTGCCACCACTTTTTCACTTATTTGCCAAAGTTTTAGCAAACGCTTTTAGTTTCATAAGGAAACTATTTTGTGCAGCTATGGAGTGACAACAGAGTGGAGTAACCTGGAAGATTGAGGTTGCGAATTGGACAAGGTGGGCTTAGTTTGGCAGTGGTGGTTTTAATGCATGTATTTATTGTTGATCAATATCTTTAAAGACAAATTGATTGATTTTCAGGCACAGGCTCCAGCGACAGATGTCGATAATATCTCCCTTGGTATAAAGAAACCCAAACGAGTTATCCATTTCAGCGATGGGATCATGGAGGAGTATAGCTCTGATGAAGAAGATGGACCTCAAAATGCCAAAGTAGTACCAGCTGTTGACCCTGTAAGTCATTTCACTTTTTGAAACTTACCCAGTCAGAATACAAGTCTAGTTGTATCTTAGAGTCAAACAATGGTTCCTTGTCGCATAAATGAGGGGTACGGTGGTAAAATCCATGTTTTAAAGTTCATAAAATGGTTTGATAAGACTTGATTTGTGCTAAATTTAATGTGGCAGCGATCGCCTGCGAATAAAAGCATGCACCGGTTCTGCTATTTGCCATCAACTCGCCGTCTACTCAACCACTACGCAGATGGACTAGTTTGGGACTAGACTAGTCTCGACCCAAGTCGTCAGCTTTCAATTGAGATAAAGTGTAGTGCATACCACACAGGCTGTCCGGAATCCGATCAGTGATGCCTTGAGCCAAGACTATTATTGTATTGTATTGTATTGTATTCCAAATTCAGGAAAGCACCCTCTGTTGGCAATGTAGTGTAAGGTTATTGAAAATGCAAGATGGCGGCCGACGGCTTTGTAGTTGAGAGATGATCTTTTCACAAAAAAAAACCTCAATTTTTAAAACTGAGATGGAACTTAAAACCTGTGAAAACTCTTTTGGCTTTTATAGTTTTATGCATCCTTTGTGGATTTTAAATTTATTTTGGAGGAGTTGATGGCATCGAGTTGGCGGTAAGTTATTGGACCCTATTTCCCAATGTGCATTGCTGACCGATCGTTAAACCATGGTTCTATCTTCTACCTCCATGGTTAAACCATAGAGAAAGGTATTGTTAAACCACAAACATTTTATCGCAAAATGAGTTTTTTGCACAACCAATCCTTAAATTACGAAGCCATGAAAATGGTTGTTGACGGAAAAAAGTATTATAAAGGGCAGAAATAAGAGGGTAGATCGTCCAAAAATGGGGGGGGGGGAAAAAACACCCGTTTCTTCAAAATATTGTTTGCATTAATAGTGTTACAAGGGGGTTAGTAAACAAGATATTGCAGGCGACCCAAAGTTTGACCCCCAAAATAACAAAGTATACAGTTTCCGATGTTCACCTATCGCGACAAAACAAAATCAGTCCAGATTTGTCCCTATTTTTGGGATACCAATGTTGGCAGGTTTGCCCTTAGGTGATCCCTTTGCAACCCAGCTTGTGTCATAATAATAATAATAAAGACTTGTAACTTGCACAAATCAACCCTGCTGGGTGTTCAAGGCACATTGTATGGTTTCTGACTGGCACCCGACCAAAGATTTTTGCAAAATAGGGAGACGCCAACATAAGGGTATACAGTTGGTAGAGTGTGACACGTTAATCTGGACGTCACAGGTACAAGTCCCTTTTTTTGTCAAACTTTCTTTATTCAACCCCAAAATACTGGAAATTTACAGTTTCCCTTTTGGTTTAAATACAGATTTACTAACGTCCATGTATGACCATGTTTTTTGTTTTGTTTTCCAATCGGTAGAAAACGCTGAAATGGGGTCCATATCTTTGGTATTATACAGTTGCAGCATCAACAAAGACCCTGGGAGGTAAGTAGTTTGCTACTTCATTAAGTTTTGTAAACATTTACATTTACATTTTGTAAACATTTAGTTATTGTCAGCAATTCCAATTTGGGTAAAGGTTTTAATCTTTACAGTGGTTGGGGGAAGATGATATTAAGTGATCTCGCTGCTGCTACTTCCTAGGTCGTATTGTAACCTTGGGTGTGATCCCTGGCTACAAGCAGTTACAGGTTGAATGACTTCTGACTGGCGCCCTGGGCCTGAACAAAGATAATGAAAAAATAGGGAGACCACATTCATTACGGATGGATAGCTCAGTTGGTCAGTGCCGGCATGTTAAACAAGAGGTTGCAAATTCAAACCGTGCTCTAGTTAATTTTTCTTTGTTCAACCACAAATTGCTTAAATTTTACCCAGTCAGTTCCCTTGTGGTTTATTACTTTATTTTAATAATAATAACACAGTGAAATTGTTTTCCCCTTGAATTTGACTCCAGTATGTGATTTTCTTGGTGAGAGGTTAGCTTACTTTCTTGGCATCACTTCACCAAAGTACCAGTATGCCATCAACGAGTACAACAGATTAGAAGAAGATGTAAGTAGATTCAATACAAATTAGCTAAACGCAGAAAAATATTGCTTAAGTAAAAGTGCACCTTTGGTTTTGGAACCGCTTGATTGTTTTAATCCTACAATTGTAAACATTCACAATAAAACTAACCTGTGAAAATTTAATGTCAAAAGGTGCTAGCATTTTTTTTTAGATACTGCCAGAAATCTAGAGTGCTTATATCCAGGCAGGAAGAATAATCCATTATTGGAATGCACAATTCTCATATTGAAATGTTATCGAATTCCTCTTTCTCAAGAAAAATTACTCTTAAAATAAATGGCAACAAAATCTTACTTGGTTAGGAATACAGCAGCTTTAATAGTATAAAGCATTTTGAGCATCATTTCACTTCGAAGTAATGTCAATGTGGAAACATAAGTTGTTATTCTCCAAGATTGAATCTGAAACTTTTCTGTCAGGTAAGTCATAACTGCTTCGGATTTCCGGCAATATCTCAAAATTGCTACAACCTTTTGAAAAGTTCATTTTCACAGGTTAGTTTTATTGTACCTCTAAATTTATATAGGATTAGATCAATCAGTGTAGTTTCCTTTAAGATTGTAGTAATCATCTGTGATTGCCTTGTGAAGTTTTTGTGTAAAATATCTGGTCTGTGATGACAAATCTCTGCGCAAATTTGAGGAGCTGGTACTGCTGGGGCAGGCCTGGTTAGTCTTAGCATGGTTGGTTTCATTAGGTGAGTATTGAAATGAATTGATTCCATTGATGAGTTAACTGGGTTCTGATATATCAGTATGTCAAATATAGCTTCACTGATAACAGTGTATTGAGATATCTGAGACCATCTTCTAGATGAAAGCATCCAGTGCACTTATTGAAAATAGAAGGGGTGCGCTCTGGTGTTCCTTGTTTGATTAGTGGCATATGGCACCACAGCACCTTGTAAACCATATACTTCAAAATGTATCTTCACATACCTTGCAGGAAAACATATTGAGCGTTTTGATACGCCTCTCAGGGTGTAGTAAAGCACTCAGAAGAAGCTCTGGAAGGAAATAAATTAAATTTCCAGACGTCACTTGTGTACATGTAGTTTAAACTGTAAAGGATATTTCCCCACTGACTTGACACTTTATCGAAAATTTTATCAAATTGTGACGTTTTGGGCTGGTTTTATGTTTATCAGGAGAGGAGGGAGTTGGACCAAGAACAAGCAGAGCAAGAGCTTCACAGGGAAAGGATAGCAATCAAACAAGCTGATAGAGTCTATGCTGAGACTACGATGCCATACACTGCAGCCAACCCAGGCCTCGGTACAGACTTGTAGATGGTAAACATAACTTGGGTAGAATTGGAAACGGGAAAGCTTTGTAGGCACATCATCTAAATATCATGGCCGTTCTGTTTGAATTGATGGGTTTGGCAATGATTTCAGCGAGATCACTTTCAAGATGGTCGCAGCTAGTCGCAGCCAAAGTACATGATTAAGACTTTTGTCTCTCCATGAGTTTTGGTTCTCAAAAGAACTGGTGGTGTTAACCTGAAGTTTGGATATAGTATGCTCTGATTGTCTTTAGGAAAAGGGCTTATTTATACAAATTTGAGATGTTAAACCTTGTGTTTTCTGAATCACTGCAGCTCAATAGTGAGATATTATTTACGTGATGTTCCTGCAAACCTTAAATATCATAATATTGATCTTCATGTCATTGCTGTATCTGAAATGTGTATACTTACTCTACAGTCAACCAGCGTCCAAAATCATTGAGCTGCTCAGCGCAAACGTAATACATGTATATGCTAAGCACAGAACGATGTTGCTTGCCTTTAAACTGTAAGCAGCCACAATGCCATTATGTGTACATCATTATGAACGAAACCCTGCTCATTTTTTGCTTAAAAGAACAATGTGCTGAGTATTGTTTATGCTTAGTTGGCCAACCTAGAACAGAATGGACAATGCCCTTAAAACCGACATGAAGATGGCAGAAATTGCTAAATCCTAAAACAAATTGTTAGCAGAAATGCTGGTAGGTTTCCAGCCTCAAGTTGCCTGTATCATTATGTTTTGCTCATAACACAAATAACCAAAAACATGAAACTGGACCAAGAATATCAAACTGTTGAGGAAACAATGTATTCCGTCATTCTGTATCGATATTTGTGGATGTTTTTTTAATTGATCAATCGTAAAATGTATAGATTGTTTGTTTGATTGATTGATTAATGTTTTTATGCAGATGAATTCCTATGTGTGGTGGCCCTCCCCGACACTCAGATTTCATTGGAGAAAGATGGGTTCGTGAAACCTGATGATTTCTGATTTGTTTTCTGGACAGGGGAGTTGTGACTTGGTATTTTAATTAGGGGCACAAATCCACAAGAACTCAGGATTTGTAGAATCAGAATCTTTACTGGATCCTGATTTTACTTCATTTATTTTTCATTTTCATTTTTAAAAGAAACCAACTGGCAGCGCGAAGCTGAATTATGTGGCATTACAAGGTAAAAATATTCAGCAGTTCAGGGGTACATAAATACATTTGCAAGACCAGAATCAAAATGAGAAGGGACCAGAATCAAAATGAGAACACAGCTTAATCATTTTAAACTGTTTCATTTGAACAAAACACTAATAGAAGATATTTTTGAGACCCAAACTTAACATTTGAATATCATTCTTTGAGACGACAAAGATATTGAATTAACAAAAAGAAAACCACCAGACTTGTCCTGTCTTGAGTTTACTGGCCTGGCCCTGTAACCACTGGCCCCGGGCCGATGGTCCAGTATAAAATTTAAGAGTCAGTTCAGGTAAATAATTGACATAGTTGCTCACGGTCAAAAAATGATTTTTTTTTATACTTTGTGGGTGGAAGGGCCTTGGGGTGCAAGTAAACAAAATTGCATTTTTAATTCCATATATAGCCCGTTGCCATGGTTACAGCTCATTTTGTTTTTAGGCTATTTTAGGCCGATTTTGAGGTCTGAAAAACTGGTTTTTAGCTCATATTTACAACTCCACCCCACCAAAATGCAAAATCATTTCAAAAAACCTTTTATATCATTACAAAGTATCATCCTTGGCCTTCCTTGAGAAAAAAAATTATTGCTTTAAATATCACCCTTGTGCTATTTTTGCATCATGCATTACAGTATGGTTTTTGAACTTGCAAAATCGACATTTTTACCCTATTTTTGGACCCCAAAATGTCAACTTGCCAGGGGTCTCAGAAAACTCTCCTTTCGGCTGTGATCAGGGCAAACATTGGTCTTTCCATATCTGGTGTCAAAAACTTGGGCAATTGTATCCTGTTGTGACAGTACTGCCTCAAAACTAGACTTTTTTCCCCAAAACGTGAAAAATGCCTTTTTAAGGGTCTTTTCACATAATATCGACATACGTGTCCACGGTAAAAAAAAAGGAATATTTTTCTTATACTTTGTGGATGGTAGGGACTTGGGGTCCAAATAAACAGCATTAACATTTCAAATCATAATATAACACGTTGCCATGGTAACCGTTCATTTGTGTTTAGGCCACTTTAGTCCAATTTTGGGGTCTGAAAAAACTTTTTTTTTAGTTATTATTTACAACTCCACCCCACCAAAATCAAAAATATTTCATAAAACTTTTTCCATCACTGCAAAGTATCATCCTTGGCTTTACTTGGGACAAAAAAAATTGCTATAAAATTCACCGTTTTGTTATTTTTGGAACATGCATTAGAATATGTTTTTAGAACTTGCAAAATCAACATTTTTACCATATTTTTGTGCCTCAAAATTTCATTTTTGTCAGGGGTCTCAGAATATTTTCCTTTCAGTTTTGATCAGGTCCAAAATTTGTCCTTTTTTTCGGGTAGAAAAACTTGGGCAAGTGTATCCAGATGTTAACAGTACTGTCTCAAAAATAGACAGAAAAATGCATTTTAAATTGTTTTTTTTCTTCATCATGAATTTTGAACATTAAAAAGTAATAATTCTATCAATCTTGCAGCTTTTCCTTAGCACTCTATAGGCTTAGTGGATTACCCAACATTGATCAGGAACGATTGATGACCTTAACTTGAGAATTTGCCCCGGCCCAGCCCCAATCATATATCTTGACATTGCATAAAACAATGTTTTGTGAATAGCGCCTCTTTTTTGTAAAGTGTTCTCTTTCGGTTGTATTGGTATTTTCATGCCTTCTGGGTAGAAACACTGTGTTTATTGTATCCTGTTGTGACTGATCATGCCTTAAGTATAGTAAGTTTTCCAAAAACAATGCATGCTTGTTAAAAATCTGGCACTGTTTCCATGCCCTTTGAGTAATGAATACAAAGTTTGTATTTAAACATAATGGTATCCAACAAAACCATAACCAATGCTTTGCCACTGAGAGTTCTTGATTTGGCTACTTTACCTATTGTACAGGTATGATTCCCATTGCAAGTAGAGTGCGATGAGCATTCTTTACAAGTTGTCTTTAATACAGGGCCTACTCACCTTGGTCCCTGCCTGCTACCAAATGTAAAACTTTTCATAGAGATAGAGATCATAAACAATGTAGTTTCTGTGCTTGAGGCAGATGGTTTGGAGCATCCAATCATGTCCAACACAAATGTGGGAAATTAAAAAGCCCGCTTAAAAGTGTTGGAAAAGTTTGCCAAGATCTTATTAAAAACAATGATACTAACGATTTGCATGACGAGCGTAAGAGATCATTTAAAAGGAACACGTTGCCAGGGATCGGTCAAGTTGGTCTTTGAAATGCGTTTGTAACCGCTTGTTATAAAATGCATGGTTAGAAAGATGTTTTTGAGTGATACTTGTCTGGATCATTATATTCTACTTTTAAAATATCTTTCTAATCATATGCATTTTGTAATAAACGTTTACAAACGCTTTTCAAAGACCAACTCGACCGACCCAAGGCAACGTGTGTTCCTTTAATGAAACAACACGGATAGAAGTTGTAAATACTTGAACCTGCTCAACATAAGTAAGATGCATTTGCAGTGACAAAAGTTTATTCGGCTAGTTTGATTATTTTTTCCATTCACTATTTTACTAGTTCATAATTAGCATATATGTCTCTGAGAACGATCAACAAAAACATTGTCAAACATTACCTGTTGAACTCTTTTATTGTTTGCAACAGTACAATTGAAAGGAACCCCACCATGGTTTGGGGAACTGCTTACAGAAGGCCAAAGCAGGTGAATTTGGAAACAGTACTTGCTCACTTTTAGAGCCTCTTTGTTCTGATAGGGATGAAAATGTTTAGTTTGGTAGCGGGCAGGGGACCAAGAAGACTGTTAAAAGGCCATGTACAAATGTATAGACAAGAATAGTAAAGAATGCTCATCGCACTACTTCTCTTCTTGCAATGTGAATCATACCTGTACAACTAGGTAAAGTAGTCATGACAAAACAAGAACTCTCAGTGGCAAAGCTTGGTTATAATTTTTGTATATGTTACCTAAAGAATATGGAAACAGTGCCATATTTTTTTAACAAGCATGCTCGTTTTTGTTTTTTATCAATTCAAACTAAGGGATAACTTCAAAATGCATTTTTATTGTTTTTGGAAAAATTACCATGTTTGAGGCAGAAGTGTCACAATAGGATACAATAAACCAAAGTGTTTCTCCCCAGCAGACATGCAAACCATAATGATTGCCCAATCACAACCAAAAGGGAAATATTCTGAGGACCAATAATAAATTAAGACAGTACAAAATTTCTTGATGTGCAAGGGAAATTAAAAAATGTGACTTTCAAAAAAGAGGCGCTGTTCACAAAACTTTTGTATTTTTTTATGCAATGTCAAGAAATATGATTGGGCCGGGGCCGGGGTGGGGCCGGGGCAAATTCTAAGATTTAGGTCATTAACAAGTCCTGATCAATGTTTGGTAATGCACTAAGCCTACAGAGTGCTTATGACAAGCTGCCAGATTGATGGAATTATTACTAACTTCTTAATGTTTTAAATTCAAAATGAAGCAAATATTTCAAAATGCATTTCTCTATGTTTTCGGGGAAAAGGGTTTATTTTTGAGACAGTTCTGTTACATCAGAATACAATTGCCCGGGTTTGTCTTAAAAGAAATAAAAAGACAAGTTTTGGCCCTGATCAAAACCGAAAGGAAAATATTCTGAGACCCCTGCAAAAATGAAATTTTGAGGGCAAAAAATGTGGTAAAAATGTTGATTTTGCAAGTTCTAAAAACATACTCTAATGCACGATCTTAAAACACCACAAGGGTGAAATTTTAGCAATAATTTTTTGTCTCAAGTAAAGCCAAGGATGATAATTTGTAGTGATGGAAAAGGTTTTATGAAATATGCTTGTTTTTTGGTGGGGTGGAGTTGTAAATATTAACTAAAAAACAGTTTTTCAGACCCCCAAATTGGCCTAAAAACAAACAAACTGTTACCATGGCAACGTGTTATATTATGATTTGAAATGTAAATGCTGTTTATTTGGACCCCAAGTCCCTACCATCCACAAAGTATAAGAAAAATTTTCCTTTTTTTTTTACCGTGGACACGTTTATTGATATTATGTGAAAAGACCCTTAAAAAGGCATTTTTCACGTTTTGGGGAAAAAAAGTCTAGTTTTGAGGCAGTACTGTCACAACAGGAAACAATTGCCCAAGTTTTTGACACCAGATATGGAAAGACCAATGTTTGCCCTAATTACAGCCGAAAGGAGAGTTTTCTGAGACCCCTGGCAAGTTGACATTTTGGGGTCCAAAAATAGGGTAAAAATGTCGATTTTGCAAGTTCTAAAAACATACTGTAATGCATGATGCAAAAATAGCACAAGGGTGATATTTAAAGCAATAATTTTTTTTCTCAAGGAAGGCCAAGGATGATACTTTGTAATGATATAAAAGGTTTTTCGAAATGATTTTGCATTTTGTTGGGGTGGAGTTGTAAATATGAGCTAAAAACCCGTTTTTCAGACCCCAAAATCGGCCTAAAATGGCCAAAAAACAAAATGAGCCGTAACCATGGCAACGGGCTATATATGGAATTGAAAATGCAATTTTGTTAACTTGCACCCCAAGGCCCTTCCACCCACAAAGTATAAAAAAAATTCATTTTTTGACCGTGAGCAACTATGTCAATTATTTACCTGAACTGACTCTTAAGCCCTGTTTCATTGTGCTATTAGTAGTAAGTACATCCTTCTGTCCTGAATATTCTGTCTGTATTCTGGTAACAAATAATTACAAATAAGTAATGACAACTGGGAAATTGTTTTAAATTAGGAAATAAATAATATACGAAATATAATAAACAAGATGGAGAGTATATCAAATCTCCTTAATTTTATCAAATGGTTATAAATATTTGCACCGAAACTGTTCCTGTAATATTATAAATTTCACTACTATACTTACTATTATAAATTTAAATTGAATTGTTAATTTTACTGAGCAAGGTTTCATGGGTGGTACTTGTTCACAGTGACCAGTTTTTATGAAGCTTTGGCTTTGAGTTAGTTTTGTTTTACTTCCACTGTGTCTGGAATGGGAGACTGTTTTGGATGCTAGGTGGCAGCAGACTTACCAGGTTAATCCATTGTTTTTTGGAAATGTACGCATGGTAAGACTGCTGACATTACGTGCCTGTTTTTATCACTCCGCTTGTTAAGACATTTTAGAAGTAACCCTGAGCCAATGCCAACGCAGGATCATTGTTTAAGAAGTTTTTTTTATACTTTTGAAATATATATTTATTTAAGTTTTGGTAGGACTGGAAACTCTGCATGTTGGAAATACAATCGAAGGTAGCTGAATGAGAGTGGAAGAGTTAGGTTGGCCGTGAAAAGAGTAAATGATGTACTGATATAACAACTTGATGTTTTGAATGGTACATTTGAATCATTCTTCCATGGTGCTGGCTTTGTGTAGGTATAGTTTTGTATTTGTACAGGTTTTGTTTGATAGACCAACTCATTAATCTCTGCCCACTACCATAGCAATTGCCTAGAAATGGTGTCCGTATAGTAAGGTAAAGTGTTCTGAAACTCTGTGAAGAATCGCTCCAGGCAAAAGATACAAAACAAAAGCTTTCCAAAGGCTGGAAGTTTGTTTACATTTTCGAGTTGTTTAACTTCTCTGAATATTTGTCGAAGTTGGGGAAACGTATTTGCGTTATGTGAATGAAAAATTGAGTTGAATGGAATTGGTCTAGTAATATTGTATGCATTGAGTGTTTGGTATAGTGACTGCCTACTTTATATTTTTGTAGTTTTTATATAGGGCAATGGAGGGTGCAGCATTTGTCACAATTTGATTTTGTAAATTTATTTCATAGTTTCATCTGATAACTTACGAAAGTTTAATCTTACAGCACAACATTTTGGTAATTCTCTAAGACCAGTATCAGCACTTTCTGTGTCAAGGAAATAACAAATCTGTGAAAGCTCAATCGGTCATCAGAGCCACGAGAATATTACAATTATTTATTTTGACTTTATCCAATCATCACATTTTGTGATATAAATTCTAATTGTTTAGTATTTTAGGTTAAAGTATTTCAAGGAAAGATTTCCACCATGATTATCTTTATACCATGTTAATTGTATGTATATCTGTGCAAATTAATGTTTTCTTCTTTGCCAATGTCAATAACAACCTAAAAGTAAAAGAATTGTTTGTCTTTGTGTAAACAGAAAGTGGGAGAGACTCACTGATGGTCAGTCATCAAGAAGTTGTTACTTTAAAGACAAGGAATTGTAAACTATCCCAAAACATTGTTTTCTTTCTGAAAGCTCACTGAGTATGACGTTTATTCTTTGCTGCAAAGGAAACAAACCCAGTAGGAATGTGCACAGACTTTCATTGTTCTACAATATTTTCTTAAAGGCAGTGGACACTATTGGTAATTACTCAAAATAATTATTAGCATAAAACCTTACTTGGTTGCGAGTTATGGGGAGAGGTTGGTAGTATAAAACATTGTGAGAAACGACTCCCTCTGAAGTGGAGTAGTTTTCAAGAAAGAAGTAATTTTCTACGAATTTGATTTCGAAACCTCAAGTTTAGAATATGAGGTCTCAAAATCAACCATCTAAACGCACACAACTTCGTGTGACAAGGGTGTTTTTTCTTTCATAGTTATCTCGCTACTCCGATGACCAATCGAGCTCAAATTTTCACAGGTTTGTTATTTTATGCATATGTTGAGGTACACCAAGTGAGAAGACTGGTCTTTGACATTTACCAATAGTCTCCACTGGCTTTAAACTATTACAAAAAATTACTGGTTGTTTGTACATTGTTTTTATTCAAAACACTTTCCATTTTAAAAAGGCAATTTTGTGTAGGTACAATTTAATTATGTTCTGTATTGGGGGGGTTTGATTTTCTTTTCTGTGAATAGAAGCATCTGTTGTGAAGAGACTATCTATTTACTGTTTCTTTGTTTCTGTTTACTGTTTACTGTTTTGTTGTTTCTGTTCATTGTTTACTTTATTTCCATTTAAACATATTTAAAAGTGCAATATAGTGTTAAAACACATGCACCATTTCGTTGTACATTATTCAGTGCCTTAATTGTCAATGTTCTGCTTTTATTGAAATAGTTTATAAGAATTCAACATTATTGTGTGTCATTGAAATCTATTCTTATTTTAAAACTTTATAAATTTCTTTGGCTCTTCAAGATTCCATGACGATATAATGTTGAAACCTGATTGTCCCAGTGAAATTTAAGAGTGATTAAAAATCATATGCAAAACAATCCTTTGTATGTTTGTTTTTTCATAAGTTAATTTATATCGGGATAAAGAATGCTAGTGGTTGTTGCCCTAAAGCACTGTATCCTCGGTAAGAAGTCATAAACTATAACTGCTGTGTAGCCAGGAATCCAACCAAAGTTTCTATAAAACCTGAAAAGCTGCAGCAGAGGCTGAAGGGTGTGAATTTTTATTTCAAATATCAAGTAATAAACACAAGGGATCCAAACTGGGTAAATTCAAATAATTTAGGGCTTGAGCGGAGTTTGCAAATCTAAGTCCCAGTCTTGTAAATTTTCTTTTTTGCAACCCAAAATTATTTGAAATAATTAAAAGACACACACATTGTACCGTACAACAGCAAACGCCAGCCCTAAGGGTTATTTCTTGGTCCAAGTTGGGTCATTTTGTGTGTGTTAATTTTGTCAATTTTAATTTGACAGTTGGAAACAAGTTCACTCCCACAAATTTGCCAACCCCCCCCCCCCCCCCCTCCTCTCCCCCAGCAATGTATAGATCAACAGTTATTTTTTAGCTATTATAAAACTATTTATTAACTTTCTATTTCATGCTAAATATTCTTGCTGGGTAGAGAAACCGACAGAGGGCGCTATAGTAAGCTGAAGTGAGCAGAAAACTGTGGTGTTTTGTTCGTCTATCTTTTTTTTATCTTTCGACGGCGCCGGCGTACGTGAACTGCATCTACCACTCGAGTGCAGGACGGGCCCAGTTTTCATTAAACTTTAACTATTACTTCTCATCTGAATTCTCGAGTGAATTTCGCCATGGAAGACAATCAAGTTCAACCTGATATCGTAGGTGATCCAGATCAAGAAATTGAAGAACTCACAGGTAGATTAAAGGAGATATTTGTTGGGGAAATGGTTCAACCTTTTGGCTGTGTTTTGTTTCCATCCACAGCCTTGTTTTGCTCACTGTGGACTTGTGGTCGTAAAACATTCACTCTGCTCTATTATGAGGGGAGGGGAGGGGGTCGCTGTGTTTGTCTGTTTGTTTGTTTGTTTGTTTGCTTGCTTGCTTGCTTGCTTGCTTGCTTGCTTGTTTGTTTGTTTGTTTGTTTGTTTGTTTTAAATAGGGAGGCCTAATATTTTTTAGAAAGATTATTATTAGTTTTTTTGTTCTTAAAAATGATATCTTAATAAAATAGTACCGTAGTAGAGCAAGGAACATCATCGATCGTGGGAACGGGATATCATTTTGAGGGAATGAGCGAAGAAATTTTGATAATTTTCCGTATGGCGCCACCACTTTCGCTCATTTTTACATAAAGGGATATCTCATTGAGGTAAATTAGATACTATATTATTTCATATCGAATGAAAAAGTGGTGGCACCATACGGAAACTTTTCCAGATTTTTTTTGTCTCTGTTGTACAGGCTCCTTAGCAAGGAGATTAAATACATTTCGACAAGATAAGATTAACCAAACTTATAAAAAGTATAATAAGAATGACAGGCAGAACAATAAATAAATTTGAGATTATTTAACAAATTGTAAATATAACAAATCTTTTATTGATTTGTGACACTTTTATCCCCAGGTATGGCACGTGATGAAGCAATCATCGCACAACAAGAACGAATACAAAATGAGGTAACAGAAGTAAACAGATGTGTTGCAAGGCTTACTCAATTAAATCTAGTGTTGTAGTGAAAACTGGAGAGAAAAAAAACCCCAAAAACAGAAACAGACAAAAAGTTTAGATGGTTTTGTAAAAATTGTTTGAGACAAGGTTATTTATTTCGGCCCTTTCAAAAGCAAGTTGAGACTTTTGAATAGTAATTGCATTGGAGATAAAAAATGTTTAGTTTTTATGCTCAGCACGTATCTGCATGATGTATTATTAAAGAACATTCATAAATACCCGAGACAGTTTCTCTACTCCTATTGGTGGAGAGCGCGTCACGTGGGGGTGTTTAAACGGTTGATAATGACCAGTGTTTATGACCGGCTGGCTTCCGCATGTCGGCGCGCAAGATTATCATGCAGAACGCGCAATTCATAGCTTCGTAACAGCGTGTAATCTATTTCTAAGCGCACTCGCGTAATCTATTTATAAGCGCGCGCGCGCATTCACACAACCCACCCGCAAAATACTCTTCACAAAGTTTTTGAAAAAAATATTTCAAACTTCAAATTTTCCAACTGTCAAAGTGTCTGTAATTGTATTTTTTAAACATTTTTTGACAAAAGGGCATTTATGAATGGGAATAAAAGAGTAGTGACTCGTTTTACACGTCCGTTTAAAACCTTACAGGGTCGTTGACGTGCGATAAAGGCCGTCGCCTTCGGCTCGAGCTTTTATCACTCGGCAATTCGACCCTGCCGGCTTTAAACGGCCGTGTAAGAACTCTACCCTTTTATTTCCTTAATAAAGAATCTCAACCTGTCAATCAAAATTAATCATTCAGAAAATCAAGTCTTTAATCCCTACGTAGGCAAGAATTTATTGTGTTCACAAATTTTCTATCATGTCAGTGATTGAACACCTTGGCCCAGTGGTTGGACTACAGGACTTGCAAACACAAGGTTGTGGGTTTGAATCCTACCAAGACTATTATCGTTGTTGTCTAGTTATTGAATCGCTATTTCTTGATTTGTTCAACTCATAATCATAGACGTATGAGAGAGATTGGCTGTTGCCAGCTTGGTAATTATATCCACTTGTGGGAGTTCGCCAAGTTCCCTTGATGGGAAGATCATCTAAACAAACATGCAAATAAACTTTTGGGTAAGATTTCTGGTCTGTGATGACAAATCTCTGCGCAAATTTGAGGAGCTGGTACTGCTGGGGCAGGCCTGGTTAGTCTCAGCATGGTTGGTTTCATTAGGTGAGTATTGAAATGAATTGATTCCATTGATGAGTTAACTGGGTTCTGATATATCAGTATGTCAAATATAGCTTCACTGATAACAGTGTATTGAGATATCTGAGACCATCTTCTACATGCAGGAAAATCAGTCAATGTTCAGATGTTTGTACTCTAAGAATTAGAGTGCTTTGATTAGACGCACAATCCAGTTTGTGTCTATGTCTAAGTAGATTATAACATTTCAAGAAAATATGTGTTTGTTTTGACACATTTTTTTTTTTTTTTTATGCCTCAGATTGTATCCCCTACCAAGCATTGATTTCACAATGACAAGAATAAGTATTGTGGTCTAGTTACTGAATCAAAATTATTGATTTGTGCAATTTATAATCGTAGACTACAACTCGTGCAAGGTTCCATTAAAACAGTTGTACATCTATCCAGCTACTTGTCAAAGCCTATTCAGCATCTAGACAAGTTTTAGTGGAACAGTGTAAGTGACCGAGTAAGTTGCTCAACATGGCTTCAATACAGACGGTTGTGGCTTCAGAGTTGCAGGGTATTCATCACAAAACCAGATTAGTTATTTTTAAAGTATGTGTTTCATTTGTTATTGAATTAACAGATCAAGGAGAACAATCCACTTGTTAGTCAGAGGTATCCAATTAGTGTGTTATGTGAGGAGTACTTAGATGATCAAGTATACAGGAAAAAGATTGACGTAAGTAATAACCAGTAAAATGTAAATTAAGAGTGCTTTAACTATTGATTTAAATCAACTTTTATAAATGTGTCCAAGGATATGAGTGGTATTTGTTATGGTTGTGCTCTCTCTAACAGGCTGGTCCTTGGGAGAGCACAATTTAGATTCAATAAATTATTCATCATTATTATGTATAAATGTTAGCTGCTGCATACGATACATTCCCAACGGACCAGTTGTCAATACATCAAACATTTTAATTACTTTTGACCAAAGGACTGATAAACCAATGTTGTTATCTTACAGGATTTATCAAGACAATATTCTCACATCAGGAAAACAAGGGGAGATGGGAATTGTTTCTTCAGGGCATTTGGCTTTGCTTATCTAGAAAGATTGCTTACAGATAAACGAGAGCTTCAAAGGTGAGTGGCAAGTAGTTTTACTTCTGCTTCTTCTACTTCTAACTTGTCAAAGCCCGTCGGTGACTTGGATGAGGGAGCTAGCACATACTGCTGTAGTTGGTAATTGAGAAATGCAAAATTTAACAAGCAGTAAAGTCTGGATTAAACCTTGTGTAACTTTTTTGTTTTATTCCATTTATTCTAATTATGAAGTCATTGACTCTCAGAAAAGTGACTTCAATCATTGAATCAGTGACCCCAATTGAGAGAAGACAATGAAGGAATTTTCAGTTGTGGATGTGGGGGGACAACTTCGAGGGTTTATTTCAGGGAAAACCCACACAGTCAGTAAGGGACTTAAAACCCAGTGATTCCAACTGGGGTTCTAGAGGTGGAAGGCGAGAAAGGGTACCACAGTTGTGTACCTTTAAAAACCTAGAGGTTACAAACAATCCTGGGGTCACAGAAAAAAAAAACCTGGGTTCACACAAGGTTCCAACCGAGTTATCGCTTGTTTAGTTTTACAGCCGTTGCTATGATGTCATAAATGGTAATAATTGTTTTTGTTTCTTCTGTTTAGATTTAAAACCATAGCAGAGAGGAGTAAGGCTCAGCTTGTAGATCTTGGTTTCCCTTCATTTACCATCACAGACTTCCATGAAACAGTAAGCTCACATTTGGTATCTCTCTATCAAATGAACAATACTGCAGTTTCTCAGGATGTATCAAAAACTTGGGTGTGATCCTTGGATACCTGGCCGTTACAGGTTGTATGGCTTCTGATTAGCACCCCTGAACAAAGAAATTGATAAAATGGGGAGACCACCAACATGAGGGGTTTGATAGCTTGGTTTGTGGAGCTCAAGCACATTAATCTTTGGGTCGCCAGTTCAAATCTTAGTTAATTATTCTTTGTTCACCTCAAAAAAAAGTTTAATGCAAAGTGGACTTAAATTGTATAAATGTTCATAATATTTGTCGTTGTGATTACCATTTATCAGGCTCGATTTTCTTTCTACTTTAGTCTGATTTCTAATTGTTTGGTCTGGAAAAATCTGAAAATTTGTTATTTATAAAACCAAAATGTCTATAAAAGCCTGTACATTTAGGTCAGCCCTGGTACTCGATAAAATATTGCTCCCTTTTTCCACAGACCAAAAATGACTGGACAGTCAAATGACTGGATAATGTAGCACACCCCTCAAGGCACTGGACACTATTGGTATTTTTTACTCATAACAATTGTTAGCATAAAAACCTTCTTGGCACCGAGCAATGGAGAACTGTTGATGGTATGCAATACTGTGAGAAAAAGCTCCCTCTGAAATAACACCTTTTTTATGAAAGGCGTAATTTCTCACTCAAATAATAAAATACTTTTATTAAGCCATATGAAAGCACACAAATTTGTGCAACAAGGGTATTTTTTCTTTTATTATTCTCTTGCAACTTTGATGACTAATTGAGCAAATTTTCTCAGATTTGTTATGCTATGCATATGTCGGGATATACCAAGTGAGAATACTGCTAAATGTGTCCAGTTGTGGGGTCTACAAAGAGTTAGGACTAGTCTTATCTTGAGTTAGGACCAGTTACTCATCCTAACTTAGGACTATCCATGCAATTTGTATATATCCTAGGACTAGTCCTAAGTTAGGACTAGTCCTAACTCATTGTGAAATCGACCCCTGTACCGCTAAGAAGGCCGACGTTGCTAATCCACTTTGTAATATATTTATATCCACAGTTCATGGAGGTAATTCAACAAGTTGAGCAGCAACCTGAAGTAGGTGAATTAGTGGATACATTCAAGGATCAAGGCATCAGTGACTATATTGTAGTTTACTTGAGGTTATTGACCTCAGGTCAACTCCAGAAGGATGCAGAGTTTTATGAGAATTTCATTGAAGGTGGAAAGACGGTCAAGGAATTCTGCCGCAGGGTAAATAGAAGCTATTCATTTATTTGGGGTTTAATAATATGGTGGTTGATTCTGGGAAGTTTGATATGGGTTATAAGTATGAGGTCATTGTTTGTTTTTTGTCAACGTAATGCTGATTTATGAGCAAAATTGTCATGAAAGATACATGAAAGTCACATGTGAAAGTTTCCGCTGAATATAGTCTCTACTTGTTAAGGCAACAGCGAAAAACTGTCACAGAATTGTCATCAAGAATGGTGAATCCATCCCTGTTTAGCGAGGTGACATCGGACACCAACCACTTCTCTGGCTGCAGCATTCACAAACAGACTCCTCAGAAATTTGAGTCTCCAAAACTATCCTTGCTGGTCATGTTTCTGCCATAATAAACCAGCTTATTGTGTCCTTTTTTGCAAGCCTGATGCCCCTAGTCGTAGAGCTTTCCCCAACATGACCTTGAAATCATCCATTTAGGCTGACACTGGTCTCAGTCCATCTCTCTCTAACACTATGCTTGACAGAGACATCAAGTCATCATGGTAGTGAATGAACAAATGAATGAATCAGTAAATAGCATGAACCGCTATTGTTTGTATTAACATTTTCCCCTATCTGTTAACACAGGAGGTTGAACCCATGGCCCAAGAGAGTGACCATATCCACATCATTGCCCTGACCTCTGCCCTAGAGGTCGGAGTTCGTGTTGTCTACCTAGATAGAGGAGATGGTGGCAAAGTTATCCCTCATGACTTCCCAGAAGGTTGTACACCTCAGATTGTTCTTCTGTATAGACCTGGACATTATGATGTTCTTTATCCTCTCAAAGGATCATAGAACAAAGTTAAATAGTTACTTGTCCTCTATAAATAGTTAACCCTCCTACTTTCCATAACATTTGCCTGTGAGCCAACCTACCATTCAAGACCTTTTAACTGCAAGGTTTGTATGATAGAAAATCTGTGCAATACCATAGTTGAGGTTGGCATACTTTTTTTATCACTCAAAAACAGTATGGATAATGAATGGTTAGGCAGTAGGAGGGTTAGGATTGATCATACTCCATGTTTTGATCTCTTTAAGAAGATGTGTTGGCTCTGGGAAGAGTAGGTTGGTTTGTTCTCAACATGTCAACCAGATTGATGTATTGGTGTAAGAATTGCATCAGGATAAGACTTTTACTTTGGTTGTTGAGGGTTTTATCTTTACCCCAATCTGTGATATTCTCGGTGGTCTAGTGTTATTTTTTTACAAAATTTTGAGTTCGAATCCCAACAAAGAAACCTCATTTCTCTGCAGGACTTTGGAAAGCACTGAGTGTACAGTGCTTGTCGTGCATCCAAATAAGGGTATAACTAAAATATACTCAGTCTGTTCAAGTCAACAACAGGAGACTGAATGGAAGTTTTAGGGAAAGCTGGTCCCAACTTGCCTTCAAAGAAGCTCTTTTTAGAGCCACTATCTCTGTTGAAAGAGATGGTTACACGATGTATCCACAAGATTCAACAATGGTCTATCCATAATGCAAAGCTTGATGGAGAATTCTGATTTTGTATTCTTGCATATCCTATATTGAAAGGGGCCAAAATTTAAGTTCACATTCACAACAATGCTCTATTCCGATTCAACAGTTTTGAGTCTTTCCTAAACTCCACCAATCTGTAAATCCTAAACTGTTGACATTATGACGATCCTATTAACCAAAGTAAAAGAATTCATGTGTAATGGGATGAAGTTGGACTGAATTGCAAACAAGATATGCCATAAGTTAACTTGAAGTTGACTTAGTGACACACAGTTTTATACTAATAAGCCTTTAGTTTGAGACCTGTAATGTTATCTAAATTGAATAAAAATTTTACAGAGTCCAGACACCTACCTGAGAAACATTGTTTCAAAATACTATGGACTATTCGGACATTTTAAAAAGATTGAATATTAAAAAAACGGTTATTAAACTCCACTTTCTTGAAATGAAATGATTTTCTTCTGTTTGTCTGCGTTTGTCTTATCGCTAAGCAGTTAAAGTAAATAGGTTTAACAGTAGCCTGTTAAATATCGGTCTTCGTGCCACAACTTCATACTAAGTCACAGTGTAGCAAAGACAGATGTCAAACCAGATTATTTCCAGTTTCTTTAAAGACTCTGGACACCTTTGGTAATTGTCAAAGACCAGTATTCGTGCACTCAATTGGTCATCGAAGTTGCAGAAGAAAAGAAAGAAAAACAGCCCTGTTTGTGTACTTTGATCTGCCTAATAAAAGAGTTCTTGGCCTTACAACCAGAATAAATGAAATTAAATGAAATGGCTACAGTTGGAGCAGAATTCAGGCGTGACTAGAACTATGACATTTGGTCATATTCAAGAGTTGTAAAACATCTTTTGTAAAGTCTTTAATTGAGAATTTTTTTTAAAGCTTTAGCATTTGTAAATAATAGTTTCAGTAGATGTCGTCTTTGATAGAATTGTCACATTTCTTGTTCCCCCCCCCATGTTTTTTGTCATATCAAGATTTTGCTGAAAGAATAATTATTTATTTGTATTAAAAATGGAAGAGGGTGTTAGAATGTGTCTTTTCAGTGATTTGCTCTCGTAAATATATATTTTAATTGACAATCCATTTCCTTGCCAAGAATCAAATGAGACAGTTATCCTTAATCGCATTGTTTTGTCGTTTAAAATCAGTTGGACTTGTTGACAGTTTAAATTCATTTGTGTGAAATGCAACTTATTTACATGGATCCTCAACATTCTTTAAATGGAAGCTAGTTCAATGCATTTCCTATGGCCTACTGATAAGCGTTCTGGCCAAAATATGTTTATCTTTTGAAAGAACAGTGTACTGTTGTGAACCACCTTTCTCATTTGGGTACAATGCACTGTATTTCTTACAATGAATTTTCCTTTTTTTTCAGGAAAAAGTTGCTATTTTTTCCCTGCCAATAAAAAGCGAATCTTAGAGTGCAAGGTTTATATGAATAAAAGAATAGCAGTCTTGGCAGCAAGAAAAACGCATCCTTTTTAATGTATTCTATTATAATTTTTGGTTTGTAGAAAATTTAAAATTTCTGAGGAATTTGGAATCCCCAAGTTGTTAATCCAACTAGATATGACAATGATCAGACAGAAATTTGCATAAATTATTCACCCGCTGCCAAAACATAGGAGTCAAATTGCCTTTAGCTACCAGGCAACCTCGATATAGTCTAGTTGGTAAGACACTGCTCAAGAATTGCAAGGGTCGTGGGTTCGAATCCCACCCGAGTTACATGCCTGTGATATTTTTTCTCAGGACTCGGGGAAAGTACCGAGTATACACACATCATCGGTGTATGGTAAAACCAAAATTACATTCTTTATCCCTGATGCAAATTTAACATCTCTTATAAATTATTCACATTTGCTGAAAGATTGACTCCTTCTAAGTCATGTAATGTTTTGTGCTGAAATGCTTTGACAAATTTCGTCATGTTTGTTGAGCATGCCACATGCACAAAGAATACAAGAAAATAACTTGTACTTTGTGCAGATGCTTAGAGCTAGTGTAAATGTCCTATTAAAGTATCATGTAAGGGCACACCTCAAAAATCATTCAGTAGTTTCATATAAGTTAACCAAATGTACTGCGCAGATTACTATGAAAAAGATGCCATGCCTGATGTACAAAACAATGTTTAAATGGGCCTTGCTGTAAATGGTAGCGCTCTCTATGTTGAAATGAAGGAATTCTGCAAACTCTTAAGGGAGTTGACATGCTTTCTGAGCAGCACTTGTTAAAGCCAGTGGCACTTTGAAACTTGGTTTAAAAACCTACTAATACCTGCTTTTATTAATCTCAATGCAAAATGAAAAGGAAGAAGACACGTACGCAAATTGATTGACAATTCAGAAAAGTTTTGTTACTCTCCATACTTATTGTAATGTAACCATACAACCTAATAGTTTTATACAGTCATTCTGTACACATTAAGACTACAGCCATTACAACGTCTTGTATTTATTAACTTATGATGTAACATAAACCTCATGATATGAGAGTATTGTAATGGGGAGAATAAATTAAACAAATCATTACAAAACAAATGTGTCATTTCATTGTTTGAGCTTACGTCAAATGCCATCCGTAGTCATTCTACATTGACTAAAGGTACACAAAGTTTTGTTTTTTTTAACTTCAAAAGAGATAAAAATATTATGAAAGTTAATTAAAAGGTGAATATTGACCTTTGACCTAACCGCTGTACCGCATGACCAACCTGTACATTTTTGCTGCCAACTTGTATCTTCCATGCTTTATCCCATTATAATTAATACTAGAGAGTTAACAAACTGTTCAGAACCATTCAACTGCACCATTAAAGTGGTGGCACAACTTACTAAGCAGAGTCAGCGCTTACTGCATGCATTACATGAAATACTGCAGACTGGCATAGTGAATCTAACAGTGATATTGATTGGTCAGACAGTAAGAGGGTTGACTGTGTACTGTGTAGATGCATTCACCACATGATATCATATTGCAGCCTGGCATAGTACATCTTACATTTAAAACTACAGTGGGTGATATTGAATGGTCAGACAGTAAGATGGCTGACTGTACTGTGTAGATGCATGCTTCATGCTAGCATAGTGAATATAACAGTCAAAACCACAGTAAGACGGCTGACTGTGTACTGTGTAGATGCATGCACTATTCAATTTTCTATTGCAGGCTGACATGTTTATCTATCAGTCAAAATCACACTGGATGATGTTGCATGGATTAACAAAGATTAGTCTGCATAGCTCTCGGAGTTGAGACACTGCTCTGCTTTAGGTAAGTCCTAATTGTGTTACAAAATTGTAAATACAATGTTCAGATAAATTGGACGATTACAAACCCCTCTGATCATTATGGTTAGCCATCTTTGTTTTCTTTGCTCAAACCAATTTAGGGCCGCATCCAAATGGGAGACTTATGAGACGCTGGCGGCAGCAGACATGGTCTTTTTTTGTGGGTCAACATGCGTGCACATGCTCAGTGTTGCACCCGTAGGTCTGAGCATGTGCACTACTAGGGAGAACTGTGAAAAAGGACCATTCAAAAGTCTCACATTGGCAGCTATAGCTAAGGTAAACAGTGTTGCTTTGGACGAACCATAGTTAATGCATGATGCCAGGGAAACCTAGCCGTAGCTATAGCCGCTAATCGGACTCGGCATGACCTAACCTCATTCCCACAGGTTTGTCAATCTTGGCACATAATTTTAGTCAGCAAGGCTTTAAGTGAAATATGCTTACATTGAAAGCATGGAACAGCCTGCTACCAAAAGCGGCGCTTTTTCCTGACTGTATTAAAGCAGAACTATTGGAATGGTCCTGGTGACAACAAATTTACACTGGTTGAGATTAAAGGTATTGGTAAATAATTTGATATTGCTGCTTCATGTATATGGAATTTAATTTACTTTCTTTGCAGCCACTTCAAATACTTGTTTCTGCCGCTGGTTTTGATTCTGCCGATGTTTTTGATTCTGCCGATGTTTTTGGTTCTGTCGATGTTTGTGGTTCTGTCGATGTTTTTGATTCTGCAGATGGTTTTTTCTCTTCTGTTATTGAATCCAAAGCATTGGAACGCAGCTTCTTGTATCTCTCTCTTTCCTGTAAATCAAAACATGAAAAGATTCTTCACTCATTTACCTAGAGAAGGTGGAACAAACACTTCCACCAAACTAAAGGATTCTGACAATTCCATTTACACAATATTGTGACTGTGCCATGCTTACCATTTCGGACTCAACAGGTAACCTAAAATGCACACTTCACTGTACAACACATAGGGACATTGCGTCCCAAATTTGCGTAATGCAGCCTATTGTGTTGATGTTATTGCTGGGTTTGGGCAACAAGGTCAAAAGATGTTTTTTTTAGGGAAATTCATTTTCTATTGTCATCCTGTAATTATGTGAGCCAGTTTGTTAGATGAGGCATGCTTTACATGGTTTACAGTAAATTTACATCATACTAAGTAAAGAACTTCAGTAACGTACCTTTTTGGAAACTGAAGCTTTCACTTTCATGAAAGCTGACTGAAAATTGTCTGCAACTACCACTATACGTTTATTGAATACACCCCTCTCAGCTGAATCACCCCTCTGGCCAGTCACTAATGGTACAGTCCGTAAGACTTGCCTTAGAGCAGCCATTGATGCCTCTCGTACCAAAGCTGCCAAGTCAGCACCACTGTGAAAAAAGGGGGTTTTACATGAATAAAAATCACTGTTTTAGAATGAGAGAATTGAACAAATGTTTTGATTGCTTAGGCATAAGAATGTGGGTTCGAATCCTGGCCCAGCCAGTCACCCAATTGTGTCTTTGAGTAGGACACTTCTTCTCTTCACCAAGGGGTAAATGGTAGGCCTGGGCGAATAATTTGAATATCCAGTTAACGGCGAATAGGTTTTCCTATCCGTAACCGCGAATGCCTTTTTTTTCTTAACCGGATATAAGGGGCGCGAATACCGACATATAAGCCGGATAGTTGTGTAATTACAACCAAGTAACCGGATAATCCTACTATCCGGGATCGTCTGGGCGACAACTGATAGGAATGTTTTGTCTGAATCCTTATGAAACTTCTATTAAGACAGCATAAATTAAGTACTCAGCTAAGCTCACCTCCGCGAAGAGTTAAAACAATGACATTTCTGACGTAATTTGTTCAAAGATTACGAAAGTTTTCCTTCACGTAGAGTCAATCACGATCAGAAGAAAAAGCAAATCGCCATCTTTAAATTAGATCTGTTTTTTTGTTGTTGAATGAACTGAGTGACACTGTCTAAAACAAATATCAATCCGCTCATTCACAAACGAACAGCACCCTCTAGCGACCAAAAAAGTGTGTGTTTTTTCAAGTTTTTTTTTTAGCGTCCTCTAGGGCGGGAAAAAATATTCGAATATCCGAGTAAATTTCGGACAGTTGGCCAGCAGTAGCACTAGTTAATGGGTACCTGTCAGGGCAGACATGGTTCTTGTGATTATAGCTTGATGAGCTACGTTAAAAATAGCAAAGGCTGTATACTCTGAAGGGATCCGACTTTTAAGGAATCAAATAACATTTCCAATGTACTACTGTTCAGATACTACGAGGGTCATACCATTGACCATTAAATATACCCCACCATGCAATGCCTCAAATCCTATATTAAATATATCAAAACTCCTTACGTGAATCCATCACATCTGTGGTCTTTCCCAATGTCATCCAAGTTTACATCGTCTGCTAATGGAGGTTTACTACCATTCTAAAATCAAATCAGAAAAGAAGAAAAAAAATTGTAAAAGGGCTGGTACAACATGATATTCACTGATAGATCTTCAACCAGTTATAATGTATTTTTTAAAAATTGTATTGACCAAACCAACAACCAACAAGCAGCCAATTAAAGGAAAGGGATAACATACGCAAATATTCGTACATATACGTCTATGTAAATCAATTAAATAAAACATCTTTGGAGCTAACATAAAAGCAACTATTACAAATACTGCCTCACTGTGGAACTTTTCATGTGTGTCCTACATACGCACGACATCCACTCTGTTTAAATACAAGTTAATTCACATTTGTCTACATTCTCATGTTCACTCTTTTTGTTATGTCTTTTGAGAATTTGTCTTGCTCTTTATTCTACTGCTGCGGAGTAGATTTATATGAGTTCAGGAAACTTCTCAACTGTCCTGCTTATTAACTACAACCGGTGGAAGGTAGGATATCAGCCAGGACTTCTACTCTCGCTTAGGGGACTTCTCGTTAATAACTTCACTGGCGCAGAGTGAGCTCTTAATTGGCCTCAACATTTTGACTAGCTTGCTCTAGTCATTTTCACGAGCAAGTAAATACACACATGCTGTTACCGCAAACCAAATATAACTTGATACTTTATAATGCCTCAAATCCCACATTTTGTTATTTCCTTGTCGACTTTCCATTTTTCTTGTAGCGTCATCATTGAGTCGCCATTAATGGCCTGATGATAAATATATATATATATATGTATTTATAATATCCCTCATGAAAAGTGCCAATACGCCTCTCTTAATATTTATCGTGAGTACGTCACAATTCTAACCCAAAACGAGGCCATAGGTGCAGCCACTGCAAGTGGTGGCAGACGTTCGCCTATGGCCTCATTTTGGGTAAGAGAGGCGTCTAAGTGCTTACATTCTTTCAAAAAACAGGTCAAATTTGTTGGATTGAGTTTTTTAATCTACAGTTGTATGGCTCCACTATATAAAATATTACCTTTGTAATAGTCTTGAGAATTGCTACTCTATCATCAGGGCTTGGTATTCCTACATATAACGTCTTATCAAGACGCCCTGGTCTTAGCACTGCTGGATCTATAATATCTAAACAAGAATAGAACAACAAGATTTATCAACTTGAATTCTATTTAGAAACACTGTTTCTTGAAAAATCTTTAAAAGTCTTTAAACTAATCAACCACAAGGTAAAAATTATTCTTTTCACTAGTTGGCACAAAAAGTCTTTCATTGAGAAAAGATTTAAACAGTCCAATTGAAAAATTGTAATGTTTTTTTAATGCAAAAATGCATACAAAAATATTATAGTTTTAGAGTCAGAAATGGCTAACACTTGTGCACGCAATCATTGAGCATTTACAGCTTGACCCCCCAAGCTTACAAAAAGGAATGGGACAAGAGACTGAATAGAAGTAAAGCTCAGTTGCTGTGTTTGTGAGAGTAGCTTTTAATTATTTTCAAGATTGTCCAAGTGATGCCCAAGCTTATGCCCCAGGGCATTGTGGGTAACAGTCTTCAGAGCAAAACTCCTTTAAGAATGAATGGCAAATCAACAATTGGGGTAGGAGAGAGAAGTTTTTCAGAGCGCAGCACCAAGGCTTTGAACTCCCTACCTGAAACTGAAACTTTCAAAATCACTTGGCATTTTCAAGACCAGTTAAAACAATTTGCATAAAGAAGCACTTTGTTAACTTTGTTCTCTACTTATGTGATTCTACTTTCTTTTTTTTGTATTTGGTTGTTTTTTGCAGAGCCATGAGTGCCACTTGCGGCGGATACCGCGCTTTAAAACTTTCCATCATTATTGTTATTCTTACCTGGTCTGTTGGTTGCACCAACGATAAAGACTTGTTTCCTTGACTCTAATCCATCCATCTCAGTCAACAGTTGGTTCACAACACGAGCACTGGAACCAGACTAAAAATATAATCAACAACTCTCAGTTTTTGAACAATGAGATAGTGTCAACAATTTTAGTTCCCCAACTCATGTTTAGTGCTTAGACTTAAAGAAGTAATATCCAATGTTAATTACTTAAGTGAGTTGGCAATTCATTAACAAATTAGTTGATGATCATATTTGTTATACCAAATAAATTTAAACATAGTAATGTTGAGCTTGAGTCTATTTGTAAGTGACATCCACGATGTCAGCCATGAATTACCAAGACAACATAACAAGTGTGAAAAGTTGATCACAACAACCAATAGAGAGTGCAAGTCCCACACCTTGTCAGACACTTTTGGGAACCTTTGGTATCATAATCATTACTTTATTGCGAGAAGAACAAAATCAGTGGCCTAAACACAAGACTTTAACAGTCTTTTGATAATCTTAACTTTGCAACAAGCCGAAAAGCATGCAAGAATGGCCAAACAGTAAATAATTTAATTCAATAATGGTTAATTCTTTAAAAACACAAATTCCCCAAGTTGCCCAAGGGACAAATACAGAAAAATATACAGGGAATACAAAATGTTAAAACATGATAGATTTACAAAATTACAAAAATATCAAAATCTCTTTAAAAACAGTAAATTTCCAATGTAGATATAGATACATAGATGCACTTTGCATTCTTAAGGTTCTATCTAAGAGTTTTATGTTCTTACCTCTGGTGAATCTGATCTCTTTGGACAAAGAGCGTCCAACTCATCAAAGAATATAACGCAAGGAGCTGAGTTCCTGGCACGATGAAAACACTGTCGAACAGCTCGCTCACTCTCGCCAACATACTACAATGAGTCAATGTCATGGCAGTCAGATTCAGTGATTACTTGTTTTATTCCAAAAGGAATATATGGCTGGACCATTGGGAAGGGTTAGAACATTATTTACAATTATGCAAATGAAATTTACTTCATGACAATAGGGTTAGCAAAAATGAAAATGCTGGCAGCATGCTCAAAGTTTAAGAATTGAGGAAAATAAACAGGGAACAAAAATCAAACATTTTTTCTCATGATATTGAAAAAACGAATCTTCTGTATTACTAGTGACAACCAACCCACCAAGCAGCATGCTCCAAGAACACCTAAAACCATCTAATAATATATATTGCAGACAGATTTCAGCCCAAATTTAACAAATTTTGCTTCTAGAAACTTATCATTACTTAATTTGATTACCAAAAATGAACTTGCACAAATTCCCTGACAAAACATCAATTTTAAAAATTGTTTTCATTAAATTGTGGTAATATAGTTTGATGAATATTTCACATGTTGGTTTAATCCATACTGTAAATTGAAAACTTGAGGGACATAAATGAATTGACTCTTCTAGAAACACAATGGGCAGTCTGGTTGGCCTAGTAGTATCTTGTCTCGCCCTCTACCTCCGGGACCCTGGTTCGAATCCCACCGGGGGCAATAAGTGGATTGGGTTTTGAATAATTCTCTAGGTTTTCTTCCCACATCTCAAACTGAAACTTCCTTCCTTGTCTTCTCTCCCTTAAGATCCTGGCTAGTACTGTGATTAAGTTCACTTTTCTGAGAGTTCTTGGCTTCACAATCACAATTGATAAAGAAAAGAAATGATGTGGGAAGAGTAGACTTACCATATTCATCAGTTCAGGACCTTTGACCGATATGAAGTTAATTCCAGACTCATTGGCAATGGCCTGTTGAAAACAACATCAAATAAAATGTTCCATTTTGTTAGCGATAGTACCCGACCTCTTTTCTTTCAATAAAATCAAAGATTGATTGGACAAACATACAAAACATAATAATCCTGTCTCCTGTGTCAACTAGTCTAAGAATAAATTATCATATTTTATTTAGGACATATTTGTAAATTTTCAGTGTGTACACAGACAACATTTTGCTACCAATATCATTATTACAAGCAACATTTTTAACAATTTTTAATGTTCCTCCAGAATCTAAAACTTAGTTTTTGTTCCCGTTTCGTAAAAGAAAGCGTCGTGGCTGAGCAGTCTGGATTTAAGTTCTGATGATTTCACTCGAGTCCTGAACCATAATTGTTTCACCCTTTGGATGGGACGTTAAGCTAAGAGTCCTGTGTGTTGTGTAATAGACTGTGCAAGTCTTGCGCGCACCGGAGCGAGAAAACACGACAACTGAAGAACTTTATTTTTTTGTGAATCAAATCTTTGCTTTAATTCATTCTTAATGCCGAATCTGAACAACAAAAATACACATTAGAGCTTGTTTAATTAAGTTTTAGCTTTTTAAACAAATACACAATTATCGGTTAAAGTCTATGTATGGACACAAGTAAAACTCTGGGACAAGAATGTTTGTTTGATTTTAAATGTTTTGAAACCCCTTTTGTAAATCTACGCCCGAATGTGAAACTACTGAAAGCTGGTTTATACGCGGACGCACGATGGTCGCAAGGGCGTTAGATAAACGCGTGACGCATATTAAAGAGGAAGCCGACGCCCAAGCAACCAATGAAAAGGCTTTCCACCCCGCGCGGCCAAAACAAGCGTCTGCGTAAGTTTCTTGATCGGAGATGGGCACAAATTCTTAATTTTTTACAACACACCTGACCTGAGGTCAAGTTTAAATATCGGTTTGTCTTCGTTATTTTGTTGACTTTATTTTCACTTTTATATATGTTGTTAATTAGTATTACATTTTTAACAACATATGTCATTTTTATGGTCATAAACTATATTAGACTAAAGTAATGAACAAAACAAAATCTCCCCAACGTAAATCTCCATAAGGTTGGGACCACAATGGTCCCGGAAGTTCAAATCCGCGCGAGACTTGCACAGTCTATACTTGTAAACAAAACAGTACACTTATTGTTGAGAGAAGGGGTTTGCCCAAGTGCCTTTGGCATGACTGGCTGCAGATTGTGTGACATCAATTTGCAAACTTTCACAAACTACTATAAAACAAGTTTCAGAATTAATATATAGATCTGCACATATGTCATAAAAACACTGTACACTTTGCGATATATAAGAATTGCACTATTCAGATTTCTTACCTTTGCAAGTAATGTTTTTCCGCACCCTGGGGGACCAGCTAGCAGGATACCGGGTGGGTTTGATAGACCTAGGGCCTTGAACGCTGCTGGATTTCTTACTGGTGCCTAAAGAACAAAGTAGCAGCAAAAACTAAAACATGTGTTTGAAAGCTAACAGTCGTCAAATCAGTATGCCTTTATAGACTGTGCAGGTCTCGGCTTATTTCAATGCTTGGACCTGTGAAACTGCACAATTTTAATTCCTTCAGACTTTCAAGCAATCTAAAGAGGCTCTCAGAAGTGTTACAAAGGTTTGAATTTGTAATCAATAACTTAATTTAACTTAATTTAATTTAATTTAACAAAATTATTTGTGGGTGTTTTACCAAAGAAATCATAAGATAACATTGTCTACTACAAACCCATCTCATTCCTTCAAAATAAAACATAAACCATAATATTTTTAAAACATAATGACACAAATGCTGAAAGGACAAATAGATAGGAGTAGTATAGCAATTTGATACTTAGTTTAAACATGCCTAATTAATAGGCATTTATGTAATAAATGCCTAAAAAGTAGTTAGTGGTCTGACGTCTTGACACTACCTGAGTCTTTCTCTAAGGCTAAATGATACAACAAACATAAACAGGTATACTCGTGTAGCACAAGCAGTCAAGTGGAAATAGATGATAGATATGAAAGCACACAGAGAAAGCAGGGGATGAATAACTTTAATAAATGCCTATTGCTAGTATCATTTTGTTGGCAATACCTAAAAAGTCATTAATGGACTTTAAACAAAAATTACCAGAATTGCCATAGTGAGTTCCTCTCTAATGGAATGCAGAGCTCCGATGTCATCCCAAGTCACGTCTGGTATTGTAGCAAAACCTTCTCGTTTAGCTGAAGGCTGGACGTTGGGTAATGCTTCCTAAAGACAGGATTGATTATTGTCAGAATAGTTAATTGATATTGGCACTCTGAAAGCTCACTGATTGCAAGTGAAATAAAATTACCTGACAAAAAAAGTAACTATTTTGAGATTTTTCCACAAAATGCATGTTTTGCCAACTTCGCGGCAGCTAAATAAACTCCAAGCAAGGAACACTCCTGTAGCACACAAGTTAATAATAATAATTATAATAATAATGCGTTCTTGTTTAGTTCTTATACAGCACTTGATCACAACGGATCAATGTATCAAAGCACTCAGTACTTTTTTCCCATCAAGATATGTGGAGCAACATTTTGAAGATCTTATGTAATTTTTCAAAACAATGTCTGACAATCTAAAATAAAATCAAGGGAAATTTGAAAAAGGGACTGTATTTCTTGTTGGAGTTTGCCTGGAGCTGGTAACATGTAATTGCCTCATGTAGCAAAGGCACTTAAGTAATGACATTGTGTTTTACTGACCTCAAAATCTTGCATCATAATGTACAACGCCTCCAGTTGGTCATCAGTAAAAGGGGGTTGTTCCTTCAACCAGGTCAGAACTAGGAGAGTCAAATTGATTTTATTTATTTCTTATTTACCCTTTGGGAAACCAGAGGTGCCAAGCAAATACAAACACATTAAAATTGTAAAATCATGTGATGGGGTTAAACATTTATTATTTTAACCCTTCCATGCACCATTTATTTGAGTGATAAATTGATCACATATACACATTAACTTTTTACCTGTTTCTTTTACAAATGGGGACCCCTGACAAACAAGTCACAATAGCACAAAAGAGTCCTGTTTTCCATTCTGAAAACTGTTTGGCCATGCAGTCTTTATTTTTATTTTTACTACTAATTTTCTGAAGGGATTTAAACCAGTCGCTAACTTTTCATTTTTACTCCTAATAATTGAAAACATATGTAGCAGTTTGGTACAAACCTGAGTGATATGATGATTTGGAGTCTATGACCTCATCTGTATTCATCTGTGTGGTATCTGGACTCGTTGCTCTGATAGATAATGCATCCTGTGTGTTGGGGTTCTGGCTGTTTTCAACTGCATCAGGCGCCTGAATAGCGGGTACACTATCTGCAGGTTGGGTTGTCTCTGATTGGTCGTCTGTCGGCACTTCTTGAAGATTCTGGAATATTCTAGAAGGTGTGATTGTACACAATAGTTTAAACTCTTGTCAGTGTGTGGCAAACTCCTCTTGATTAACATTGAGACTGTCTTACATTCAAGGTGTTACGTTTAAGAGGATTTTTCAGACTCTCTACATCACTAACAATTTGAATCCAGAGTCTTGTATTTCTTCCCTCGATGGAAAGTTAACATCATGATGTAGAATTTGAGGTTTTGCTTGATGGAAATTAATTTATCATTTTAAATCTTTTGGGTACACCATGCACTAATCTCATGTAGGAAGACGTGTTAGCTCTGAAAGGAGCTGGTAAGTACTTTGCTCTCAACATTTTGACAAGTGTGCTCTGGTTGTTGACATCTTTCAAGAAATTTGCAAGACAAGGAAAGATCTATGAAAATGCTGCAATCAAGATAATTATTATAACTTACAGCTCTGTATAATGTTAAAAGTAGAAAGTATTGTAAGAATTCAATCTAACGGTTATTGTGCTCAAGGCAAATATTCAATCTAAGGATTATTACATAACTAAACTGTGTATGTAGATGCAATCACAATGTGGATTATTGAATGGTCAGACAGTAGGAGGGTTAATGAATTGATGTGATCTTTACACACATTCACAGTATGGGTAAAACCAATATTTTTTTTCTCCGATTAAGGTATACAATGCTTCAAACTCATCAGTGTATGGGTTAAACCAAATAACATTCTTTATCCCAGATACAAATTCAGCGTCTATTACCAAGATGAAATCTTGTTTTTGAATGGATGACAAATCCAGATGTTTGTACACGACAACAAGTTCTACCTCCATCTTACCTATTAACAGCACACATAGCAGCCTCCCTGCATAGTGACATAAGATCAGCTCCAACATACCCTGGTGTGAGCGATGATAGACTTACATAACTAAAGTCTGATGACAACTTAAGATTTCTGCACAACACTTGTAATATCCTGAACAAAACAGTGTGAAACAAGTTTGTAAATTTTAGGGTTACAGGATTGATAGTTATAAAAAAACCTATGTGTCACTGAAGTCTACTGATTTACTCTTCCTAAAGTTATTAATGTACTTTCCATTTAAGGAAATGAGATGGTTGACTTCTTCAGTTAACCTCTTTTACTCAGCGCACCTCCAGTAAGAATAAGTCTACCTGTATCTACTCCAAACGTAACATTTTTGTTTTGTATCGTACCTTTCCCTTTCCTTCTCGCCAGGAATTCCTAGACAGATCTCGCGGTCAAATCTTCCAGCTCTCCTCAAAGCAGGATCGAGGGAGTCTGCTCGGTTGGTTGCTCCAATCACCAACACATGCTGTGGACTTGCGCTTAGGTCTGAAATATTGACAAATAAAAGTCATACATGAAACAGTGGCACAGCTGTTTGTCTTATGTCAAAATACTTACCCTTTTGGCCAACATATGCAGTAATTAGAGTCTTTGTTCTCTGATACGGACAAATGAAGTCATACATGAAACAGTAGCCTGGCTGTTATCAAAATACTTAAGATATCAATATAAATCACAAGGGAAACCGACTGGGTAAATTTTGAAATGATTTTTTGGGGTTGAACAAAGAATTGACTAGAGTGGGATTCGGAGCAATGACCTCCGGATTAACATCCGGAGGTCGTTGGTTTGAATCCCACTCTAGTCAATTCTTTGTTGAACCCCCAAAATCAAAATACTTAAGCTACATTAAAACATGCAGTTACTTGGTTTTCTGCTTGAGTTTTGCTTAGAGAGTAGACAAAATACATTTCCTGGCAGGATCAACACAAAATACTCGCTAAGAAAACTGGAAATAACCTTAACAATAAAAAGCTCATCCCTTATGAATCTAGAACTTGTTATAAGAGAATAAAACAGAGGTAATGTACAGTAACACTACAGACAGAAAAAAATGGATGAACATGCAAGTAGTTCTTGAAAAACACAAGTGACAAACAAACATATTGAGCAAATAAAAAATAAAAACAATTAAAAGATAAGTGGAAACAATAAATGGATCAATGAATCCCTGATACTGACCATCCATACATGATAATAACTGAGCCACTATCCTTCTCTCCATTTCTCTCTGTGCTGTCTCTCGTTTAGGAGTAATGGCGTCAATTTCATCCAAGAATAGAATACAAGGAGCTAAACCCTGGAAATAAATAAATATATCTCTTTACATATATTGAGCAGAAATGTGGAAAAATGGTCTTATTAAGAGTACGTGAATTCAAATCTCAACCTCAGGTTGGTCAAGATACTTGTGCCATTATGCAAGACACTTTACATCAACTGCTTTGATTTTCAGATGGGATGTTAAGCAGTAAGTCCTGTCCGTTGTTCTTAGTGTTTCCATCTTAGTTGCCTTTGGATTTCTTACTGCAGACTTTATCACAAGTGCTTACCACCAGTGTTGTAGGTCTCAAGACCTGGTCTCGGTCTCAAGACTGTTTTTGCGGTATCAGGTCTCCTCTTGGTCTCGGACTCCAAAAGTCTCAGTCTCGGAAGGGCAAGTAACAGGAACATTGGTCTTGGTCACGGATGTCAAGGTCTAAATCTTGTTCATGGACTTCCAGGTCTTTACTACAACACTGCTTAATACACATCAGTTTAAGAATAAAACTAAAATCCTAAACTTACCAAAGCTTCTTCAAAAAGATCTCTGATGTTTCCCTCTGATTCACCAGAAACACCGGACACAATTTCAGTGGAAGCTATCTTCAGGAATGGAAGCTCCAGTTCCTAGGTTTGGAAACAATAAATTATGGAAAATTTTAAAACCCCGATGACACAGCTCCAACTTCATCTAAGGCTTCCTTAGGGATTTCAAAACTCTTCATTAAAAAACATAGTTAAATTTTGACTTTGAAAAAAAATTGTCACTTGTAAACTTTTCTTGTTGACTTACCCCAGCAATATGGCATGAGCCAGTAGGGTTATACCACACCCTTTGGGGTCTATGAAGCAATACACCCTTGGGTGGGGTAACCCCTTGGTGGGGTAACCCCTAGTTACTAAATGATTGACTTACCCCAGCAATGGCATGAGCCAGTAGGGTCTTACCACACCCTGGGGGTCCATGAAGCAATACTCCCCTGGGTGGGGTAACCCCTAGCTGTTGATACACCTCAGGGTGACGCATGTGAATCAGTAACTTGCACACAGCCTAACGTTAAAAATAAGAACGGAAAAGGTTCAATTCAAACAGTAATTGATTCCAATTTAATCCGATGAGATCTGAAGTTCGTTTGTAGAGCATCTTCATGAGATGATTCAAAGTGTTTGGAGAACAGACCGATCAATAGGTTCCACATTGTAATGAATTGAAAAATCAGAACTATGATTGTGTGCTTTTATATTCTCTTCCTTATGGAGACCGAAAACAAAACAGAAAATGGGAAACAAAAGGTCTCATCATAGGAGAATTCTATGGGGTGATCTACAAGGAAATTTGTGTACAAAATCTATGAGAGGTTTTTAACTACAGGGACAAAAGAAAAAGCAAAAGGTGTTCAAAGTCTGACACACAAATCTCCAATTTCAAATTGAAAACGAGCTGTCATGAAACCAAGGTCAAATGTCATCCCTCTGCTTACTGCAAGTGAACAATTTGCACATACAGAAGCTGAAAAATCCACACTTAATATACCCACCAGGGCCCAATTTCATAGAGCTGCTTAAGCAAAAAATTTTGCTTAAGCAAAAAATTCATTGCTTAGTAAATCAGATTACCGGCCAAGACTCCACTCAATTGTAATGCTAAGTAAACAACAGCTTAATACTAGTCATAAGCAATGTATATGGCAGGAAATTTTGGCCAGTAACATGCGTAAAATAAGCGAGCTATTTTCGTGCTTAAGCAAATGTTTTGCTTAAGCAGCTCTGTGAAATTGGCCCCAAAAATTGATGCTTCAAGCCTTTCTCTATGCTTCAAGTTATGGATAGCATTCTTCGCTTGCACAGATCTGTGGAGCTTAATCTGTAACCACAGAATTCTACGCAAGTGATAAGCAGAGCCATGAACTAAGTCATATAGTGTGTATTTGGCTTTTACATTCCACTGGCTGAGACTTATTTGACCATTGCTGCTGCTAAGCAGTTCCCCTGAATGACAAAGTCTTACACATTTAAATCACATACTTGCATCATTTTACTTATGAGATTAAATTCTAATTAACTCCTAGATCATGTTATGCTTACTTGGTTAAGCAGCAATCAGACTTACATGTAATGTTTTATCATTGCCTCCAATGTCGCTAAAAGTTACTGTAGACATTTGAGGTTCCACAACTGGGGGAATAAAAATAGTTTGAATTCATTAACAATAAACAATCTTTTTAAATTAAACAGTTAAATGCCGCATTCTCTTTAGGAGAAAACAAGAAAAAAAGGCAGTGATAAAGTGAAGTGGTTTTTTATCTATTGACAGCCAAAGATCATGTGATATATAAAACTAGCTGCAAGGTGCATGAGTGACATGGCTTTACTCCATGATGGGGCATATCAGTCGAACAGGGAATCAGGTTGCCTCAGTAGTTTCTTTTCCTGCCTTTCCCCTATGTGAACCTCGGTTCAAACTCAACATTTTGATTGATGATATGCTCCGACAGGCTTGTATGCTTCGTTTTTGAAAGGGCATGGGCATCAAGGCATATTCTCCTTGGTAAAGGGCACCCTATAAGGAAATTGTAAATTTCTACTGGAGCTTTTCAAGGGCACCAAGGCAATGACCAGGGGCATGAGGGCAATCGCCTTTGTTGCCTATGTGAAATATTATGCCATCTCCGAGCATCTTAGTTATACTCCCACCATGCAAAGTTTCTACAAGCCTTACTCTTCTTCTTAGATTTACGTCCTTTTTCTGCTCCGTTTCCTCCTTTCTTCATCATGCTCTCCTCCTCAGTCAGTGTCTGATTGGATGATTTCCTCTTCTTGACAGATCGTTTCTTGGAAGTCTGAGGAGTGGAACTTCCTGATGGAGCTGGTGTTGATTGCTGAAATGTAAAACACAACAATCCAAATCACAGTTGTCAGAACTGAGGAAATATCAACAAAAGATCTTTTTAACTGTTGATAAGTGATCGATGACCGATACTTTCTTAGTCCTTGCATTTTTTTCTGCAGGATTCTGAGAGCACAGATCATAGTGTACAAATATATAATAGTTTGAGGGTAGATAGTTGATATAAACTACTCGAGGTATTAGAAGATGATAAACTAGTTCCCGAGATGAGCTGTCCATCTGAAATAATCTGTGGTATATTTGTTTTGCTAACTAACCTCACACTTCTCTAGTCACATGATTTGAATTATATGTGTTTCTCTTCACCGTGTAGTTAATAGTTGTCTCTTTGGGCAGAGACTATTCTGGTGATTGATTTAGCTTTACAAGCTGCATACTCCACAGGCAGCTAAGTTGAATGATGGAATGAAATAACTGGCTAAATGACCAGGGCCCGATTTCATAGAGCTGCTAAGCACAATTATTTGCTTAGCATGAATTTTTTGCCTAGATAAAAACAGGGTTACAAATCAAATTACCTTGTGATTTTGAGGATAAGCGAACAACAGCTGAATATTAGTAACAAGCAATTTGCAACAAATGGAAATTTGGTTGGTGATCCTATTTTATCAAGGAAGAAATTTCATGCTAAGCAAATTTGTGTGCTAAGCAGCTCTATGAAATTGGGCCCAGATAATAATAGTATGACTGTCAAACTCGATGGATGCTATCGCTACATTAAATTACAATATTATCAATTGTGCCAGACTAAATGAGACTAGTTATTGTACCTTGATAGGTACCCTTGGTAACATCATTTCCATCCTCCTTCTCGGTGGTTCAACCTCATCTACATCATCAGGCATATCCATTGAGAGATTGCCGAGCTCTACGCTCTCTTCATCTGAATCTACATCTTTGTGTCCGTCGTCCGGTCTACCAGGGGTTGTATCTGGGGTTCCTTTAAAGGTGTGTGGGGGGGGGCAATCAGATTCAATGATTAGATTACTGTAACTCTTACCACCCTAAAACCTTCAATTTTCAATCAATTCAATTTAAAATTCAGCTGCATGTTTTGTTTGATTGTTGGACTGAGGACTGCACTAGTATAAAAAGTGATTATGCTTCATAAGGAATCAGGCAAAACCACCAGTACATTTTTTCGCCTCTAGTTATCTGTGCAAATACTGAACCAGACGTAATTTGAGTTTTTATTAGACAATCAATGTATAAATCAGATGTATTACTCACCTGAGTAGTTTGGTGTGAGTGACTTCAGACCATAACTCGGTGAGTTTGCAGCGGATGATGGACCCTTACTGTAAAGTTTGCTCAATGCATCATTGACCATGTTATTGTCCTGACACACAAACACACACAGAAAGATGTAAGGTACAAACACATCGTACAAAGAAACCTGTTTTTAGACTAATTTCAACAAGTTAGCTTCTCATGTTCTCAGGTGTGATATTTGGTCCTCGGAAAACAGTAGGAACATTTCATTAAGTACAAGGGTTGACCTACATGTACATTTCATTATTGTGTAATCTTTACAAAATTTTCAAGGCTATTTAATCACAATTTTGCTGATTTTTTACCAAGGGTAAACAAATTGAAAATCAGACTTAAGTAGGAAGACAATTGTGCCAATGATCTTGAGAACTTTAGGAAAACACCGGATAATGCTTATGGTTTGTCCAGAACTTCAAGCACATCTTTGTGTTGTTATTTGGATGTTGAGTATTGGGGGACAATTAGACAATTCAGATTAAAAACAAATTATTATTTTTCTTCAATCCTTTCTAACCATGTCTCACACCTTAAAATAACTTAGTACTTTTCCTGTGAGGTGTGTTGGAGGGGTGGGTGGGGGGTGGGTGGGGGGTTTGGGGTGATGGATCAGCCAGGTAGAACATTCCACAAGATGTTTGTTATTCTCTCCATGTTTTAAGTAAGAAACTCTTACCTTTGATTCTTCATAATCATCAAGATCAGAGGAAAAACTTGAATCATCATCTGACTTCCAGGACTCAACGGTGACGCTTGTCTCTCTAAGAAATTACACAAGACAAACATTCCATTGGTTTGAGAAAAACCAATGATCAACATTCCTGATTCTTTAAACCAGATGGAAAGTGCTGTAGAAACTAACGATGCAGTTAATAAGCTGTGTTTATGAAGCATGCTTTACAGAGAAACCAAAAGTGCTCTACAGAGGAAGGAGAGAACAAAATCAAACGGAGATCAGATGAGTCTGAGAAGATTGAAATTAATTTTATCTTAAAACTGTGTATTCTTTATGAGGCGAGGAAATTGGGTAATTGATTTCTTTTATTTGATCAGACAGCTCAATTAGCACCAATAATGGGATGAAAAATAGGAGATGAAAAGAGACATTCAGTTTTAGATGTGGGAGGAAAACCCCAAATGGAAAAATACCCAAGAAATCAGGTAGGACTAAAAACCCAACCTACATGCAAGGCTCAGTCTGAGGTGGGACTCAAACCAGGGAAAGAAACCACTGAGCCAACCTGAAGGCTTCAGTCTGAGGTGGGATTCGAACCAGGTCCACAAAGGTGAAAGGCAGGGAAAGAAACCACTGAGCCAACCTGATGCCTTAGTGATTCTGTAAACTAACACTGTACACCAACGTTAAAATACAAGCCTCTGAAGAAAAGGGCTGGGAGTGGATTAAAAGGGCTGGGAGTGAATTGAGAAGCCTTTTGGAATTAGAGTTTGTGGAGATGTGGAGCGTGGGGGGGGCTACCTGTTTGTTTTGTCGTGTTTTCTTCTCTTAGTGAGATGTCTATGCTCTGCTGCATCAAGACTCGTCTGCTTTGTTTTCTGCTTTGAAATCCAATCACAAACTGTAAACAAAAACAAATCACAAACAAGTATTTGGTGTAAATAGCTTGTTTCCATATTTACATATTTATACCAGTGAAAACATTTCCAATAGGCTTATACAAGTCGATATAACAACCTTTAGGAAATTAAGCTAAATTATGTTGTTTTCTAGATAAGTATAATCCTGGTTGATCACTGTAGTACACCAGATTCCTCAAATTCTGGTGGCCAAAACATCAAAGTGTGGGTTCAAATCCTGGTTGTTACAATTTTGCCTTTGAGCAAGACACTTATAACAAAAATTGCTTTATAGTTTTCTCATCAGTCACCTTGGAGTAAATATGGACCTGGGAGGGTAGACATTGTTGATGATGCACTCATTCCTGGGGCTCATTTCCCATCAGGATATACTTACCTCTTTGAACTGATTTCCTGAATGCCAGTTTCTTTCGTCTTGTGTACTCCCTGGTTCAAAACAGAGGAAACATATACAAAACTATAGTTATTAATGAGAACTTGTTAACTTGTCAAGCCTGATGCTTCATTCTTGTATAATGTCAGAAAAGATTTTCCTCCAGGTGAAAAGAGCCCCTCTATGAAGATAATTGAGGTTTCTAGAGGAACACTTCAAGGGCCACTCAAGGAAAAGACCAGTGACATTGAGGTACTTGCCTCTGTTAAATGTCAGGCCATGCATGTCTCCTTGCAGATGCTGCCATTGCTGAGTGCAACCTAATCCAAGAAAATCAACTGGCTAATGAAAGGTCTAAGTTCTTCCAACCTGAGTGAGGGCATTGTTGGATCTTTAAATTTGAATTCAATGGGTAAATAAACAATAAATAAAAATAAAAGCAAGCTGTTGCCATGGTAACATACCTGTAGTTACGCTGCAGATTATCAGCAACTGATACTGAGTCAATGTAGCATCCTTGTGGACAGCTGTCAACGTACTGTCAACAAATTGGAAAGATAGACTAGGCTTAGTTGTGATAATCTTAACCCTCCATTCTGTGACCGTTGGTAGGATGGAGGGTAATCGGTCATAGAGACAAGGTGTGTCGTGGCCGAGTAGATAAGAACACCGAACTCAAGCTCTGGTGCTTCTGTTCAGCAGAGTGTGGGTTCGAATCCCGGTCGTGACACTTGTGTCCCTGAGCAAGACACTTAACTATAATTGCTTCTCTCCACCCAGGGGTAAATGGGTACCTGTGAGGGCAAAGATGGTTCTTGTGATTGATTTAGCCGAGTAGCGCATATTAATGTTGCACAGGCTGCATACTCCCCACCAGGGAGCTGAGATGGTTTAAGGAGTGATTTAAGGCCCAGTGACCAGGGGTAATAACGTGAAGCGCTTTGGGACGCCCTCCGGATGTGAAAAGCGCTATATAAAAACGGGTTATTATTATTATTATAAGGCTTCAATTCAACATTCAACATTATGCTCTAGTACAAAGCTCCAAATGTGAAGCCATCATTACTTACACAGATGATTTTCTATACCACATGTCAACACTGAAGCAGCATACAACTTCAGCGATTTCACAAATTAGTTTAAGTTTAATTGATCTTGTCTGCACTGCCAGCACACTCCAGCATTATTACTCCTAGAAGATGAGGTTCGTTCCGCTACCGACTCGTTGAAGATCAAATCTCATAGTTCTAGGAGTAAGCAGATGACTGAGCTGAACCGACCGTATGAAAACTTCATTTGTGATACAGATGAGATATAAATAAAAATACATCACAGTATTTATCTAACCAACACGCATTACAACTGAAGTACAACAACGTCACTAGCATTATTGTAAATTGTACTCAGTTGTACTTATTTATATAGCCGCCCCTTACTCCTAGAACTATAATGAGGCTCTTTGGGCTAATTGATATCCCGATTATAGTGGAGTTGGTGTGCACTACTGAACAAATACAGATACATAGGATAGTACTAGTAAAAGTAGTATAATAGTTAGTTAGTATAGTAGGAGTAGCCGGCTAGACTCAGCAGACTGAAACTTTTCTCTGAGCCTTCGTGGAAATAAACTTTGAATTACGAAGCACAGTTAGAATTTAGGATTGTGTTTTATTTGTGTTACTGCAGTTTGTGTCTTTCGCAATAAATAATACTATAGTGTTTTTTAGTTTGTATGTCACTTTGTCAGTGCTGGTCAGTGTATGTACGACGTACTCAATTACAAGTGAAGTGACATCAGTGCAGTTTGCATGTACGCTACTGCGCAGTACTGAGTAACTCCAGTGCAGTTACTCAGCCAGTAAAAACTTTCCTTCACGTGCAAGAAACCACCCTATTCGATCACAAAACAAATGACTGATTTGACAAACCTCCTGGACACGTCTGGCCAACTGTCTATCCCCGGTGTAAAACGGTCGTTTCGTTGTGTTTTCGTCGGCCATTGCTCGTTTCATATCTTTCAAAATTAACTGACCACCATCATCATCGACGACGACTATCAACACAAAACACGTGTATCAACAGCGCCATCTATTGACATTTAAAGGACAACCGGAATTTCCTCGACACAGCTGTTTTACGTGTCCACTGTCTCTTCAACCGGCAAAATGGCTACCGGGGTAAGGCTACACATGGACAGAAAAATAAATCCTCAATTATCTTATCCATCCTGTACATTTCTTACCATTTCACACTTCAGTTATCGAGTTAAATGTTTAAACTATCATCCTGAATAAATTTTTTATAAATTTTCTTTTCAGACACTGTACACCTACCCCGACAACTTTCGGGCCCAGAAGATCTTGATCGCTGCTAAATACAGCGATGCAAAGATCACTGTGGTGCAAGATCCACCGCAGTTCAAGTTTGGTGAGACAAACAAGACTAAAGAATTTCTGAGCAAGTTCCCGCTAGGAAAGGTGAGGTTTGTGACATTTATTAACAACAAAAATGCCTACGTTCCCGTGGGAAAATTTGTCTGTCCGGGTTTTAGACCCAACTCAACTGGGCGGTACTCCTTTTATTTGAATTTGTGAAGAATTGTAAAACAAAAATGGGGACCACAGATGTCAATTTGTTTAGTACAGCGCCCCAAGTTACTGGGTCCAGCCTGGGGCTGATTTCATAGCGGCTGACCAATTTTGTGCATACTCACGGTATGAATTTCCATTTCAATTCATAGAACGAACAAATTTCTGTATCCTGCCTCCTTTAATTTATTTCACAAATTTGACAAAAAAAGGAATATATCTCTTTTGAAATTAATTTTGGACTGCATGCTGTGCTGGCAGGATACAGAACTTTTTCCCAATTTTGTGAACACCGCCCCCCATTGGTGTAGAGTGATCATGGCGTTAGCCAATATTATATTTATCAAATAAGAAAAAAAATATTATTAAAAAATCAATAATAATCAGGGGTTGCCCTTAACTTTTTTTTCAACTGGCCAGCAGGACCAGTTGGCTTGATTTTTCGGATAACTTTCCGTATGGCGCCACCACTTTTTCACTCATTTTTACAAAAAGGGATATATCAATTAGGTAAATTAGATACTATATTATTTTATTTCGAACGAAAAAGTGGTGGCGCCATATGGAAACTTTTCCGATTTTTCACTGGTCCGCCAGGTTTTTGACTGGTCCGTCAATTTTTGTTTATTTTTTTTAAACTAAAAGTATATTTAACATCTATTATAAAAGTATATTGTTGTATACCAACTAATCGATTTCCGATCGTCGCTATTTCAAAATTCAACATGAATTGCAACATCAACTTAACTGCACTGGAAGCCATACTTTATTTATGTGTACCAAGTTATTGTGTTTGTAAGAGGGCTCACTAATTTGAGAGTATTTTTTCTTTTAAAATGTAAACAATAATATTATTAAAATTAATTTAAAAACAGTTCAAATTATTTGTCAGAGCAAATTGGACAATTTAATATGATCTTTATTTAGGTAGTTTTTTTAGTCCACGGTTTATCGAAGTATTCCCAAGTCAGAAGAATTTTTATATGAAAACAAATAAGTGTTTTACTTAACAAAAAAGAAAACACTTTAAAACCGACTGTTAAAAATATCATTAACTTTTTATGTATTGCCTTCAAATCTACCGGGGGGAGGGTTATGTGCGATTGCTCAATTTATTTTGTCATGTGTAAACATTGACTATTTGTACTTTTAATAAGTATTCATAAACATAATACATCATCCCGATAACCGAAGTTCCCAAAATCTTCCCACTTTCGTCCAGAAAATTACCCCCCCCCCCCCCCCAAAAAAAAGTAGACATCAAAATAGTTGAAACATCCATGAAGATTACATATGAGTTTTATGGTATTTTTTGTCAATCACGTGTATGGAATGGTCGGTGCCGTCGTCTGTTTTGTGAACAAAATTTTCATTTAAAAGCAGCAAAAACAACTGCGCCTTTGTTAAACCATGGAGGTATTGCATTCTAGAACCCAAGGTTTTTTTTAAATCAACCCGCAAAAAACCCCAAACAACCGCGCATTATATTGACCGATAAAACCATGGAGAAAAACTAGATCGCCACCAATCGCCCGCAAAAAAAGACAAGCCGCAAATAACAAAAAAATTCAGCAAAATCAGGACGGAAGAACCTTACTAAACACAATAAAAAACTCCTTTTTGCTCATCCTGAGTATCCTTACGTACTTGGTAATTTTTGTTGAATGAAGCCTCACCGTCTAGCTCGTTTTTCGTAAACACGCTAGACTCTTATTCCCGAACGGAAATCTGCTCCGGTTGTCGTCAACCATGCTGCTGACAGAATGTGTTTTGCTTTGTGGTCTTTTGTCAAGGCGATTGAAGCTAGTTTTGTAAGCTATCGCGTACTTTCACCAATAGAGGGCGTCTATTCCCACGCTATCGAATATTCTGAAACGTCCTCTAGTGTTCAATGTTTCTTACACTTCTTGCCACATGTGAACTAATACGAAGACTACAAGCCTTTGCGTTGCATGATGGGATTATGCGATGTGTGTACATGTGTATGCGTGATCGTCGGAAGGTTGCCAGCGTTCTGCGGCACTTCGAGTGATTTTTTTTACGTTTTATCCAAACCTTGAGTGAATGTTTTTACGTTTTATTCGAGCCTCAAAATATTTTAAAAATAGTAATAGTTCTGTAGTACCTCTGCCGATATTTTTGACTGGTCAGCCGGACCAGTTGGCAAGGGGTTTCAGCTGGTCCGCCGCGATTTCTACTGGCATTTGGCCAGCGGACCAGCGTTAAGGTCGAACGCTGATAATGAAGGAAACTTTAATTTTTTTGTATGTAGGATGGGTAAATCCACTGATGTCATTTGTGATTGTAATTTACACAAACCATTTCCTATGGTTTGACCTTTTTTCAATTCATTTTTGATATAATCTTCTTTGAGTTTGACAAAGAAACCACAAAAAGTCGAGCAAATTTGTATTTATTGCATTAGGCTATGTTCCAAAGAGCACTAAACAAATAATTGGGTGCAAGTGTAACTGAATGTGTATGCTATGATGAATGATGATAGTACCAAGCACTGTTGTGCAATAAGGTTAATTTGTGTATTCTATTGATTTGAAAGTGTTCCCTTCAGTTTGTGTTCTTCAGGACATCCGTAGTCCATGGTGCAATACTTGTGCAAGAGAAACTGTAGAAATTTACAATTGTAAACAACAGTTAGAGAACTTTTTGCCTTTGTTGCCAGTTGATTGTTTCTTGCGTTAGAATTGTATTAATTGTATTCCTCATCTAAGCAATTTTTCTCATTTTGGAAATGGCTTTAAGAAGGGATTTTGTTTTAAGTTTTCTCAAACTTTCTGAGAATAGTTTAACAGAAACAATATTGTAATCAACTTTCACTGGCAAGATGATGCAATCAGATGTAAAGGATTAAGTGCATTACTCATTGCAAAGCACTGATAATGATAAGTAGTGTACAAGGGAATCCAAAGGTCATAACTAATCTAGTCACAACTGAAACAAGACTTGCCGTTGTTACCTGGACTTGGTACCCTTAAAAATGTTCTTTAGCCATAGAAAACATATTCAGTTTAACTAAAGTTGGATTTGAAACTTTGCATGGTGTGAGTATATTGAGGTGAGGTTTGTGGTAGAACTATGTGTTGTTTCTTAGATGACGATCTGATAATTTCTATGCTCGACCCTAACCATCCACTCCTTTCAAGATCCAAGAGGATACCAAATTTTTACAAGCAGACATTCGGTGTTGTGACCTTAAACCCATAGGTCATGGCATCATTAAAGTAGGGAAAATCAAAACTCTAGGATTTTACGTGTCTGTATGGTCAGTAACAATCTGTGACAGACCCCGTGTCCTAGAGACATTTAGGCAAACATGAAGAAGAAATATCAAATTTGTGATGATCTGTCTACTTTGTAGTTTCTTGCATTTTCAGTCTTAAAGTGTTCCACCCGAGTAATGTATCGGCAAGAAAGGCAGGGACCAAGGTTTGGAATTTTTTTTTAACCATAATCCTCTAACCGAAGCTCTCTATGAAACTGGGCCCAGAATAGCAAGAGACGGGAATGAAGGAATACGAAAAGGGCTTTATGCTTGAAAAGTTGCCCCAACTAGATGATGATGGTTTCTTTGTATTAACTAGCTATCCTGTGTGTGTGTATCTTGTAGGTGCCAGCATTTGAATCAAGTAATGGCATATGCCTGACTGAGAGCAATGCAATTGCTTACTTTGGTAAGGGATAACTTTTGTTTTTATCTCATGAGTAGCTTAGCGTTTAATCTTATCTAACCTTATTCTATTGAATGGTTTTGGGGGTTGAACAAAGAATTGAATGTGAGGTTTTTAAGGACTGTCATCAATAATTTTGGGTTGGCAAACAAAGACAACTTGACTTGAGCAAAACTTGTGACCTCCAGCTTAATGTGCTGGCGCTAAGCTTGGGCGATATCACGATATTATCGAATATCGCGATATTAATTTGGACACAATTTCGCCATCAGATGGATTTGGTTTTAATCGAAATATCGATATATCGCGATATATCGCGATAATTGCGATACATCGATATATCGATTAAATATCGCGATGTATTTGCTAGCTGATACCCCATAGATTTGGAGTAAAACCAGAAAAATATGTCATTAGAACATCTCTCTTATACTAGGACTGTCTCTTCTACAACTTTCACTTGGAGTTTTAAGACTGATGATGTCAAATTTCATTAATCGCGATTATATCGAATATCGCGATATATTGTCGGCGATATATCGTGAATAAAATAAACCGATATTGCCCAAGCTTAGCTGGCGCTCAACAACTGAGCTACCTAGCCAAAATGGTGGAAGTAAATAACTTTGTTCACAAATGCATCAATTTTGAAACATTGAGTCTGATCAAATTTGGTGTGATGTAACACCACAGATGCAAACATTCCAAGATTTAAGTGGTTTTTTTTAAGGGTTTATGGCTTGCTACCCTTTGCAGTTGTTAATTTACTCACAACTCGACTTAAACAAAAATTGATCTCAAATTGTGCTTGAGTTTAAACTTTTTGTGTAACTCATTTCTGTTGCTCATCAGTGTTGGTTAATTCTTGTACACAGTTGCCAATGAGCAGCTACGAGGTAACGACGTTGCAGCCCAGTCCCGTGTCCAGATGTACATGAACTTCGCTGACAACGACATTCTTCCGGCAGCCTGCAATTGGGTCTTCCCAACCCTGGGGATAATGCAGTACAACAAAACAGTAAGTCTCTCCTTATGAAACGCTTCCGGTCGTGATTTTTTAAATGTACAATTTTCATCTTGAGATGAGTTGACAATGGATTGATTTGCTTCAAACCTTCAAAGTTTGTTTGACTCTGGTGGACTGAGGACTGCAGCAGTAAATGAATCTGGCTTTATATTGCGATCAGGTATACCACCATACTGAGTGCAACAGTTTGGGTGTTGAGTTACTGAATTGTGTTGGACTGAGAACTGCGCCAGTGAAATAATTTGGCTGTTTGACACATGGGATCAGGTATACCACCATACTCGGACGACTTTCTGAATCTTCTTTAAAAACTTGAGAGAATGATTGTAATGACATGAAAAATTACCCAACCCTACAAGCAGACATTCGGTGTCGTGACCTTTAACCTATAGGTCATGGCATCATTAAAGTAGGGAAAATCAAAACTCTAGGATTTTACGTGTCTGTACGGTCAGTAACAATCTGTGACAGACCCCGTGTCCTAGAGACATTTTATAAGGTACTTACCAAGGCTCACTTTCATAAAACACTTAAGTAACAAATTTTGCTGATGAAGATCCAATGTGTTGATAGAACAAAAAATAGCTTGGTTGGTGAAACATAATATTTAGTTGCAAATGTCTTGCAGTACATGCTGACTAGTGAATAATCTTGTGGACAACTCAAGTTCACTTGTGTGGCCGACAGAAATTTACGTGCTTTTTGCTTTGCTTCTGGTAAACAACAGTTTTACAATAAGAATTCTTCTTGAGAGCCTCCCAGTTAAGTAGGAAACATTTGATTGCTGGGCTTTATGAGAGTAATCTCTTAATACAATGTATTTAATATTGTACCTGATCCATTTTTGCAGAACACAGAACAAGCCAAGGGGGATATTAAGAAGGCTCTAGAATACCTCAACGGAGCACTCAAGACCCAGACCTTCTTAGTCAGGGAGAGAATCTCCTTAGCTGATATCGCCGTTGCTTGTAACCTTCTAATTCTGTACAAGAATGTGAGTATTAAAGCTCTTCCTATCCCTAAGATGGAAGGAATGCATCACAGGGAACCATGCCAGAAAAGGTTGATTTTCCATCTATTTTGTTTGGTTGACCAGTGAAAAAGAACAATAAACGTACATAAATGATACATCTTGCTAAAATGTTAAAAGAACCTGTTGCCTTGGATCGGACGAGTTGGTCTATGAAAAGTGTTTGAAACCGTTTGTTATGAAATGCATATGGTTAGAAAGATGTTTTAAAAGTAGAATATAATGATCCACACAAGTATCACTCAAAATTGCACGGTTTTCATTTTACGTCGCGAACTAACACGGTCAGCCATTTATGGGGGTCAAAGTTTTGACTCCCATAAATGGCTGACCGTGTTTGTCGATGAGGTAAAACGAAAACCACGCAATTTCGAGGCATATTTGTGTAGATCATTGTATTCTACTTTTACAACATCTTTCTAACCATATCGATTTTATAACAAACGGTTACAGGACGCTTTTCAAAGACCAACTCGACCGATCCAAGGCAACGTGTTCCTTAACTTAACAAAGAAAACATTTAAAGAACTATTTCAGTGATGCAAAGACATGCGCTGTGCAATGTAAAGACATGAATAGTATCTAACCCTACAAGCAGACATTCGGTGTTGTGACCTCTAACCTATAGGTCATGGCATCTTTAAAGTAGGGAAAATCAAAACTCTAGGATTTTACGTGTCTGTACGGTCAGTAACAATCTGTGACAGACCCCGTGTCCTAGACACATTTAGGCAAATATATTAAAGAAGTATCAACAGATCAGGGCCCAATTTCATGGCTCTGATTACCGCTGAATGTTGTGCTTTTGCTATTCTTCACTTTCATTGCAAGCACTGAATTCCTTCGCTAGCTATGTAAGTGAATACTGCCTTGTAACTTGGACTTAGCACATACACAAGCAGTAATTCCCTGTTAACCTTTGAAACCTGTTTAACCTTGATGTAAGCACATAATTCCGTAAGCACCGATTCTTTGGTTGTGGTAAACAGAGCCATAAAACTGGGCCTAGGACACACAGTCCGTTGGGTGCAGAGAATAAATAAACTTTTTTAAGACACTGGACACTATTGGTAATTGTCAAAGACCAATCTTCTCACTTGGTGTATCCCAACATATGCATAAAATAACAAACCTGTGAAAATTTGAGCTCGATTGGTAGTCATAGTTGGGAGATAACTATGAAAGATAAAACACCCTTGTCACACGAAGTTGTGTGCTTTCAGATGCTTGATTTCGAGACCTCAAATTTTAAACTTGAGGTCTCGAAATCAAATTTGTAAAAAAATTACTTCTTTCTCGAAAACAACGTCACTTCAGAGGGAGCCGTTTCTCACAATGTTTTATACTATCAACCTCTACCCATTACTCATTACCAAGTGAGGTTTATGCTGATAATTATTATGAGTAATTACCAATAGTGTCCACTGCCTTTAAATATAGCATTTTAATCCAACTATTATTATTCAATCACAATTATGAAGTTATTGTGTTGATTTACTGAATAGGTTCTAGAACCCCAGTTCCGTGCTCCATACACTAACGTGAACAGGTGGTTTAACACAATGCTGAATCAGCCAGAGTTTAAAGCAGTCCTTGGTGAGGTCCAGCTATGCACCAAGATGGCTCAGTTTGATGGTAGGTTTACTTACAGACTGTCGTCTCTCTCTCAGGGGCAGGGCAAATTTTTCCTTCCTAAAGTCAAGCTATTTTAGAAGTTAGTTTTTAAAAAAGCAATTGCAGATTTGTGGTTTGTCAGGATTTCAAACAATGAGAAACTAACCCTACAAGCAGACATTCGGTGTCGTGACCTTAAACCTATAGGTCATGGCATCATTAAAGTAGGGAAAATCAAAACTCTAGGATTTTACGTGTCTGTACGGTCAGTAACAATCTGTGACAGACCCCGTGTCCTAGAGACATTTTACAAAATTAATATGAAAGAGAAAAATTAATATTAACGAGAAACTATTTTTTGTAACGCCATCAGTCACTGGATGCAATTGTGTTGGCATTTGATAAGAATTATTAACTGTGATTTATGTGAATTTCTCATTTAGTGCCTGATATGTGGCAGAGTATACCCCCTCCCCACCCCTATTGTGTCTTCATTGTTACCCTTACAATATCAGGAGTTCTTTTTCTGCCTTTTGGTTTGGGGGGGGGGGTAGGGTTACTTATTATTTTTGGGGCGGGGGGGGGGGGGAGTTGGGATGACACACCCTCTACCACATACTGAATTTCTGGTTGACTCACATTTTTTTCTTAACATATGAATTTAACCATGGTGCTATTCCAATCTGCAGCTAAGAAGTTTGCCGAACTCTCAGGCAAAGGAGACAAGAAGAAAGATGACAAGAAAGAATCCAAAAAGGAGAAGAAAGCAGAGAAGCCCAAGGCTGAGGAGAAGGCTGCTAGTGAAGCTCCACCAGCCCCTATAAAGAAAGACCCATTTGCAGACCTTCCTGAACCGTAAGTGTACCTTGAGATCTGATTGTGCCTTGTGTTGCTAAGACTGGAACAACATGTTTCCTTTTCACTTCTCTGAGTTATCTATTGATGTATTATAAAGTTTTTTATGGTTATTTGTTGTGTCAGTGTAACGTACATGTATCTCTGCGAGCTCTGATTTTGTGATATTTGAACCACGATACGTTTTTTTACACTCTCACAACAAGAGTGTTAATCGATGAGAAGGATGCAAAATATTTCCTTTAAATACAGGAAAAGGATTTCTGTTAGTATTGTTAACCCTACATGACATGAATAGTACCTAACCCTACAAGCAGACATTCGGTGTCGTGACCTTTAACCTATAGGTCATGGCATCTTTAAAGTAGGGAAAATTAAAACTGTAGGATTTTACGTGTCTGTACGGTCAGTAACAATCTGTGACAGACCCCGTGTCCTATATACAACAAGAAATACCAATAGGAATGAAGAAACTGTCTTATAATCACAGGTGCAAGCTCGCGTGTCACGCCCATGTTTCAACAAACAACCCCTCGTGATACCCCATTCGACCAATCAGAGTGGATTATAACTGTCTTAGGTATTTATGAATATAAAATCCATCACTGCACGTGAAAGACCCCAGTACACACTTGTTGCAAAAAGAAAGGGTTACGCCCCAGTGTTTCTGGTAGTGCATTTATCTTCAATCATGAAAGCTGCACTAAAGAAGAAGACCCAACCCCTTCTCATCCACTTAAGCCTCTCCCAATTATCTTTGATTTCTTAGATCGATGGACTTGGATGCCTTCAAGCGATGCTACTCTAACAGTGACACCCTTACTGTCTCTGTACCCTACTTCTGGGAACACTTTGACAAGGAGCAGTACTCTATTTGGAAATGTGAATACAAATACCCTGAGGAACTTAAGAAGTCATTCATGTCATGTAACCTCATCAACGGTAAGTTTGGAGGTGTTTTTTTTTCTTTTCCAAACAGATGCTACAATTTCCTTGTATGAGCCAGCTGATCTGAGAAACATCATCTTCCATCCTCCAGCTGATTTCACGAATTTTCTCGAGTTCTGATGAGTAACTTGTCCTAACTTAGGATGGGTTCAATGTGTCGTACTGTCTTTGGATGCGTAATTGAACTCGTCGTAAGACCTAAGATTAATCCTTAGTTAGAAATAGTTTGGTGAAATCATTGGCTGGCCACTTAGAGGCAAAGTACACCTTTAGTTGTTGGATTTGATTGTTTTAATCCTATTTAAATGTAGGCGCATACAACAAAACCAACATGTGAAAATTTCAAAAGGTTGTTGTGTTTTTGAGATATTGCTTGAAGTCCGAAGTGAATATCTCCCTGCAGGACGAACAATCCAAACAGGAATACACAATCTGAGTAGCATTACGCAGGTTCACATTTTGGAGCATATAAACTGTCATCTTTTTTTTTAACCACATTTCTTTGATGTGAATCGTTTCTATTGCCATTAATCTTAAGAGTGATTACATAACATTCATTTCCATTGAAACTTGAACAATAAAATAGGAACACTCTCCGAATTAAACCTACCCCTATCACTTTAAAAAGTCAATGCCATTTGATGGCGAGTTTTACCCTAAGAAAGAATTTCAATGAATATTGGCGCCTTGTACATTTACATAACTGAAAGTTCATGTTTTAGTCTTGTGTTTTGTTTTTCTTCTCAGGAATGTTCCAGCGTCTGGATAGAATAAGAAAGCATTCGTTTGCAGTTTGTATCATCTTTGGGAAAGACAACGACAGCACCATCTCTGGAATCTGGTTCTGGAGAGGACACAATCTTATCTTTGAGGTAATCCTTCACAAGCATCCCATCTTCCCCCCCCCCCTCCACCACCACCACTCACAATCGTAGAATTGAGTTAGTCCTGTAAGAACGGTTTCTCTTTAGCTTTACAAACCATGATGTTCCTGTTAAAGGGTCTGGGTACCTTTTGTAGGACAAAAAACACAATGTCCACAGATTTACATTAAACTTACACAGTTTGAAGATATTGATAGTAGAAAGCTTCCCTGAAAGTTTTACTTGCTGAGGTAATGTAGTTTTTGAGAAATGAGTAAAACAAATAATTTTCATCTCAGTTTTAGCTTGTAAAAACGTATTAACCAGTTATGCTAAGATTATGGTATAATATCATAACTGGTTAATGGGAGTTTACACGCTAAAATGCTCACTGAAACGAAAATTATTTTGTGACTTGTTTTACTCTTTTTTTAAAAACTGCAGAACCTCAGTTAGTAATATTTGAAGGGAAGCTTTACACTATCACTATCTTCAAACCCTGTAAGTTAAATGTAAATCTGTGGACATTTTGAAAAAAAGTACCCAAATCCTTTAAAAATCTAGTTTGTTTTGTTTAGAGAAAATGACTTATAAATCACTTGGTTTATTTGTATGTATTGCAGGCATGCAACTCTTCCGCGTTTCCGCGGAATTCCGCGTTTTTAAAAATATGATTAGCGCTAAAAAAATACATTCCGCGGTTAGCGCGATCTTAAGATAAATTCAACAATGCATCGTAACGCATGGTCTGGCCTCTGCCTCGGTACGCAATCCATTCTACTGCATGGTCAATCTAAAGCCCACAGCAAGCAATGCATACGTTTACACACTGCGTGCGGTCATTAATAGCCGTGTTTACGGTCGAAAAATCTGGAACAGTGGAACGCACCCCGTGGCGCGGGCGAGTTGTGTGCTAAACCAAGTTATTATACAGCCTTGAAATGAGTCTAAGGTCGTGTCTTCGTCTGGTCCCGCTGTTTTGCAATAGTATACACGTGTTGTACATGTATGTGTGTGTGAGTTAGTTACCAAACGTACATGTATACTGTGTGCTTGTCTCACATTGCGTTACGAAACAGTCGCATCTTCAAACGTCCGTCAAAATGACATCCAAAAGAAATTATATTTTAGAGCGGAACCGAGTGGTACCTGGCCAAATTAAAGCCATAGATAAAGGAGTAAAAACTACCTGGAAGTGGTTCTGGTTGGGAAAAAAAAAGACGTAGACGGTAAACTGCTCTCCGAAACCGTCCGGAAAGTGGACAAGCCAGGAATGGCATATTGTGTGGTGTGCAAGAGGGAGATTTAACGACGGCAAGCGGGGACAAGTGGCTCGCACCGACCATTGTAAGGTGGCAAAGCATCGGGAATTGATTAAGTTGAGGAAAAGTATCTATTGTTTCCCAGGTAGTTATGAAATTTGCATAAAATTATTATTCCCCTCCCCCCCCCCCCAAAAAAAAAAAAAAAACTATTTTTTTTTCTATTTTTTTTTTTTTTTTGGGGGGGGGGGAAATAATAATTGTATGCAAATTTCATAATTACCTGGACAACAATAGTTAGTTTTCCTCAACTTAATCAACTCCCAATGCTTTGCCACCTTCGAATTACGGTGCATACATAGGCAAGGTGTTTTTTCCATGTTATTTTAGTTGTATAAAACACTCCACTTTGTCTTACATGCTAACAATGAACCTAAGAGCATAAAAAACCTCAACACTTTTTAGGGTACCATTGTGGGTCGTGAAAAGTTTCCTCTTTTTTTTTCATCAGGCAGTTGCATGCCTGGTATTGTAAATCCTGCTGAAAAGAAAGACCCATTTACATGTACCTTAAGATCCAATTGTGCCTTGTTTTGCAAACACCGGAATGTCGTAAATGTGAGTGATGTAGTGCAAAAGTCTCAAGTTATGCTGGTGTGGGTTGGGTCCTTTACACATAACCATAATTGTTTTTTCTTTTTGAGAGTTGTAGCAACCTTCTTGCCTCTGAAAATTTAGCTCCTAGGGTGTCATTTTTACAGAAATATTACATTGTGAATATTTTTATTGTAATTTTGTTGTGTCGGTGTAACGATGTTGAGTCTCTGGGAGCTTTAATTTTGTGTGTACATTTGAGCTATTTAAAGCAAGATACATTTTTACACTTGCACAACAATTTTTTATTGTGAGTGATAATTGATGAGAAGGATGCAAAGTATCTTCTCTAAAAACAAGAAAAGGATTTCTGTAATAGTACTTAACCCTACAAGCAGACATTCGGTGTTGTGACCTTAAACCTATAGGTCATGGCATCTTTAAAGTAGGGAAAATTAAAACTCTAGGATTTTACGTGTCTGTACAGTCAGTAACAATCTGTGACAGACCCCGTGTCCTAGATACATAAGAAATATTCATAAATACCCCAGACAGTTTGACTATTCCTATTGGTTGAGAGCGCGTCACGTGGGAGTGTTTAAACGGTTGATAAAGACACAGCTGAAGCTGTTTAACGACTGGCTTGGCGTGTTGGGCGCGAAAGCTAATGTTCCCAGTTTGAATTATGCGGAACGCAGTTCGTAGCTTTTTTTTGTAATAGCGAATAATATATATGGACGCGCGCATAAACACACCAACCGACTTGCAAAACACAATTTTTCAAAATATAAAAAAAATAATGCAAACTTCGAAAAATTTACAAAAAAAACAGTGTCATATTGTCTATAATTGTGAAATTATTTCACTTTTTAACTTAAGGGCATTTATGAATGGGTATAAAAGAGTAGGCGACAAGTTCTTAAACGGCCGGTTAAAACCTTGCAGGGTCGTGGCCGTGCGATAAGGGGCCTCGCCTTGGGCCTTTATTGCACGAATGGTTTGGCAACTCATTAGGGAAGTTATAGCATTATACACTGTAGATGCACCAATCCCATTTGAGCCTTGATTCATTTTTATTTATCTTTTAACAGAGGAGTGAGGACTGGCAGGTTGATTCAGAATCTTACAATTGGACCAAGCTAGACGTCGATGCTCCAGCAACAAAGAAGATAGTTGCAGAATACTTCGCCTGTGAGGGAGAGTTTGATGGGAAAAACGTCCTGGACTATAAAATATTCAAGTGAGATCAGTGTCAAACAAAAACTGAAACATCCAAGAAACAATTCAGAAAGCACTGAAAATTTTGCTTTAAAAAGATACATTTTTCGGTCAATCATATATGTTGGTCAAGTTACATATCATTTTTTTCTTCTCTTACCTTGTTTTTGTTTGTTTACCAAATCTTGAACTGTTTTCATTAATCTTTGTTAATGTACAAGTAGGGTACACATCAGTTTAATGCAGGAAAAGAATGGAAATAAACTCATCATTATTTTGCAATATGCTTTTAGTCTTCCACATGGTACTTTAACAATGTATAACAATGTGGATAAGCTTGAAACATTTCTTTTGAAAGAATGTTTTTCGGAGAAATAATCTTGTCTCTGGTTCAAAGTTTCTGAAACTACACCACAGAAATTGCACTTTCAAAGATGCATATAATACAAAGAAAGAAAGTTTTATTTAAATTGACATTTTATCATTGGACGCCTACTGTAAAGTCGACAAAAGATAGATATCAAATTCAGAAGTTTTGCCAATATACTTAATATTTATCAAAAATATTCTTAAAAAAATTCACTACTCAAGTATTTATTTCATAAAACAAAAGATTTATGCTGACCCATCTTTGATGGGATTTAAGCCACGCTCTAACCACGCCCAAATCATGCTGCATTCAATGCTCTTACAACACTATCCTGCAATACTTTCAGTGCTTTGTGAAAAATTTACATTTAGGGGACTCCACAGTTCAAATATTTGTTTAATCATAGTTTTCCTGCTTGTTATACTTCCATTCTGAAGCTTTTTCAATAACAGAATTGAATTTCCAGTTTACTACAGAACTTGTCAAAGAGTTCTTACCAACCAGTTCTTACCAATCAGAAGTCATTTATATAAGAACTACACAAAAGATATTATTCAAAATGTCTATATTGGTATTGAAGACAAGGTTTTGATTTGTTGTCCTGTCTAGGAACAGTTTTACTTTAATTGGCAATTATTTTTATTGTCAAACTGAACCTTAAAGACTCATTTAAGAGGTCGGAGCATATTACTAGAATGTTGTTTTTTGTACCATGAGATTATCGTCATTGCTTTTATCCAAACATTGCAAACACTTTAATAACTTGGATGGTTAAACAGTAGAGTTTTGTCGGAATAAACACGTACCGTAAGTGTGCACTTTGTATTCCAGTATGCTGTGTATGTTGTTTGTTTTTAGTGGACTGCGTCATGCCTAGTGTCAAAACAAGACAGATTTTTGAAGAAGGTTTGGGTTTTGTGTTTTTTTTTTTTTTAGTGGAAGGCAAATTTTTAAGATTTGTACAAAGCGGTTATTGAAAGCGCTGCTTGGTCATTCTGTGTTTAATTTTACTTTGACAGGTTGCCTAGTAGCCTAGTACCTAGTAAACCAGACTTAAATTTCGAGGGAAAATCCACAAGACTAAAGAAGGGCTTGTTGCGAAATCTTTACAAGCCCAGAATTTCTCTAAACAAGACCAGAACAGTTTAACTGTTTTGATTTGAAAAGCACGATGAGACAGCAAATGAGAAGATCTACTTCATTTGTATTTATTGGTACACATACTTCAATACTCAATAGTATTGAAGGTAATTATTGTACTCAATTTGAAACATGACCTGTTTTGGTTTAAAAAATTACACAGTGAGGATCTATTATTCAATTGAAGAACAAAAACCTGGACTTTGGTCCAGTGTAAAATTGATCCCCCCCCCCCCCCCCCGTGAACCATTACTGCGCACAGGGTGTTTTCTGCCTGGTTAGCTCACTGAAGAATGTACCCACTTGTTTACTTCACTAACCCACCCACTGAAAAGAAAATGCAAAAGAAATCGGTGTATCTACTGAGTAAATATTTCCGGCAAATAAATGAGCTCAACTTGAGGTACTTGAGTGAAGACTCCTAGAGTGTTGACCTAAAGACCTATGTCAAGGACTAAGAGTCAAGAGCATGGAGACCTGCTGGGGATTTGTAGTACTTTGGGTGTTATTGAAAGAAGCCCCATGAAGGCAATTGAACCTCCTGAGAGTTTTTGGTAGTGGTTGTTTGGGGGTACTTTTGACCAAAGTGCAAGGGTTGATGGTGAGGTAGGGCACTACTGTTCGAAGTTGCTTTGCGTGCAACGGTTTGAAGGGAGTTGTACTGAAGAGGGTAAGAAGCTGCATGTAAATAAGATAGAGGAGTTGTTTGCAGAGGAAAAGGAAAGAATGAAACTTGCATTGTAAATAGCCTTATAATGAAGACTGAAGATAAGATGTGGTATGATGCAGTACTGGAATGAAGCATGTGTAGATGGGGAATAGGAACTTCTTATTGATTATATTCTTCACACCAGCGCCAATCCTCCTGAGAAATATTTCCACCTGAAACACTTTTCTAGTCTTATAAATTAATATTTCTAATTGTGATTACATTATGACGAATGTACATAAATTCCTATCAGGAGCTACCGTGATTAAATAAGACGAAGCACAAAAATCAATCAAAATATCAATTTTTTTATTTTTGTCTGATATTAGTTTTATATATTCATCGATCATGGTCAGATGGTATATTTGATGAGAATAAGAGAATGGAAATGGTTGACTCTTCAAGTGTAAGTTGAAGTCGGCTGATGGTGCTGGAAATGTAAATTGTGGTTTATATAATTATCTGGTCATGACACTTGCGTTCCTTGGTCAGACACTTTACTTGTACCTGTTTAGGGCTGAGTTTGCTGATGTTATTGATTAATGGCTTGTATGCCAATGTGGCTGCTGATGCTGCATACTCCAAAGGAGTTGAGGGTGGTTTCACGAACGTTCCCTTAATAAATGGGTAGAAATTTGCTTTATGTTTTGACAAGTGTTTAAAAAATTAAGTGCTAAAACGAAAAAGGGACGAAAATTACCAGGGCAAAATTTCATACAGCTGTTTAGCAGAAAATGCTGTTGAAGCACAAGTCACACCAGTGTAAACTTAACGTAACTTTGGCTGGTTACCTATTTCTGTTTAGCAATACTTTTCTGTACTTAGCAAGTTTCTTTGCTCGATGAATTGTTTAGCTCTGTGCCAACATTTGCTGTGTTTGACCAACAGAGGGCGTCATGCTCACTCTCAGCTTCCAAAACTACCAGAGCCTAGCCTAGCTGTGATTGTGTTGTGCATTCTTTGCGACCACAAACTGGGCGTTGTTACTTTGCATATTATGCCTGCTTTTCAGAGCAGCACACATGGGACATTGGCTCACACTGGTAACAAGTCCTGGTCCTTGAATTGAGTAAGCTCGGTGGAAAATCCTTAAAAAGGTGCAACAAAAGCTTTCTGTGGGATTTGAATACTATGCTGGGACTGGGGGATTTAATTGTGGGTTTTCTTTTGTGTGTGTGTAAATTTCTTTCCTGTGTGCAATACAACACGTTGGTTGTCAAGAGGCTCTTTAATTTAACGCTGAAACTTTCATTTTGGCGCTGGCCATTCCAATTGCTGTGGTCATCAAACTCGGTGTGTAAATCAAGATTGAATTTTGGAGATCAACAAATACGTGCTTTTACATCACCATATTAATTAAAGTACTTCAATTACGTAACATTTGAGAACTTTAGAGTCTCTTCCGCTTTTTGACTAAGCAATCGGCCCCAGTGCCGAGACAGACAAGTTTACTAGCAAATCTTTAAAATATTTACATGAAGGAGTTGTGAGCTTTGTGGTAAATAAAAGCACACAAACTTGACATGGAACGGGTTAGGTGCCAGTTATGTTATGTTATGATGATGGGGATCTTATTGAAAGATGTTTGCATATTGAGTGGCACATGCAATGGTTGGCGAGGACCAGACTTATGGGAATAAACACTTCGGAAGTGGGGTGCACGCGTAAGAGTTTACTTTCACTACCCAGACCCACTGTTCATACAAGGCCAGTACTCACTGAGTGGAAAAGCTGTGCATTGAGACAGACACAGCAGGCGACGATACTGTCAACATGGTATCAACACAGATTCTATTCCAATGTTAGAGGGCTTTACAATTATTTGAAGGTCGTGTTAACAAAACTATTCTACATGGCTGATAGTGGGCTGCTGCTGCTGTAGTAGTTAGCATCCAGTGCTGTGCCAATTTATTGCTTGAAGCACAGGCTGCATTGTTATTTAGTATAGTTGGTTATTCCAAGGAGGAAAATTGTCGGTTTGTTGGTATTTTGTTGTGTGTTTGCTTGTTGGGTTGATCCTTGCTCTATGATCGGATTGTGCATGGTAGTAAAAATCATTGGTTACGATGGTTGAGGTTGTGGGAACGTGAAGAGGTAATCATCATGTTATGGTTTAATATGGTTGAAATATTCTGAAACGTTGTTTGAGGAATGGAAGGTCATATAACCCATCCTCCATTTTTTCAATTACCACTCGATATTCTACCTCCTTGGTGTATACCATTAAGCTGGGTTTTTGGTACAGTTTAATTGATAACAAAAAAGGGTTCCCAAAATGATGTTTCTCGATAACTCCGATTTAAGGCGGCAACATTTCTCGGAAGTAGTCAGTTAGATTTCCGATTGATTTAATCCACAACTTTGAATCTATTTATTGATTGACTCGGAGATGGCGTAACATCAATCGACTATTGACACAAACAAACTATTTGATCGGGAGATGATGCAATAGTAGCAGCAAATACATCAAATTGACCCATAAGAAACTGTTTTTAGTTCGATTGCTGCGTGCGATTGAAATGGGTCTGGTGAACAAATAAATCACTGTTGAAGTAAAAACCGGTTTCGCAATTTTTTATTGAAGAAAACTAAATCATGATGGAATAAATTCAGTCTTCCAAAAAGCTGTCATCCACTTTCACTTTTGAAGTATTTTTTAACCTAATCGCCTATGATTTTTCGAGTTCAAATAAGTAATGAAGTTACCAGACGTTTTCTCAAGTATCATGTACAACGTATCCTTGATGATGATTTGAAGGAATACAAAATCTTCCCAAACCCTTTTAGCATGGAGGTAGAGACCGCGTTTCTCAATTTTACTCCAACTGAATTGTGATTATATTATGTTGACTGATTGAGTGCAATTCGGGTGTCCATGTGTTGTATTTTGTGTGACTGTTTCTGTTGGTGCAGCTCACTGAATGAAGTGTAGTCATGCACGAACACATTGTACTTATGTATTAGTAGCCTAACAATTCATTTGTTATTCCGATTGTAGATGGGTATAATTTCTTAATCCCTGGTGGAAGTTATGGAGTTGGGCCTTGTTGTTGCTGCTTATTTGCATTGGCTTCTTGAATGTACAATATGGGATTTGTCATCAAAAAGTGGATTAGTTTCCATCTGAAAGGTCACTGATTATCAAAGTTTAGGCCATTACCAATCCTCAAGAGAAGTTGATATGCCTGCATTAAATAGTTGGTCAAAGTTGAGGAAGTGGTATTTTACCCCCCCCCCCCGCCCCCCGCAAACAAATTACCGTTATGAGTGATAGAACATAAACAAACAACACAGGCGTGCACAACATTTCTGTCAATACCCAACGATATTGCAAATTTACAAAATTATAAGTTAAAATAACAGTAATTTATGCCAACAAAATTACCTTGGTGTTATTTTAACACACTCTATGGTGTAAATGTTGATTCTCTCTTAGTATCTACATGTGACAACACCATTGTGTGAATTTTAAACACCCCGGTTTTTGCAGTCCATGGATATAGAGTTTATATATAAACTTAAGCAGAGGTTTGCTTCCACTGCTGCAGGTAGCTTTCTTGCATGCTTCGTTGCCGATACACACAAACTTCCTTTTTGATTTATTTGTAGATTTGTTTATTATGTGTGGGCGTCCAACATTATCGCAGTAGCTCTACGTGCGTAGGAGAAGGCATTGTAAACTTTACCACGGTGCATGATTTCATAAACTAATAATTGTAAAGCAAGCAGAACGTGCGTGACTCTATACATGGTTTGAACATGTATTTCTCATTCAAAAAGGTTTTTATGTAGGAGGGGCCAAATCAATCTTTCTGTCCGGAGGTGCCCTTAATGGTGACGACTTTCTCAGAAACTTGTTCATCTTGAATTGTTTGTAGGCGTGGCTTCACTGTGGGCGTTATGATGAATGAACGCTGATTTATGGAAGCTCTTCAGAGTATTGATGACCATTAAACTCCTCCATAAAACAAAGTAGTCCACGGTCAGATAACTTCGAATAAAGTGAACTTACTATATAGTAGTAAAATAATGACTTTCCCTGAAAACAGCGACAGCCCTTGAACTTCTTCCAGTTCATCATATAGAAACCAATAAAACCACACTGTACTTAGAGCCTTATGACCAGCAACATAATATTTGATGTTGTGTGAGTTGATTGTGACGGTTATTTCTTTCGCGTTGAACAAAAGACTGCTATCGGCTGAGCCTGCTGCATTATGCACCCAGGTTTGCTTATGGTGCAAACCGCGTATATTATGGACGAAAGCAAAGCGAGAACGTCTTGTGTAGACCTTCCCCGGATCCTTTTTTGTGGAAGTCCTCGGTTTAAATTCGTAGACATTCCCACGTAGCCTATACTCGTCTTTGTCATAGCACACATCTGTGTCGGGTCATAAACCCAAACCTTGGTAGGTCTCCTCGACTCGTTCAAGTCCAACAAACACAGTCTTGAAAATGTTTTGTTCGTAAGGAGTGATTTATGGCATATATGTTGGATTGTCAAATTCCATCCGGCCGCGACGCGTTTTTAACAATATGCAACAAAACATGAATAACTAAATTCCATGTAAAGAAATATTGTATCAATGGGCATACACGAATTTATAATATAAACCAGAGGAAGACTTTCTCACATCACGTTTTAAAGTAAACTTCTGACAAAACTCAAGTTCAGAAATGTTGTTGGTTGTTTTTTATTTGGTACAAACAAACAAATTTTACAAATTTTACTATCTCACATCCCGGGTGTCTTGTATCGTTATAGAGTAGAACTAGAAGTATAGGCCCACACAGAAACAATCATTGCCAAATACACGGGTCAGAGCTGTGCAGCTTTGACCGCAAACCATTCCATTTTATACTATAACATGGAAACGCCCACTTGCAGTTAATCCATCACCAGATCAGAGCGGTCATTTACTTCACGCAGTTCAACCGGCTGTGTGACCTAAACCACGTAGGCCATACTTCAGAATGTCTTTCACTCTCAACTTGTTTTCCTCAAAAAAAAAAAGGTAATGTATCTGACTAGTCTGGTCTCTCAGGAGACAGATGATTGGTAAAAATGCAGATGAACGAGTGGTACCAGGGGAGCAACTTGGAGCAATGTCAAGATGAAGGCTAGCTATAGACGTCCCTTGGACGATAAAGGGGAAGGGTGCATAGAGATAAGTTCATCTTTCTTGAAGGCTAGCATGAACTTTGCGAATTATCTTGTTTATGCACCGTAGATATAAACAGGGTGCATCAAACCTCGTGTGGTAGCCTCAAGGGGTTTATATACATCAGTAAACTAGCAGTGTATAGATACAGGGTTTATTCATGAGGTACAGGGAGTATTCGCCAATATTAGGTACATGGTGTAACCACCAACATGAGGTACAGGGTGTATCCACCAACATGAGGTACAGGGTGTATCCACCGACATGAGGTACAGGGTGTATCCACCGACATGAGGTACAGGGTGTATCCACCAACATAAGGTACAGGGTGTAACCACCAACATGAGGTACAGGGTGTAACCACCAACATGAGGTACAGGGTGTATTCACCAACATGGGGTACAGGGTGTACCCACCAACATGAGGTACAGGGTGTATTCACCAACATGAGGTACAGGGTGTATTCACCAACATGAGGTACAGGGTGTAACCACCAACCAACATGAGGTACAGGGTGTAACCACCAACATGAGGTACAGGGTGTAACCACCAAAATGAGGTACAGGGTGTATTCACCAACATGGGGTACAGGGTGTATTCACCAACATGAGGTACAGGGTGTAACCACCAACATGAGGTACAGGGTGTAACCACCAACATGGGGTACAGGGTGTATCCACCAACATGAGGTACAGGGTGTAACCACCAACATGAGGTACAGGGTGTATCCACCGACATGAGGTACAGGGTGTAACCACCAACATGAGGTACAGGGTGTATTCACAAACATGAGGTACAGGGTGTATTCACCAACATGAGGTACAGGGTGTATCCACCGACATGAGGTACAGGGTGTATTCACCAACATGAGGTACAGGGTGTATCCACCGACATGAGGTACAGGGTGTATCCACCGACATGAGGTACAGGGTGTATCCACCGACATGAGGTACAGGGTGTAACCACCAACATGAGGTACAGGGTGTAACCACCAACATGAGGTACAGGGTGTATTCACCAACATGGGGTACAGGGTGTACCCACCAACATGAGGTACAGGGTGTATTCACCAACATGAGGTACAGGGTGTATTCACCAACATGGGGTACAGGGTGTATTCACCAACATGAGGTACAGGGTGTAACCACCAACATGAGGTACAGGGTGTATTCACAAACATGAGGTACAGGGTGTAGTCACCCACATGAGGTACAAGGTGTACCCACCAACATGAGGTACAGGGTGGATTCACCAACAAGGGGGTACAGGGTGTATTCACCAACATGAGAGACAGGGTGTAGTCAGCAACATGAGGGACATAAGTTTAATCATCAATTATGCTGCAATACCAACAAGGGATACACCAATGCATTGCATGATATTCTGACCTTTAATTTTGTAAATGAAGCATTTTAACACATTTCAAGTTTGTTACAGGTTAAAATTTACTATTTTACATTCCAGCAGACTTTCATATGTGCCCAAAAATGATCGTGTTTAACACTTTGCATGACCTCCGTCCATGGTCTTTCACGGCTGGAAGTGAGGCAGTTCACAGAGGGGGATTTACGTTTTAAATTCTGCTAAACTTTTGCTTGCAAAAAAAAAACACCACTCACTCCAACCATAAACGGAAAGCCGCTAAATGCTCAAAGAGAAAGTGACTCTTCAACTCTCAGCAGGTCTTTCTTGTTTCCGATTACCCATTCTTCCCAACTGGACACAACGGAGTGGTTATTTTCCACCAACGAAAGCCTCTTTTTTGTATTCAAAGTTATGTAGAAGTAGCGCCAGAGGAGGGTAAGAATTTACGCAGATTGATCTCAAGCTTCGCGTTTGGTAAACACCCATAGAATGAAGAATGCATAAAGCTCTCTATTCAGGTGGGAATAAATCCCCCAAGGCCCCCTGGCGAATCTCGTCTCATGGTAGGGTGGGATGCCTGAATTGCAGAGTGTACAGGTAGATGGGGGAAAACGTGGAGTTAGGGGGCAATGAACATTGTCGATGTGGATGTGGAAAAATGAGGGATCATCCTGATAAGTATGTTACAAAGTGGCGATCTTTTCTTCAACTTGAACATTATTAGGGTGCATGTTACCCTTGACCCGTACCATGTGACGTGAATTTGTCTTGAAATGGTTTTTGGGTGGTATTTGTTGAGGTTATAGGTTAGGTTAGAATTTTATTTCAGAAAGACATTTTTGGTGATTTGGGTTTGTGGATTGGAGATACATTGCTCTATGCTATGTAGAATGGTCACCTTGTTTCGAAAAGAGTGACATTTCAGGCATTTTATGGCATGCAAGAACACCATGCTATACTGATACAGGGATAAGCTTAACTCATTTTTGTAACCGTGTTTTGACCTGAAATTATAAGTATTTTAAGAACGACCTCTTAACAATGTTTAAGATTGGAGCAAGATAACAGATCCTTTCAGGCATCACCAAAAAGATGTTAAAAACACGTCCACCAAATGTCATCTCGGAGAATGTAAGGCATAGTGTTGGTCTGCAGGAAGTCCATGCTCTGTGGCTCATGTGATGCAATGAGTTACCCATCTTCATCTGACAGCCATCTTGGCAGAGTGGGTGGGCATCATCTTAGCGTCTTGTGCCTTCTCCGTTCCTACGTTGTCTCCTCCACACTCCAATGTAATGTGTTACACAATCCCAGCGACCCATCCATGCATGCTCTGGAAAACAAGGTATGCTAGTACTATAGAAAGCTCACCACATAATTTTGAGATAATAGGCTCAATTGAAATTTCCCTCTTTTTGATCCCACGCGAAGAGGGTTGAATCACGCCTACCTACTCCATGGGGCAGGGCCACTGACCGGTCTCAATGGCCTGGCGTCAGACCCAAGGACAAAACCAAAGTATTGCAGAGTCTGTTTATGAATCATCTTCACAATGACATATGTCACAATACATAAGATCGAATAATAACAGTGACTGACGTAAATGATGCTAGTTGCAATGAGCAAACAGTTACATATTATACATTTTAAGTATTGGTTGAGGTGTGGAGAAATAAGAAGAAACAGGAACTTGCGGGTACAACCATGTGTAAAAAATCTTTTAGTGAGTGTCGGCTCTAAAAAGAGCAGGTTTCATGGTCCTGACGCTTTTCAAAGAGTTTGCTCTGCTAGTCTTTTTGGTTTCGACGTTTCGAACAGTATACTCTGCTCTTCTCTTAAAGATGAACAGAGTATATACTGTTCGAAACGTCGAGACCCAACCGGCTCTTTTCAGAGCCAACACTCACCCTAAGAGATTTACACATGGTGGTACCCGCAAGTTTACTATTTATTTATTATACATTTTCATTACAAGCTGTGTGTGGAGAAACATGAATAAAAGGGTGTTATTTCAGATTTTAGTGGAGTTCTTATCGATCCATTCATGGCTAGGGCTTGGGAGGGGATTCTTACCCCAAACTCGTATGCAATAATTATTATGCAATCGCTCTTTCATGAAGTGTGTGTGGATTGTCATCATTGTTTGCCCGTTAATATTTATTAACGAAGTTCAATGGATCAGGAAGACAACACTCTCCTGGTTGTGTGAAGATTGTTTTTTCGTCAGTTCATTTTGGGTTTATAGTCTCCTTGTTCATGTGGAGCAGTCATACATCTTTAAATCATCAATGTGACTGTTTAATGTTTTTGAAAGAGTGCAAAGCTTAGGCCGAGTCTGAAAGCGCTGGCTACGACTACAGCTTGGTTGCTGCACTACAGGTTGTCCTCAGCAACACCCTTAGCAACAATCGTAGCTGTAGCCGCCAATTCGGATACGGCCTCAGTAACATTGTCTGTTCAGGGACAACCAACCTTTAAGATGTAATTTATTTTTGCTGAATTAAATGAAAAAGTGGCAAGGACCGAAAGACTACACTATATTGATAGTGCATTTGTGAAAAAAAGTAAAACTGTCTCAGTTTCTTTATGGTGAAGGGCTGTGATAGACTATGACAAGTTGACTCGAGTCGAGGGACATACGGAATTTACCCTTAAGTTTTAGAAGGGAAGGGAACCACTATCAAATGCAAAGCCTCGTAGTCGACCGCATTCACATGTTGCTATTGGCCGAGTTAGTTCTAGTAAAGTTTTGAGTTTCTGATGTAAGCCTTCCCTGAGTTGAACACTTTGCCATTCTACTTTGAATATGAACAGAAACAGCATACACTTTTATAGTTTAATGGTGCGCTGCTGAACAAGTGTAAAACATACACTTCATTCTACAGTGACATTTTACGAATGTTAAGAATTTTAATGTGAACAGATAACAATACAACCCTTCATAGAAAGAAGAAATATTCAATACAGATTGGAATTTATATTTCATTCAATCTGTTCACACGGTAGTTTCTCTGTATTTCTTTAGTGGATTTAAAGGGTGAATATCTGGACATCATTTGGAAAATTCGTTTTACCCAAAGCTCTTGTATTCAGTACATATGTACACAACTTCATCAAATTAGGTGAACACATGAAAAACAAGGAAAAACAGTTCATGATTTGGCAATAGCTTGTTTGTACGCATTCTAGCGGCATTTGAAATAAGCGAATGCTACTTTCCTGACTTTGACAGGATTACAAATGGATTGTTTCTCTATGGGATTGTGACTGAATGGTATAAAGTGAGCACTCAAATTGATACACCTCCGTACTTTAGTACTTCTTTACTTGAAGTAACATAAGTCAACAAACGACTCAACCATCGCCTCCCTCATACCCATCATACATGACATTGAATACAGAATCATAATTTAATAGTTCCATATAATAAGAAGTCGTTTGTGCTTTGTCTCTTAAACGCTCGTGAAAATAAATTCAGGTAATCTTGAACATTTTATTTTTCATTGTGACATTTTCTTTCCAATTTCATATTTTAAACAGTCTAGGTATTTTGGGTCGAATAGTTGTTAACTCATCGTACCCACTACCCATCAAGTGCTTCTAAATGACCCCTGATACTAAATGACTTCCTGGGAAGAAAATAAATCATTGTACATTAATTAAACAATTCCACGACAACGATTGCTAGTTGGAAGCTATGCCACGGCCCAATTTCATTAAGCCTGCACAAAAGCTTTCTATGCCCAAATCTTGCTTAATAGCAGAAACCGGTTACCAGCGAGATAACCATCAGTTTACATTGATGTGGCTGGCATCCCAACCATTTTTTGCTTAGAAAATGTCTATAAGCAGAATTCCAGGCCTGCTGAATAGCTTTTTGAAATTGGGCATGTTTGAGTTGTCGAAAGCTTTGTGCGCAGTGCGCATGTTTACAGTCATGCAGAGCACCACACCGGAGAGACACGCCTACTCACACTCGCTGTGGACCTTACGTTTATTACATTACTGACATTATTAGTTGGAAATACATCCCTAGTTTTGTCAATAAACACACCATCCAACCATCCAGTCAAACAGTAAACAAATCAAATTCCATTGTTATGGCTTAGTGGAAACAATGCAAAAGTTTTGTTACGGTTTTAATGTTGTTGCAATTGTCACTGTTGTTGTTTGTAGTTTAAGTTCTTAAAAGTTTGTTTTAGTTGACGACCAAACTGGATGAATGTTTGTTGATTTGTTGGTTGGATGCGTGTGTTTATTGAAACTAACCGACTGTTTTCTCTTCCAAAATGCGATTATCCCTGAAACAAGAACACTTTAAAGCCAAACTATCATGGTCTTTGCTCTTCATGCATGCCTCCTTGGCGGAGATACAGTCGCCCCTCTAGCGTTATGCAAGGAATCTCTGCAATGTAGGATCTCTGTGTAGTAAGATGATGGTATCTCAATATGCGATCAGACCGCGGCCTCGATGGTATCTCCAATCTACACCATGTTTCTATCATCGTAGCTTTGCTATAATGAGCCTTATTACACTGTACTGGTGTTACCTATTAGCTTATTACAGTTATGGCATATAAATCCACAAATTACAGATTAATATAGAACTATTCTCGACTGAAAATAACTTGATTTATTGGATTATTATTCTGTGGCGTGTTGGTATTTCCAGTTCGCATGTAACTTGTCCACCTTGCCGTTGTGTTTACAAGGAGATACGGCGATACCCGTTACACGAGGAACTGGAACTGCGATTCTGTAGTGTGTACATAAATCAAGTTCTTGATTGAGTTCATGTATTATTGAATCAGGAAGCTGGTCCTTGCTCTATATCGTGGCCATCTCGACAAAAAACAGAATTAAAAAAAATAAACGGGCTAGAAAAACACTCAACTTTCACACGTATAGCGCTATCGTCCAAACCTTACAGCAATTGTGTCAAGTTATAATCCCTGTATTTCATCCACCTCTCAGAGCCCTATCAAAGTACAAACCCAAAGGCTTTAAAGTTAATTGAAAACACAAGTTACACTTATCAATCATAAAATTACGCCACACGGTCCCTTAAAGCTTCAACCCAGACGCAGGGGTCTTCATAATAAAGTTGACAATCTCTATAATAACTCCACGTGTGTTTGCACTCTGTAATCAGAACACATCGTCTATGGATGCTGCTGCCAAGCTCTGATGGTCGAAGTAGGGTGGAGGGTAATGACTTTATAAGGCGCACAGCTGTTAGCCTGACGAATGCCTCATCCATGGCCCCGCTGTGTTGCTCTTACATTCTTAAAATAGATCAACAACCCCTGGGCATGGTGTATCTCTTCGCAAAGAGAACGAGGTGGATATATAATACTGGGGTGTTTGGTTCTCTACCATGGCAACAATAACCCCCATCATTTTGGAATCTTCTCAATAAGCAAAAGTCGCTCTGCGGGTTGCTGGCACGTCTAGCATTTCCCCCTGTCGGTTGCTGTGAATACGAAATAGATATTCCGACATGACAATGCTTCGCAGTAAGACGCAAACTAATTGCATTTAGATCTCATCGTTAATTACCAAATTCAATTAGTTACGATATGATATGTTTTTAAACATAAATTTCCCCTTAATTTCGTCTTTGAAGAGGCAGTGATTTGTTTCCACTGCGGCTAAAAAGGCACTTACGTTAGCATAAAAACTTACTTGAGCAACGGAGAGCTGTTGATCGTATATATGTGAGACCGCTCCCTCTAAAGTAACGTAGTTTTTGAGAAAGATGTAATTTATCACTCAAATAATAAATCTAAAAAGACTTCAGCTGTAGCCTCTTATATGCATCTTGTATCTCCTGCAACATTAATGACAAATTAAGCCAACATTTTCACAGGTTTTATGAATACCATGTTGGGATAGGTCAGCACCAAGTGAGAATACTCGTCTTTGACAATTAACAAATCTTCAAGACATAATGATACAGACATATATTATGCAACAAAAACAACCTTCTGAAGGTCAGCTTGTTCGGTATACATGTAGGCCCTTCTTGCAGTTAGAATAGTGCAAATAAACATCGTGCAGATTCGTTGACACATACAAAATGTCCCATACATCATCAGCTGGTGAACTGTTTCAGCTGACATACATTTGTTCTAGTCTAAAAATAACATTGTATTTGGGTTTCTTTTGATGTAATTGTCAATCATACTAGATTTAACGGATTAATCATTATTTACTGGTTGCATTATAATAGCAGCCAGTAAGTCAGTCTCCTGACGATGACTAGAGCAAGCTAGTCGAAAATGTGAGACCAATTCAGAACTGACTCCGCGGCTGTACAGTTAATTACGATCCTATAAGCTTAAATAGTAGTCCAAGTCTATTTTCTATAGCATCCGTCCTGGTAATAGTTAAAAAGCAGGACAGTTCTTTTCAGAACTGAGAAGTCTCCCGAACCCCCGATTATCTACTCCGCGGCAGTAGAATAAAGCAAGACAGTTCTCTAACAACAAACTCTACCTGGCATGTAGATACACACATGGTGTTACCGCAAACCAAATATACATTATAATAGCTCAAACGAAAGCCTAGTTTTCTGTCAGACTGGAACTGTTCAATAATTTCTTGGTGAAAATAGTGTTGTTTAGTGAAAGTGGCACTGTTTGATTGCAGTTAATGGTACGAATTAATTATTATCATGGTTTATTTATTAACTGCACTGGTGGCCAAGCAGGCCGAAAAAGTACATTTACAAGTAAAAATAGCACGTTTAAAAAAATATAAATTTTCACATATAATATGGGGAAACACATCAGACCTTCCATGCAAAAACAATGCAATGGAAGTAGTTGAAAAAGATGAGAAACATTGACTTGTCTTCTTCTAATTTAATAGTTTCATACTTTATGCTCGTTTTATTTTCATAAGAATTTACAATTTAGGCGCGTATTTTTTCGAGGTTTGACATTGACATTGTCGTAACACTCATTTCTGTCGCAGGTGTACAAAATTTCTCACTCCACCGTAGTCCACAAATGAAAAAATTTAACCAGACAAGTTCTATAGTAAAACATCTTTGCAACCATATTCATGTTCATAACAAATACTTTATGAAGCCCAAAGGCAACACCAACGTGCCCCTTTATTATAGTCTAAATGATACATGAATGATACATTAATTGTGGTCAATAAAAAGTTCTGCACTTGAAGACATCCTGCTGTAATTGCATCTTGGCATGTCGTCATCCCAACCCAAACCTATCGTCTTAGTCCAAGATAATTCTCAGAGAAGTCGATCTTGAAAGTTCAAAATCTTCTTAAATAGATTTCTAACAATAACCCATTATTATCATGAGACCGTATAAAAGCAACCATTCTTGGATAATTTACTCGCGATAACGACAACCAAAATCTGCCGATAATTTAATTGGAGATAAAGACAATCTCGCGGTGAGAAATGTTGGCACTCAGAAGTACTTACTAGGAAGAGTTATCATTATCACGATCCTGGAATATGTCGACATTTGGATAGTAGAATATTTAACCGCACTGTACACTATTGGTAGTTACTCCAAATAACTAATATCATTATTATTATCACTTGGTAACGAGTACTGGGGAGAGGTTGATAGTATAAAACATTGTGAGAAACGGCTCCATCTGTGTAACAAAGTTTTTGAGAAAGGAGTAATTTTCACTAAAATAATAAAAAGGCTTCAACTGAAGCCTTTGATCATGCATATCTGAAAGAACACAAAGTTTTGCAGTTAGGGTGTTTTATTCTCTCATATTCTCTTGCAACTTCACTGACCAAACTGAGCCAAAATTTTCACAGAGTAGTAACAGTACATACGTTGGGATACACCAAGTGAGAAAACTGTTTCTTTATAACTACCAAAGGTGCACAGTGTCTTTAAGAGCTCAATGTTAAGTCATGCTTTACGTCGTCAACCAAAAGACAAAGTATATTTAAAAAAGAAAATGTTCCTAAAATCACTTGCCCTCGCCAATTATTACGTCGCACTGCAATCCTTATAGCTTAATAAAATCTCGGTTGGCAAACAGCAAAACATTATCCATGAAATAACTGACTAATGCAGTTAAGATAAGCACTTGGATTTGTACTTGTGGGGAGTTGTTGATGATGTTAGCAACCAGTGTGTCATCACACGGTGAGATGCAAAGTTGATGAGCAGAGCAGATCAACTCAACATCTGCAACATCCCTTTACCTCCCACACCAGATGCATATAGGATGACTGTACATACAGTCATCGTCTTCACACAACAACATAAATTTGATCTCAAGTCCCTAGTTTCAGATATTTGTATTTATGCCGAGTTGCGCATAAGAACAGCCTGGTCTGATTATAAGTTACTTACGTTTTTGTATTGTATGTAAAAACCAGGCTTGAAATCAAAGCTACACAAATGGCATGGAACTGGCACCACGCCGATTTTATGGCGCATCCCATTTTTTATCATCTTATACTGCTACCAAATAGCAATGGTTTACAGACAAAAGATACAAAGGTGTTAATTTGAAAACCATCTTGACACTGACTGAGGATTTTATAGTAATCTTAAGAGTTTTTAATTCTTTGTTTAGTTCAATTTGCAAATTTGCAGAGAGACAAGGAAGTAGGCTATTCGTAACTATATTATGTTTATCACTATTTTTGTATTATGTTTCTATTCAGCATCAAAACAGCGCAATAACGGGATGAATACAAATATTTAACATTGTAACATCTAGTTATAGGAAATAAACAAACATAAAAGCATGCACATGGCAAGAGGGTAAAACCCTAATATAATTTTCCCGGAAATAAGATGGTGATAGGACAAAAAAACACGCCATTTTACAAGCTTGGCTTATCCCAAAGATGATTTTCCCACGTAAAAAAAGGAATGTGTATTTGAAACACATTGTGAATGTTAACTCATGTCTGAAAGGGAAGAGTTCACAGCTCGGCTCTGTTTACACCAGCTGCAGAGGGGTATATCATGTGTCGTCACAGATTCCAGTGCGACTGACGAATACAGAAATGGGACGGGTCAAATCAAAATAAAGAATAGGTCCTGAAAATAACTCTCTCATGGTGGATATAATTTACCAGAGTCTACCATCAGACCGGAGTTCAACTCGTATTACGCAGAAAGATATTTCCCGGACACTCTTACGCACAGAGAAAAAGTTTTGTTTGACTTGTGTCAAGAAAAACCCCGTTATAGTACGGTAGGCCCTACTCCTACCCAGATCGTCGTGTGCAAAATTGCAACAAGAACACTTTGTTATAAATTAGATTATAGAATTCAACCATTGATACATTTTCAATGCAATTTCGGGCTACCTCGTAGACATTTCAAAGATCGAATTGGATGAAAGTTCATAAATCCGTTTAACATTTTTTAGCAGATTACAGATTTACAGCTTCTTGACACAAATCAAGCCGTAGCTAAGTTCACAAATAAGATGCTGTGCCGCTGAGTGACTTTTCCTTTTGGTAAAAAAATGACACTATCTCGAGCAAGTTCCCATCGTCGTCAAAGATTGTAACTGAACCAAAAAAATAAAAAAGAAAGCAGATCACCATACGGTGATAAATCAGTGTTTTAATGGCGCCCTGTAATCTAGAAAGCCTTCCAAAGATGGCTAAATGTCAGACATAGTTGTCACATTCGCTCACGGCCAGTGAATGTACATCCCGCGCTGTTTGAACCCGCGACATTGCACGTCGTATACTGCACATTAACGTAACCCGATTGCACATAACGTAACACAGTTGTACTTGCATAGTGCTTGCTTGGTTTGATCATAGATGGTCCTTGCTCTATAGTTTGATAAACACGACATCTGGCTGCACTGTATATTGAACAACATGTTAGCATATCAGCAGCACAAATATATGCCTGGTTTAATTAAGTTATTTGATTTTTGTAAACCAATACTACAATTGTTGAATATGGTGTAATTTTCTAACCCAATATTGTTAACATTTTCCAGCATTATATAGCTTTACTATTATGCCTTGTTCAATCATGAAGGAATAAGAACAAGAAACCTCGTTTGACGAGACCGATCACGAGACTGGCAAGTCTTGCGTGTGGCGCTTGAACACGCCATGTTGTGTCCCTCACACTTAAAAGCGCGCGTTCGTTTCTCAAAAATGTTCAAATACTCCCGCGAGACTTAAAGAGTCATCCAAGAATTCTTCATCATGCACCTTTAATGCAAGCAGAAAACTGCAACAATGTACCGCACATTCTCCCATGACTAAGGTCACCTACTGAAATTATTTGGCGCACATTAAAACGACGGGGCACATAATAAATGAACATGGCGGTTTATTCCCTCCCACAAGTCTCGAATATCAACAGTGTGATGTTTATTTGGTACACCATTACGACATCTTGCGTCGCCTGCCTCGGTGATGATATATCGAGTTGTATCATCTGCACAACTTGATGAAACGTGAGAGGCGGCGACCAGTTCAGGTGCTTTTAAAGGCAAACTGGGATTGTTTTTGTCGGTAGGAAAGCAGTAACCATTCGTTATTGTGGGATTAAGGCTGTAGTTTAAATTTTTGTTAAATAGTATATGCGGCCATAGAAACAAAATGTGGTGTTTTTGTGGAATGTGATTTTGATTTCGGCGGGAAAAGTACACAGAGCTAGAATATGCAGCCATTGTGATGGTTGTATTCACGAATTGTCTCCTTTGGGTTTTTAAGTTGGGTCGAACAAATTACTAGTTTTCAACTCGAAGTTTCGAAGGGGCTCTTTTCGTATCCGCGGGATGCGAAGCTCAAAGAGATGAGGAGATGAAACTGGAAGGCATTCCCAAAACACGGCGTGAACATTCACACTTTACTGGATCCCTCGAGTTGAAGGTTACCAGCGTTTAATTCGTTCCTCTCGATGATGAATAACAAATAGCAATGATCAATGTCACGTGGAAGTCACGTGCCATCCTGGTATAATTAAATGAAAATTGCCCTGAAATGGGAGGCTCATTATGACGACATCTCTGTCACAGAATCGACGCTGTGGATTTTTTTTCTCGTATAGTCTACATGTTCATGTTTAGTTTTAAATCACGACGATAGGCCTATTCGGGTTTATTTGTACAATACCTTAGATGAAAGCTTATAACTCTCTGGAATCTATAACAAAAATAGCTATGACAAATTTGAATCTCAATTTTCGGGTAAAATCGGCCAAGAATCGGACTTTCAGTAATAATGAAACTGTAGGCCTATTGTTAGGTGTCTTATATTAATAGTTTAACTTATTACGCTGTGACGTAACACTGTTTTTCGGCAGTCATCAACCTGTGGTTAACAATGGTGTCGCAAGAAGGTACATGTGTTGTGTATTGTCAACATGCACCGAAGCTATTGATATAAACACGATAGAGGTTTATTCTTAAGAAGTTGTTAACACTAGAAGCAACAATTCTCAGGGTCATTTTCACAATCAAGCATCAACCTGCTGCTGACGAAATCAAAGAGCCTGAGCTTTCACAAAGTGACATAAAAGCTTTTACTTCCAGATGAACAAACATCCATTCAAAGCAATGACCCAGAATCACACATTATGGCACACTGGACGAGAATCATATGGCAGTGACTTATCAAAGATTTGGAAATGGGGTTGGTAAAAGGAATAATTGTCCAAGGTCATTGACATTATGTGCCCAAGTTACCCTGTCTCCCTCATGCCCTGATCATGTGGGAAGGAGAACATGCCCTGATGGTGTTCAGAGACGAAGTCTGTGCTCCTTCTGACTCGACTGAGAGTTTGCCCGCCGCTAAAGTTTTGGAAATACTTTGTGGAAAGAGGCATCGCAGAAGAATGTTTGATTTTCTGAGCCATCGAAAACCAGTTTACCCTAAAAACGAGATCATTGTGAATACTTTGAAAATGTTCCGCTGAAAGTTTATCAATCTTTTTTTGAAGAAGCATGAAGTGATGTCCATCTCGACAAAAACTTACTTTTGGTTTTCTATAGACAGAGAAACATCCCCCATGCATTGGCCCAGCACGCGAGGGAGGACGAAAGTTTGAGTTATGACATTGGACGTATAGATGGAGGAAAGTATTGAACCATTCATGGCTAAACTCCATTATGATATCAGTGAAAAGTAAATTGTATAAGTTTGGGTGACGATAAAAGACCTACAGGTGTGTCAATGAAAAGTGGGGAAAGGTGAAAACCACTTTTGTTTTTTGTTCATACAGTCAAGGTTATTATTTTTCAAAGGCAAACTACGTCACGGGAGCTTTCAATAGTTTTAAAGTGTTTGAATAGTTGCGGTTCATTACAATCAGTAGGGCATGCATTCCTGTCCGCGCCAAATTCCTTGGTTCCCTTTTTCAACTTGTCGCATGAATACTCATGGAGTTACCGTTCCAAAAGTCAATGAATTGGTGTGCCTGTTTGTATAGAGTCTAAGTTTAAAGCACTTTATGGTGATTGTTAAATGACGATATCGATGCAAGCTTGTTTCGTTTGTCAAACTAAATTAAAGTTCAGCTGTAGTTTAGAATTGTTCATGGTCGAAGCAGGCCGTGAGGTTACAAGAGGTATAGAGAGAGCACAGCTGTTTTTTGTGGTTACGTTCCTGCGTGGTCTCACAGGGTGTCGGCAAACCGGCACATCTTGAAAGATTGACACCAAAAACAAAGACAGCCATCTAAACGGGGGTAAATATTACCGATTTTCTTGTTCCATTGAGAAGTTCGTGTGAATCGCACGTCACCATGCTTTTATGAATGGGATAGGTAGGCTACTATAATATGGCGGGAGCTTGGCATTTTGCGCCGATAACCCTTTTCTAATAAAAAGTGTTTGAGAATGTTTCACAGTACGAAATAGTGTTTGAAGATTGTATCTTGCACTTTAAAGCCAACATGAAGTTCTCTAACATAGTGAAAGTTTACTTGTTTAGAGGGGTGGGGTGGGGGGGGGGTCGGGCAGGGGCGGTTCTGGCGAATTGAATTGACCTCATTGCTGCCAACCATAAGTCTCTTAGTATTTTCTTGGACTATACGAAATACTTGACAGTTAGGCTATGGCTTAATTGGAGGCTGTGGTTGTGGCTACGGCTAGAGCTGAAAGCCACGTCATCATCATCAGTAACAGCCGTAGCCATAGCGGCAAATTCGGATATGGCCTAAAGATTTGAGCAGAGCTTTATGAACTACAATTAGAATTTAGAATTCGTCCCAGTTCCGGAAACACACAACTTCATAATGCTATGATGGATCAAATAAAGCCTCTGGATCAATTGCTATAGCAACCTGACTAAGGCGTTGCCCCAGTGAGGAAAACAACAAAAACATACGAATATTTCATTTGAAAATGAAAGGTTGTATTTGAGCAATTATCTGGCTTGTCTAAATTATTGAATAATGGCCCCATTACACTAAAATAACCATTGAAACAATAACCTATTGGAAGGGTTCCAGCCGATCACACTTCCAAGCCCATGACCCGGACATGGTTGAAATCTGCAGATGATTTTAAATGACTGTGTTCATTATAATAGAAGGCCTTTAACATTTCAAATTACGCACAACTCTGCAGAACTTTTCCGACCTCAAGATACTTCAAGGTTTGGCATCTAATGGAATTTCTGAAGACTGACCCGGTGGGAAAACTCACGATTACTATGATTATTGCTGATTGTAAGAGAGTGACCCCCTTTTTTACCTTTTCGTGACCTGTGAACCTTTTATATCATTGCTCTTTCCAGCAACCCGTGACGGTAGCAATTATTAATATACGAAATGCTTTTAGCCAATATTTTATTCAAATATATTGCTTATGAAACAGTGCAACCTTGGAGGTTTTTGATGTGGGCGGGCCAAAGGTTACGGTGGGGGTTTCCAGCGTGAAGTCCAGACCAAATTAATACAGCTCAAGCATTTTATGTGCCTATGCAAATATTATGCAGGGAACCAGGCACGAGTGTTGTGTATTACACTAAACCATGGATGAAGGATGAGTGAACTATGGCTGGTAAGCCATTTCTACTTAGCAAAATTCGTTGTATCGTGGATGAAGAAACCAAGTTCTTCCATGGTGTATCAAATCATAGAGCAAGGAATCAAACAAGCGTGAAAAAGACTCCCTGGTATTTCCAAGAAGAAACGAGGTCATACACATTACCCTTATGTCATGGCTTCAACCATCGTTGTCTTATTGTCCCTGTTTTTCTGGTCTCATTGGCTGCACAACAAACGATGGTTTCTTTCTTGGTCCTCGTCCTACGTGGCCCAATCTGATCCCCAGAAGACGACCAGACAATATTCTGGTCGAACGTCAAAGGAAATCGTCTTTCTTAGAGTCACTTTATGCTCAAGTCAAAGGAGATCATACCATTTTGTGTTATACACTTGCCATTGCATGAGTTTACATCTAATACAAAGATCCATTTAGAGTATTTTGTATAAACATCGCAAAGTGTTAAGATGCCTAAAGGTAACACTCAATAGAAAAAAGGCTCATTGTTTTAAAACTCATAATTTTGACAAGGTTTCTGTGGGGGGTGGGGGGGGGCACTACTTCATCAAACCATAAACCTCCGCATGATGAAACAACGAAATGAAAGATTGATAAACAAAAGAAACGTTTTGATCTAATTGGTTTTGACTTGTTTTGTGTGTGTGTGTGTTTTCGTACAAGAGTCAAAGCGAAAGCGACCTACTTTTTGTACCCTACTCTGTGTCTAGCCGTCCAATTAAACTGTGGACAACATCAACGTGCATTAAATCTAATAAAAGTGTCTTCTTTTGGTCTCCAATATTCCGGGTTAAGAGTACACTGCGTTAAGGGCAGGTAGATCAAAGACGGAATTGTGGGAACTTAGAGCGAGGGGTTATTACCCCTTTGAGGATAGCTGTGGGAGTTATTGCATATCTCTCTAGAGATACAGAGGTATTAACCAAACCTGCCAGTTTAAGATGGGCTTGTGGGAACTTCAGAAGTCCAGAAGTCATGATGTTGAAATATTATTCTGGCAAATAGTCAGAGGTGGGGCCAGCACCTTCGGGAAGGTTTTATGGCGATCATTTGATCGAGGTTAACGTCTTCAAAACAAAGTGAAACACTACCATGGAGTGGCTGGCATAGTTAGGATATAATAATTATCCAACGTTTTACACTTTCGTTTTATATAAAAGCACAACTTTTAGATTAGCACCAAACGCGTAAATATAAGCATTTCGAACATTTTTTTTTTGTATATTTAGAACTGTGTCTGATGAATACCGGTTTTTGAAATGTTGAAGTTAGAATGTGTGTAAACAGTAAATCATTTATCATGATTGTATTTGTCACTAATATTATGAATGGATTATTGGGATTCCACATTCGTCAACTACGCTGTATTTTTTATGGGAACAATATTGATGTCTCATTGAAATCATATGTTGTGAGCCTTACCACTGTAGTTTATATAATCTCTTAAATGTTGTATACAGTTGGATTTTTAACACTTTCTAAAGTTGACGGATATTTTATATATAGGGCCCAAATAAATCAAACAAAAATATGAATATAATATGTTTGTCGTGAAACTGTGTCAGATGTTGCAAAGCGGTATTTTCACTTAAAATTGTGGAAAACAAACTCAGTTAAAACATCAAATGATTATATGTGTACTACTGTAGTAACCTTTTCAACATAAACAAAAATAAAATAATTATAGCTATTGAACACTTTTGAACTTCCATTTCGGTTCCTTGAGTTTTAAAGAAAGATGAATCTTTATAATGAGGGGATTGTAGTGCAAACTTGTCGGTAGTGTCAGACTTAACACATTCCGTTCACCACAATGGTGAAGGAGCCCCTAAAGGAACGAACGCATTATCACATTATGACTGCTATAGCGTTTACCGTAGTAAGCCTCAATCAAAAATTGACTTGACCTCAGTTAGGGTCAAACGAAAAAAGATCTGAGAAAAAAGAGCAAACAGTACAAGCATTGAGAATTGTAAAGAAGGTTTAGAGTTCAGCCAAACTCACATGCCACATTCAGTATTTGTATAAAGTGTTGATATCTTGCTAAGAATACCAGGTTTATAAAAAGGAATGCCCCGAGCTGGGTAGTCTTGTGCCGTTGTATACAGTTGCAGTAAAACGGGAAACACTTTTGACACTTTTGACCTTATGCTAAAAGATTTAATACACTTATAGGGGCCAGATCTCCAAACTCCCACAATCTTTTAGATAATCAGATTGAACCTCAGTTATTTTCTCAAAAAGAATTTTGTTTTGGTAAATATGATTTTCTCTGCTCGCCGGAGTAGTCTGTAGAAGGTGTGATGTGGATTTTTATCATTGACATATTCTGTCATCATTTAAAGGAAACTTTCAATAACAATATTAGAAAGTACAACACATCCTACCTAGGTTCAATATAGCTCCATGATACCACAGGGTTATGTCTGTACGCGGACAGATATCATTGTGACAGTGGGTCTACGCTATGGAGGCAAAATTCATTTTCATTTTGTTTCAACCACACCTCGTAAAAAACTGTAGAAAAATGACGTTGGCAACCGGGCGAATTTATGAGACTTTGCCACCTGGACTACACAGGAAGAAATCCTTTTCTTAGTTCTTCTTTAGATTGAAATTTTATGAAAGCAAAACCTTTACAACATTATAATATTTGATATTTGATAACATGGCCCACGTTGCCTTAACTCGGTTTACACGATGATTTCACGCACATCCTTAGTCAAAATCTCCAACACAATTTATCAATGTTTGAGAAAGTTTTAAAAGAGACCCACTACAGTCCAAACACTTTCGTCCTTTGACACAGGGTGCAAAATTGTTGTTCATTTCAAGCAAGTATGTTCCTCGGGTTTTTTACTCGCCCGTTGATCGTAAAAAGTGCTTCAAAATATTAGGAAAAACGATCATAAGTGTTCAAAAGGTATCATTTTTGTGTCTTTAAACTCTTGAGTAAAATCTGGTCCAAATTTAATTACAGAATCGTGTGGGAATAACAGACAAGTATGACCTTCGTGGTCTCTGAAATTCGAGTTGTCCTCCAAACGCGCATTACACAAATCACGGCACCATTTTGCCTTGCCTGTACACTGGGTGCAGCATGAATAGACCAACCCTTTGGTACCTGTAAGTTACGCTCCAGAGTTTTCTGTATAGTTTTTATCCCTCTATTCAAAAGGAATTATTGTTGATTTTTTTTAACCACAAATATACAACCAAGAACATCTCTATAGCAACCACGGGTCATTAAGTCGCCCACAACCAGGCATTGTGATGCTTCATTCTTGTCTTATAGGCTTGTGAACGTGAACACCTCAAAAAACCAATACCTTGTGTACTTTGGGTTCAAGGCCATGCCTTTTGTAGGAGTTTCGAAATCACAGTCAGGGATTTAGAGTTTGTCGAGTTGGTAAGCAGTTTAGTCGAGTTTGTTTGTAGTGCTGTCGAGTTGGTTAGAGTGTTGTCGAGTTGATTAGAGTGTTGTCGAGTTGGTTAGTAGTAATGTCGAGTTGGTTAGTAGTTATGTCGAGTTGGTAAGCAGTGTAAGCGAGTTGGTTTGAAAGAAGGATTGTCGAGTTGGTCACTTTTTCTTGTCGAGGTGTATATGTTGCTTGGGCAAGCATTCGACTCGTTGAGATCTAATATACCAGAAACGTTTTAAAATGAAATCCTGATACTTAACTTGGGGATGACGAAATCTTGAAAGATGGATGTTGTCTTCCCAGTAAAAGCGTTCTCAGGATGTCGGCATCCTGTAAATAGGATGTCATCTTCCCAGTGGGGATGTTAAGATGTTGGAAGCAGAATCTCGTCTTCTCACTCAGCAAAACGACACCCGAAAGAAAGATGGCGTATTCACTCTTCCAGATATATTATCGGGGGATGGCACCCTCAAAGTAGGATGGCATCTTCCCGAGAAGCCCAGTGGCCCCCTCTAGGCATGTGAGAGAAATTATCTTGAATTATCTTCGGAAATATGTCGTCATCTTATGATGATGTCATAATCCTGCAGTAACTTATCCCAGAACCTGTTAGTTGGGTGACACTTATAGAGCACCGTAATATACGAGCACATCTGTTTGATACTTCGCAGATTCAAACACTTTTCCAAAAGGAGATTTATTCGACGCATATAGGAAGTAATGGATTAATACTGTAGTTTCAAAACCCAAACAAGATTTTCATTATGTTACCGCTCCAAATTATAACCAAGTAAATTCACAAAGCATATAAGAGTTGATGTCATGGTCACATCTGGATGCGTGCTTTTAGATGAGGATAACCTAACCATCAAGTCGATTGAATAAACAGCATAGTATACCAGTATGATAAATAGCCTTCTACTCCATGGGTTTAGCTGAGTTCATGATTAGTAAATCAGATGTGAACCTTCAAATTACCCTTACTTATATATGTTTTCTTGATGAACCCGCAACCATAATTATTGTTTTTCTATAAATTAGTCGGTATCCAAAGCGTGGGTTTAAGTTGAAATAGTCTAATCCCATGTCATGAAGATGATTAGATTTGCCATTGTTGGTACGTAGAGCCTGACAACGACATCATAATGTTACTGTATTTTCCCCCTTCTCATAAAGAAGTTCAATAGGAGTCTTGAACGAAAAACTCTCGCCAAGGGTTGTCCCTTCTCATTTAAATAATAGCTTGCAGGCAAAATTATTGTTCATCCATGATATGCATTTTGCAAAACTTCTTGATATTATTTCATCATCATACCAGCAGCGGAAAACCACCAAGGACAGGCATGGTAATACGAATAAAAGTTGGAAAGAAATACCCCCCAAAATACATTAACTTACAGTAAAGTGACACAACATATTGTAACAATGGCAATCAACACGAACACCCACACGATGCCACAACAAATAAACTGAACTTGGTACTGAGAAAGAAAAGGGAAAAAAACCTCGTATAACAAAAGGAAGTTCAAGGATGGAGAGGTTGGGCAGAGGGGGGTTTGGCAGGGGGTTGGCGGATGAGGTTTGGTTCGGCCGAGGGCATGTTTGAGAGGGGTTCAGAAATAGGTATAGTAGGAAAGAGAAGTTATAAATACACGAAACAGATAAATAAATAAACAAATACATAAATAAATTGTACACTGAAACCCATAGCTAAATTGTAATTACTATACCGATAAATAAATAATTGTACATTTTGCACTGAAACCCATATAGCTGAATTGCTATTTAGGCCATATACTATTGTGTTTTTTTTAGAGTAGGTGTATCATTTAGTTTTAGTATGAACGCTGTAATCATGGCTTCGATTTCAAGTATTCTGAGTCCAATGTCAATGAGTGTCAGTGTTATCATATTTCATATTTTGATTTTGATGAATAAAATAAGAACTTAGTATAATGATAATTGTCTACCACACGGATTTATTTCAGGCGGAAATCTCTCCCCGCAATTATATGTACATATATCGTCTGGTCAGAATCTTTATTAAAATTATTGGACGGTTTCTCTGTTCAGTAGTTACAAACTATGAGTTATGGTAGCCATGAAGGAACATGACAAAATAATACTTATTAGTTGCGATGTTTTTGTCGTGATTTAACATTGTTGTGATTCGTGATGTCCCTTCACAGGTAGCCCTGCATGGCAACCATCTACATTGCTTGATTTAACCAACAGATGTACTTGGCATGCAGACATGAGAAAACAGCGCCATCCCATCATAGGGAAGATGTATTATATTTCATAACTGCCAATCAAAAAATACTTCATATGGTATTATTGAGGTGGCGAATTATTGTTCTTTTTTGATAAAAATAGTGTTCAGAGTTTGTGATAGTTTTTTGTGAATCTCTTTTTTAAAACTTCGCACTTGTTTTTGTTGGTAAATTTCCGCGCTGTAAAATAATGTTTCGTCAGCCCCCCGCAACGCCCCCCCCCTTAACAAGTTAGTTCATGCGACCACAGTTTGCTTCCAGCCTTGGAATTGTTTCATTAATTTAATTATGATTTTGGTAACAATACAATAACAGTAAACGGAGTGACTGTGTAATAAAGGATGCAATGCAACATTATGCTAATTAGCCTATTTTACATCACATAATTAAACAATTAAGTAAAACAATCCCACAACTTTTTGTTACAAAGAGTTTTGTTACATTATTTTGCATATATGGAAATGAGTGTTGATGTCAGATCCGGTAGACCCTAGTCACTCAAACTATACAACAGATCAACTGATCAAGTTAATCTTCAAATGTACATCTTTTTCACACTTTCGTTTGTAATTTTAAACAAGTGAACGAGTCATTTTTTAACTTGAGACATTAAATCCAATGTAAATATATTGCTATTGAATGCAACGGTATACTGATTTTTTTCTTCAGAGAAAGACACCCACATAATGCAAGCTCATCGGCAAAGTGCAACAAACTTTAGAGTGGGTTGTTCCAGTCGGATTGGATGGTTTGAAGTCTAACAGACTCCTCCCAGTCTACCATTTGATATGCTTCGTTGCATCTTGCTACGGATTTATTATTACAAACACACACTCATGACAAAAATACATTGTCACAATGTGTACATGTTGATACAAACGCTTTACTTAAACCCCACTACAATACATCCTTACAAGCACACTGTCGCATAATGCGTTACAATAACGCTTTATGGCTTTCAAAACTAACACTTACAAACTGCAATTATTTTTTGAATTGACCACCACTGCAATTTATCTCAGATTTTATCTTACCTAGTTCAAATACACACTTATATGATGTAGACTGTGTCCATGGAGAACAGATCATTGTGCCAATGTGATGTTCGTCCACACTTGTATGTCTTCTATCAAAAGTAAATAGTTATTTGTCCGATATTTCTTATCTGGGGCTATTACTTGTTGCTGCTTTACGCTGATACATGGGGCTTTATATCTCTTGATAAACTGATTATTCTGAGTGTTGTAAAACTTGATTACTTGTTTGGCTCACTTAGAAAACAGGATCGTTTCCCCATAGTAACATAAGTTATTCCATTTGTCGTTTTTAAAATTGGTTTCAATTGGTGTTTAATTGAAATTTTAAACTGAGGTTTTTACATCAAAAAGACATTTAAAGATTGTAGGGTGAGCATTGATAATGCCATCTACCATTAAAAATAATTTTATGCTGCTCTTATTTTGTATTAAGACTTGTTCGGGCATTGACCGCTCGGGTGACTGGACAAGTTTAGCCCGATAGCACCGATCTTGATGAATGTTCAATAATGTAGTGCATCCGAGTTATGAACTATTCCCACCATAGGCGAGTATTATTGGTAAACACAAGATGTTAATAGTAGGTGAAGAATGCTACTAAAGTTGAAGAATGTCGAATGTCCCTAACCCATAACAAAATCAAGAGCTGCAAGCTTGTTAATCATTACCTTGGTTGTCATGACAGCATGCCCTTTCCTTTAAAAAAAAATTCGATCTGTTTATTTACAAAACTAAAGCAGTTATAAACGCCCTCGATTTAATTTCGGGTCGTTGTCTTTACGCACCTCTCACATTGCTTCTCAAAATAAATCGGGTTATAAGGGTGACACCAAAAAAGCATAAATCAAGTAGGTTGGTTCAGGTATAAGGTGACCATCTGTATGGTTAAGGTGTGTCTAAGACTCTAAGTGTAACCATATAGCTTACTCTATGGTGTGACTTGAATTAGAAGTTGTGCCTTTAATTAAATTCGTATCACCTTTATTGTATCACAAACAAGTACAGTGACAATAAGATTGATATTGACACTATTATGTGTAAGCTTTTCTTGTGTTTGTTTTAGGCTGTCTCCGTTTAACAATGTATTTGGTTTGTGGTGTCAAAATTAACCGGGAAAATTAACCGGGAAAATCAACCGGGAAAATTAACCGGGAAAATTAACCGGGAAAATTAACCGGGAAAATCACAAATTCTGGGTTAGGCTATAAAAACACTGTGACGGGAATATTTTGAAAATTATTCAATGTCCCTGTCATAGATATTAATTAGTTTCATTCTCTCTTAATTGTTTGTTTTGTTAATAATGAAAAACGTTGTCCCAATAGACTCTATGGTTTTTATGTATTTATGTATTTATCATAAATACATAAATACATAAATACATAAATACAAACAAACCATATATTTTTAAGTATTCGTTATAACCAGAGTTTGCACAGAGGGTTTGACTTGCGTGCATTCGTTTTAATAATCAGATGAAAATAAAAAGTGATATGTGGCCCATCAAGATTTAAGCCTAGTATTTAGGACACATATACAAACTGATGATCTGAAAGAAGAAAAAAATGCACGCGGCGTTTAGCTTTAAAATGATGACATCGTAAAGCTATTTGTGGATTTTAAGAATCGACAACAAGTTTCGTTAGAAAATAGAAGCGCTTTGGTCCACTTGGTCTTTTCAAGCAGGTAGATGGAAATTTAAATAAGCTTTGTATGTGTGCACAACATGTATTGTGCCTCAACCCTGGGCATGCAGTGTACATGCGCGATGCTTACAAGGTCTTTACCTTGGGTGCCAAGCCACTCCTCTTACGTTACGTTACCAGACATTGAGTATGGTTGGGATACAGCCATACCCACGCACTAAAAACTCCACTAAAACTGGTTATACACTACACTGAGAACTGGTTCTAGAAATGAGTACTTTGTCGTGAGCGCTGCAACTGCGGATCCCGCTTCAACTTGAGTGAATTTTGTTATTCTCTTCTCGAAGAACTTTAAATCGGAGATATCAGGTGTGATTATCGGGTAAAAAGGAGGTCATAAAGATGGGAAACCAGGAAAGTGCTTCGGCTGGTTTACACGTTGAAGGGTCGGTGTCGGTCTCGGGGGCCGCTGATGCCGGTGTCTCCGTGGAAAGCCAGGGCCAAGCCCATGGACCGCCGTCACCGAAAAAAAGACGCCTGAGTTTTAAGGGGTTGCGAAAGGGATCATCATTTCGACGGTCGTTTCGAATTCGGCGGAGTGGACGGGACAAAAAAGCCAAATCTAAGAAGGACGATGGAATTGAAATGGAAGGGGGAGTGTCCGCCGAGATAGGGGCCGGGGCTGCTGGAAATGTGAAAGGTTCTGTGACAGGAAAACCGGGTAAGTCTTCAAACTTAACACACACATTCCATCGCATTAAAACACTGTAAATATTTGTAAACATTTTGTAGAATGATATTTAGATGTTACCGTCAGTCACACAAGGTTCTGTTTTCGTCTTAAGGCTGGTATAACCTTGAATATAAGAAATAGCCAAAGACTGTCTTCATAGTGGTGACACACCCCAGTTGATATTTGGTATGTGAGTTGGCTGAAGTACTGCGGGGCCCATTTAGGGGTAGTGCTCATTGGAATGTATACAACTGAGTGAACAGAGCGATCTCGACAAATATACGATTTTTGTAGAAGGGAAATGCTTATTTTGTTCTTCTTAAAAACAACATGTTAAATATTATGAAAAATAAATGTGGCTGTAGTTGTTCTGACGTGCACACGCAACGGTTATATGAGGAGCGTTGCAGCTGCTATGGAACATTCCACACATTACTGACATGTTGACGAAATACTGGTTGTGCTTTGCTCTTGGGATTTATTTAACCAACTTCAATTAAAAGTGTTCTTATGGTTGGTTTCGCACACAGGAAACCCCATAAAATTAAAAGGCATGACTGCGTTGTTGGGTTGTTGTGCAAATATTGTTTCGGTTCATTTTGTACAGTGAACTTGTTTTCAAGAACCAGAGAGCGTAAAAATTACAATTGACTGAAAAACTAAAGATCAAGGAGGAAGGAATGTTGGTAGTGAAATTTTGAACATTCAGGTCTATAAAACTTAACTTAACTTAAATGAATTTAGAAAAAAACATTAAAATGCAGGGTAAAAAAACATGAGCAAAATAGCAATATGGTTTTAAAAATACACAACGGTTAAAAAAATAGAAAAACATTAGTAAAAGAATGCATTATAATCATTCATATTATATAGAATAAAATACAAAAACAGGCGTCAGGCGGACCCAGAGTAAATCAACCCCACAAGTTCAAATGCTATTTCTATTTCCATTCTGTGATGAGAAAATGTTTGTTGTATTACTTCAATCTGCTGAAAATGAACAAGGGCGATGAAAACTATTTTTTAATTTACCAAAATGCTTTATATATGTTAAGTTAAAGTGTGTTAAGAAACAAAAATAAAAGTGTGTTGCCTTTTTGATGCACATGTGGCTTAATGGGTAATGTCGTTTTACCATGGCATAAATGAATTTTGGCGCCATTGACAGTCTAAGCGATCAATTGAATTGCAGGTATTTGTTGGCAAATCGATAAAATTGATCTGTGGTCAGGACCTGATGGTCAACCCATAGAGCAAGATGGTCTACCAAGGAGGCATTCATTACAGGCGCAACACAACAAGTCACCCCACTCCAACAGGCCACACAATTCTTGTCTAGTGGTCCCATCCCAATTTGAAAGTGTCTTCCAAATACATTTACTAACGTTTTATAAACCCCCTCCCCTACAAAGCAGAACCCTAAATATATTTATTTCATAGCTTTACGTTCCAAGTAACTTGATCTATAAACAGACACACCCGTCATCTATTAATGTGTCAAACCAAACAAACGTCTTAGACCTGGCTGGGAACATTCCATTTTGTGGGTCAGGGTAGTCTGAAATCGATTCTTCCAGCCGTCTTGCGATATATTCAAAACATTTTTCGCATGTAGAGTTCGTGGAACTTTGGTTTTAAAGTATGGTGGCCATTTTAATGTTAGCAATATGTGAGATTGGGCGCTTGTTCCTTGATTTGGTTAAGTAATAACCACAGTAACCAATAAATAGATTTTTCTTGGTACGTACTTTTATACCAAACTTTTATGAAAGCATCATCAGTTTGATAACGTATGTATGTACATGTATATCGTGTTCAAGCTTACTACATAGACTAACCTTAAATCAACGATACAGCTTTATAATGTGTTGGTTTCACTTTTGTTTCTATTGTAAACTATACTGGTGCCTGGAGTAGGGGCGTAGTTGCTAAATTGCTGTTGTGAAACTGTGTGTATTCGGAAGTACGTACAGCGAGAAATTGTCGCTTTTCAAGTTGCCATTATAAAATCAATTAACTAAATTCAAGTTGCAAGGGAGCTTCAACACTATGTCATTTTTTATGTTTGTTCAATAATATTGATGTACCAAGTTGTATGCATATTTGTATTTGTTCTTACCAGTCTATGGCCATGTAGCTATAGAGTTTGGTTCCGATTTGTTGAGGACATGTTGATTGGTTGATTGAATGTTTTCTTGAAATGTCCACATAATGTTAAAACTTTGGCAGATTGCATACGATGATGTATCTTTTGAAATATATAGTGGATAAGAATAAATTGTCCGTTCCTGTATTCAATGATGTGATTAAGCACACGAACCACTGGCCCAAAATACCGGGATTGATTTGTGTAACTTTGCATAAACCCCTGTGATCAGGTTAACTTCGTAACAGTTTTTGTAAATCTGAGTGAATCAAACATTTCCCGGAACGTTCTGCATGAGCTGCCACAAGATAATGATTTTTGACACATTTACGTAATAAATGACTTTCCAGTTTCAACATCTAAAAACATGCTGTAATAGCTTTGAATTGCGAGGTTAATATTTAATTGGAGTCAATTTAGCAAAAAATCCTATAGGCCTACGTAATAAAAATTTCAAAACGTCCCCAGGCCATGAATTGCCCCTCACACAGAAAATCAAACTTCAAATACATCTAACTTCTTACGTAATATTAGGCCTATGTGATATTTTCTATTGCAGACACCGGACACATTTATTTTGGTAACTGTCAAAGACCAGAACTCGATTGGTAGTCGAAGTTGCGAGATAACAGTGGCAGAAAAACGCTCTTCTCACACGAAGTTGTGTGCTTTCATATGATTGATTTCGAGACCTCAAAATCTAATTCTGATGTCTCGAAACAAAATTCAAATATTTTAGTGGAAAATTACTTCTCTTCGAAAACTACACTATACTCACCTTGTTTTATTTAATCAACAGCACTCCATTACTTGTTACAAAGTAAGTTTTAATGCAAACAATTATTTTGAGTTATTACCAATAGTGTCAAGTGCCTTTGAGTGTAAAGTAGGCCATTCATTATCAGAAAATTTCTATTTGCAGTTTCAAATCGTTTGTATATTAAGAAAAATATTTGAAGGCTATGTATTTAAAAAAGAAACATAATCTATATATATTAGCAGTTTATGCTTTGAACTGTGTGTGCACGTGTTGAAATTTACACCTTGCAAAGATTCAAGAAATGACATTTTCTTGACCGTAATTCCAATTTAAAGGTCATGTCAAGCTTTTGATTGAAACACGGAGTTGTTACATACCTGTAACATTCTACTGAGTAATAAGAACCCTATATGTAAGTTTGTTATGTCGAAGATCTCTTGCTGTGAAGGTGACGCAGTATCGAAAGAGAGGCTAATTAAAGGACTTTGTCGAGCTCAGTTAGCATGCAGTTAATATCACTCAAACGGTTGCACAAACTCAGAAAAAGGTCCCAGTCAGGGTTTAACATGTATGTATAACCCAATCAGGGTGGGTTATGTGGGCGTTGTACCCATGCACGGGCACATAATAAATTACGTACATGTAGGCCTACAATTCGACAACTAAAAAGTACCTTTTGGCCTTGTACCGTCAACTTGTAACACACACTTTTAAAGCCACCAACTAAATAGATCGTTTCACAAGTCCTCGTTGTTCTAAATTGACACTTTCCTATTTATTGTATACCAAAATGTGTAAAGCCTTATATTTGTTTGGTGTCTGGCCATTTTGGTGCCTGTCTGCTGACAACAATACCTCAAGCATATTCAAATACTGCGTCCTTGATCAAAAGGCAATGCCTTTTCATCTCTGATAATTGAAAAGAGAATTTCAGGAACTTTAGTGCCACTAACTTTAGAGTGCACTTTTTTGCTTGCTCGCCCTATTGTCGAATTAAATAACTTTTAACCATGTTCAGTTACATGTAAGCTTTTTGATTCCAAAAGTCACGTTAAGTCACGAGGCAAACATGAAATGGTATCCTTTGTTACTTTGGCTGTTTTGACTATGGATAAAAGCTGCAAGACGATTTTTTTCTTCCTACCTGAAACCAGGCTGGACTGAAAATCCGGGTTCCAAGTTGACCCAAAATGTCAAAACTGCCTATGTGTAACATGAGTTTGTGAACAACATTTGCCACGCTCGCACAACATGGAAATTGCTGCAAATTTAGATTGCTGGACGCCGCGTAATGCTTTGATATAATTTTGTCTGGGACCGCGTTTTTACTCTTTTATGCTAGCGGAGATGAAATAACTACCAAAGTGTTTCCAAAGTGTATGACCCCCCCCCCCACGAAAATAGACGGTCGAAGCAACAAAAGGAAAAAAAAACTGAAACGTAATTTAAATTGAAGTGGCTGACTCCCGGTCATCACATAACAGCTTTTTCATAAAATCTTACAGATAAAGTAGCTCTTAAAGAAATCAATTCAAAAGTTTGATCGTTATTTATTTTGTAATTATCATTTCTTGATTTGCATCATTGGTGCAGCATTCTCTGAATTGGTTCAATTCCTTCCGATGTGGACCAAAACGAGACGGAGGCATGCACTGGCTGGCCCCTTTTAACGAATGGTAGACGCAACTATTGTCATGTGTATACGGGGGATTAGACTGAAATGACAAGTGGTCATCAACCTGTATTGTTATTAACACCAAATCCATTTTCTGTTAAATGATTATGTAATATGTTTTCAAAAAGCACGCGTGTTATGAGTCTTGCACACCAAGCGGCACCCACACTGTTTTATTGAAAGTTGACATTAGGAAGGCTAAACACACATCCACGTCGAAAGCTTGGAACATGCTCGTGCAAGCCCGCGCATAAATCACATCAAACAATGTACACAAACATTGTCAGCTCGTCTTTGGACATCTTTGTTAATAAACACAAGTCTGCTGAACTGCATGAAGTATGTCAAAAAACTTGGTTGACGGTGACATGTCATAGGTTGGTGCAAAAATAAACAAAACCCTCATGAGACGAGTTTTTTAAAGCATACAAATATTACCGCATATTATGATTTGAGCCAACTCATAAGCTTACTGGAGTCCTTTTATGGTTTGTCAAGTTCATGGGTTAATTTGTGGCTTATTTTGGTTGCAAGCACATGCGACAAACGTAAATATTTCTGTGTTTTACCAAATTGAGTTTCACATTCAAACTCGTCTTTTTCTTTCGATAATTTCAGAGCAATCCTATATTAATCTATAAATTTGCTGAAGACGAGCTGTTTGAGAAGTAATCCTTCAGGATTTCCTTCAATATTTTACTATTATGATGCATAAGGAAAGAGTACGTAAAGTTACTACTTAAACTGTTCTTAAACTGGCATGTAATAATTTTTAAATTTAAAGTAACGGGGTCTTCACCTATCAGACAATATAATTATTTAACTCTGTATAATCCTAATACTGATCAGTGAAATTATAGGGAAACAGATGTAATAGTGAAAAGGCTACCCTGTCTAAAAACTACTACCATTCAGATAACTAGTTGTTATGCTGTTATTGTTTGCTATTGTAAGCAGGTATCGTTTCAGTTGTTTTGCCATAGATCTGTAACATTGTCTTCTTGCTTCGATCGTACATACGTGATAATATGCCACGTCTCCAAATCAAATCAGCGACCTTGTATACCCATGATACTCCACATATTCGTCACTAAACTGACCCGTCTCATTTACAATGATATTTGTATACCTATTCTTTAGTTTGACCCTTCATATGACAGATTTCTCTGAAATAGTTAGTGTTTGTTGTTGCGTTGCGTAATGGATCATGTGTGGGTGCTGGGTTTACTGTTGTGCGATTCTATGGAGCTCTTTATTAATCCACGTGGGGCACTGACCACGCCTCAATCTGTTATCGAACTTCCCTACCACAAAGCTCAAACTTGTAAATTTACTGGACATTATTTTTTTGAACGCAAAAACCCCTTAAATTCTATAAAAGAGAGAGTAAGAACCTGGGGCAGCAGTTGTGGCAATTGGCGCTACTGCAACTTATCTACAAATCTAAAGTTTACTATTTCACTTGTTATAGGTTTATAGTAGATATTAATATTTTGTCCTGATTTGTCAAGATTATATTTATAATCTTCGCCTAGTACTAGCATGTGTACTGTGCATGCATCATGCTTTACAGTTCGTATGGAAGTGTGTGAGGAAAATGGGTCAAAAGTTCGGAAGTATTGGGACAAATTGTTTCCCCAAACAGGCCTCCAGCACCATGGCAACCTTTGAAACATTCCACCTCCTAGATGTGGGCTGCTTAAATAACTGTAGTGTTTTGTAATGGTCGTCACTTTGTTCAGTCGTCACAATGTAATGGCAAGGGTACATACACCACGCACTATCCCTATTAATAAAAGGCCGTGGGTGTCGAATAAATGCATTTGCCACCAAGTCTTAATCCCTACCCCCTTCTCCAGGAAAGAAATACCAGCCTAGCTGCCTCATCTCACTTGACAGTAAAATTGGGAGAGACTTTTTAAAGGGCCATTAATGACATACTGTTCATTGATGGCGTCAGTACGTTCCTGGAATGGACACACCCTTTTCTGAATCGGGGGGGGGGGGGGGGGGATTAGAGTCCAGGTCAATACAATCCGGGAGCATGGAGGTAACAATCAAGCTGGCTTTGTGGATTAAAGAGTGGTAATGTAGATTAACCTTAGATTTGAGTTCTTTCAAAGAAGATTAAAGGGGATAATTATATCAGAGGCTTTTGGGAGAGTAATTTAATTTCCATCTTCTTGCTTTAAAATAGTAAATCGTTTGTTGGTCATTGTTCACGATGTTACGGCGTATGTTTTTCCACAAATGTTGTGCAGGTAGGTATGTCCTTACTCTATGGTCTATTATATTCTATTCTAAAATAGCTGTTGTCGAAATAAGCAATTGGAAGGGGTGGGGTCTTTACGGGATAGTGTGTCAAATGATATATTAGCAACTTGACAGTCAATGACCCGTCAGATTGAAACAATCAATTGTCCTCAAAGTGTTAATGACCAAATATCGATTTAAGAAATATTGTACTATACACAAAATCGGTCACAACTTAACAACTAGATTTAGCCTTCGAGAAAGACTCTGCTAGGGTCGAAACGTCAGGCCATTAACTATTTTTTGCAACTTAACAACTATTGAAAATGGCACAGTCTAGAACCGAGAAGTCCTATGTGAACACTTAGCATAAACGTTAACATGAAAAACCGATTTGCAGTTAGTCCAATGTTGATTTTAACAATTTTCTCATCGACAACTCTTTGACCTTAACAGTTTACGTGATGCGAACGGAAAAGAAACAGATATCACAAGTGTATTCTAAAACAGCAGCTTTTCGTTTATATACAACATGACCTCAAGAACCCAGACAGGTTTTAGATTCCCAGGTATGGTGAATTACGTCGGTAGCATTATGGAGTAACATGATGCAGAGCTCTGTGAGCAATCCTGCTGAGCTCTGGAACTTTCTGGTGCTGTAGGAGGTCGCACTAGTAGGGATGTATGGAACAGTGCCAAGTTAGTGTCTGTTTGGCACCCTACCTTCATAAACAACCTCTGATGGACAGGGATGGGTGGATAACTGTACATAGGATTTTGGTCAAACAAAATGGCGGTGTTTAAATGTGTTTCGCTCAAAGTGAAAAAGACATTGAAAAACAAAAAATCTTGTTTATGTACACCAGTGAACCAAACGTAGCAGTTGGATGGAAATGAAGAAAAAGTAGTTTTAATTTTATTATCCCGAGTAATATTAGCTTTAAAACTTTCACTCTTCACCTCACAACTCTTCCACACCCATCAACTTGCTTCCAACTCGAGAATTAAAACACCCCAACTTTTTAATAAAACGGGAACTTTTTGCTTTGTTGTTTAAAATAAACAATTAAATTAATTATTTGAAACTGCAGAAACTAGGCCCTTACCACCCAAAAGCCAATGTTGCGCCTCAAACGTTAAACAAATCACGCCCCACGTGGTTTGGACACTACCCTGGAACCATAGAGAATGAACCAATCGACAAAGCAATCGAGGAAGTCATTCATAAATTGTTTGCGATTATTTGACTATAGTTTAACACCTGGATATCAAGGTGAATGCGTTCAATTTGACTGATAACAGGAAGTCTTTGATTTGATTAGTTTATTGATGATGAAACCGTTTTTCCAAAGCGTGTGTTTCATTCACACAATGCAAAGTTTATTTAGCAAAGTTGACTCAAATGGTCCACAAGGAAACCTACACCACCATTTTGCGTCTGTCATATAGGGCCTATTCCAGAGAGAATTGAGGTAAAGTTTGCCCAATTCGGTTGAGCCATTTCATTCTCCGAAACCGTAGACGTATTTTCCTTTAAATCCTCAATTTAGCCATGGAGCTTTAGAAAAGTACAGAAACTTGGGGGAAAGTTTTAAAAAGAGGCTTTGCAGAAAACTGGTTTTACTGGTAAACAGTGTTATTCCAAAGGCCCATACTTAGGGTATCACAACTTGTATATAAAATAACAAACATGTCAAAGTTTGGGCTCAATCGGTCATCGGAGTCGGGAGAAAATAACGGGGAAAACCGCACGTTTCGCCGTGTCGTCACATGTGTTTAAAAATCCGTAATTCTCGATATCGAGAATTGATAATTGTTTTTAAGTTTTCTCAAAAAGTAAAGCATTTCATGTAAGAATATTTCAAGAGAAGTCTTGCACCATTATCTTCTGTAAACCCCTGCTAGTTATTTGTAAATCTGTGAACTTTTATTTTTTTGTTCGGCTCCGAAAGTGTATAACTGCCAGTGCCCAATCTGAACATGTTTCCTTCCCAATTGTTGTCACCGCTGATTACGAATGGAACTTTGTCTTTACATATTGATCTCTTTGTTTGTTATTTTGATCTGTCATAACAGCTGAAATGCTTGCAAGCATAGTTCAAAGTCCGCTCATTGAAGATATGTCGCCATGTGTGTTAAATATACATCAAAACGGCTTTGACCCTAAACAAACTGCCAAAATCTGGACAAATTCAGTTATATTTTAGAGGGGTCATAATTGGTTCCTGTTTATTTGTACATAGTAAACGGCATCGAGACAAATTCCAAGGACTTAAATCCGCTTTGATTTAAGTTTGACACAAGAATTTTGGCCCCCGCAAATCACGAGATCTGGGAGAACACTTTGTACGTCTTTGAAAAAAACTTACTTTTTTTTGTTCGCGGGAGTTTCTGTTCCCAGGGCCAGTAACACAAGATTAACATTAAGTTGTTACCTCCATCCTTTGCATACTCAACCACACAATGCCAGGCGCTTTCGTTTCTCTCGCCTTTTATTGAATTTTCTGTGAATAATAAGGTTATTTTGTTAAGGGTTTGGTTCTTTTGTCCCGCCTGCATATGGGTATTTAAACACCCCTGCACAGCCACAGGTATGCCCGGCATGCCTGCTGAGTTGCATGACAAAAATGGGACACAATTATGCAAAACTACATTGGATTGCAAATCTGGGCGTCCGGTAGTTCTTTTCAGAGAGCATGCGCCTGGTAATCCTATAGTCAAGTTGGGAAATCTTTTGGCCAGCGCCCTGAAAAGTAGAGGGAAGGTATAGAGTAACAGTAAGCGTACTGTGTAAACACCTAGGCCTTAGTGGTAGGGGAGTTGGCATACGGATTACACAGCCACTACTACACTACATTCAAGGGGAACTCTGCCACTGAAAATTGATCACTCGTTCTCGAAGAGTTAGTTATGGAATCCGTAGGGGCAAGCCTCGTTACTTTTGGCCTCGAATTACCACGCTAAGAAGAGAATGCTGACCAATGGCGTTGCTGCTAGCGTGACCGGTAGACTGTGCTAAATTATAACCCGGACAGTTTTCGTTAAGGAATGTCAGCACGGCGTCAATCGTGTGAAAGGACCACTGTGTTGTAGGGTCCAACTCAGGAATTCGACCCTGGTAACTAGCTCGCTGTGCTTGTGGATTTCTCCGTGTTTCGAGCGTAGGTCTTTGCCTACCCTACGCTAAATCTACCAAAATGTTTAAATCTGAGATTAACTTCACCGTGCCATCAGGTTAGTTGTTAGTATTGTCATGATTTTATGTTTGCTAAATCACTATTAAACTTCAAAATTGGGAGTAAACTCATTTTCTGATGAAGAGATCGTCACAAGTTTGTTGTGTTACCGTGTAAAGCCTTTCTTCATTCGTCTGTCTTAAAATTGTGGGAATGAAACATTTTAAAAAATGTTTCCAGAGATGTTGAAGATCAACGTAAAAAAGATAGAAGGGGTACCCAACAGTGGAATGTAGCATATTACAACGGGAACCATGGTGGAACCACAAGTGCGTGTGTGTGTGGTGGTAGTTTACGTAGGGAACTTGGTCAATAGCACAAGGAGGGCTGGGGTGTGACCAAGGCTAGTCAACCATGTTACTTTTCTTGAATAATGCATGTTCCACAAGCTTGGAGGTAGCAGGGAGGTAGTATGCACTGGCATTCATACTTATTCTCTTGTAAGTCTATTTCAATGTAAATCTTATTCTGCCTTTTGTTGCTGCATTTTTAAGCTCCATTCTGTTGGCTTGTTACGTTATATGGTTATATTATGGAGGTAGGATTAGGTTATATCATTGACCTTTTATCAGCCCGTAAATGTTGGGAGGAATTACGCCAAGCTTCTGTGGGATACAAACTTTCTTTTTGTGAATCACGAATGAAGATGCTGAATCAAACCAACAATTTCTCACCCATATATTGGCTGGTAACTACTGTTAGATGTACCGAATCATGGAGTGAAAAAGCAGTAGTCAGATCATAGCTCTATGGTCAGATGGTCAGATCTTACTCTATGGTCAGATGCAGCCACTGTGGTTTTAGTCTTACCCTTCTTTTATGCACATGTTATAAACCATGTCAAATACAGCCTTAGTTTAAAAACTGCCAAGTAACGTTGGACCTCACTGCATCCAAGTAGAAAGGATCAGATTTGAAACAAATTTGCAGTGGTTTTCAAAAATTTCCATGCCTCCCCCCCCCCCTACACTACAAATATAAGACACGTTTCGATAATGATAATAGAAGTTATTGAAACTGAAATGTTAGTATTGTTAAAAAAAGTACAGAAAGCCAGAAGGGATGTTCTTCTAAACAATGGACTATTGTTTGATGTAAAACCAGAGGGTTGTTGACAAAAACATATGTATTTTAAGTTGTACTGTGGAAGTAACATTATGTGGAAGCGGTTTTGTGTTCCTTCATCCATGTGTTAGTAATGTTCGTATGTGAATTCCTTAAAACCCATTCCCTCAACCACCCCAAAACCTTCAAAATCAAACTGCAAGTCTATCTTGATAAGATGGGAGACCACTGTAGCTGTGTGAAAGTGTTACACTGTTAAACAATACACTGATTCATAATGGATTAGACATCTCGCCATAATCCGAATGCAACAGTTTTTATTATGGTTAAAGTTTTTACAGTTAGCATTAGAGCATGGGTTAGAGGAAAGAGTCAGTGAATCATCAAGTGGGTTTAGGAATGTAATCGCTTTACTTGTCATTGCCTTGGTGCGATTGGAAATGTTATACATTTATGCAGTACATGTGCCCTTTACTATAAAGGGCAATTAGGCAAAACCACATTGCCCATACAATATTCATGGTCAAAGAAGCTTCCAGTTGAAGTTAAAGATTAATTGACTAATCTAGATTTTGTGGTGAGGTGAAACCATTACTCTTCTCCCTCTGATGTGAAACAGTTTCTCACATGTGGCTTGTTTTGGTCCTGCTAGAAGTAACCTTTAATTTGTTTATAACTTAAGTTAAAGCATACAGTCAACAAAGATATCACATTATCATGTTAAACCCATATCGCTCTCCTATCAGTGGAATGGAATTTGACAGAAATGTTTACATTTCTTTATTCCTATAGTGCTACCATTTTTTCCTTTGGGGATATCTTTTTGCATAACATGAAGCTATATAGTATGATCATTCAATACATACAATTTAATCTTCATTGATAAGATAAATTCCTGAGTTTACGCACTTGCAGGTCCTCTTTAGTTTCTGTTGAAGACTATGCAAATTTGATTTTCAGTTTTTAAAGGGACTCTTTGGGCTACGAAAGCGTTTATTGAAGAAAGATGGTTTAAAAGATGTAAAAATAGAATCTATTGATTCACTCAAATATCCATCAAAATGTTGTAGTTTTTCTTTCACTTCATGAAGTAACATCAGACATCATTAGTCCGCTAGTATGAGGATATTTGATTCTACAGGTCCGCCATTATAATGGCGGACCTTGTTAGTTCTAAAAGTAAAAGGAAAACGCCACAACTTCAGGGATTATTTGTGTGAATCATTATGTTCTACATGTTTCACAATTATAATAATTATATCCATCATGTCAAATCATTTGCATATATCCCAAAACACCTAATTCAAAGGCATAGTGTCCCTATTTCAAAACTAGTAATGGTGTTGGTTTCGTGTATACCATAGAGTGCATTATAAGAAGTTGCATATTTCTAATAGCCTTGATGCAGAACTGGAAAACTGTTATTGACCTTTGATTTTTTTGTTTTTGACATCCAGAAAATATTCAACATTAAAATCATTCTTCACCTATGGGATATGATTTTTTATAACTTGTAATTTTGGTCATGGTTTCATTATTGGCGAATAAAGAATGAGTTAGCGATACCCATGGTGTGAAATCAGACAACCTAGGTTACCTGCTCAACATTCAATTGAAATGGAAAACCAAACATTTGAAAGTCAATTTGGTATTAACTGAAAGTTTTTATGGATTACGGACACATTTTTGTAACTGTTAAAACCAAGTAGGCTACAGATAAGGTTTGTTTATTGTCAAGTGAAGACCCAATTAGACCTTACACTTCATTGATGCAACAGAGATTATCACCTCAGAAACTGCCCTTTACTTTTGCAATTTAAAGGGAACCGACCTCTACATTAGCAAAGTTTTTTCATATTTTCCATGAACCAGATTTTTTGTGGACAGAGATTAATTTCATACAATGTGGAATATTGTGGTTCTGCCAAACTTATCACTAGTTGGGCTTCAGTATTTAATACTTGTTAGGAGACTTACGGCAAATTGTGGCTTATCTTCAACATCGAGACATGTGGAGGTCATCTTAAAAGGAGTGCCAAGTAACTGCCAACTTAATAACAGTACAAACATTTGTTTTCCTGATATAAACATTGCTTCAACAATTTTCACTTAGAAACAAAGGGCTGTCTCTTAACTGGTGCATTATATAAACAACTAAGTCCATAAAATGCTTTGCCAGATTGATTTTTTCTTATGAAAAACTTCACACATGATACAGTGTACAAAGAAGGGATTGTGAAGATATTGGTAATCCTTGTACTGTTCCATTTTATTCAATGGTTTTATCTGACGGAAAGGAATGTTTAAAGCTATAATAAGATGGGATAATAGCTTTAGCATGTTGACATAATAACCTTAACAAAGGCAGCTGATAATGTAAGCTTTCTATGAAAACTACTTGTTTTCAAAGTACCTTGTGAGCTTTAATAAATGATCTGTATCTCTTTTGGTAAGAAAAGTTAATTTTTCTGTTGGTTTATACTTTGACAATACTGCGCTAATTATTTTTTTAAACATTGAAATGGATTTAGATGGAATGCAGTTGCATAAAGACTTATATTGGTCCAGGTTGTTGAAAGCTTTGAGGATGTTGAGCACCCTGGTGATACAGATTTGCTTTTATTGTAAACAATTAATTGTTACATTTGAAAGTTTAGATATTTACAAGAAAAGTTACATTTATAAATCTTGCTTTGGTCTGTAATAAGTCCATAGAAATCATCTTGGACCGAGAAACAAAATTGCAGCCATGTTTATGTTGAGTTTCCTTTATATGTTTCAGTTGTTGACTTGAATGTAGCTGCACCGCTTGCGACAGATGAAACAGAAAACATGGACCTAGATGCTGATGTTGATATTGGTAAGTTATTTGTGATTGGTTTAGTTTTAGTTTATTAACTTTACTGCACAAACATCAAAATACATTGGGTGCAAAAGGGAACCCCTAAGGAGGCACATAGGCCCTGTAAATAGGGGCCCTTAATCACATATTAGTATAAAACAAACGGACAAAGACAACAGCAAAAATGGAAAACCATCTGTAGAAAACATGGAACTGAATCTATAGAGAAACAGTTAGGGCAGTTGCTTGGGGTTACTCATCAAAATTGAATGGTCAATCATCATTTATTCATCATTTAGTTTCCAAGTCAAAGAGTATATAAAATATTGATGTTAAAAATGTTAGACAATTTACAAGATAACAGACCACAGAAACAGGAATATGATTTTCTGAATGGTTTTAGGCGACTTGATAATGTGATTTCCTGTTGTAGGAAAACTTATTTTATCATAAAGTGAAATGAGACACTGCAAAAACTACTATTTTAAAAATGTCATTCACACTGCTTTAGGACTGGTGCCTGGTCAGATTATTATTTAATGATAAAAACTCTCTTGATGTCACAAATATACTTTTTTTTTGGTGGAATCTTTGTGTGTTTATTTTTATCTGGGCACTCCATTTTGTTGATTCAAAGTCAAGGTTAAACAAAGTGTTTATGGCTTAAAGGTTGTTCAGTTAGTTTACAATGTCAGCTTTGTTTACAATGTGTTTTTAGAGCATGTTTTTACTAGCAAGTTTTTTTATAGAGTTCTATTTTTGGTTCTATTCAAGCATATCAGGTCTGTAAAATTCAGTACTAAATATTACCAAGCTTAAAGCAAAGATGATTAAGTTGGTCAATGTCATCAAGAATTTAATGAATTAAACACATGTTTAGATGAATCTCAAAGTTTAAAGATAAAATCTTGCAACACAGTTCCAAGGTTTTAGTGAAGTAACTTCTACACCTAAAACAAAACAAAACATTTTAAATTATGGTTTCAAATCTCGTGAACTTTCCTCCTGTTTTGACCTAACTGTCAGTTCTCTGTTGGCAAAGATGCTTAATCTTCTTGAAGACAGAAATTAAGAAGTATTTCTTTTGATGGGCAGACAGAAAAACAATGACAGAAAAGTGCACTTGGACTCTGAGTACAATCATATAAACACTGTACATGTAGGTCATATCAAATATGGCCAATTATGTCTTGTTATTGTGGTGTAGCTACATGGGGTTTGTGGTTCAGCAGAAACTGTGAACTAAGGATCCCTGAGTTCACATTTGTCAATGCCAGGCAGCTGTTGAGTTGGCCTACTGCTCTACAGCTTCACACATGTACATATATGGCAATTTATTTATCAGGCTACCACCATTGATACTGTCTGTTGGTAGAAACAGTGTGACAGTGTGCAACAACTGCACTTATTCAATGCAACATTTATTGGCTATGTAACTTACAGGGAGGGGAAAGTTAACACCGATTACATTGCCAAAATATTAAGAGTATACATCAAAAGTTTACAATGAAAGTTGGTTCTCATCCCATGATTGTTTGCAACAAGAATACCGGACACTGGTCTATAAACAAATAATGTATACTTTTATGAATTAAGGGTCAAATTGTAAATGCTGCAAGCTTTTATGTAACCAAAAGTATGAAAACCAGACATGGAAGCACTGCAGTTGTTCTGTAAACATACGACCTTTGACCTCAATGTCAGAATTCAGTTTTTGTACTTGGCCAATGCTCTCTGATCAAAAATAAAATCAATCTTTTTTGATTATGGCAGTTGAAGTAAGGTTCATGTAAATGGGCACAAATAAATAACCTGATGAAACATGATTGGTTTGTAAAAGACCCCAAGGGCTTCTTTTATTAACTGTTCTTAGGTTGGTTTGGAAAATTAATGTGCTTTTCAAAGAGTGGGGGGAACAAACACATTTTCTCTTCCAAACATTACCAACGTTTAAGTAGTTGATAGTTTTAATGATTATACTAGAACCATCTTCTGTTTACTTAAAGAAGACTTTAGGTGAAAAAACACCATATATTTAACGTGCCTTTTGGCTTCCTTTTAAGAATCTGCCTGCTTTTTTGTTTTTGCTATTTAAAATTGTTGTTGTACTTTTAAGACTGAACACACCAAATAAATCTGACAACCATTTAAAAAAAAACATACCGATTTGTTAAAAGAAAAGTGCTAGGCGGCCATATTTGAAAAAAGTAGAAAAAGAAAAAAAAGAGGTCCTCCTTCATTTATATATATTCTTTTAAACTTGGGAATGACTAACACCACAGACGTGTTCACACTGAACACCCTAGTGATTTGACTGCATGCTTCATCACTGACAATATGAACTGACTTGATTTAACATTAGGTACCACACAAAACTAGCCAAGGAAAACACATCTTATTTTAGGTTAAATCAAACACTTTTTACAAGATGTAACAGTGGTTTAAACGAGTGGAAGTGGATACTTAATGCTTTGAACTTGATAAAAAATATCATTTTTGATTGTTTCACATCCTAAATTTAACAGACATAAAGGACCTGTTTCAGTCCCAAACGCGAAAATTGTCACTTTCATGCAAAGCTTGCAATGCTTAATTGTTGTAAGCAAAAAAGTACAAGAGCTCTCTCAATTGAAACTTTGTTAAAATGTAGGCCTTGATTGTTTTTGTTTAGCAGAACATTACAGAATTGGTAAGAAAAAACTTTATGATCACAGATTTACATAAAACTTACATGCATTAATGATGATGATACTTGAAAACTTCACTTGAAATACTTTATTATTTCATAATGTCATGTTATTATGGCCGATCGATCTCAAACTTCTACGGGTTCGGCAGTTTTCTGGTGGACTACATAAGTGCTTACACTGCCAGCAACTGTTCAGCAAAAATAAGTTATGTAATGTTCCCTTTGAACTGAAAACTAAAAAAATTTTGTACAAACTTGGCAGTCTTGTGGCATTGGTAAATATTTAGAGCAAATATTTTGGTAACTTGAAAGATGCTAATTTGCTGACTGTTTTACCTTTTCAGGAGGACACCTTGATGTAGCTGGTGGAATTGATGCAGGTCTGGGAGGAAGTGCTGGCCTATCGGTAAGAAAGTCAATTATTTAAATAAGGGTGGTTTGCATAAATGATACTACTGCCCTACATAGTTTGAGTGAGACTAACCTTTATTAAACTAAATTTACACTTCTAATAAAAGGGGATCTGTTGCATGGTGCATCTTCAATTTTAGATGACAGAACAAATTGTGATGAAAGTTATTTGCTTTGCTCTTCTGCAAATCAATATTAAGTAGAAACCCTTTTTTCAAAACTGTCATAGATGAAAATGAACTTCCTACTGAAAAAGGTGTTCCATGAATGAAAAGTTAGTCCAAGTTGATTGAATTTATGCTGAAATTCATATTTTTGATCGTTCTGGAATAAAGGTATAACCTTGCAGAAAATTCACAAAAATAATTAATCTTTCCTTTTTTTTGTATCAACGTGTGACAGAGGAATTGGTGTCCTGACATTTTGACACTAGCAGAGTCTTTCACTGAAGCCAAAGTGAATATCAAAATTGATATTAGATGACCCATTTCTACAATATTTTCAAAGTAGTATAAATTGATGTGCTCGATATTTGTGAGGGACAGTTGAGGGTTCTAATCTATCAAGGTTTACGGGATATGCTCAAAGAAAATTGAAAAAAATATGCGTCAACTTCACCACACTCTGACACCGTGTTTAAAGCAATTTTTTAGTTTTTGTTTTTTGCATGATTGGATAGTGCTAACTGAGGCCTACAATCTCATTAAGACTCAAGGCTGTTTTACTTTTTTAATAAAGATATCTTTTATAAAAATGATGCTAGAAAACTTCAAACTGAAGTTGTAGTTATATATAAAAACAAAACTTCAATTTTGGCACCGAAATCGACAAACTATGTTTTCATGAACTGACACAAATGTTCAATTTGTCATTGCATTACACAATGCGGACGAATCTCAATTGTGATAAAACGTTTTCATGAACTGACACAAGCCTTAGTGCCGCCCCATTCGAGCTGATCAACATTGTTACCAACCGACAAATACACACAGTATTACATGTTCTAATGTTGGTGTCAGTTCGTGACAACAGAAAACACCTGTTTGTGTTCACTTTCGACACCTCTAACTGACACAAACCATTGTTGCTTCAGTGCTTATTAATTTATGAAAAAAACATTAAAGAGCACTGTACATAAAAAGTTTAAAGCCATTATACCCTTTCGGTACAGGAAAAAAAAAAGTTCACAGATTTACAAATAATTTACAGGGTTTACAGAAGGTAATGGTGAAAGACTTCTCTTGAAATATTGTTCCATGAAATGCTTTACTTTTTGAGAAAACATTAAAACAATATAAATTCTCGTTAGCGAGAATTACGGATTTATTTTAAACACATGTCATGACACGGCAAAACGCGCGGAAACAAGAATGGGTTTTCCCGTTATTTTCTCCCGACTCCGATGACCGATTGAACCTAAATTCTGACAGGTTTGTTATTTTATATATTAGTTGTAATACACGAAGTGTGGGACTTGGACAATACTGTTTACCGAAAGTGTATAATGGCTGTAAAGCAACAAGTCCCTATTGTGGGAAAATTAGTTTAAAATACCTCAGAATCAGTGGCGTAACCAGAGGGGGGGGCAGGGGGGGCCTGCGCCCCCTCGCTTAGAACCCTTGCCCCCCCCCCTCTTGCCGCCCCCATATGAAATCACAGAAAAGTATATTCTCATAGGCCCTAATATATGAATCGTTTAAGGCTGCATAAAATGCTGCCATAAAAAGGAAAACTTTTATTCATATCAGTATGAGGACTATAACGCAGTCAGGAAAAAAAGCATGGAAACGGGCGCGCGATCGTATTGGCGGTAAATGTTTTTATGTTGTGGTTTTGCGGTTACAGAAAGTGCAGGAAGTCACAAAGTTCTGTTTAATACGTGGTGGTCTGAACGTAGACCGATAGCTCCGTTAACACAACTTAGTCAGATGCACTACAGAGAAATTTACTATAGCAAAATGGCCAGCGAAAAAAGGTTGCTTAGACCATTTCTTCTCCTTTGAAGCAAGCGGTGGAATTGAGTGGTAGGCCTATTTTAAATATCCGTTTCAAAACCAAAATGTGATTATATTATTACACCCACAATTTCAATGAAAATGTCTAGTTACGCCGCTGCTCAGAATGTAGGAAAATTTAGTTAAAAATACCTCAGCTTGATTTAAAAAACGCTAAACTTTAAATGCTGTTTTCTTCAATTGGTACCTTTGCCTGGTATCTACATGTGTGTCAGTTTGTGGTGTTGGTGATGACTTTCGAGAAATAATCCCGTCGGGGTGGAAGTGAACAAAAAAATGTTATTTTAACAATCATTTGGTCAATTTGTTTCTTAATACTGTTTTGATTTCCCTCCTCTGTTTAGGCTGGCATTCCGTCAGGAGCATCTGCTGGAGTTGGTGCAAGTGGGGATGTGCCATCCGCAGGAGCAAGCCTTGATGTCTCTGCACCAGCCATTAACCTGAAAGCAAATGGAAAGAAACACAAAAAGCGACCATCATTCCCCAAATTTAGAAAAAGGACACCTGCTGAAGCTGAACTAGATGTTGATGTTAACGCAGAGTTGCCCAAAGGTGAAGTAGAAATTGGAGGAAATGCTGAGTTGGGTGCTGGTTTGAATGGACACAAAGGATCAAAACATCGAAGGCGAAAAAAGAAACCAGGATTAAAAGTATCAGGTGGACTTGGTGTTAATGGAGATCACAGTAGTTCAAGCTCATCTTCAGAATCGGACAGTGATGCTGAAATTGACGTGAAGGTGCCTACTATGTCTTTTGGTGGAGGAGCAGGCATGAATGTTGATGGACCCAAAGCCGATATTTCCCTTAAAGCAGATGCACCAGATGCAAAAGGACATTCTCCAAAGAAGGGTGGGTTCTTCTCAGGGATTGCCAAGTTTTTCAGCGGAGACTCTGATTCCGAGTCGGATGAAGAGACCAAAAAACTGAGAGTCACAGGAAGTCTTCCCAAAGCAGATGTATCATTGGAAGGGCCAGATGTGAATGTCGAAGGTGGTATGGGGACCAGCCTCGATGCTTCTGGTTCAGCCAGTCTGCCTGAAGGAGATGCCAAAGTCAACATCGGAGCTGGTGGCAAGCTTAAGGGATCATCAAGCAAAGGAAAGAAGGGACGCTTTAAGCTGCCAAAGATTGGAAAGCCAAAGGTTAATGGCAATGCTGATATTGGTGGAGCAGTGGAAGTTCCCAATGCTGATCTTGCTGGAGTTGCTGGTTTTCATGTTGAAGCACCCGATGTTGTAGTAAAAGCTGACACTGACACTAATGTTAAGACCAAAAAACCAGGCTTTGGATTTGATGCTCCTAAACTAGGTTGGTCTGATCCAAGTGCTGGGGCTGGTGTCAGAGGTGGTATTGATGGTACGATTTCAGGACCAGATGTGAATTTATCAACACCTGATGCTTCTCTAGATGTTGGAGGTGATGTGAAAGGTCCAGGATTTGGTGGAGGTTTTGGTGGAGCTGGTGGATTTGGCCTGAAGGGAGACATCAGCGGACCTGATGTTGATTTGAAAGCACCATCATTGAATGTTGGAGGAGGTGGAGACTTTGATGGCATGAAGGCACCAAATGCTTCCCTGGGGATTGGTGGGGACGTGAAAGCCCCAGGATTTGGTGGAGGTTTTGGTGGATCTGGTGGATTTGGCCTCAATGGAGATACTAATGGGCCCGATTTTAATGTTTCTGCACCATCAGCAAACATTGGAGGTGGAATTAAGGCACCAGATGCTTCACTTGGTACTGGTGGAGAGGCAAAGGGCCCTGATTTTGGTGGAGGTTTTGGTGGATCTGGTGGCATTGGTTTGAAGGGAGACATCAGCAGACCTGATGTTGACGTAAAAGCACCATCATTGGACCTTGGAGGAGGAATCGGCTCTGGTGGAAATGTGAAAGCCCCTGGATTCGGTGGAGGTATTGGTGGATCTGGTGGAATTGGCCTCAATGGAGATATTAGTGGACCATCAGTTAACGTTGGAGGAGGTGGAATAAAAGCTCCAGATGCTTCTCTTGAGGTTGGTGGAGATGTGAAGGCCCCAGGATTTGGTGGTGGAATTGGTGGAGGAGTCAGTGGTGGAATTGGTCGAGATATGGGACTTGGTTTTAAGGGAGACATTTCAAGACCAGATGTCGATGTTGATGTTGAAAGCCCAGATTTTGGGGGAGGTATTGGTGGAGCTGGTGGTTTCGGCTTGAAGGGAGATGTTAAAGGACCCAAAATTAATGGAGGTGGAGGATTTGGAGGTGGAATAAATGGACCAGATGCTTCGCTTGGAGTCGGTGGTGATGTTAAAGCCCCAGGTTTTGGCGGTGACATTGATGGAGCTGGTGGACTTGGCCTAAAAGGTGACATTAACAGACCTGATGTTGATATCTCTGGACCATCTGTAAATGTTGGAGGAAGTGGAAATTTCGGAGGTGGAATGAAGACACCAAATGTTTCTCTAGGTGGTGGTGGAGATGTGAAAGGTCCAGGATTTGGGGGAGGCATTGGAGGAGGAATCGGTGGTGCTGGTGGACTTGGCCTGAAGGGAGAAATTAACAAACCTGATGTTGATATCTCTGGACCATCAGTAGATATTGGTGGAGGTGGAGGATTTGGATTTGGAGGGGGAGTACAAGCACCAGATACTTCACTAGGTGTTAGTGGCGGTGTGAAAGGCCCAGATTTTGATGGTGGCACCGGTGGACTTGGTCTCGGAGGAGGAGTGAAGGGTCCTAATGTGAATCTTGAAGGTGATATTGAAGTGAACGGGCCAGAACTTGATGCTCCAAATGTTGGCTTGGGTGGTGGTGCTGGTATAAGTGGTGATTTGCCTGATGCTTCTGCAAATGTTGATCTGAGTGGAAAGAAAGATACGGGCGGCTTTCACTTCAGATTACCAAAGTTCAAATTCCCGTCATTTGGGTCATCAGATGCTAAGGTAAAAGGAGATTTGAAAGGTGGACCTCAAGGTGACATTTCTGTGAAAGGACCGGAGGGAGGATTAACTGCTGATGTTGACTTTGATGTTGTTGGAGATGCTGACATTAAGTTACCGAATGTTTCCGCTGACATTGGTGGAGATGCAGATCTAGATGTCAAAAAATCTGTTGACCTTGATGTAAAAGCAAAGAGTCCAAGTGGAGATTTATCCCTCACAGGACCATCAGGTGGTATATCTGGCTCAGTTAATGTTGATGCCCCAGATGTCTCAGCTGGAGGAGATGTTGGTGGTTCAGGAAAGGGAAAGTTTAAACTGCCAAGTTTTGGATTTCCTTCATGGAAAGGAAAGGGTGATGTTTCTGTTGATGCTGATGTGAAAAAGCCTGATGTAGACATTGACATTGATGGTCCGGGTGTCGGTGGAGGACTTAAAGCAGATTTAGACGTTAGTGGTGATGTTGATGGGCCTGATGTTGGTGCTAAGTTCAAGCTACCTGGAGGTTCTGTAGATGGTGCTGGATCAGTAGCTGCTGGAGGGAATGTTGATGCTAATCTTGACATGCCAAAAGCTTCTGGAGGTGTATCTGGTTCCATAGATGCAGATTCACCAGAATTTGATGCCAAGATTAAAGGAGGTGGAAAGAAGAAGAAAGGATTTCAATTTCCACATATCAGCTTTCCGTCATTTAATTTTGGTGGAAAGGGCCCTAAAGTTGACACTCCCGATTTTGATGTAGATGTTCAGGCAGGTGGTGCTGTAAATAAACCAGAAGGTGATATTGGAATCAATGTTGGGGCTCCTGGAGTTGGGGCAGATCTTTCAGGTGATGCTGATGTTAATGTTCCAAGTGTTAAGGGAGGCGCTGGGTTTGGCTTTGGAGGTGATATCAATGGGCCTGATGTTGATGCAAAGATGAAATTACCTGAAGGACCAGACTTTGATGGCAAAGTTTCTGTTGAGAGTCCAGATGTTGATATGGATGGAAAACTGAAAAGACCAGATGGATCTATTGGGTTGAAAGGCCCAGAGATTGGAGGATCAGGTGGAATAAGTGGACCTAGCTTTGGGGGAGGCTTTGGCTTGAAAGGAGACATTGATGTTCCAAGTGTTGGTGGTTCTGTCGATGTGGATGGACCTGACCTAGGAGGAGTGAAGGAATCAATCGATCTTAATGTGAAATCATACAAGCCAGATGCAGATTTTTCTGTTGATGGACCTAGTGGAAAGCTGTCATTGGGTGGTTCAGCAGATGTTGACATTCCCAAACCTGAAGGAGACATTTCAGGCTCACTCGATGTGAATGCACCGGATGTGGATATCAATTTGGAAGGAAAGGGCTCAGGGAAGCATAAATTCCGATTTCCAAGTTTCAACCTCCCAAGCTTGCCAAAGTTCAAAGGCAAGGCCAAGGTGGATGGTGATCTTAACGGGCCAGATGTTGATATTGAAGGTGGAGCAGGTGGAGATATCAATTTGCCCAAAGGTGGTGCTTCTGTTGATGGTGACATTGATGTGAACCTCCCTACTGGTGATGCTAGTCTTGACGTGTCTGGGGATTTACCAAAAGTCAAAGGAGATATTGATGTGGACTCTCCAGATCTTGATGCTGACATAAACCTTGGGGGCAAGGTCAAAGGTTCAAAGAAGAAAAGGGATGGTTTCCATTTGCCTTCATTTAACTTTGGGTTTTCAGGCCCAAAGCACAAACGCAGGAAGGGGGATGCAGATGTTGACATTGGGGGTGGACTTGATATTAAAGGGGGAGCAGGTGTTGATATTGATGGATCTGGTAGTATTGATGGTCCAAATGTTCATGGGAGCATGGAGGTACCAAAAGGCTCCATTGAAGTATCTGGTCCAGATATAGGTGGCAAAGGTGGCATCGGAGGTGATATTGGTGGAGGCATCGGAGGTGGCATTGGAGGTGGCATTGGAGGTGATATTGATGTCAATGCCCCCAAACCAGATGTTGATCTTTCAGGGAAAGTTGGCGGTGGTGTTGATGCAGATGTGAATTTGTCTCTGGATGGTAAAAAGAAGAGTCACAAAAAGAAGAAAGGAGGTTTCCACTTTCCATCATTTGGATTTGGTTTTAAAGGAAAAGGAGGTGATAGTAGCTCAAGTGATTCAGATTCTGATGATGAAAAGGCTGGCTTCAAAATGGGTGTTAAAGCTCCCAAGATCAAAGGCGGAGTTGGAGGTGAAATAAAAGGCCCTAAAATTTCTGGGGACCTTGATGGTCCTGAAATTGATGTTAAAGGTGGTGCTGCTGGTTTTGGTTTTGAAGGTCCAGATCTTGGAGGAGTGAGAAAAGACATTGATATTGATGTGAAAGCACCTAAACCTGAGGGTGATGTGTCTGTTAACATTCCCAGTGGAGGAATCGGTGGAGGCATCGGTGGAGGCATTCAAAGTGGTTTCAATGGACCAGATGTAAACTTGGATGTTGGTGGTGGTGCTGGAGGAGATGTAAAGCTGCCTAAAGGAGATGCGTCACTGTCTATTGAAGGACCGGACATTGGAGGAGGCATTGGAGGTGGCATTGGAGGTGGCATAGGAGGTGGCATTGGAGGTGGCATTGGCGGTGGTTTCAATGGGCCAGATCTTGACGGTAAGGGTGATGTTTCAGTGGATATTCCAAGTGGAAAACTTGCTGTTGATGGGCCAGACATTTCTGTTGGTGGTCAAGCCGGAGGAAACTTGGAACTACCAGAGGGAGATGCTGACCTGTCCATTAGTGGTCCTAACATTGGAGGTAACATTGACATTGGCAGGAAAAAGAAAAGCCACAAAAAGAAAGGAGGTTTCCATTTACCCTCTTTTGGGTTTGGTGGTAAAAGCAAGGGAGATGATAGTAGCTCAAGTGACTCAGACTCTGAAGATGAAAAGAAGGGAGGCTTTGGTTTTGGCATTAAAGGTCCATCTATCAAATTAGGTGCTGATGGTGGCGTTAAAGGCCCCGAGATATCTGGTGACATAGAGGGTCCTGGTGTCGGAATCCAAGGTGGTGCAGGCATTGGGCTGGGAGTATCTGGTGGCATTGAAGGGCCAGAACTTGGAGGAGTGACAAAGGAAATTGATACTGATGCGAAAGCACCCAAACCTGAGGGTGATGTATCTATTAATCTCCCAAGTGGTGACCTATCAGTTGATGGACCAGATGTTGATGCAGATTTTAACTTGGGAGGAAAGCGCAAGGGATCTGGCAAGAAAAAGGGCGGATTCCATATGCCTTCAATACCATTTCCAAAGGGCAAAGGGAAAGGACATGCTGATGTTGACATGGATGCAGGCTTGAACATTGGAGGAGACATTAAAGGCCCTGGTTTCTCTGGTCCAGATGTGAACTTGGATATTGGTGGTGGTGCTGGAGGAGATGTAAAGCTTCCAGAAGGAGATGCGTCACTGTCTATTGAAGGACCAGATATTAGTGGTGGCATCGGTGGAGGCATTGGAGGTGGCATTGGAGGTGGCATTGGAGGTGGCATTGGTGGAGACATTGATGTTGATGGAAAAGTTTCAAAACCGGACGCAGACGTATCAATTGGAGGTAGTGCTGACATCCCAGATGCAAGTCTGTCTCTAAGTGGGAAGAAGAAAGGTTCCAAAAAGAAATCAGGAGGCTTTCATCTTCCGTCATTTGGTTTTGGAGGTAAAGGGAAAGGAGATGACAGCAGTTCCAGTGATTCTGACTCTGATGGAGGTAAGGGTGGATTTGGTTTCGGTATCAAAGGTCCTAAAATCAAAGGAGACGCTGGTGGGAAATTGAAGGGTCCTGAATACTCTGGAGACTTGGAAGGCCCTGATGTTGATGTGAAGGGTGGTGGTGGAATCGGGTTTGGAATTTCAGGAGGAATTGATCCTGATGTAAAGTTACCTGGAGGCTCCATCGAGGTAGAGGGTCCAGAACTTGGAGGAGTGAAAAAGGAAATTGATATTGATGTGAAAGCACCCAAACCTGAGGGTGATGTATCTATTAATCTCCCAAGTGGTGACCTATCAGTTGATGGACCAGATGTTGATGCAGATTTTAACTTGGGAGGAAAGCGCAAGGGGTCTGGCAAGAAAAAGGGCGGATTCCATATGCCTTCAATCCATTTTCCAAAGGGCAAAGGGAAAGGACATGCTGATGTTGACATTGATGCAGGCTTGAACATTGGAGGAGACATTAAAGGCCCTGGTTTCTCTGGTCCAGATGTGAACTTGGATATTGGTGGTGGTGCTGGAGGAGATGTAAAGCTTCCAGAAGGAGATGCGTCATTGTCTATTGAAGGACCAGATATTGGTGGTGGCATTGGAGGTGGCATCGGTGGAGGCATTGGAGGAGGCATTGGAGGTGGCATTGGAGGTGGCATTGGTGGAGACATTGATGTTGATGGAAAAGTTTCAAAACCGGACGCAGACATATCAATTGGAGGTAGTGCTGACATCCCAGATGCAAGTCTGTCTCTAAGTGGGAAGAAGAAAGGTTCCAAAAAGAAATCAGGAGGCTTTCATCTTCCGTCATTTGGTTTTGGAGGTAAAGGGAAAGGAGATGACAGCAGTTCCAGTGATTCTGACTCTGATGGAGGTAAGGGTGGTTTTGGTTTTGGTATCAAAGGTCCTAAAATCAAAGGAGACGCTGGAGGGAAATTGAAGGGTCCTGAATACTCTGGAGACTTGGAAGGCCCTGATGTTGATGTGAAGGGTGGTGGTGAAATCGGGTTTGGAATTTCAGGAGGAATTGATCCTGATGTGAAGTTACCTGGAGGCTCCATCGAAGTAGAGGGTCCAGATCTTGGAGGAGTGAAAAAGGAAATTGATATTGATGTGAAAGCACCCAAACCTGAGGGTGATGTATCTATTAATCTCCCAAGTGGTGACCTGTCGGTTGATGGACCAGATGTTGATGCAGATTTTAACTTGGGAGGAAAGCGCAAGGGGTCTGGCAAGAAAAAGGGCAGATTTCATATGCCCTCAATCCATTTTCCAAAGGGAAAAGGGAAAGGCCACGCAGATGCTGACATTGATGCAGGCTTGAACATTGGAGGAGACATTAAAGGCCCTGGTTTCTCTGGTCCAGATGTGAAACTGGATATTGGTGGTGGTGCTGGAGGAGATGTAAAGCTGCCTGAAGGAGATGCGTCACTGTCTATTGAAGGACCAGATATTGGTGGTGGCATTGGAGGAGGCATTGGAGGAGGCATCGGTGGAGGCATTGGTGGTGGCATTGTTGCAGACATTGATGTTGATGGAAAAGTTTCAAAACCAGATGCAGACGTATCAATTGGAGCTAGTGCTGACATCCCAGATGCAAGTCTGTCTCTAAGTGGAAAGAAAAAAAGCCCAAAGAAGAAGAAAGGAGGTTTCCAGATCCATCTTCCATCTTTTGGTTTTGGAGGTAAAGGGAAAGGAGATGACAGCAGTTCCAGTGATTCTGACTCTGATGGAGGTAAGGGTGGTTTTGGTATCAAAGGTCCTAAAATCAAAGGAGACGCTGGTGGGAAATTGAAGGGTCCTGAATACTCTGGAGACTTGGAAGGCCCTGATGTTGATGTGAAGGGTGGTATCGGGTTTGGAATTTCTGGAGGAATTGATCCTGATGTGAAGTTACCTGTAGGCTCCATCGAAGTAGAGGGTCCAGAACTTGGAGGAGTGAAAAAGGAATTTGATATTGATGTGAAAGCACCCAAACCTGAGGGTGATGTATCTATTAATCTCCCAAGTGGTGACCTATCAGTTGATGGACCAGATGTTGATGCAGATTTTAACTTGGGAGGAAAGCGCAAGGGGTCTGGCAAGAAAAAGGGCGGATTCCATATGCCTTCAATCCATTTTCCAAAGGGAAAAGGGAAAGGCCACGCAGATGCTGACATTGATGCAGGCTTGAACATTGGAGGAGACATTAAAGGCCCTGGTTTCTCTGGTCCAGATGTGAACTTGGATATTGGTGGTGGTGCTGGAGGAGATGTAAAGCTTCCAGAAGGAGATGCGTCATTGTCTATTGAAGGACCAGATATTAGTGGTGGCATTGGAGGTGGCATTGGAGGAGGCATTGGAGGAGGCATTGGAGGTGGCATTGGAGGTGGCATTGGTGGAGACATTGATGTTGATGGAAAAGTTTCAAAACCGGATGCAGACGTATCAATTGGAGGTAGTGCTGACATCCCAGATGCAAGTCTGTCTCTAAATGGAAAGAACAAAGGTTCCAAAAAGAAATCAGGAGGCTTTCATCTTCCGTCATTTGGTTTTGGAGGTAAAGGGAAGGGAGATGACAGCAGTTCCAGTGATTCCGACTCTGATGGAGGTAAGGGTGGTTTTGGTTTTGGTATCAAAGGTCCTAAAATCAAAGGAGACGCTGGTGGGAAATTGAAGAGTCCAGAAATTTCTGGAGACTTGGAAGGCCCTGATGTTGATGTGAAGGGTGGTGGTGGAATTGGGTTTGGAATTTCAGGAGGAATTGATCCTGATGTAAAGATACCTGGAGGCTCCATCGAAGTAGAGGGTCCAGAACTAGGAGGAGTGAAAAAGGAAATTGATATTGATGTGAAAGCACCTAAACCTGAGGGTGATGTATCTATTAATCTCCCAAGTGGTGACCTGTCGGTTGATGGACCAGATGTTGATGCAGATTTTAACTTGGGAGGAAAGCGCAAGGGGTCTGGCAAGAAAAAAGGCAGATTCCATATGCCCTCAATCCATTTTCCAAAGGGAAAAGGGAAAGGCCATGCAGATGCTGACATTGATGCAGGCTTGAACATTGGAGGAGACATTAAAGGCCCTGGTTTCTCTGGTCCAAATGTTAACTTGGATATTGGTGGTGGTGCTGGAGGAGATGTTAAGCTGCCTGAAGGAGATGCGTCACTGTCTATTGAAGGACCAGATATTGGTGGTGGCATCGGTGGAGGCATCGGTGGAGGCATTGGAGGAGGCATTGGTGGAGACATTGATGTGAAACCAACCAAAACAGGTAGTGAAATTGGTGTTGATTTTCCAAGTGGTAAGATTTCTGTTGATGGTCCAGATGCTTCCCTTGATGTAGATGGCCCAGAAATTGATGCAAACCTCAGCTTGAATGGAAAGGGCAAAGGTTCCAGTAAAAAGAAGAAGGGATTCCACATGCCATCAATTGGATTACCAAAATTCAAAGGTAAAGGAGATTATGATTTGGGTCATGGAGACATAGATGTTGGAGCTGAAGGAAAATTCAAACACACTGGTGGAAGTGTTGGCATGTCGCTTGAGGGTGATGTACAAAAGCCAGATGCAGATGTTGCAATTGACATTCCAGGTGGACAGAAGGCTCAAGGTGATATAGATATTAAAGGTGGGATTAAGCTAAAAGGTAAAGGCAGCCCAAAGAAAAAGGGCAAGAAAGACAAAAAGAAGGGTAAATTCGGATTTGGATTTGGATTTGGAGGCAAAAAAGATGGATCTTCTTCTTCCTCTTCCTCTTCTTCCGATGATGAGGGAAAAGGTGGATTCAAGATTGGTCTTCCTAAGTTTGGATTATCAAGTGGTGGTGGTGGCGGCACTGCAGATGTTGATGTTCCCAAACCAGATGGTTCATTCTCAGCAGGACTTGATGTCGGTGGTGATTTGGGTGAAGTTAAACCAAATGTAGATATGAGCGTCAAATCAGCCAAACCAGATGGTGACATCTCAATTGGTGGAGGAATTGGTGGTGGTATTGGTGGGACAATGAACGGAATTGGAGGAGACATAAATGCAAGCCTTGGAGGTAGAGACATTGATGTTGATGTTCCTGGAGGAGGAGTTGGAATTGGCGGAGGACTTAATGGAGCAGGTGGTCAAGGAGGTGGTCTAGGAGGAGGAAACATTGATGTTGATGTCCCAAAACCAGACCTCTCTGTTGGCGGAGGATTAGATGCTGGTGGTGGAGGAGGACTTGGCATTGGTGGTGGTCTTGGTGGAGCAGGTGGCCTTTCAGGTGGTCTAGGAGGAGGAGGCATCGATGTTGATGTACCTAAACCAGATCTCTCTGTTGGTGGAGATTTGGATGCTAATGGCGGAAAGGGATTTGGAGTTGGTGGAGGCCTTGCTGGAGCAGATGTTGACCTGAAAGGTGGAATTAAGCTGAAAGGTAAAGGAAGCCCAAAGAAAAAGAGCAAGAAAGAAAAAAAGAAGGGTAAATTCGGATTTGGATTCGGTTTTGGAGGCAAAAAAGATGGATCTTCTTCTTCCTCTTCCTCTTCTTCTGATGATGAAGGAAAAGGTGGACTCAAGATTGGTCTTCCTAAGTTTGGATTATCAAGTGGTGGTGGTGGGACTGCAGATGTTGATGTTCCAAAACCAGATGGTTCATTCTCAGCAGGATTTGATGTTGGTGGTGATTTGGGTGAAGTGAAACCAAACGTAGATATGAGCGTGAAATCAGCCAAACCAAACGCCGGCATCTCATTTGGTGGAGGAATTGGAATTGGTGGAGGCCTTGGTGGAGCAGGTGGCCTTTCAGGTGGTCTAGGAGGAGGAAGCATCGATGTTGACGTACCTAAACCAGACCTCTCTGTTGGTGGAGGATTGGATGCTGGTGGCGAAGGAGGAATTGGCCTTGGTGGTGCTGGTGGCCTTTCAGGTGGTCTAGGAGGAGGAAGCGTCGATGTTGATGTACCTAAACCAGACCTCTCTGTTGGTGGAGGCCTTGATGCTGGTGGTGGAGGAGGATTTGGAATTGGAGGAGGCCTTGGTGGAGCAGGTGGCCTTTCAGGTGGTCTTGGAGGAGGAAGCATTGATGTTGATGTACCTAAACCAGATCTCTCTGTTGGTGGAGGATTAAATGCTGGTGGCGGAGGACTTGGCATTGGTGGGGGGCTTGGTGGAGCAGGTGGACTTTCAGGTGGTCTTGGAGGAGGAAGCATCGATGTTGATGTACCTAAACCAGACCTTTCTGTTGGTGGAGGATTAGATGCTGGAGGTGGAGGAGGATTTGGACTTGGTGGAGGCCTTGGTGGAGCAGGTGGCCTTTCAGGTGGTCTAGGAGGAGGAAGTATTGATGTTGATGTACCTAAACCAGACCTTTCTGTTGGTGGAGGATTAGATGCTGGAGGTGGAGGAGGATTAGGAATTGGTGGAGCAGGTGGCCTTTCAGGTGGTCTTGGAGGAGGAAGCATTGATGTTGATGTACCTAAACCAGACCTCTCTGTTGGTAGAGGATTGGATGCTGGTGGTGGAGGAGGATTTGGAATCGGTGGAGGCCTTGGTGGAGCAGGTGGACTTTCAGGTGGTCTAGGAGGAGGAAGCATCGATGTTGATGTACCTAAACCAGATCTATCTGTTGGTGGAGGCCTTGATGCTGGTGGTGGAGGAGGATTTGGAATTGATGGAGGCCTTGGTGGAGCAGGTGGCCTTTCAGGTGGTCTTGGAGGAGGAAGCATTGATGTTGATGTACCTAAACCAGACCTCTCTGTTGGTGGAGGATTGGATGCTGGTGGTGGAGGAGGATTTGGAATTGGTGGAGGCCTTGGTGGAGCAGGTGGCCTTTCAGGTGGTCTTGGAGGAGGAAGCATTGATGTTGATGTACCTAAACCAGATCTCTCTGTTGGTGGAGGTTTAAATGCTGGTGGCGGAGGACTTGGCATTGGTGGGGGGCTTGGTGGAGCTGGTGGCCTTTCAGTAGGTCTAGGAGGAGGAAGTATTGATGTTGATGTACCTAAACCAGACCTTTCTGTTGGTGGAGGATTAGATGCTGGAGGTGGAGGAGGATTAGGCATTGGTGGAGCAGGTGGCCTTTCAGGTGGTCTTGGAGGAGGAAGCATTGATGTTGATGTACCTAAACCAGACCTCTCTGTTGGTAGAGGATTGGATGCTGGTGGTGGAGGAGGATTTGGAATCGGTGGAGGCCTTGGTGGAGCAGGTGGACTTTCAGGTGGTCTAGGAGGAGGAAGCATCGATGTTGATGTACCTAAACCAGATCTATCTGTTGGTGGAGGCCTTGATGCTGGTGGTGGAGGAGGATTTGGAATTGGTGGAGGCCTTGGTGGAGCAGGTGGCCTTTCAGGTGGTCTTGGAGGAGGAAGCATTGATGTTGATGTACCTAAACCAGACCTCTCTGTTGGTGGAGGATTGGATGCTGGTGGTGGAGGAGGATTTGGAATTGGTGGAGGCCTTGGTGGAGCAGGTGGCCTTTCAGGTGGTCTTGGAGGAGGAAGCATTGATGTTGATGTACCTAAACCAGATCTCTCTGTTGGTGGAGGTTTAAATGCTGGTGGCGGAGGACTTGGCATTGGTGGGGGGCTTGGTGGAGCTGGTGGCCTTTCAGTAGGTCTAGGAGGAGGAAGTATTGATGTTGATGTACCTAAACCAGACCTTTCTGTTGGTGGAGGATTAGATGCTGGAGGTGGAGGAGTATTAGGAATTGGTGGAGCAGGTGGCCTTTCAGGTGGTCTTGGAGGAGGAAGCATTGATGTTGATGTACCTAAACCAGATCTCTCTGTTGGTGGAGGATTAGATGCTGCTGGCGGAGGAGGAATTGGCATTAGTGGAGGCCTTGGTGGTGCTGGTGACCTTTCAGGTGGTCTTGGAGGAGGAAGCATTGATGTTGATGTACCTGAACCAGATTTCTCTGTTGGTGGTGGTATGGATACTGGTGGTGGAGGACTTGGCATTGGAGGAGGAATTGGTGGAGGAATTGGTGGAGTTTCAGGTGGTCTCGGAGGAGGAGTGGATATTCCAAGTGGACCAGATGTCGATGTTAAAGGTGGAATTAAGCTGAAAGGTAAAGGCAGCCCAAAGAAAAAGAGTAAGAAAGACAAAAAGAAGGGTAAATTCGGATTGGGATTCGGATTTGGAGGCAAAAAAGATGGATCTTCTTCTTCTTCTTCCTCTTCCTCTTCTTCCGATGATGAAGGAAAAGGTGGATTCAAGATTGGTCTTCCTAAGTTTGGATTATCAAGTGGTGGTGGTGGCGGCACTGCAGATGTTGATGTTCCCAAACCAGATGGTTCATTCTCAGCAGGACTTGATGTCGTTGGTGATTTGGGTGAAGTCAAACCAAATGTAGATATGAGCGTGAAATCAGCCAAACCAGATGCCGGCATCTCATTTGGTGGAGGATTTGGTGGTGGCATTGGTGGGGGAGACATCGATGTCGATGTTCCTGGTGGAGGAATTGGAATTGGTGGAGGTCTTGGTGGAACAGGTGGACTTTCAGGTGGTCTTGGGGGAGGAAGCGTTGATGTTGATGTACCAAAACCAGATCTCTCTGTTGGTGAAGGATTAAATGCTGGTGGCGGAGGACTTGGCATTGGTGGAGGCCTTGGTGGTGCTGGTGGGCTTTCAGGTGGTCTAGGAGGAGGAAGCATCGATGTTGACGTACCTAAACCAGACCTCTCTGTTGGTGGAGGATTGGATGCTGGTGGCGGAGGAGGACTTGGCATTGGTGGGGGGCTTGGTGGAGCAGGTGGCCTTTCAGGTGGTCTAGGAGGAGGAAGCATCGATGTTGACGTACCTAAACCAGATCTATCTGTTGGTGGAGGATTGGATGCTGGTGGCGGAGGAGGATTTGAAATTGGTGGAGCAGGTGGACTTTCCGGTGGTCTTGGAGGAGGAAGCATTGATGTTGATGTACCTAAAGCAGATCTATCTGTTGGTGGAGGATTGGATGGTGGTGGCGGAGGAGGATTTGGAATTGGTGGAGGCCTTGGTGGAGCAGGTGGACTTTCAGGTGGTCTTGGAGGAGGAAGCATTGATGTTGATGTACCTAAACCTGACCTTTCTGTTGGTGGTGGATTGGATGCTGGTGGCGGAGGATTTGGAATTGGTGGAGGCCTTGGTGGAGCTGGTGGCCTTTCAGGTGGTCTTGGAGGAGGAAGTATCGATGTTGACGTACCTAAACCAGATCTCTCTGTTGGCGGAGGAGGAATTGGAATTGGTGGAGGCCTTGGTGGAGCAGGTGGCCTTTCAGGTGGTCTAGAAGGAGGAAGTATCGATGTTGACGTACCTAAACCAGACCTTTCTGTTGGTGGAGGAGGATTTGGAATTGGTGGAGGCCTTGGTGGTGCTGGTAGCCTTTCAGGTGGTCTTGGGGGAGGAAGCATTGATGTTGATGTTCCTAAACCAGACCTCTCTGTTGGTGGAGGATTGGATGCTAAATTGAAAGTTAAAAAGCCAAAAAAGAAGAAGAAAGGCAAGTTTGGTTTTGGTTTTGGTGGCAAGTCAAGTGGTACGTCCAGTAGCAGCTCAAGTTCCAGTTCATCAGAGTCCGACGATGAGGAGAAGAAGGGATTTAAAGTTAAATTACCAAGCTTCGGATTTTCTGGAAGTGGGGGAACTGGTCTTGATGTAGATATGCCTAGTGCTGAAGTCAACGTTGGCGGAGATGCATCTGCAACAGGTCAGGATGTTATGATAGATGGAGGCTTAAGCAGTAGTATCAAAGGTGACATAGCTGGAGACATTGTCAGTCCTGATCTTGATGTGAAAACAGAAAAACCTGATCCATCTTTATCATTTGAAGGACAACAGTTAAGTATCGGTGGCACTGCTGGAAGCATGGATGGTGATCTATCAGGAGGGGCCCAACTTGAAGGAGCTTCTGGATTAGATGGAAAAATTGATAGTTCTGGAGACATAGGTGTTGATGTTAAAGGAGGTCTTGGTGCAGGAGTATCTGGAGGGGTTGATGTTGAGGTTCCTAAACTATCAGGTTCTGCTGGGGCTAAAGGTAAAGCTAAGCGCAAAAAGAGAAATAAGAAAAAGAAAAATGCCACTGCGGGGTCATCAGTTGATGGTGTTGCTGTAAGTACCCCAAGTGTTGATATCGGAGGTGGAGCTGAAGTTGATGTTGACATGGCCGTTGCTTCTTCTGGAGGACTTTCTGTACAACTACCAGAAATTGGTGGAGAAATGTCGGGATCAGTCGCAGGCAACGCTGATGTTGATACCAGCGCTAAAGCTAAAGAAAGCCCAAAAAAGAAAAAGAAGGAAAAGAAAGGATTCTTTGGCTCAATAGGATTCTCCAAAGATTCAAGTTCAAGCTCGAGCTCTAGCTCAAGCTCAAGCTCTAGTTCATCATCAGATGAGGAGGGCATTGGCTCTAAGATATTAGCCACATTTGGGTTTGGCAAAAAGGATTCCAGTGACTCGGATAACCCCAACTCGAACAATAACAATAGTACACGACTGGCGGAAGCAGCTGAAGCTGACACAAGATACAGTGAAACAGAACTCAATGTGAATAACAATGCAAATGGAGATGACAAAGCAGAGAATGCAGATGATTTATCCAAAGAACATTCCCACACAAGAAGCAAGAAGACTTTTGGGAGAATATTCAACCGGAAACATCGACAACATATTGTAGAAATACCCGACGAAGGAGCAGAGACAGAAGATAATGCAGGAAAGGGAGCCCATGGAAGTGCATCAACTGGTATGTATAAAGTAATATTGCAACTGTCTTGACTTTGCTCATTTCACATTTTCGTCTTGTACAAGACAAAGGGTTTCACAAAATTGCCAGTTTACGAACTATTAAATATTCAGATGTGAGTGAATATTGTTAAAAAGTATTCTCCTTAAGAACCCTGTGTTTCGCATAGGGAAATTGTCTAAGAGGTTACATGCGAAATGAGCGAAGTTGAGCAGGCTGGCTTCCTTAGAACTCAATAAAGAGAATGAAATAATTAAACCTTGAAAATCACAAACTTGACACTTTATTCTACAACACAATATACAGACATTTCACTCATCCCATAGAAGAAAATTCTGGCATTTAACTTTTTGGGTTGAAAAACTTGTTTAGTTTGTTTTATTTTTGTAGGCATGACTTTCAAATTTTACATTGTTGATTTCATGCTACCAGGGTTGCAATAGCATATATTGCCATGGATATAGCAGCTTTCAAAGATATATAAAAAGGTAAATAGTTTCTTTATATCATGTAATTTCCAGCATGCGAAGAGGATTCATTTAAAAAAACTGGGTTGTGCTTTGGTTTTTGCTTTTGTCTCTTCAAGTTTAAATAATTCACTGATTTGAAATTGTTGTTAGCAGTAATAAACCAAAACACAAAAATTGTTCTGAAAAATAGTGTCAATAATAATATATTTGAACCAATCATTTATCTTAAAAATACTTGAAGAGAAGAACCAAAAACATTGAACATTCTTCATGCATGAAAAGATTAATTCATTTTTAGTTTAAAAGCGCACATTTAATTAATTTGGTTTGCCTTGATTTGCTGTTTTTGCACGCATGATGTTGGTTTTGCTGTGGGTAGACAAATAAGTGAATGCATTCTCGCCAGGTGATTTGCATGCTTGCATGAGCTTGTTTGGTGTCCATTTGCATGGAAAATAATTCTGCCTGCTTTTCTGTTTTTGTTTTGCATATGTCTCTTTGCTACTCACTGTAACAGTGCAAGATAACATCATGTTGTCCAACAAGGGTGCTATTCTACATACGCCTCAAACAAACACACTGTCCAAATCTGAGAGCTACAAAGAAGGCAAGGTGGGAACATTAGGCAAGCTCTTTGGAAAGAAAAAAAGCAAGAAAAGTCCAGGTGTATCAAAAGACAGCAGGGCCATTTCTCCACCACCACCACCATCAAGAGTTGACAGCTTCTCTGCCAGTAGTAGTGCAAGTGTAGATATGTCTGATGGTAGTGTAGTCTATTCTCCTGCTGAATTTCTACCAGTTGCTAGGGCTTCTGTAGATAGTACTTCTACCAGTTCCTCAAAGTCTGGTCATAAAAAACGTCATGCCCCAGCCCCACCTACATTAAAGGTTTGCACACAAGAAAGTTTATATAAAGATGGTATTCCAGAGTCACCAATGTCAGAGAAATCCTTTCGATCATTTTCATCCTCATCTTCATTAGGAACACCTCCTGTTCAGCCACATAAAGGTTTATACAACATCCTTCCTGTCAGTAGTGAATATATGAAAAGAGGAAGTGCATCTTCACTCCCTGATTTTAACCCTCACAAGAGAGATTATCAGATACGAGCTGCTTCTTTGGAAAACAGCCGGCTTCAAATTCCCTCTCCAACATCAACCTCCCATATATTAGCTGAACGAGGGATAATCTATGCCAGCATTGAAGATCTGAGTACTGTAGCTGAAGCTGTCAAAGAATTGCCTCTACCACAAGGTGCTCCTCCTCCTAAACCAAAACGTCTCTCTGCATCACCAGATGTTCTTGAAGAAATGCTTGAAGAAATTGAAGCAGACCCAAAGATGTCTCTTTCTTTAGTAGATGAAGGGAGTGAGCATACTCATGAAGAAATTATAGCCTCTAAACAAGAACCTGTTGAGATTGCCAGTAACCAACAAGCTTCAGACTTGAAAGTCACAGTCTCAGATAACTCAAAAGAAGATGCATGTCTTGAAGAACAGAAGGTCCCAGAACAGGATTTCAAGCAGTTGTACTTGTTTGATATGTTAGCACCTCATTTAGAAACAAATGACGTGGAGGAAACAGAGACAACAGTTGACATTAAAGTCAAGCAATCGATGCATGAAACTGTGTCTGTAACACCACAAGGTTCTGGATCTAAAGACCATGTTGAGGCTCTACCTCCACCTGCAAGAACTGAGGATTCTTCGTTTGATCTTATCAAACAAAGGACTGACTTTTCTCCAAGTGGCCATTCTACTTCTTCATCTGATCTTATCAAGCAAAAGACTGATTCTCCTTCCAGTGACAGTTCTGCACATGCTGAGGCTGAACAAATTCCTATCGTTGAAGATTCTATAAAACCTATGGTTTCTGAGTTGAAGTTGGCACCGCCTATTCAGAACTATGAAAAAGTACATGGAGGTGAGATGAATAAGACCTTAGAGTCAAGCACAACTATTATTGTTTCTCATGGTAGAGAAACATCTGCAAGTCCTGCAACCCTGCCATCTGGAAGTGAACATGTACCGTCCTCACCAACGGACTTCTCTGCTTGTAAAGAGATACCAATGGTTCCTGATTATTCTGCAGTGAGACAAATGGCCAAAGAAGCAATTAGTTCAAATCACGAACGTGCATCTGAGATCAAAGCAATTTTGAAACGGTCCATGGCAAGAATGATGGGGGTGGAACTCCCAGCAGAATCAGTTTTTAAAAATGAGTCTGTTGCAGATGATGTCGGAAGTGATAATGAAACAAAGGAGATTGAGATCATTTCTTCATCTGTTGCTGCTGAAACAGAGAATTGTAAGATAGAAGGTTCTGCTGATAAGGCAGAGGAACCAACAAGTTTAGTGGAAGAGACTGCGTCTCCAACTGTTACTGATTCTACCTCCAAGAGTCTAATAGAGGAGTTTGAGAGTCCAAGTGAGGATATAAACTCCAACAAAGTAGTTCCAGGAATTGAAACAAAAGATGAGATCTTTATTAGGTCAGACACGGAAGACAAAACCTTTGCCACTCCTTTTGTTACTAGACCTTGCGAAAAGGAAGAAAGTGTAACAGACGACACTTTGGTAAAAAAGTCCTTCTTAGATGATGCCGTGTATGAAATAAAACCAGAGAGAATGTCGCTGACAAGGTCAAGCTCATTTGAGAAGAAGAAAACAAACGATTTTCAGCCACTATCCAATCTATCTAGATCAAAATCATTTGGAGCAGAAGAATGGCAGAGTAAGATTTCCAGTCATCAGAAAAATGAAAAGGAACATATTGACACTTTCAGTTTTGCGCACGCTGATCCTAAAGACGAACTGAAAAAACTTGCTTCGTTGAGCGTGGTGAGAGCAGCAAGAGAAAAGTTTGGTAGTACACTTTCCAATAAGGAAAGTCCTAAGAAACGACCTGTTTATTCTGAGAAGCTGGTCTTTTCCCAAAAGTCGTCTCAAAACTTATCGACAAGCAATGCAGAAGAAAAAGAAAACTTTGAGTTTGTGGAAGCTCAGAAAAGACTCAAGAAATGTCCAACTCCTTATGAAGAGCCACTTATTTATACACACAATACTACTGTGGAGGCATCGTTGTCTACTAAGGATTCTTTGACTGAGGTACCACAGCATAACGACCCAGCAAAGATTACCACCAGTTCAGTCCACAGAGTTGCAACGCGTCAAGTTTCCTCAGATAAATCGCTAAGTTTTGCTGGTGTTGGAAGGGTTATGTATCAGAGTAAAGCAATGACCTGGAAAAAGTCCACAGAGAGAGCCCAGAAGAAAGAAGTACCCGTGAGGAAAAATTATAAAGATGATAGTTCTTCAATTGTATCTACTGTCAGCTCATGGAAAGAAAAAAGAACCAAGAGGAAAAGTGTGGTAGAGAATGAGTACGATACTGGTGTAAAAGAAAGGGGTATCAGCAGCGAAAACATTGCAGTTGTGTCTGCGCAAATTGTCAGTCCTGAAATAGTTGACAGTGGATCTGAAGCTGTGGTTGTGAAGGAAACGTTTGACAAGAATGTCAAAGATATGGAAACAGACATGAAGTCAAAAAATGTGGAGAGAAAGGTTGAAGCCGAGCAGGAAAATGAGGTGCATCAGGTTCAAGTCAAGGATGAAGCCCAAATTGCCCAGACACAACCCGAGTGTAAAATAGAGTCCATTAATACTGAACAGCAACATTATACTAAAGAGGACATTTCAATTGAGTTGGAGCCAATAGTTGTAGAGGATACAACCACCACAATGGAGAGTCCCATCATAGCAGCCACTGTTCCCATTGTAGCAGCCACTGTTCCCGTGGTAGGAGCCACTGTTCCCATTGTAGCAGCCAATGTTCCCGTGGTAGCAGCCACTGTTCCCATTGTAGCAGCCACTGTTCCCATCATAGCAGCCACTGTTCCCAGCACAGCATCTACTGTTCCCATCACAGCAGTCTCTGTTCAAGAAGTGACCAGTGCCATCCCTGCTGTTGACATGAATGAAGAAAAGCCACACACAGAAATTAAAGTCGATGAGGAAACTCACATCAAACGTCACAGAGAGGTCCGTGAAAGAACCAAAAGTATCCTAGCAAAAATAAAGGCCACAACAGCTTTTCAGGACACAACTAAAAGTAGCCAAGTATTTAGTGATGATACAAGTGTGCAGAGGAGAGACAGTAAGGAGGCAGCCCAGATCCGTGATCGTCGAAGAAACACTAAATCCACTCCAAATATTGACAGAGAATGGCAAATGTTTGATGAAATGAAGTCGGATGTTGTCATATCACCTGAGGCCTATTTCAGAGTAACTCAAGAAAATTCAGACAAACAAACAAGGCAGTCACCACCAAGTCAGGCAAGAAATATTAGGAAGGTTAAAAGGAAAGCTTACGTCCGTAGATCAGCTGGTGCTGATCTTGACCGACAATCTGAAAGTTCTTCTGAAGGACTTTCCGAAGATGAGCCCCCAAGAAGACAGCATTTAAGTGGTCGGTTAGATTCTGGTTTTTCAGACATGGCCTCTCACTCTGAATTGGACAGACGCGTACTTCCGCACAAGAACCACCCAAGGAAATCAGGTGGCAAAGCAAAGCAGTCAAGTCCTCGCAGTAGTCCGATTATGACTGCAAAGCATGGGGAGTATCCAACTTCCAATCTTATTTCAGAAGCACCATCTGAGAAGTTTCCAATATCATCAGATCCTTCAGAGCTCCAGAGGATCATCTTACAACAGCAAGAAGAGATGCGCCTCCTTCGCCAGCAAATGCAGGCCTCGCAAATTCAGGCCACTCAAATGCAAGCCAGCCAAATGCAAACTTCTCAAATGCAAGCTACTAGTCTTTCAGAGGGTATTCAATCTCCTGCTGTAAGCCTTGGGCAGATGAACGTAGCAAACCCACATGTTCCCACCATGCCTTACATGTACTCTCCCCCTAACATGATGATGGTACCTCAAAGAGGTATGATACAACAACCTATGTACTATGTTCCCCAAGGTATTCCTCAGGGGCTACAAACCCCGGCGGTTCAGATGCCTGGGGTTCTTCCTATCAGCAACTACTCACCATATGCTCCTTCACATGTGCCTTTTCCTGTACAGGGGATGTTACCGATGCAGACACAGATGCCTATGGGATTGCCATTTCAACAAGGTAGTGTGACCCAGTACCCCACAAGCCACTTTACCACAATGTCCGCGGCTGGAGGATCTATAGCCGAAGCCCCCAGGACTGTTGAGCAGAAACACAGTGAGTAGTGTGGCTGGATGGTGTTCCGGTTTGAGTGTCTGCTAATACTGACAAAAACCTTTATAACTACTTACTAAAACCTATCATGATGCACTGTCATTTCCCCCACCCACATACACACTACACACATCCCTCCTGCATTGGTTATGGTTTGGTTCATCTTAAAGAATTGGTTTCCTTAAGAAACCTTACCACTGCTGCAGCAAATGTGTCATTTATTCTATATTTCAAGTGTCTTCTTGCAGAAAATGCTGTTTATATGCAATTTAGAATGTAGTGCAGTTAGATTCTAGTGTATGTAACAATTTCATAAATTGAGGATAAAATTTGATGGTACTGTTGGATAATACTCATGCCGAGTGGACCTCAATTTTTTTAACATTTCACATAGTAGGTTAGAATATTAGTTAACGTGAAAATGAAACCTTTGGTTTTGCTACTACTTCTATATTTATAAAGCATGTCATTTGGTTAGTAATCTTGATCTACTAGATCATGCCAAAAGGTGTCAAATGTGCACAAATCAACTTGTCTAACTTCCATCTGCAAGTTTTTTATAAACTGCGAATATCTACACAGACTATAAAGACATTAGATTATATTTGAAGTGGGTGATCTTATGAAATGTCCAAGGAAAGTACTCCACCGAATCAAGTTTTGCTTCTTATAAATGTTTTAAATATGCAAGTTGGTTAGCTTGAAGAAGACAGAGTGTAAACACTTAAATTTTAAGTGTTGTCTCTGTGCTTGACTGATACATTTTTAGAGCAATTACTCTTGAACTAAAACAATACATGCCACAGTTTAAGCTGGTACTTCATAATTAAATTAATTTAGTATTACTGGTATTATTGTTATGACAATTATTTGAATATGTGCTTATTCACTCATTCTGTAACTTATTTGTCAATTATTGGTTTGTCACACTAAAAATTATTGACAACTAAGTTGAGTGCTGAATTTAATCCTATTATTCTTCTAAAAATGTGTACTAATTGTATGTGTTATGAACACTTTATTCTACTATAAGTAAATGTAACTCCATGTTTGGTCCAGGGTATTATTGGGTATTATTATTATGTGAACACTTGTTTTTTACACCGTGCACTTTGTCAATTTTGATAAGAATTATGTTGTATTTGTAATGCGAAAAATGGCAAATATTCATTGAAAATAATATTTGTGTTCATGGAAATGTACAGCATTGGTTCACCATCAAAATCGTCTATTTATTCCTGTCTAGTGACATAATTAAACAAACAGTTTCGAGAACAAGTCACAACTAATCTTGTTTGATAGATGGAAGATTATACTTGTAAAACAAACACAAAGTGAACAAGTATCCCCTCACCCAAAATCGAATGCTGTACTTTTCTTGACATGTTTTGCATCCATCATGCAAGCAACCATGCTTGGACATGATCTGGACATCGAAACAAACATGTTGATGTATAATATAATAAAACATTCATACTTACTATCAACTTTAAAGGAACTGAATATAATCTTTTTAAAACAGTTGTCCTTTTGAGAATTATAATTAATGATGGATGTTTAAGGTACAGAACAACATAAGTTTCCGAACAGTTTTGAATGCTGTAAAAAAGAACACGAGTTAATATGACAAAGAGACAAAAGTTGAAATGAACATTCTTCTGACTCGTCTCAGGATAAGATTTCAGATTGATAGTTGTAATTATATTACAAAATGTTCAACCATTGTTGTTCTTTACCTTTAAAAAGACAATTTAATTGAATTTTCTTTAATATTTGCTATGGACGGAACAATGTGATAAATTTATGTCGTTGAAAATGTTTGCTTCCTTCCTTGTATATAGTTTAATGTAAAACTGTTTCCTTATAGGACAAAACTTGAATAAAAAAGTTATAAAAATGGAAAGATGAAATTAAAAAAACAAAATTAAGAATTGTTAAATTCAGTTAACTGATTGAAAATACCTGTATGGTTGTAACGATGTAAGAATCAACCCCGGGTGGAGAAATGAGTAGTGTTTTTAGTTATCATGCATGTAAGTTACAAATGAATCAGCTTTTTCTGTCTGATTCCAAAAACAAATTGATATAAACCTAATTTAGGAATAACACGGTTTAAAATTCTTGTACAGGCAAACTCACTTATAGGAATACTAAAAAAACCTTGTATAGTCAAAACAATTGAAACTTTATGATAAGTATACTGTATAACAACTTTTTAGCATATAGCTCCATACGATGAGAAAATTAACATAGCTTCTACTTTTACACCATTAACTGTGCCTCTGCCACTATTTAACTTGCAATATTTTGTATTGTACAAGCCTTCTGTATTTCAAAACAAAATGTATTTTTAATATCAATATTGTATTGGGCAAGCTATTTAAACTTTTGTTATCAGCCATAAAAGATGCTATACTTTCGTGTTTGTAAATCCCCAATTATAAGCAAAACATAACAAAGGACTAATTGAAATTATGCTAGTTTTTGAGTATTTTTAATTTCTTAAAAACTACTCTCTTACTAGAGAAGAATTGGGGAAATTATTCAAAAACATTGTAGAAATTTGTATTGGATAACGGTAGTATTTTTGTGTTACTTTAAATATTGTTGTCTAGTTAAAGCGACTGTGGTTATTTTTGTACGTAACCTTTCATTGTCCAATATGTGAACTGATACTGGATATAGCTTTTGCAGGGCCTCGTTACAAGTGATTCTGGAAGAAAACTTTCATTTGCAAGTTGAAAAAAATTACCTGAACGGAATATACTGTTGTGTGCTAAGTAGAACTGTGCTACTAAAGAAATTTGAGCATGATTTTGATATGTCGGTTATTAAGAGAGCGTAACAAATGATGCTTAAAACATTGTGGTTAGCTTAGCAACAATAATCAAAGGACATGGGCAGAATATCTGAAATTGCCGAGAGTAACATCTTTTGGAAGGCCCCCAACCTTGACCAAACTTGGCAATTTCAGTGTCTACTCCCATGAACTTTGACCAGCAAGTTAGCAGTAAGATTGCTTGTTGTAACTTCTTTTAATGGGTGCCCTGCGCAACGTGCCTATAAATCTGTGCTTCCATAAATCTTTGTATAGATTTTACCAGTGCCTTTTGTATATATATACATAAAACAAACATTGGTTATTTTCTGGTTTAGAGCTAGTGATTGTTACTTGCACTGAATGAGTGGATTTAATATTTTTTCTTTAAATAGAGGGTTACTTTGCAAATAAAACATAACATGAAACAAAGAATTGGTTTGAAGATAATTTTATTTGTGTGCACAGTTTTATTGTAAACTTAGTATGTGTTTAAGTAGCTTTAAAGGCAGTGGACACTATTGGTAATTGTCAAAGACTAGCCTTCACAGTTGATGTATCTCAACGTATGCATAAAAAAACAAACCTGAGAAAATTTGAGCTCAATTGGTCATCGAACTTGCGAGATAATAATGAAAGAAAAAAACACCCGAAGTTGTGTGCGTTTAGATGGTTGATTTCGAGACCTCAGGTTCTAAATCTGAGGTCTCGAAATCAAATTTGTGGAAAATTACTTGTTTCTCGAAAACTACATCACTTCAGGGGGAGCCGTTTTTCACAATGTTTTATACCATCAACCTCTCCCCATTACTCGTCACCAAGAAAGGTTTTATGCTAATAAATATTTTGAGTAATTACCAATAGTGTCCACTGCCTTTAATTATGTAGCAATGTTTTTTAAAGGCTGGTGGTATACTTGTGAGTGTAAATAAGTGGCAACACCATGCACTTATGATTTGGGTACTTTTTGTAACACAAAAAATAATGTCCTCAGATAAACATTTAACTTACACCTTGAAGATATGATAGTTGAACGCTTCCCTTAAAATATTACTTGTTGAGGTGCTTTAGTTTTTGAGAAATGATGTAAAACAATGTCTTGTAAAAACATTTTACATGCTTTTTATAGTCAAAAACTATTTTCGTGACTTGTTTTACTCATTTCTCCAAAAAAACTACAGCACCTGAGCAAGTAATATTTTAAGGAAAACTTTCTACCATCATTATCGTCAAACTGTGTTAGTTACAGGTAAATCAGTGGACATTGTGTTTTGTGTCCTTCAAAAAAGTACCCAGACCCTTCCTTTAACTGATAAACCACATGTTAATGACAGAACACTTCAAGGACCACATGTACAGCCTGTAGAAAAAAAACATTGGTGCATGCAGAGAGAAATTCCTCATAATATTTTGCTGAATTTAAGACGTTTACTATTAACGGAGTGGTGATTGCTGTTGGAATTGATAAATACTCGTAATTTATCAGAAAATTTCAAAATGTTTGATTTCTTTACAAATGACATCACCTTCCATGATAACACGATGGAACAAATACATACACACAAAAAATCAAATTCTGAGACGTAACTTTGCCAAATTTGTTAGTTTCACCAATGTCACCCGCTCCAACAACAGAAACAAAATTACAATTAAATTGTCATTGAAAAAAAAAATCTTAAATTTTGTTGACATATTAAGAAGTCTGCAATTTTAAAGACGCAGTACTGCGGCGGTTTTCATGAAACACTAGGATTAATCCTAGATCTGGAGTTAGGAATATACTTAAGGTTGACAGTGTAAGGCTGCATGGGTCTCGCCCTTTGATTAATCCTAACTTAGAAAGACTTTGGTGAAACCAATGGCAGGACTGGTAACTATTTGGGGGAAAATAATATTGTAAACTGAAAGCTCACTGACAATTTCAGCTCCTCCAAAGGATATTGAAGACCCCCCCCCCAATGCTTATTTTGATTGCCGCGATCAATATATGTTTTCAGTCAACCATCTTCGAAATTGTTATAATTTCACAGGTCGAATTGGTTGGTTGGTTGGTTGTATGGAGGATGTGAAATCAGATTCAAACATGAACAATGAGATAGAGACAATTTTGTGGCAGTTTGTTTCACTGTTTTATACTTGCCCTATATAGAGCTCAAATTTTGCACCGAACCATATGCCCAAGGCCAGTGACACGTCTAGCATGAGGCCAGTAAACTCATGACCAAGCAAGACCTGCTGTCTTGTGTTTTTTAAAGCCAATTGCGAGTTAGATTTGAATAATGTCTGGTACATTGACTTGCTTAGTTACATAGTACCGCTTACATTTGAGTTCCTCAGACTATAGAGACAGTTACTAAGTCAAATGGTTCAGGGCAAGCCTTTGTATAGCAACTTCAAGATGAGCAAACTCAGGTACCATTGTCCCATACAGATTCAATCAAAATTATGTATTGATGATCTACGCAAAAGCTTGCCCCTTATCATGTGACATAGAATTTGTCTTGATAGTCTGAGGAATTCAAATTGAAGTGGTAACTTGTAATCAAGCACGTCATTGTACCAGACAACATTAAATTGTTTATTGATTAGTACATCATTTTTAAATATAAATTGTGGTTTTGATAAATACCTTTAAATTCTAAAAGAAAGACAAACAAGATAACTATTCTCTTTCATGTTTTATTATTTATTCACATGAATACACACTGAATACTGCATCTGCCAATTTTTCTCTCTTTGAATACCGTCTTATAAAACAGTGGTCTAGTAAACATGTTTAGCTACAAGCCCTACGGTCTGTGGACTGTCCATCAAAATTATAAGCCCTGCTATACACACTTAGTTCTTCAAAAACATGATTATATTCAGTATGTTTTGCAGACCTTGAGAAATAGACAATAAACGTTTTTGATCAATGCATACAAATAATTTACATCTTCAATAAGATAAATGATTGCACTGGTCATAAAAACTGCAACTTAGTAGCATAATCACTTCTCTTTTGACTTTAGAGTTGTGTTCTTGAATGTTTTTGAAATAAATTATTTGGTCAAACTCATCTTAGCATACAAAATATCTACAGTTTCAAATATACATACTTTGGTGAAATGTCTTAATTTTATAGATCTTTCTTGTGCAACATCTAAGATAGGCAAAAGTTTGGGCAGCCTTCACTGCAAAAAAATACAACTGTGTATTTACAATCGTGCTATCAAATTACCTTTATTACGTCACACTGTCTGCATACTGGTAAGTCAACTGTCCTACCCAAAACAACAGTGGACATACTCTTCATAAAAAAAAGGGTTTTTTTAATACTTGATTAAAAAGGCAGATTTCAACCAACACAGTGATCAATGTGACCAATAGTGGTCAATGTTTGTAAAAACAAAAGAAAGGTTCTATCGAAATTATCATCAGCTACATCATCTTAATTAATGATCTTTGTCAGGTCCCCTGAATACAAGTAGTGTAAAGACACCATTAATTCAAATTAAATGAGTGGGCACAGACTATCAGTCTCCTTGCCAGCTTGTTACTTGTAGATGGTGTTAGATTTACATGACAAGATGACTGCCCTCTGGAGGGTCTACCAAGAAACTTCAACCACTGCCTTAGAGGTCTAGGGTGAGTAAACATAACATCTACTCAGTGTTGTGGTAAATACAGTGGGAATATCTTATCAATTGTGGGGTTCTGAAATGAATTCTGGGGTAAGAAATCAACATGTTGATCGGTTAATGATGTCCTCTTTGCATGCTTGAGCCATAAAGCTTGGAACAGTCCTTGAACACTCTATGCTTGAGCATGTAGCATAGGAGGTTTTCACTTATTCTGGCTGGATCACTCATTTCATTATTTAAAGGCATGGCTTATGACCAAAACTAATACTTCTGAGTCTGTGTACATTACAAGGCAAGTCCAAGGACTACGTTTTCTGACAAATCCTCAAACACAAACTAGCTCAATATTGATTGATTCTAGCAACTATTTGAGGCAGTTGGTGTGAATTGTGCTGGGCTTACAGGTGAGTTATGTCACATATCAACAAGATACTCTAATCCTCTACAGACTGACAATGATAATCAAAGCTTATTAATCAAAACATAGGATAGCTTCTACCTCCATGGCTTCACCAACAGATTTATAACAGTTATTTCCAGCCTCAGGAAAATGTATTTGTACTAATATTTTTTATTCCTAAACATCCATAATATACTCGGCTATTAAAGCATAATACAGATTTCAACATTTATCCATAAATAGCCACTTTTTAAAACCACGGCTTCAGCTTCGACAGACTCTGGCTTACCTATGGCAGTTATTTTGAAACTGTTCACTTTTGGTACAGGTCTTCGAAAAGGCTGATGAAGCCAAAGCCAATAGAAGAGCCAAAGTCGATGGTGTGCTGTGTATCTTAGTGTATGATCATTGCTACATGTAGGCAACAGGGCACATAGCTTTTTGTATTTAATGTTTTAATGTACACAATTACTGCTGCAGGCTCACAATGCCTTGTACTTAAAAGACTAGCAAGGTAATTGTTAAACCAAATCCAACTGAGATTTAGGCTAAATCTGCTTGATTATTTTACTACCTTAAAAATTATTGAACTTTATAGTAGTCTGAAAAAAATGGTTTGGTGTTATATTTACATCTCTTTTAACAAAAATATTTAATTTCCTCAAGGGTTAAAAACTAAACATGTACCTGAAATTGGCTGCATCGCGCGACTATACTTTAAGACATCATTGCAATGACATTGTATAAAAGTTCACATGACTTTTATTGTATCTTTATTGACAATTCGGCCAATAAATCAGCATTACAATGAGACAAACCAATCTATGACCATACCTTTAAGAACACCATCAAATAGAATACTTTAAAATAATAATTTGTGACTTTAGGTCTATTCCACAATTGCACTTGTTAAATATGACTTTTAATTAATCTATGACGTATACACCCTGATAGTTTCTGTTATCTCCTTACGACAAATGGGACAGAAATCTCTTCGGTTCATCAAGGATTTAGCGCAATCATGACATGTAACAAGATGATGACATGGACATAAAAGGCAGTCTCGTGGCCTATCCATACAGATCGCACAGTCACGGTTAACAACAGCCGCTAAAATAAACATAAAAACATTGGAATTCAACAGTGTTTAGTAAGAACAAAGAAGCCAAACTGATAAGCAACCATTAGTAAGCAACAATGGGTGCAAATAAGTAAGCAACAATGGGTGCATTCAACCCAGGTCTGACCCCAGTGCAATCATGTAGCTTTGGCTCATCTGGGTCAGCCCTAAGTACCCTGCTTGTAGAGGGGGGTCACTCGGGGCTGATCCAGATGCATGACGCCACAACTTTCTAAATGGCCGTCATTTTGTTTGTTGTTCAGCGGGATACTTTCAGCGAATTTTATGCACATAAAAATAATTTAACTATGCGGTTTTACTGAGATTATAATAATTTTAAGATCTTTTTCGCAAACTTTTTCATACGTAGAGCACACAATGAATATAGTTGCAGTTGGCTGTCCCAAGATGCATGTATATACTATGGGAAGTTGGTGTTTAGTTTGGTCTTGTTACGGGCTCACCTGGATGAGAACACTTGGCTCAATCAATCCAGGCAAGCTTATCTAATGAACCCATTACTAATAAAACAGGGTTTGGAGCTGCAGCTCCAGCCGGCTGGGGTTAAACAAGAATGTTGGGGTAGATTCAATGAAAAGTTGAATACAATTATAATTTTCTCTTAAAACTTATCCCAAAATCCCTCTGAACAAAACACAAATGATGTTTAAAAAAAAAGAAATTAAAAGCGCAAAATTCAAATCAAGGGCATTAGTTCCTAGATCCTGATTAAGTATTCTTGCTATTCAAAAACAAAAACACTTCTTAGTATTGGTGTGTGTAATACAATTCTACCTCCATGGTATTACTATGATAGCTCTTCTGCTCTCCTATCACATACAACTACATTGTATCTGTGTGCATGTATAACATAACATTCACCACACGATATCACATTGCAGGCATACTTTATATCACTCAAAACCACAGTGGATGAGGTTAAATGGTCAGACAGTAGGAGTGATAATATTATACCCTCCTCCATTCCATCCAAACTGAAGATTATTTGTGAATGAATTGTTAAACTTACCACATTCATCATCTTGAGGGGGCGTCATATTCCCGCTATGGCTCAGGTGCGGCATCCCTCGATCAGGGATACCTAACATTCCATGCTGTCGTAACAGTTGCTGACGTCTTGCTGTGTGTCAAGCAACAAACAGAAACATGTTTAGTTTCAATTCAGGAGTAAACATTCAGTGTGAGAGAATCAATAAATACCAAGCCCGGAACTACACATGGCCTCCAATGCCCGTGGTCTGGGCCTTGGTGCTCCTTCAAAAGTTTCCCATTGACCTTAAGATTTTCCAATGGAAGTGCCCCTTTGCAAAATGAAAATTGCCTTGCCCTTTTCAAGATGAACTTCAAGGCCTGACTTACCAATGTTGGGTAGATCTGTTTTCATGATGCATGAGCGTTTGAGTTAATTTTCTCATCAACAAGAGTAAACAGTGCATAAATCCCTGAAAACCACTTTGAATTGGTCACTGTTCATACTTGATTTTCAGAGATCCTTGTTGTTCATCTTAACTAAGGCTAAACAAACACATATATGATTCGGTATTGAACAAAGAAAATATACTAGATTAGGGTTTGAACAAACAACCTCAGGATTAACGGCAGGGGCACCACCAACTGAGCCTGTAGCCCTATGTCCATGGTTACCCTATTTTGTCATTTTTGGGGGTTCGGGGGTGACAGTCAGAAGCCATACCACTGTTGACTGCAGTGTAGCCAGGGATCACACCCAAATTTAGATACAAGCTGGTAAGCTGCAGCAAGAACTGAAATTTTTTATTTCAGATATCAAATAATAATCTTTGTTCGACCCCCAAATCATTCACAATTTACCCAGTCAGTCTCCCTTGTGGTTTATGAGTTGATAAACAAAGATATTAGTACCTAGTTTTCTTGAGTTGATCTGCTCTGGGCTGAGGATCAGTGCATCTCTGCCGGACCGGAAAAATAATGTCTTACCAATCCCCTCCAGAAACTGCCTCACTGAATTATGCAAATTAGAAACATTTCAGGCTCACAATGCAAAAATGTAATGGCAATGCAAAAACTGTAATGACAAACAAATGTTTGTATTTAAAGAATAAATAGTATCTAGACACACTTTCATTACTTCGAAAGGTGATGGGCTCTTAATTTTCAGAACAAAACAAACTTCTTCTGAGAAATAACGCAAACACTTTATGACAGAATGGTGAAAAGGAAAAAATAAGTTCAGTTTTAGCCGTCGGGGAAAACCCCACTGGTAGGGACTGCAATCTGGTAGGGACTAATAACCCAACACACATGCAAGGCTCCGATCTGAGGTGGATCCACAGAGGTGAAAAGCAGGGACAAAAACTGAACCTACCTAATACCAATTAAAATCTGAATTTGTAAATGCTACAATTTCCAACACAAGTTACAACTGTCACTTGTGTCTTTGTAATGATATCATTATCATTCTTCAGACATTTCACATGTCACAGTTTCAACTCGTCTTAAGGCCCATTCACACGAGCGCTGCAAACGAGGGTCCCGTGCGATTTCATAACATCAATATTATGAAATCGCAAATCCACGTCGTGTGAATGCTATGTATGTTACGAAATTACCTGGGTCCCGTGTTGCTCATAACACAGATCGAGACCTCCTCCAAAAAATCGCATCGATGTTATAATCATGGGGAGCCATCGTCTGAACCGAATGCCTGCGACCGTAACGAGGGACCGCTGCGTTGACACGTGTAGAACTATGGAGGAAGAAATGGGCGAACTATAGCATGCATATACATGTACATGTACATACACGTGATGTATATCTGCTGAACGCTGGACAACGATCCGTTTGGCTGGTAGGTTTCGTGGCCGGATGCTAGACCAGTCCAAACCTTGAAGCAAAAACATCGTTCAATCGGAAGCAGAATACGTCTTTTGGCAAAGCTTTTCGATGTTTTAATTCACCATTTGTTATGTCTCATCAATAATTCCATATCTAAAAAACATTTTCATTCAACAATGTAGCGTTTTTAACGTCAAAAACTCTATTTGAATCGTGGAACTTTGTGTTTTTCTTCGACTCGAACATGACTCGACGTTGCTGGATCGCTGCATTTCAAGACAAGCTTGAAGCAAAAACATCGTTCATTCGGAAGCAGAATACGTCATTTGGCTAAGCTTTTCGATGTTTTAATTCATTATTTGGTATGTGTCATCAATAATTTCATATCTATAAAGCATTTCCATTCAACAATGTAGCATTTTTAACGTCCAAAAAGCTATTTGAATCGTGTTTTTCTTTTTTTAGCTTCGAAAACGTAACCCCCTTCCCGCCGGCCGCCGGGATGAGAGTTACGTTATCGCAAATGTTTGTAAAATATTCTACATTTTATGTGACTCAAAATGAAATAGATTTCAATGTAATTGATTTATTTTATTCCTTTTAACTGTAAGGTTTTTGTTTTAACTCAAACCTCTTGCTTGTAGACTTTAGTCCATGCAGTCAAGCCTACCCAAACGAGGGACGTATGTTTACATGTGTGTGTGTGTGTGTCGTGTGAATGCTCGCTAAAAAATCGCACGCGGTAAAGGTGACAGACGGCTGGCGCCCTTAACCAGGGACCCTCGTTTGCAGCGCTCGTGTGAATGGGCCTTTACCCAATTCTTAGGGTAAGTTTTTCAGCAGTAAATATTCCATTATTACAACTTGGTGGCTTCTGATTACCTTTCTCGACACATGATTGTGCAGTGAATGCGGTTGGATTAATCTCAACCTCTGGAACGGCATATACTGGATTCAGAAACCGTAGTCCAACTACTCTCTAGACACAATCAAACAAATAGCAAATAGAAAGTCAATTAACAGAGTTTTCATCAAACTGTTTAGTTGAAAAGAACTTAAAACAGTTTTATTTTGTTAGGAATTCGGTATATGTTTTAAGAGCAAAAAAACAAGCTCTCTGCACACCCTCTTAACCCAGGCTTTTTCTGTCCTGTGTGCAACCGAAGATGCAGTTCAAAGATCAGACCTTTTAGCTACTCCAGAGTCCACAAGAGACCCTGACTGATCTAGAAGGCTACTTGGTTAACGCTCATACTCATTCCTCAATCGTGAGTGAGCGCTGATGATGACGACAATGACGTGTTTGTATTAGGCGTATTTCAGTTGCCTCAATCAAAATAAGCAAGAGTGACTTTGGTGGACATCCAAAAGCCTTCAGTTCTTTGTCCGTATACTGCTCTGCATTATACCATGCCCTATGTGTGTCCCCCACTCCCCCACCCTCCCCCAGCCCAATGTTCCCATACTTTAACACACCCTTTTCCTAAATGGTGTTTGAAGCTTTGCATGGTGTGGAAAATAACAGCAACTATAAATATAAATATTAATAGTAAACTTGCGGGTACAACCATAGGTAAAAACTCTTTTGAAGGAGTGGTGGCTCTGAAAAGAGCGGGTCCTCTTGTACCTAGTACCCATGCCCAAAATCCTCTAAAGAATTCCTGTGATTCCCAGAACACAATTAAAGAATTCCTGTGATTCCCAGAACACAATTAAAGAATTCCTGTGATTCCCAGAACACAATTAAAGAATTCCTGTGATTCCCAGAACACAATTAAAGAATTCCTGTGATTCCCAGAACACAATTAAAGAATTCCTGTGATTCCCAGAACACAATTAAAGAATTCCTTTGATTCCCAGAACACAATTAAAGAATTCCTGTGATTCCCAGAACACAATTAAAGAATTCCTGTGATTCCCAGAACACAATTAAAGAATTCCTGTGATTCCCAGAACACAATTAAAGAATTCCTGTGATTCCCAGAACACAATTAAAGAATTCCTGTGATTCCCAGAACACAATTAAAGAATTCCTGTGATTCCCAGAACACAATTAAAGAATTCCTGTGATTCCCAGAACACAATTAAAGAATTCCTGTGATTCCCAGAACACAATTAAAGAATTCCTGTGATTCCCAGAACACAATTAAAGAATTCCTGTGATTCCCAGAACACAATTAAAGAATTCCTGTGATTCCCAGAACACAATTAAAGAATTCCTGTGATTCCCAGAACACAATTAAAGAATTCCTGTGATTCCCAGAACACAATTAAAGAATTCCTGTGATTCCCAGAACACAATTAAAGAATTCCTGTGATTCCCAGAACACAATTAAAGAATTCCTTTGATTCCCAGAACACAATTAAAGAATTCCTGTGATTCCCAGAACACAATTAAAGAATTCCTGTGATTCCCAGAACACAATTAAAGAATTCCTGTGATTCCCAGAACACAATTAAAGAATTCCTGTGATTCCCAGAACACAATTAAAGAATTCCTGTGATTCCCAGAACACAATTAAAGAATTCCTGTGATTCCCAGAACACAATTAAAGAATTCCTGTGATTCCCAGAACACAATTAAAGAATTCCTGTGATTCCCAGAACACAATTAAAGAATTCCTGTGATTCCCAGAACACAATTAAAGAATTCCTGTGATTCCCAGAACACAATTAAAGAATTCCTGTGATTCCCAGAACACAATTAAAGAATTCCTGTGATTCCCAGAACACAATTAAAGAATTCCTGTGATTCCCAGAACACAATTAAAGAATTCCTGTGATTCCCAGAACACAATTAAAGAATTCCTGTGATTCCCAGAACACAATTAAAGAATTCCTGTGATTCCCAGAACACAATTAAAGAATTCCTGTGATTCCCAGAACACAATTAAAGAATTCCTGTGATTCCCAGAACACAATTAAAGAATTCCTGTGATTCCCAGAACACAATTAAAGAATTCCTGTGATTCCCAGAACACAATTAAAGAATTCCTGTGATTCCCAGAACACAATTAAAGAATTCCTGTGATTCCCAGAACACAATTAAAGAATTCCTGTGATTCCCAGAACACAATTAAAGAATTCCTGTGATTCCCAGAACACAATTAAAGAATTCCTGTGATTCCCAGAACACAATTAAAGAATTCCTGTGATTCCCAGAACACAATGAAGACAAAGTAGGAGGAGGAAACCATGCCACATACTGAGCACCAAATGTACAATATTGTACTGTATCAACCAATAAAGACATTCACAATTTTGGCCGTGTCCAAATTGGCGACTACAGCTAGGGCTACAGCTAGATTTCCGCGTCATCGTGCGTTGCCGTACAGAACGTCCTTAGCACCAGCCGTAGCAGTAGCTGTAGACGCTAATTTAGACATGGCCTTGTATAAAGAAGTGATTTGAACTTTGATCCTTAGATCTCACCTCTGGATATGCAGCTTTCTCTGCAATGGCTCGGATATCAAGATGAAGTGTGTTTGTGCTGATTACTGTGTCTGCACTACACAGATGAGACACTTCTAGAAACATCAAAAGGCAAATCAAGTATGGGTTAATGCCTATTTATTACTGCTCTATGCTTCTTACATGCATTGTCCCAAAGCTTTCTTTCAACACCATTCCTTCGGTGTGGTGACTAGTACTTTTCCCCTTATCCATCAGAAAACTCTTGTTTTCGGTAAAACTAACCAACAACTTGGACTTTGGACTAAGATTGCTAATTCTGCATGGCATTAACACTCCCACTATCTGACCATTCAGCAACACCCTCCATGGTTTTGCAGTATAACATTATGTGGTTAATGGACTGCAAACACAGCAAGTTTCGTTTACAGTTGTGCCGCCATATATCCAAACCTTGCAGCTGTGTGGTTTCTTTTGCAATACATTGGTTGGTCAACTCAACTTGATGGAAATGTTGCAAAGAGTACAAGAGTTTTCATCCACAATTGAATTTTACATTTGATTCTCTGATAGTTTCAGACTTGCTGGAAGAATGAGTAAAAAAGCCTTACCTCTGATGAGGTTTTGTTTGACTTGGAGATCTTCAACAACAGCTTCAAAGATGAATTCAGCATCTCGGACTGCCTCTTCAAGGCGACTGATACAAAGAACTTGACCCTGAAAAAATTCACAAACAAACATGTTGAACTAGTACACAGTCTATAATAAACATTACTAATGGACCATATTGTTGAATTATTTCTGTACTCACTGGCTGAGTTCAGGTGATGTGTTCTTGGCCCGAGTGTGCTGTTCACACACCCAAATAATGATAACATGACCTGAGAATTCACTCTGAACAAGATCACACACCACCTTCCAGCAGGGATCAATCAAGAACAACACTGTACAAAATGGCGCTACATCATCATCGTTCGTTCGGAAGATGCATGAACAGCCATCCAATGTTTTACCCCAAACTCGATCATTGATACAAAAGTTATAATGACCTCATGTTTGGACACAAGCAAATTCCTTCTAATTAATTAATCTTCAATAAATAATTATATTATGTGTAAGCCAAAAGAGATGTTAGGGAAAATAATTGCAAAGGATTTTATGTTGCCTGTGACAAGACAGCTGTGTGTTTGAACTAATTCAGCCTCGTTGATTTACCAGAAAGTTAGGATGAATCATGAGTCCATCTTGTTTCAGTTCTTTCTTATCTACTTCAAGGTTGTCATGGAGAGCATCAAGTGCGGCTGTGTTTGAGTCATAGACTTTAACCTTGTGTCCATGGTATGCCATACAACCTGTAATAAAACAATCAACTTCAATTCAAACTAAACTCTATTTACTCCCGGCAGAAGTTTGGATTATATCATCAAGATATAACATAGTCGGTGTTAAGGTAAAACAAAACAAATTATATTCTTTATACCTGACGCAAAAAAACCCCATGTATTAATATGAAGGTACATGTTTGGTCATTACTCAAGACAAATATTAACTTAAAAACTGACTAGGTAATTAGCATTTGAGAGCTGTTGATAGTATAAAACATTGTGGGAAACGACTCCCTCTGAAGTAACATAGTTTTTTTTTTAAGAGGTAATATCTCACTAAAAAAATAAAAGACTTCTAGCTAGAAGTCTTTTATTCCTATCTGAAAGCATACAAATTCGTCCAACAAGGTAGCTTTGTCTTTCATCATTTTCCCCCAACTCCAATGACCAATTGAGTTCAAATTTTCACAGGCTTGTTATTTTATGCATTTGTTGAGACACATTAAGTGAGAACACTGGTCTTTGACAACTACCAGTAGTAAGTGTACCTTCCCTTTTAAGTGTTGCAGCACCCACTGCTAAGGATGCAAGCTGTCTCTACAAGCCATTGGGCTAGCTCGGTGGTGTAATGGTAAGACCTCTGCTCTAGCAATGCAAAGGTTGTGGGTTCAAATCCCACCAGAGTGATTTGCCTGTAGATTTTGTCACAGAACTCAGGAAAGTAATGAGTTAAAATACACATCGCGTAAGGGTAAAAATCAAATTATAACAGATACAGTCCAGGACTAGAAGTCTAGAATTTAAGATTTTAAGTAAATAACAAATTAATCACTCTACAGAATGGAGGAGAAAAAAGTACTTTCCTCTGAAGATGTTTAGAGAGTAGGCCTATGGCCTAGTGATCAAAATGTTATCTTGTTAAACAAATTGGTTCTTCTGAGGAACCATTCAAAGCTAATTAAATGAGTTATGGTGCTGTGGTAAATCCATTGATCTGAATTGTATCTCACACTAGTAAAGACTGGCTGTAATAGCTTCCTCAGTACCATACACCCTTGTTAGACCATTCATTTCAATGTTGAGTTGTGGACATAATTCTTCCATTAACTATGCCTGTGAAAAGTAATGCTGTGAAAAATAAATGAGCCCACATCTGTGACAAATAAATACTGCACAAAAAAATGTTTACTTTGAAATGTTTATTGTATGAAATACGGGAAACATGCAAAATGTTCATTCAGAACATGACTGTTACTACATGACTGTTACTTTGACCTTTTAGGTGTTGTATTGAAGTAGGTCAAATCTTGCAGCCATTTGTGGCTGCTCTAGGCATTTATTTTGGTACAAGCCAATTGCGGCTGCTAATATTCATCTCTAAAGATTGATCCACTCTCAGCTAAAAAAATCATTTTTCTAAGCGTTTGTGTCATCTTCACATGAGTTGGTGTTCATAAAAAAGGCGGCATGACATAAAATTCCATAAATCTTTCAATAATTACCTGCTATCTTGCTTCCCATGAGCCCACATCCCAACACAGCGATCTTCACCATATTCAAACCTACAAACGTCTCGTAGATTTAAAGAGTCCAGTAGAATTATTTTCTTGAATGAACTTTTTGGGGACTGGATTGTTGGTTTACGTCAGTGTTTATGTATCATCTTCCAGCTCCATTAAGGTACAATACAAACACATTCATCTGTAATAGTTGACAAGTTATTGAACAAAGTATTAATAAAAAGAATACAATATTAGTAGTTGTTAATAATATAACCAATTGTTTTCAATCTGAAAACTCAATGATTATAAAGTACCAATCCTCTAGACAAAAGTTTGTCTGTAAAACTGTCAAAGTCGTCATTTCTCTTTTTGATCTTTCAATAGATCCTTATCAGACAAAGACCATTTTCACTGAAAAAGGGGCGCTCAGTTTGTTGAAAATTCTCACAGGTCAGTTGAGAATTATCTCTTCCAAACACTGATGACATAATTCATACCTTGTAAAAAGACATGATATATGTTTTTGTAATGATTGGAAATTAAACAGGTCATCTTACTTTGATCAACTTGACTGTAAATAACTTTTGGGGGGTAACATCACTTGTGGTGATTGTATCCCTTGTCTAGACTCAAAACGCATTCGTCGCATTGGTTACTTTGATATACTAGTCATGCTAAGGTAAACACACAGTATTCTGTTATTCCGTCCCAACTTCAGAATCAACCCAAGTTCCAACTATTAGTTGAGACCGGTCCCATCTTGAGCGTTACAGTTGAGATGGCCAACCAGCAGCTGGGTCCCAGGATTCACAAAGGAGGGGACCAGCTAGCATACCCAGTCATTGAAATTTTGTTTTTTTATGCAAGTCCCCCACAACAAGGCAAAAAGCCCCTCTAGGTTAAGGGCTACAAGGAAGAAAATATAGACATGCAGAAACTCAGTGGAGCTGAAGGTAGGAATTGACATTCCTCTTAAAAGATGGAAGATCATAGGATGAAGGGAAACATGCACCAGACAAGAAGTATGACCATGAGGCAAGGAGTATGACCATGAGCCCCATGAGTCAATTGAGAAACCTGATGATAAAAATCAGTTAGTTGCCAAGTCAGTGGTGAGTGACTGAGTGACTGACCAGTGACTGAATGACTGATGTGATAGCGATCACAAATGTATACCAGGCACGCCCTGCTATAGATGGGCCTTCATAACTGTAACACTTAAGTTGGGACAGATCATATAACCTTGGCTAGAACGGAATAGACCTCAACTTCATGGCTCTATTTACTACCATAACAGCGTAAGCAAAAAATTGGCGCTTGCAGAAGCAAGGAATTCTGTGATTATGTCAAGCGTAGTTCTTGGGTTTTATTTTATGCATATGTTGAGATACATCAACTGGGAAGGCTAGACTTTGACAATTACCAATAGTGTCCACGGCCTTTAAACAAACAATTGAAATAAGAAACATCATTCATTACAAAAAAATGGGGGGGGGGGGGTGAACCAACATTCATCAGGGCGATTCCATGGTTAGTCACATTACACTTTTTAGTGTCATTTCTTGATCTTGGTGCTAGTAGTTCTATGTGAGATATTATTTCCACTAAGTTTATAGACTGATTTGTACTTGACACCCAAGGCTTTGAAGTGATGATATTAAAAATATTGTGGGCGTTGTACTCTGGATGTTATAGCTTTGTAAAAAGCGGTTAGTCGCATTACACAAAAAGGACATGATAAAAAATACACTTGTCTCAATTCAAAAAGTTTCCTCAAACTAAAAAACTTGCAAAGGTTTTACTACATTTAGCACACATCTATTATACATTAGTATCCAACAGGATACTTATAAATAGTCAGCAACTTGAACTTTTAGGTTTACGTGGCAAAACCATGGTTAGTCACATTACGGTTTGTCGCATTACAGTTTGTCCGACCACTTAAGCCAAGCCCAATGGAGCCCAAACTGAGTTTTTGTTTAAAAATCATAGAAACAAGGCTGAAATGTGTATTTTTAGAAAAGCAAACTTACATTTTTCGGAAATATTATTATTTCCCATTTTACTGACCACCTTTATTTTCAGAGTTGTGCATTCAACATAAAATGTTAAATATCTTGCCGAGTATGTAGGAATTGAACAAAAATAAAATCGCAGATTTAAAGTGACTACCATACATGTAACCATGTCCCTGAAAAATCAAAGTTTGGGTTATTGTTTGAAAGTGGACTGTGAATTTAAAATGGCCTTGTTGGTTATCACAGGTTCCTCAATGCAACAAACAATTTGTTTTGTGTCGAAAAAGATTGTGTCGTATAAAACAAAACAAAAAACCTTTCTGATCACCCATCTCCTCGACTTCACCTGGATACATTTCACTGCATGTTACACCACACACCACTGACCATGCATTGCTACCCTTGCATCACTACCCTGGTTTGTAAGGCAGCATTTTGTAGTTATCATGTTTCTTCTTTCTGAAGGAAAATGGTGGCAAGAGGACATCAGCTTTTTGCTTTTGTTTGCTCTTTTGGGAGATTTTTCTGTGCTCTTCTTGAATTCCTTGTATTTTTAACATCATTCTGCTTTTTCAGCCTAGGCAATGGTACAACATGTACATATGTCCACAATTTGTGGAGTAAATTAGTTCCATTACTTCACTTTTCTACTCAAAATTCTCAGAAATGTTGCTTTTCTTTATTTTGTTTCATATGTTAATGATGAAGCTAGATTGGAGTGGCACATGTACAACACATGTTATAGTTTTCAGCATGGAAAAATGCATTGTGGGTAGGGCATGAGTGGCATCTGCAGAGCCCCAGATCTCTTAATTCATGTAATATTGTCCTCTAGTAAGTCAAAACCAAGATATCCAGCTTTGCTGACCTCTTAGCGTCCTCCTCTTGAAAAAAGATTTGGTTAGTCGCATTACATTGCATGGTTAGTCGCATTACCAGTTAGTCGCATTACACTTTTTGATGACTCGTTATTAAAATACACCAACTAGAGTGTTGATTTCTTTACTCATTTCAGACTTGGTAGTAAGGGTAGAAGCATATTTTGAATTGCCATGAAGATAGTCAGTGGATTTTTCGTGCAATTGAAATAACTTCATCTCTCGGTTAGTCGCATTACGCCCTGTTGAAGCTCCCACAAGTACACTCACATATTGCTTAAATGAGAAACACAAATTAAAATTCATTCTGGATTTTAAATAGTTGTACCTGCTGCTAATCATAACTATTAAAGTTTTGCTGGAAGAACCTTTGTGGGGGACAATATTTAACTTTGAAGAAATCACCTTAATGTGCTCACTTTTTAGGGTCTGTTCACAGCTTGTGCAAACATGAGCTGAATTTGTACAAAATGGTACGAGTGTGTAAAAAAAGTTAATGTCTGTTTCCTTTCATATGTTAGCTATAACTTTTACGTGGAAAGAAAGTTGTTACACAATTTTTATTTTTTGGTGTCATGTCCATGTTTGCTTGGAATCGCCCCTCATCATCTTCCTATTACTTTATTAGTATTATACTGTGCAGAAACCTCCTCTGGAGTATACTCGCACATTGGTTGAGGTGCAAACTAGCAGGTGCAGACATAAACTCAAGGCATAAAAAGATACGCATACTGTCCCATCAATCGTAAGCAAAATTAGTAAGTAAGTAAGGAAGTAACAATTATTAACCACCTCCATCCTAGCCCCACTTATGTGGCCAAGGCTATGCTGAGTCAAGGCTTGGCCACACAAATGGGGCTACCACCTCCATCCATGCATAACCGGACACAACACTCTGCATGCTCAGGCAACATGAGTGACCAATATTTTTTTGCAGATTAGTTTACGTCATGAATTTCCGATCAAATTTACTTACTTTTTGATATCATCAGGATCTAAAACATGACCATTACCAAATTACATGAAAATGATTGTTTGTGTCTGTCCACAAAGTCAATATGCTGAAGTGGTTTGACGCTTAGCTGCAGTTGTGATATGTGTCGTGTTTACATAATCACTAATGTGAAATAGCGCCCTCATCGTTAGCTGTCACCTTCAATTTCTATACAACACGCCAATCTAGAAATAGTTCGCATCATATACCATTTTTTCCAATGCCACCAGTGCAATCTACGTAGTCATTAATGTATCCAGTAAGTCTCGGATTGTCCACGAAACTTATAGATGTCTGAAACATCAGCTGAGAAAGGCAGATCCGACGGAAACACGAGTAAACATCGTTGGAAAATTCTGAGAAATGTGAGTTTCTGAAATTGCGAAAAGAATGTGTTGACGTCGTCTGCATCACTGTGTACTGTGTGTGTTCTTATGGTGGTAGTCGGGACCCTCTATTTGTTAATTAAGCAAACTTACAGAACACTGACTAGACGTCAAGGTTTTGATCAAAGTGTCAAATTGTAATGACAAAAAAAAAATTCTTTGTCGCAAAATTATTCATTCTAAAATACTAAAATTACAACTTGTGTTGTGGTCATGGTGGTGGTTGGGTTACATTCCTGTTTGTTTACAAATAGACCAGCAGTATTCTGGGGCGCTATGCTCAATTTTTCCCTGAGTCTGCTGGACTGGATTTCAACAATCAAAAATCATAAAATTAAACAAAATGACTAATCACTCAGCAGATCATCACCAGATCACTATCAGGTCTAGACCCGCCTCCCGACGGCGGAGCAGGAGGGTTTTGTTTTCACAAAACACAACTAAATCAGGTCAATCATCAATCAATCTTTCAAAATCAAATTTATGTCTTTTTTAAAGACACTGGACACTATTGTTTTGGGCAATAGTCAAAGACTTGTCTTCACATTGGTGTATCTCATTTATAAATTTTATGCATAAAATAACAAACCAAAATAACAAATTTGAGCTCAATTGGTCGTTGAAGTTAAGTTGCGAGATTATTATGAAAGAAAGAGCGCCCTTGTCACACGAAGTTGTGTGCTTTAATTTCAGATGCTTGATTTCGGGACCTCAAATTCTAAATCTGAGGTCTCGAAATCAAATTCATGGAAAACTACATTACCTCAGGGGGAGCCGGTTCTCACAATGTTTTATACTATCAACCTCTCCCCATTACTCGTTACAAAGAAAGGTTTGATGGTAATAATTATTTTGAGTAATTACCAATAGTGCCCACTGCCTTTAAAGAGAAAATCTGGGAAATTGAAAATTGACAGTCTCGTTCAGCATCTTTTCTCTTTGGTCCAATATCCCAATCTTTATTTACCAAATGTAGAGAAAATTAATACAATTAATAGGTCTGCAGAAAGCACAAACTGAAAGGAGTAACCCATTCCAGTACCAGCACAATTGATTTGATGTTAATTGATGATGCGTGAATAAGTACCATCAGATCATCATATCAGTAAATTGTCTGCCTTTTAGTTTTTCTAATGTCACTCAATATATTTCACCAGTAGAAATATGAATCTATTTTCCAATTTTCCTAGGCAATATTGAAGAAGCAGTGTCAACACACGGACCCAGTCAAGTCTGTATCTGTTCGTCGCTTTGCATCCTTTGGCCTGCTGTCAACAAAAAGTATCCCAACAGAATCTACTCTTGATGGACAATGGGTTGAATACTCATGTCCTCAGTTTAGTCAATTCTACATCAGTGTCAGGTGAGCTTAAATACTGATTAGAAGAAATGATAAAAGGCAGTTTGGCTCTTGCAAACAAGTTTGTAAAAGGGTTGTGTGATGTTACTCCTAGAATTATGAGGTTCGTTCCGCTTTCATTTTCCCTAACGGGAGATGATAGCGGAATGAACCTCATAGTTCTAGGAGTAGTGTGATGTATGCAATATAAATGTTGGATGTGTATGTTCCATCTGCACCATCAGTTGATCGCACTGTGCTATGTCAATTATAATGCAATTGACCCCGCTGCCAACAGTTAAATGCCTTTAAAACAAAGGTAAGTATTGTCTGATACACCCTACAGAATCTGCCCATTGCATTACACGACGATTAACTAGATATACACTACCAGCTAGTACGGTCTGATCATACACATCATATTATAAACTTTGCATTTTCATTTCTGATTATCAAAATTTATAAAAAGTGCTCATGGCCCTGATGTTGTTGTTGTGCATAATATTTTTTAGAAAAATTATTTCGTACCTTTTTGATATTAGCCAATTGTGATTCGAGTCCTTAACAAATGCTTTCAGATTGAAACTAATAATGTTGACACTAATAGCCATATGTATCCACTGAAATATTTATCTGCATTTTCTTGTGTTTGTGAACCTTCCATTTCAGACATTTGTCCAGTAGTTTTTCAGCTGGGGAACTCATTGGTTTTAACAACACAGGAAATGTGTGTAAGTATTATACACCTGTATCATATGTTTTTAATCAAACAAAAAGAAATACAGATTTTTTTAATAGATGTTAGTTTTGCATTGGGGATAAAGAATATAATTTGTTTTTACCTTTACACAAATGTGTGTTAGCACTGTACACTCAGTACTTTCCTGAGCACTGTGAACATTCCACAGGCAAATCACTTGGGTGGAATTGAACCCACGACCTTTGCGCTGCCGTCTTACCACTAGATTTTGTTTAGTTAAGTTTGATCTGAATACTGAAAGCACTGATGACAAAATGGATCAATTTGGTGTCATTTTCATCAAATCAATAAGCAGCATTTATTTCCATACGTAAATCCTTGCAGTCATGATATTCTTACAGTCATAATATTCTTCATTCAGTCATGAAAAGTAATTCTTTAATATACAAGTGTTCCCTAATCATTGTTTTCCATCATAACTTGGATGCATTAACACTGCCATTAATTGTCTTCAGATTGTCTTTCATGTTCTTGTAATCAAGTGAATTCTTTTATTGTATCTGTTTCATTTCTTATTGTAAATATTTGTTTGCAGGTGTGTGGCCATCAGAAGAGGTGTTAGCTTTCCACTGTATGAACAATGCAGATTATTTTAGGTGAGGATTTTTCATAGTCGGGCAAGTTTGGTAAATTTATGCGTACTAGTGTATCTTTCAAAAGCTGTCCAAAGAGATGTACAGAGTATCAACTGCTGTAATTTTTGTTTTCTTTGGTTTAACAGAAACAAGACTGTATGTGAGCTCGGTGGTGGTATGACATGCTTAGCAGGGTTATCGGTAAGTGATGGATAGGTAGGATTTGAAACTTTGCATGGTGGAGATAAGATATAGAAGAATTTGCGGTAACACCATGTAATAACAATCTCTAAATGAGTTGGGGTGGTTCTGAAAAGAACCGTTGGGTTAACTCGACGTGATGGATAGGTAATTTCATTCATATGAAGACATATCGACAAATGAGTTTTGTAATGGAACTTTTCATTGTTTTCAAGAGAACAGAATATCCATCATCATAGTGTACATGTACAAATTGTTTGGGTGAAGAGGGTTGGGGGTAGTGGTGTCTTTTTTGTCTTCCACCTCTAGGACCCCGGTTCGAATCACACTGAGGCACTATGTGGATACGTTTTTCAGTTCCTACCTGACTGCGTGGGTTTTTTCCTGGAATAATTACCTGGGGTTTGCCTCCCACATCTAAAACTGAAACTTCCTTCCTTGTCTTCCTTGCCTTCCTTGAAATGAAATGAAATGAAAGCTTGTCATTATTGCATTTGAGTAATAATTATCTGATGTTATTTAACTCAACCAGGTAGCTGTGTGCTCAAATGCTGATGAAGTTCTTCTCACCGATGGCAATCAAACCTCCGCCAAAAGTATCCTTTTTATACTTTTAAGTAGTGACCCAGAGGTCTGGTTCACTGTACCCATGCTCTAGTGTTGTCAGCAGCAGAGTGTTGGTTTGAATCACAGTCATGATACTGGTGCCCTTGAGCAAGGCACTTAAAGGCAGTGGACACTATTGGTAATTACTCAAAATAATTATTAGCATAAAACCTTTCTTTGTGACGAGTAATGGGGAGAGGTTGATGGTATAAAACATTGTGAGAAACGGCACCCTCTGAAGTGCCATAGTTTTCAAGAAAGAAGTAATTGTCCACGAATTTGATTTCGAGACCTCAGATTTAGAACTTTAGGTTTCGAAATCAACCATCTAAAGGCACACAACTTCGTTTGACAAGGGTGTTTTTTTCTTTCATTATTATCTCGCAAGTGCGATGACCGATTGAGCTAAAATTTTCACAGGTTTGTTATTTTATGCATATGTTGAGATACACCAACTGTGAAGGCTAGTCTTTGACAAAAAGCAATAGTGTCCACTGCCTTTAACCAAAACTGCTTCATAATAAGTTAAGAAGGTAGTGCATTCTGCTCTACCAGCCAGGCCCCTAGTGGATGATACCCATGCATACATCCTTACTGACTGTGAAGGGGGAAACCGTGTTTCAGCCTCAGGAGTAGGTGGCAAAGTGCCCCTTGTGGCTGTTGATTTGGTTTGATAGCCTAAATCAGTTAAATTTTGGAAATATTCCCAGTGTTGTGTTTAAAAGCATCCATAATAAGAATTTTTTTTTAAGCAAGTACTGATTTGGGATGTGTAAAAGTAAAACTAATAAATCACATCAATTTATCTCTGAATGTTTAACACCATTCAGACAGATTTCTAGAAGTAATTTCCGAAATTGGGCATTAAATTATTAACTGAATCCTAACCTTTTGATGGACTGAGGACTTTATTAGTAAACTGATAATGCTTTACATGGGATCAGGCATACCTCCATAATCAGAGTCCAACAGTTTGAGTGTTGAGTTACTGCATGGTGTTGGATTTTGTTAGAGAGGGTGCTTTATGAAGAGCCTTAAAACACCAAGGCAAAAGGTAAAAAGCTCAAGGCAAAATAACCAAAAAATTGTAAGGTAAAAACAACAACGCAAAGAGAGCACTAGGAATACAAGGTGAATGTTTTTGCCAGAAAAAAAAGAGATAAATTTTTATTTCATCATATTTCTAAATAAAAATAATAATTATAAGACTTGTAATGCGCACGTATCCACCCTGCTGGGTGTTCAAGGCGCAGTCAAAACCAACAAAAAACAAAACAAAACAAAGAAAAAAACAGACACAACAAAATTAGTCTGTGAAAACCTGTGACATAAGATAAGTTTTGAGAAGAGATTTGAATGTTGTGGTACAAAGACATGATCTAAGATTAAGTGGTAGAGAGTTCCAGATGCGTGGCGCAGCTGAAGAAAAAGACCTGTCTCCCCATGAGTGTCGAGACTTGGGTTCATTGAGAAGAACCATGGAACTTGATCGAAGATTTCTTGATGGAGTGTAAACTTGATGGAGTGTAAACTTGAAGAAGTTCAGAAATATAGTGGGGAGCCTTGCCATTAAGTGTTTTGTGGACAATGAGCATCAGCTTGAAGATGATTCGTTGAGAGATGGGGAGCCAGTGTAGTTGTTTCAGAATGGGGGTGATGGAACAGGATTTCCTAGACAGTGTCACAATGCGGGCAGCAGTATTTTGGAGGTGTTGAAGACGGGAAATCTGGTTGTTAGGATGACTGTAGAGAAGAGCATTGCCATGCATGAATGACCTTTTCAGTGGCACTTTTGTCCAAGTACTTACGAATCTTACCAATATTCCTGGTGTGGTATGATGACAGACGAACGATGTTGTTGATGTGTGGTTGAAGTGTCATCGATGAATCAAAAATAACCCCTAAGTTCCGAGCTTGCAGCGAGGGAGCTATCCGAGCATCACCGATGGAAATGTGTGGCACTGAAACCTTTGTTAACTGTTGACGTGACCCAAATAAAAGGAACTCTGTCTTATCATCATGATCATTCAACTTCGGGAAGTTTTGTTGTGTCCAACGTCGAATCTCTTGGATGCATTTCTCAAGTCTTGCAATAGATGCATTGGCATTTTCTTGAGAAGATTTAAACGTGATGTATAGCTGAGTGTTGTCTGCGCAGACATGGTAATTCAGATTAAATTTCAGGATGATGTCACGAATCGGTAGAGTGTACAGTGTAAACCACTGCGGGCCCAGTACCGACCCCTGTGGCACAGAGTAGTTCACAATAACAGGTTCTGATATCGCGGTGCCAATACATACATGCTGAGTTCTATTGAAGAGATACGATTTGCACCAAGCTAGGGCTGTGTCCTCTATGCCAAGGTGATTCTGGAGCAGAGAGAGAAGGATGTTGTGATCCACAGTGTCAAAAGCAGCACTCAAGTCTAGCAGGACTAGTGCTGTAAGGTTACCATTGTCCATAGAAGAGAGAATATCATTGCTCACACGGACTAGTGCAGCTTCTGTCCCATGGAAAGGCTTGTATGCTGACTGGAATACATCGGACAGGTTGAAAGCATGAATGTGATCAGAAATGCGTGATGAGACTACTCGTTCGATGACTTTTTCAAGATATTTTAAGTTTGCAGCTGGTCTCTAGTTTTCTTTGATGTCATCAAACTGTTCTTTAGGTCCTTAACCAGTCCACTTTGTCAGATGTTCAAGAGATTATTGCAAGAAACAAGAGTAAATTTGGAGAGAGTGTTGTAACAGCAAGGTAAGCATCTTTTTTTAGAAAGATCATTTTCCTATTAATTGACAAAATAGTGTCACTGTTTACAGCTTTATGCTCCAGTCTAAAGAGGTCTTCATTTAATCCAAACAAACTCACAGGATGTTCTCTCTGGAAGTGGTCCCAAACAATACTTTCAGGTTGGTTCAGTGCTTTCTTTCCTTTCACCTCTATTGACCCTGGTTCAAATCCCACCTCAGACTGGAGCCTTGGCTTAGGTTTTCAGTCCCAACCTTGGTGTATGAGTTTTCCCATTTCGGGTTTCCCACCTCTAAAACTCATTATTTCTTCTCATTTCCTATTCACTATTTCACATGTACGACACAAAAGAGACTGCGGAGAAGACCCTTCTTTATGAATTCACCCATTTATTCGCACTCGGCGTATGGTAATTGACGCAGGTGAAACTATAAATAACAAATATATAAATACCTTATCAAAAAAATCCAGCGTTAAATCACAACAACAAAATTACTTATATAACAAACTTACAATAGTTGCTGGGAGAACTCATTATACTTCGTCCATACTCATGGGCATCATTCTGCGGCATTCTGGGGCTTACTGCTGGGGTGGAGTGGACAACTTACATGTAACTTACATGTAATTGTTTTTTATGTTGAAAGGAATAATAATGTATTCTTATTCATTTTATTCTAAATAAATTAGGCTGTCTCAAATTTCAGTCAATTTAGATTGTTGTTGAAATGATGTTGTAACCTTACTTTCAGTTAGGGAGGCTGATAGTACGTTCCAGATTCCTTTGAATCGAAAGTAGAAGTTACAATTTTGTTACCAATGTTATCAAAACTTAATTATGTCTTGAAACAATCGTTATTCTTTGTCACCTATTGTTTGTTTCCAGAGAGCTGAAATGGAATCAAAGAGAGCTATTTGAAGATCTAAGAGGTCATTTTGACTGCATAATATCTGCAGATTGGTAAGATGTTCTTCAATATCATCTCCTCTCCTGGTATGTGGCATAGCTCTCTTCTATAGTCAGTCTAGCTTTTATGTCATCAGCCATTTGCTTTAGCTCTGATGCATATTTTTCTTATTGTAACCCAGTGTGTTTTTCGCTTAGTTTTTCATTACCTGCTTGTCTTGTTTGTAGTTTGTCTGTCAAGGCTGTCTTCTACAAGCCTCTGACAGCCTCATACTCTCTTTATTTTGGTCCATGAGTTTTTTATTGTGGTTTTTTATTTTGCCTCATTATTGTCAATTTCTTTTTATGTGGCTATGCAAATACATTTCCACTGGAATTGTTTTACTTTGGTATTAGTTCATGTTTTGTTCCCTCTATGCACCTTTGAAAAGACGATGTTTCACCAAAATGTTTCACCAGGATTACAAATTAATAAATACATTTTAAAACTTGTATTTGTTTAAAATCGTCCACGTTTGTTGTTTGTGTATTTTTTTTTATTTGATTCAGTCAATAAATATGGTTTTTAATAAACACAAATGTTGGAGTTGGATGTTATGGTGAAGGATTTCTGCATCTCTAATTTGATATCTGATTTAATTTGGCCACCAGAGAATCAGTGATATTGTCATTAGAAAAACCTTAAAAGTCTGTATGAGCCTACACCATAATGTAGTTCAGCTTCTTTTGGAGTTAATGGGGGTCTATATTTTGGGGATTTTAAGTCCAATGTGATGATTGAGTTATAATTTTTTGCTTATTTGGTATTCTTTATACTTGTGGTATTTGCTGTCATCTGAATGTTGCTATTACATTGTTTTGCAGTTTATTCTTTGACCAATTCAGACAAGATTTAGTTGATACGTTTGATGTTCTCCTGAAGCCTAAGGTAAGAATCATTGCATTTATCAATGATTTACTTTTACAAACTTAGATATGTTCATAATTTTTCTTATTCAAGAGTGTTGATGCACCTAAAACTGTCAACTATAATCTTTTATTTAAAAATTTCCTTTCGTTTTTTTAAATAAATGAGTGATTGATTTTTGTTATTATTGAGTGAAAATAGAGTTAGCTTTTTCTGCCAACCAAAAAGAGGTACGGTATAAATGCAAACAAATAGATACTGGCTTGACGTTTCAACCATAGCTGTAACAGAGTTTCCTCAAAGCCTTTGAGAAATACTCAGCTGGGGTCAAAATATCCGGCCACTTTCTATTGTTTTCTTTTCTTTTCTTTAAAAGTAGGACACTGTTGGTTAAATTGTGAATGTTCATGGCTCGAAATTAACAATGGACCGGCAGGCCCAAGGCCAATCATTTTAGCATTGGGCCACTTCACTCAAAAGTAGACTAGCCGGGTGGTCTTGGTTTCTTTTTTATCTTACTGGACACTATTGGTAATTGTCAAAGACCAGTTTTCTCTAGAGGTGTATCTCAACCTAATATGCATAAAATAACAAACCTGTGAAAATTTGAGCTCAATTGGTCGTCGAAGTTGCGAGATGATAATGGAAGAAAAAACACCCTTGTCACAGGAAGTTGTGTGCTTTCAGATCCTTGATTTCGAGACTTCAAAATCTAATTCTGAAGTCTCAAAATCAAATTCGTGGAAAATTACTTCTTTCTCGAAATCTACTTTACTTCAGAGGGAGCCGTTTCCCACAGTGTTTATATTATCAACAGCTCTCCATTGCTTGTTACCAAGTAAGTTTTATGCTAAAAGTTATTTTGAGTAATTAACAATAGTGTTCACTGCCCTCTAACAATGTGAGACAAATTTGTTCCCTTTAACCAATGATTTGAAATACTTGTTTGCCCTGGCTAATAGGCAGTCAAGCTAAAGATAAAGACATTTTTTAATAACTTTATAAACTTTTCATGCCAGGGTGAAGCCATCATCTTTGCACCATGCCGAGGTAATACCCTTGACCAGTTTTGTGTCTTGGCCAAGGCAAAGTTTGAAGTTGATTTTGAGAGTCGGTATGATGGATCTATATGGCAGAAACATCAAGAGGTAAGAATCATGAGTATACAAAACCTTTATGCAAATGATCACCAAACGAAATGCCTTTGCAAAATTAAAACTGCCTTGTCCCTTTAATGATGAAATTTCAAGGCTGTAAAACAAACTAAATGTCTTGAAATAAAAGTGAAGTATCATTGTCTTTGTTTGGAGTATTAAAAAAAATGAGTCACTGTTACATTACCAAATAAATTGCTTACCTGCCTCCAAGGTTGTATTGAAACTTGGGTGTGATCCCTGGCTACATGGGAGTAACAGGTTGTATGGCTTCTGATTGGCACCCAAACAAAGATATTGACAAAATATGAGGACTGCTAATACAGGCCTAGATAGCTCAGATTGCGGAGCGCCGGCATGTTAATCCAGACATCGATGGTTCAAATCCCACTCTAGTAAATTTTGTATTTTATTTATTTTTTACTCCAGAAGATATCAGAGCATTGGTCGAAACGTTAAGTTGAAACCTCGGTTCTTTTTAGAACCACCCCAACTCTATTAGAGATTATCATAACATGGTATATTTCCACCAAAAGTGACCATGCAAAGTTTCAAATATTACTTGAAGTTGTCTTTAATTAATCCCAAGTCAAACAAATTGAGTGATGATGCTAAATGCAAAACGTAGTAGTGACCTCACATTTCATAATAATTTGATTGTTTGGTTTGTTTTGATGACAGATGCTGACTGAAGGGAAGGAAGTATACGATGAGAACATTCATTACCCAGTTAGGATTACACTAACGAGAAGGTAACACTGGCTTCTTGAGTAGTTGGTTTATGTCTTCAAGATTTATTTATTATGCCATATCTCAAGCAGTGTAGAACTGTTGTTTGTCTTTTAAATGATTTTGGGTTGAGCAAAGAACATTGACTAGATCAGTATTTGAACCAGCAACCTTAGGAAACGTGGTGGCACTCTTCCTACTGAGCTAGCTAGGCTTTCTTTTAAGAAAGTAGGTATTCGTTCTGGCTAAATTTGTTGGATTTTCTGACACTTGGGGTGTTGGAGTTCCTGGTGTGGTACTAACAGGTTTAATGTAGTTATTCCCTGGACATCAACGACCCTCAAAAACCGGTCATACTTCCCCTGTCTGCTACAATATCTCGAATATGAAACAAGGTCCTTTAATATGTCAAGACTAAACCTAGCTGAGTCGCCTTCAAACAACAAACAAACAACAAGAAAGCACAAACCTCTAAAACTAACTTTAGTTAACTACAAACCCATCGAAGTTGAGCAACTTCAAACAAGAAATCGTTAAAGATATCAAGAATCTTATAAAGTTATCTGTTTTTGCTGCACCTCCAGTTGATAGTTTCTCTATAAGGTTTTTAAAGCCATTGGACCCTTTCGGTAAACACTATTGTCCAAGGCCCACACTTCCTGTATCACAACTTCTATATCAAATAACAAACCTGTGAAAATTTAGGCTCAATCGGTCATTGGAGTCTGGAGAAAATAACGGGAAAACCCACCTGTGTATCCGCGCGTTTCGCCGTGTCATGACATGTGTTTAAAATAAATCCGTAATTCTTGTTAACGAGAATTGATATTGTTTTACTGTTTTCTCAAAAAGTAAAGCATTTCATGGAATAATATTTCAAGGGAAGTCTTTCACCACTACCTTCTTTAAACCCTGTAAGTTATTTGTAAATCTGTGAACTTTCGGGTTTTTTTCTGTACCGAAAGGGTCCAATGGCTTTAAAGAAAACTTGTCATCAAGAAGTAAAACAACCACCTCAACGACATTGTTACAAAACTAAGTATTCCCATTATAAACAAGTTGTTTAAAAAGACTACAGTCTTGTTTGGTTGCCATCTCACACTTCCCCCAGAGGTTTTTGAAGAAAATCTGTCCATTGATCAATTACATGCCCATTAAATCATTTGTGGTGTTACCGCAAACTCTTCTATATCTTATCTCCACCATGCAAAGTTTCAAATCCTACTAAATCAATTTCATTAAAACTGAATTTTTGGTTGTTTCTTTGTTTCTTTTTTTTAAGTTTTATATAATTGTTTTCATATTATATTTATAGTGTTATTTTGAACAATAGCCACATCAGATAGAAACAAAATGATTTTCTTAGCTGATAATTTCAACAAATTTTGTAAAAGATCCCCAAATGGTCAACGAATAAAAAAAAAAAAAAGATATATTAATGTACACACAAAAACTAGTAATTTGAAAATAATTAATTTGTTTATTTGTTTCTATACTGCCAAAGTACAACATAAACTCAATATCACGGGGGCTTGCACCTTAAAATGTATATTGGACCAGAAGGTATTTTACAAGACCATAGCATAATTATAAGAAATAATTGTCTGCACAGTTTAACATGTACAATTAAACTGTTTTATCTGAACACGATTTAAGAGAATTTCTCATTAATTTGTCAGATTCTCAACATAACTTAAATAACTTCACCAGACTCAAAGTCCTCATCTCAACCTAATGTTATTTTTCATTACACAGCATTACACAGTGAGTTATTTAAGTCAAGTGACAAACACAAGGCCACTAGACTTGCCTGGTCCTTAGTTTACTAGCCTGAGGCTAAAGTCACTGGCCTAAAGCTAGCAACCCACTGTCGATTTCAAACCCTGATTGTTAACTGCAAACCTACTCAGCTTCATGAAACTGAGTAGGTTTGAAGCTTGTTAAGAATCTTACCAAGCTTCAAAATTTACTTACTGGAATGTTGTAGTATTGTTATATCTGCACCATCAATGGCAACCAACATTAACAATAAAATTAAAATAAATGTTCATGTTTGTGTCTAGTTGAAACAAATGACATTTTTGAATGATCTTGCTGTGAAAGATTTGAGTGACAATTGTAGTACGGGTTGTTAAGTGATTATAACCCATGGTTGTGTTTGATTCTAACCCATTGTTGTGTTTGATTCTAACCCATGGTTGTGTTTGATTCTAACCCATGGTTGTGTTTGATTCTAACCCATGGTTGGGTTTGATTCTAACCCATGGTTGTGTTTGATTCTAACCCATGGTTGTGTTTGATTCTAACCCATGGTTGTGTTTGATTCTAACCCATGGTTGGGTTTGATTCTAACCCATGGTTGGGTTTGATTCTAACCCATGGTTGGGTTTGATTCTAACCCATGGTTGTGTTTGATTCTAACCCATGGTTGTGTTTGATTCTAACCCATGGTTGTGTTTGATTCTAACCCATGGTTGTGTTTGATTCTAACCCATGGTTGTGTTTGATTCTAACCCATGGTTGTGTTTGATTCTAACCCATGGTTGTGTTTGATTCTAACCCATGGTTGGGTTTGATTCTAACCCATGGTTGGGTTTGATTCTAACCCATGGTTGTGTTTGATTCTAACCCATGGTTGGGTTTGATTCTAACCCATGGTTGTGTTTGATTCTAACCCATGGTTGGGTTTGATTCTAACCCATGGTTGGGTTTGATTCTAACCCATGGTTGGGTTTGATTCTAACCCATGGTTGTGTTTGATTCTAACCCATGGTTGTGTTTGATTCTAACCCATGGTTGTGTTTGATTCTAACCCATGGTTGTGTTTGATTCTAACCCATGGTTGTGTTTGATTCTAACCCATGGTTGTGTTTGATTCTAACCCATGGTTGTGTTTGATTCTAACCCATGGTTGTGTTTGATTCTAACCCATGGTTGTGTTTGATTCTAACCCATGGTTGGGTTTGATTAAATATAGGCTTCCTTATTGTTCATTGTGGACCTTGGAACATTGTTATGGTGGATGTGAATGGCAAGGTCATGACCAACAGGTTCTAGACAAGTTGACTTAATGTTGACTCATGGTTGGACTGTTGTTATAAACAAAGTAGGTTGAACCTTAACTTGATAACTATTGTGGGGCTGCAGTTTTGTTTACATTTATACTAATTGTGGGGAAAACTCTAGTCTCGGTTTAGGAAAATGCAAAATGTGCAGGCATTCCTAATGATGAATCAAATAATCTAACAACGATTATCCACAGTTTAAAGTTTGCAGGTATTTATTGACGGTGAACTACATGATGCAATCACATACTTAACCTTTCCTTTGTGTAGTTGTCATGGTGACTGAGTTTCTTTAAAAAAACAATGAACCACAAAATGTCTCCCTTTCAGTCTTGATTTGAACATAGTTCTACCTCCATGATTTGAATGACATAACAAAATGATAACTGTACAATGGTCTGCAATAATTGTATTTGTTTGTTAATTTTTTTAAGTTCATATGGAGGTAAAGTTATCCTATTTCAGATGCTAAAATGGTGTTAACACAAATACCAGGGCCTAATTTCATAGAGCTGCTTAAGCACAAAAAGTAGCTAAGCACAACAAAGTTATGCCGAGCACAGTAATGTAACCAGTTAAAATACAATTTTACACGCACCGTTGTGACTGGTATCCTGTTCATTTCTGCTCAACAGGCAAATGTTAAGCACGTTTCTCAAGCAGCTCTATGAAATTGGGCCCATGACGTCTAAAGCCAATTGTTGTTTAAGCCAATTGCAGAGTTCGTCAATTGACTTTTGTTATGTCTCCTAGGCACTCATTGTGATACTGAATCATGAAACTCCTGAAATAAATTAATTCACCTAATTAGAAAACACAGATCACTGATTTACGTTTGCCCTTGATTGAACCATGGAGGAAGGATAACCATGTTGAACCATGGTTTGGGCTTCTTTGGTTAAGGACAGGAATTGAGCCAAAACCTAGCCCTATATAGGACTCTTCCTCTGTACTACTGTAGTACAATACGAAAGTGTAAGGCCGCCAGGGCTAAGCCAAAACCATGCGTTTAGAAAGGGCCCTTAATCTTTATTTGCAACTTGTAGTAATTGCTTTCCCAAATCCTTTCGAATTGTAAATTCAATGGCCGTTCGTTGCCAACTGTTTGTGCTCGAAGCTTACGAATGAAGAGGCTTATAATAAAACCCCTAATGGATATCCTTGCAATTAAGTTAGTGTACAACTTTGAAGATCGTATTTTACAAAAACACATCTTGGAATAAAAACACCATCAACCCTACTGGGGACAACAACTATTCGCTGTCGTATGAAAAATAACGAAGCAATAAGGAAATTTGCTAGGAAATTTGAAGAGTAATGTAGCATAAATGACGTGCCAAGGCGATTATTTGGTTATTGTCCGAGGGCTTGGTTGTTGTGACACTACCGCTAAACAGCTTATACAAATTCAATTGACTCTTTGTAACATCGAAGTGAAACGCGTCCACAGGTTGTACTATGCTGTTTGGATGGACATTACTCAATCCTCAATCGATGTTTCTTTTTAAGAATCCTCAAAAGTGGTTGATGGAAATAATGTATTATTGATTGACGTCATTGGGAATGGGACGGCATCTGACCCAAGTTCCAAAGTGGCAATTAAAAAGACCGATTTACACCCCCTCTCTCTCTACTTTTAACTGTATAGCGCCTTTCTCTACTTCGGTCCATATTACAAAGTTAAGATTATTACGCGGCTTACAATGTTTGGATCATTGAACTTTCAATCACAAATACGCATCATGAGTTTTATTTTACAAATGTAGAAATGTTTATAAGATTTGAGGCATTGCATGGTGAGGTATCAATATATTTGGTTTGCGGTAACGTAACACCATGTGTGTATCTGCCGCGGAGTAGATAATCGGAGGTTCGAGAGACTTCTCAGTTCTGAAAAGAACTGTGTTTTTTTTTTTGGTTTTTCTACCCGGGCGGAAGATATTGAAAGTTTGTGGGACTACTATACTTTAGCCTATACATTGTAGGATCGTAATTAAAGGCAGTGGAAACTATTGGTAATCACTCAAAATAATTATTAGCATAAAACCTTTCTCGGTGACAAGTAATGGGGAGAGGTTGGTGGTATAAAACAATGTGAGAAACAGCTCCCTCTGAAGTGTCATAGTTTGGGAGAAAGAAGTAATTTTCCACGAATTTGATTTCGAGACCTCAGGTTTAGAACTTGAGGTCTCGAAATCAACCATCTAAACGCACACAACTTCGTGTGACAAAGGTGTTTTCTTCTTTCATTATTATCTCGCAACTTTGATGACCGATTGAGCTCAAATTCTCACAGGTTTGTCATTTTATGCATATGTTGAAATACACCAACTGTGAAGGCTAGTCTTTGTCAATTATCAATAGTGTCCACTGCCGTTAACTGCACTACCGCGGAGTCGGTTCTTGATTGTGGTGTCAACGTTTCGACTAGCTTGCTTTAGTCAACGTCGAGGTATAAATGCAAAGTTGCGTTGTAATCAGAATGTTCTTTATAGATTCTGTGATATTGTGGAAATAAATGTGAATTAAATTGAATTGAAAGGGATATTTCAGAACTGGTAACAAAAAACTTATATAAGACCACAGATTTACATAAAACTTACACGGGCGGTCTAATGATGATAAAGTCAGACAACATCCTGAAATGTCATACTATTTTGATGTGAAATAAGTTTAAACAACTTTTAATTTGGAGTTTATTGCTCAGTGAGCGTTTTATAAAAGAAAAATCGATGTCATGCAAACGGTTTTTCACTCTTTTCTCGTGACCAAGATACCGATCAATCTCAAATTCTGTAGGTTTGTCAGTTCTCATGTGTATGGTGGGTTACATACAGTGCTTATACTGCCAGCAAGTCTTTATAGTTAGCAACAATCTGTATTGTTCTGTAACGTTCTTTTAAGGTATGACTGCAAGCAAACAAAAACCACACTTTGTCACATTATTGTAGCCATGCCTCTTAAAGGCAGTAGGCACTATTGGTAATGACTCAAATAATTGTTTACATAAAAACTTACTTGGTAACAAGCAACGGAGAGCTGTTCGTGGTATAAGAAACGGCTCCCTCTGAAGTAATGAAGTTTTCGAGAAAGAAGTAATTTTCCATGAATTTGATTTCGGGGCCTCAAAATTAGATCACACTTTGTGTGACAGTTTTTTTTCTTCCATTATTATCTCGCAACTTCGACGACCAATTGAGTTCAAATTTTCACAAGCCGCTATTTTGTGCATTTGTCGAAACACACTAAGTATAAGAAGACTGGTCTTTGACAATTACCAATAGTGTCCAGGATCTTTAAAGTAGGAAATAAAAGAGTACAAAAGTTTTAGAAGTTCCGGTTTTATTAAAGGCAAACTAACTTGGTTATGTGCGGGCTTTTGTACTAAAGTGGACATCACAGCCTAGAAACAAGATGGGTCGGATCAAAGTTTCGTATGAAATATTTCGAGGTGGAAAAACCACCGGGGTTTATTTTATTACAGAACTTTTCTCTGTACATTATACTCTTTGTATTTGATAACACAGTTCGTCAAAAACGTTTTGATGTAAACTAATTATATTGCACATGTTGTAAAAATATAAATATAAAATTAATATTTTGTATGAAGCAATAGTGCATCCGTTAAACCTTTCACAAAATTTTAAGAATTCTGCAGGTACGATCTGATTACATTAAAACCTTTTCAATATCAGTAGGATTTGAAACTTTGCTTTGGGAGTATAATTAGGTGAGGTTCGTGGTTTGTGTTGGTTCTGAAAAGAACCGGTGATTGACAACTCAACTTTTCGACCAGTATATTTATTACGCTCTAAACGTCTTCGTACCATTCTCCTGAAGACGATCAGAGCATATTGATCGAAACGTTGAGTTGTCAACCACCGGTTCATTTCAGAACCAACACTTCTCATTACACATGGTGTTACCACAAACCTCATATCACAACATTTTTATTGAATCTCTGTGGTGCACGTATAGTTTAGGAAGAGTAACTTTTATTTGTATCCCCTAGTTTGCACTAGACACACTAGATGAGTGAGGACACTGAACTTTATTCACTGAGCAGTTGTAGATCGATTCCGAGAATTAGGGCCACCTTTTACAAACAAATTTTACAAAGTTTGTTAGGATACAAACATTTGACTTCATGAAATTAGAATAAATGGGCTTTTGGGTAGGAACTTATTCCTGCTTCAAAAGATAATACAAAAACATTAAATATGGCATCACACACAAGTCCGTGTTTTAGTCCAGTGCATACAAAGTCATAGAATATTGTTCTTTGCTGATAGAAAGAGAGATTTACTGTTCATTGTTTAAATTGACACTGCTTTATAATAATATGAGCGGTGGGATAAACAATGCAAAGAGTCTCATTCTAATATACTGGTTTGAAATTGCCGAACAATCATGACCATTTTTGCGGCATTTGCGAACCTATCCAAGCCTTTAAGATTACGGGTATCATTCGCTGAGGCAATCATAATCCTTGGTGCACCTAGTTTGGACTCGGACCTCCGGGCTAGATGGTCTGGGGTTTCCCCGATAGGTCGAGCATCTCCTCCCCTTGATGTAAGCTCCCGAAGCCGACGGTCATTCGCGTCTACGTTACTACTGGTGTCAGACCCAGCTTCGTCGTCGAATTCCAGCACCAACTCGCCTCGTTTTAGTTTCTCGTATTCCTCCTCAGAATCGAACCCGAGCCAAATATACATCTCATCCGCCTTGTTGGCGTTCAAGAGTTCGCTTGAGCGGTTTGTTGGAGTGACATTGTCCCCGTTCAAGAAAGGATTTGTCTCAGGTTCGTAAAAGCGGAGTGGAATATTTTGTTGGGGCCCGAGTTTTAGAGCTGGAACATGGCGTGTTTTCGTCTGGGTGGTTGGATCGACGATTGAAACCCGACGCCGTCCGCGGTCGTTTACATTTACCGCAGGCTGTGAGTTGGTACTTGTGTTCATGTAGAATGTCCTTAGACTCGTGTTCGTCGGCTTCCCCGGGGCTGCAACTTGTTGCTTCTCATTCACACCAATCCCGGGGAACTTTGTCTCGCCGCTTGATATCATCTGACTCAACGAACTCTTCTTGGGTCCAGTTTTACTGGCAGGTAGTTCAGGTAGACTTAATGTTTGTGTCGCAGGCATACCGTACTTAGGTTGCGTCGGTTTAGGCTCATCCTCTAAACTAGCGTTAATGGATTTCTCATCCTCGGTTTGTTCATTCCGTGTCTTTCGTTTTGCGTAGGAATTAGTGAGTGCATCCAGTGATCGATTCAAACTCATTACATTTGTCATCTTGTTTGCAAACTCTCTCTTCTGGTCGCGTCGAATTGAACCAACAGCCTCAGCTTTGTGGTTCTTGTAGACTTTAATCTTAGGTAGAGTTCTGCGCCTCCTGGCTGCTCGTGCCTTTCGTTCCCAATCCTTCTCTTCATCTTCACACCAAGCAATATCTCTCTTCTTCTGTCTTTCCCTGTTCTGCTCCTGCAGCGTTTGGAAGAAGTCAATACGACGTTGTATTTCTCTCTTAGCCCGATTGAAGTCAGCATTGATAAGATGCCGAGCGTAGTCGATGTGTTTCAGTTCACGTTGACCCTCAAGCTGAAACGCGGCGTTCCTCTCGCGTCCAGCGTACGTTAGACGAGCGTCCATTTTCATCATGAGAGTCCGGGCGTCGTCCCTCTTCAAATCCAGTCGATAAGAACCATTCGCCATGACTGGACCTTCTGTAAAACCTTAATGAGACTTGGAAGTTGTGAATCTTATACCTCATCTGTTGTAAATCAGCCGACAGATCGTAGAGAGACACTAAATAATGCTGTTCCACTAGATTGTTGATTGCGTCAAGTGAACCTGTTTGATAAGAGATAATCAGATTACAGATTAATTCCAACACGAACTAAAAAACGTGAAACTTATCAATTAAACAGTATGGCCCAATGTGATGAGGGTCGTAACTAATAGGCGCTTCAGTTTCGCAACTAACTCCACATGAAATAGAAGTAGAATTTTTTTTTTCCCATAATAACTAATTATCGAAGTAAAGTTGAACCAACCTGTTTTAAGCACCTTAAGGTAACTCTGTGGACTCCAAGCACTCTTGCTGAACTGAATTTATGGTATCCTGTACAATTCTCGACAATTAATTGCTCCTCCCAACACTCGTACAAAGAGTTAGCGATTGAATAAAGGAGTCATTCCACCCTTAATAACGCTATGTTTGTCCGTGTTGTTGGCAAGGCCTTGTCTGTGGTAGCATGCGGTGACTACTGCCCAGTGACGTAGATACCCGGAGATTAAGCCTTTTGAAGCCGGGTAATCGATTAAAAGATTGTCGCATTCTGTCTGACACAAAAGCGAAAAAGCCAGCAGTAGGATCAAAGTCTTTTCTAGGTAGTTGGAAAGGATCAATAAGAGGCTGTGTTATTTCTATCAAGAATATAGATACATGTAAAACAAAATATCGAGCTACTGACTGATATAGCTCGCTATAATGCACATGACTGTATTGTCATTATAACCGTTATGTCTACGGCTGACGATATTCAAGATTTCAAAACTGTTGGAAATGAAAATTAGCCAGTTGGGCATTCCCTTTTTTCTGGATTCCTAAAGGGATTTTATTTGTCGTGATTATAGTCGTAATCGAATTTTTTGTTTTTACAGTTAACAGTTCCAATACCAAAACCAGTTACAAGAGCTTTTTTTTCTCGTCGGGGATATTTTCGAAAATTACTCCACAACAAATGGATTTTTATTTCGATTGACCAGATAAATAAATAAAAATAATCTCATCAGAAACACTTCTTGTGTAATCTTCCCTTATCTCATATCAGCGTCAGGAGAACGGGTTTGAGATTAATCGGTCTTTAAATACAGCATTCACAAAGTCACTGGTAATGAAGTTAAGTTCTACACACGCAGTTTGGCCCTTCACGATTTCGTTTTCGTTCCCATAATAGACACAAACTTGAGGAGATTTATTAGGAGACTAGTTTGTGTGATGAGAGTCGGATGTTTTAACCCACAAACTTGCCGGAGGTTGTGGCAAACTCAATGTATGCCCTAACTAGTAGATTGTTATCGCATTATTCGATCACCATCAAGCTCTATGGCCACACAACATTTGTTTTTATTAAGGCCAGACTGAAAAAGATAGGGCCTATAAAACACCATCAAGCTCTATGGCCACCCAACATTTGTTTTTATGAAGGCCAGACCGAAAAAGATAGGCCCTATAATTATGACATCAGGGTTCAACTGTTAGGGCATACATTCATTTTGACTTTTCAAATGCTTTGAACGTTTTTGTCTTTTTCAACGCAATTTTTACTTGTTTTTACTTTTAGTTTTATTTCAAGAAAAGTTGTAGTGATTTTTCACGTGGTAGTGTTGAATGCAATATGGAATTCAAATTGACCGCCATAAGCGGTCATTTTGAATGTTGTGTTTGAAGCTTATTTTAGGGTTCAGACATTAATCAGTTCTTGTTATTCGGCCTAATTTTAAGGCAACACAAAAATACAATTATAGAATTGTCAACCCAGGCCTCATCAGTGCACCATGTGCACCGACAAACTGGCGGCATTATCGAATAAACTTTCCCGGGGCCTACAAGTTTGTCCACACAACGGAATAAACACACAACCAAGCGCTCCAACATCGCACAGGTTTGAAAAGTTTGATAGATTTTGAACAAACAATACTTTCCAAATACTGCAAAAGTGTTTTTTAACCTATTATGGTGAGTTTTGAGAAAAATCACGTAAAAGAAAAAGTTGAGAAAGTGATGACTTGGGGGGGGGGGGGGGGAGAGACTGTGCGAGACTAGAACTACTTACTGACTCACCTGTCCTGGTATATCTTACCTTTTTTTTTAGACTGCAATTCACTCGAATCAATTGGAACATCGATTGAAACTGTGAGTATCAACAGTGGCGTAACTAGACATTTTCATTTGGTGGGGCAAGTGGGGGCAAAGATTAAATTTGGGGGGGGGGGGCCAAAGAAGTGCAAGATTATTATTAAATGTGTTAACTGATATATAGTTGATACACACCAATGCAGTTCTAAAACAGTCTACATAGTCAGCAGGTAACAAAAGATTGCGAAAACAACAACATCTTAGAGAACTTGTCATTTTGTATAAGATAAAACTTTTTGACTGTATAAAAGGATTAAATTACCAACTGTGGTCACCAAGTACCAACTTAGAGTTGTACACGGCATTCTCAAATAGGCTTTGTGGGTGTGTAAATACCCAAAACATAATAATATTAGGCCAAGTAAAAATAGAAAAATAGAAATGTTTAGCGTCCCCGCCCGCTTCCTTTTTACAGGACACCTCTTTTTTTTCTTAATTTTTTTTATGCAAATTTTTTTTGTTTTTGTTTTGAAAAAGGGTTATTTTAAATGATCTCAGCAAAAAAAAAAAATCTGAATGTCTTGTCTGAATGCCTTGACCAAACTGTTTCATTAATGTTTTGTGTATTTCAGCAGCAGAAAAAAAACAGTTGATATTTGACATTCATGGCGGCCATCTTGAAATAAAAAATAAAAAGCCCCTCCTCCTTCCCTTTTTTTTGAGAAACCCAGACACTAAACATGTTTCTTTTTTTTACTCGGCCTTATTGTCACAAGTGTAAGCCATCAAAAAAAAAATACAGGATCGAAATTGTGGGTGTTTAATAATCACATTTTAGTTATGAAACGAATATTTAAAATAGGCCTACCTCTCAATTGCACCGCTTACTTCAAAGGAGAAGAAATAGTCTAAGCAACCTTTTTCGCTGGCCATTGTTTGCTGTTGTAAATTTCTCTGTAGTGCATCTGACCATGGAGGTAGAAATTTCTTCCTCCATGATCTGACTTTGTGTTTGCGGAGCTATTAGTATTGGTTTGCATTCAGACCACCACGTATTTAACAGAACTTTGTCACATCCTGCACCACTCTCTGTAACCGCAAAACCACAACAAACATTTATCGCCAATACGATCGCGTGCGCGTTTCCACGCATTTTTCATGTTATAGTCCACATAGGGCCTACTGATATGAATAAAAGTTTTCCTTTTTACGACAGCATTTTATGCAGCCTTAAACGATTTATATATAAGCCCTATGTATAAGAATATACTTATCTCTGATTTCATATGGGGGGGGGGGCAAGAGGGGGGGGGGGGGCAAGGGTTCTGAGCGGGGGGGCCGCCGCCCCCCCCCCCCTGCCCCCCCCTCTGGTTACGCCACTGAGTATCAATTTCAAACTACAACCTTAAGAGAGAAAATGCGATTCATGGAGGGCTTTAAGTGTAATTTCACTCGAATACATCAGGATGTATTCTGTCGCTTCCTTCGACTATAGCTTATCAATCTGTAGTTATGATAACTTTTTAGTAAAAAGTTTAAATTTTGCAATCTCCATTATACAGATTGTTAGAGCAATAGTCGGTTGTTTAGGATACTGTGATAGGCAATAATTATTTTGCTACCAAAACCGAGCTAGTAAGAGGTAACGTCAATCCATCTTATAGAGTCGATACAACTGAATAGCGCCCTCTCTCTGCGTTCGCGAGAGGGGGAAAAGAGACACGTCGGGATCATGTGATGGTAACCTGCTTCGTCAATGAGTAATCAATCTGTTTTATATTGAGGAACCAGTGTAATATTTTAGTCAGATATTTTGCCAACATGGAGGCTGTACGGTTGCGAAAACTCTTCGTCTTTATATTGGCGTTGTGTGTGAACCTTTCTTCCTGTGAGGGTCCCGAGCAAGGAATATTTACTGCAACGTTGACTGAGGTAAGTACGAAATAATTTCCCACCGTTTCCCGAGTCATAAATAACACTTTGAGCGATAAACTCGAAATTCCATCACATGCCCAGTTTACGGACACACAGTTTCACCTAGTTCTTTAGTTAGGCAGTTTCAGTCAAATTTAATGCAGGTGATTTTTTCTCTGACAAGATGTAGTCTGTTAAGGTGTATTCTTAGAAGTAAAAATCAATTTAAAATTTTGAAATCGGATGTTTGGTTGCAGAGATATACCGTTTTTAATGAGCGTGGATCGTGAAAAAAACGTACCCGTGTTCAAGTTCAATTCTTATGTTTTTCTTCATATCGGCCACGGCCAAGTTTAATGCACAGCCTATGGCAATAGAGGGCGCACACTAGGCGAGCGCCCTCTATCTCTTACAAACTGTGCTTTGAGGCGCTAGTATGATTTTTTATGAACGGCAAAAAGTGATATTTTGTGAATCAAACTGAGGAGCGGCATCGTGGGGAAAATTGTTAACTATAAAAATTAAATATGTGTTAAGTTTTGCAGGTGTTTGTGTGAATATTCTTTATTAATTATGTCAACAAATAGCATTATTGAATTAACCAGAATGGAATAAAATTAAAGAGTTTATGACTGGTGTTTCCTTTAATTTAAGATCAGTTGATCCTTTGATTTAAAATTGTAGCATTAACACAGTAAAACATTAGAACAATCTTTAAAAAACTTGAGGATGAAGGCATTTGTATACATCGATTATTTTTGTTATATTTACAAAGACAATTTCTAAAAACCAATGGCTATAATTATACAATCAATTTTTTTGTTCAACTTTCGTTTCAATTAGTATAGGCCTTTAAAAGTATATAACAATACTAGTTTCTTTTGACTCAAGATGAGCAGTCTGTTATTATCAATTCAGAACGTAGAAATTATCAAAGAAACAAGATCGGGCAGCTTTCCAGCTTTCTATTATTAGAGCCCCGGCCTATCAAACTTATTGTAACACACGCCCTCTTGTGGTGGCACATCACGGAAACACGAAGATGTACGAGTACGACGTACATGTACAATCGTGCGTATTTAGGACAACTTTGCAAGAAATGGTCTAACAAAACCTTTCTGCGGGAGAAGAAAACATAATCAAATTACACCAAATTTTCACAAGTTAAACTTAAAAGTATGGGAATTAGCACTGACAAAGTCGCATTCAATTTTGATGATTGTCTCTGGAAGAAATCTTGATTCAAAAAATGGAAAACGCCGACAAAAATAGGTTTTTATGGTAAAAGCTATGCGACTAGCTGTACGATGTGCGGAATTTTATCGGCTACACGATGATGTAATCGTTATCTCATTTTGTGTAAACATGTGCTCCCGCATCGCAAAAAACCGTCTTCGGGCTTCTTCGGCGCTTTCCGAAGATTTCCGAAATCCGTTGTCCACGGGGTTCAAAGTTGACGTCATGCACAAACGAATGGGCGCTGCACGCCAGGCCAAGCTTCTGTTTTTTGTCGTTGCTCTCTTTTTTTTACAATATCTCCGAAACTATTCATCCGATTTCGAATATTTTTGAAATGTAAGCACGGGGAGAGAATGCTCCTGCCTGCTGTTAAGTCTCATAGTTGTGAGTTTTACAAAATGTGAGTTATGATTTAATATATTTCGTTCTTTTTTTTCGGGGCTGTGTGTGTGTGTGTTTTGGTACACGTAAAATCAACTTGATGAAACTGCCTACTTTAGTTGTTATTTTTTGTAACAATTTTGTCATATTTAATAAATGGGGACAATTTTGTTATATCCTGCCACTATTTTTCGGATTCATTCGTAATTAAATATATTAGTATCTAATTTACTCAAATGAGATATTCTTTTTGGTAAAAACAAGTGAAAAAGTGGTGGCAGAATAAGTAATTTAAATTAGTAAGGCCTTGGGTACGGAAATCTTTCTGCTGAAACTGGAAAGTGAAATTGAAAAGGCTGTTGCAAATTGCTTACCACTAAAAAAATTCTATTTTAGTTTTAATGCTAAAAATATCTCATGGCCTGACATTTTGCCCCTTCAAGAAAGACTCTTGCTACAGCTAGAAGAAGAGTAAGTAGTAAAATAATAATAATAATTACAACATTTATAGAGTGCTAAATAATAATATTAATAATAATAATAAGACATTTGTAAAGCCCCTAATGCAAAAGCCTCTAAGCGCATAAAAGAAACAATAAAATAAACAATTAGAGAAAGATACAAGATACAAATAGGCAAATTACAAAAAGAAGCTTTAAACAAATGAGTTTTCAACAGGGACTTAAAACATTGTAAAGTATTAGCTGGGCGAATATGCACAGGAAGACTATTCCAAAGAAACGGTGCGGCGTAAGAAAAAGATCTGTGGCGGTCCTACTTAAAGCCGACAACAAGACCAGAGTGCCGCCAACACGCCGCCAACAAGTTTTAAATACCTCCAAAATGGCCAATAAACCATAGATATATTAGAACTATATGTGTTCTGTAATATAAACATAAATTTAATGGAAAAACTTCACGAAAAGTGTGTATTTTTTAACCAGAAAAAAACTTCACTTGCACGGATAGTTGCGATAACGTAACCCTCCTGCCGACGGCGGAGCCGGAGGGTTACGAGTCACTTCAATCGAAAAACGGCGAAATGGTCAAACACGTACAATTTCAACAGCTAGTCAACAGATTTGCTCAATTTTTACCCCTTTCGAAAATCATGACATAAATTCTATGAACACGACCTTAATCCTCAATATCTAATGAATAACATTCAACACACTATTGAGAAAGTATTTTGAAATAAAGTACAAAAACTTACCAGATCCCGGCGAAACAGTCACAAATTTCCCAGGTTCTATTTTGAACCTGTCGCTTCGCCATTTTGTGACTTCCCGATGTTCATTGCTGTGGGACTAAACCATTCTGTAAAAGGGGTGTTATAAGGCAGCGCGGCAGTGCGTGTGCGCTGTCCGTTTACTATGCCCGCTGTTCACTCACTTAAAGCACTGCAGCACCCCTTGTAACGCCCCTTTTACAGAATGGTTTAGTCAAACTCGGCTGCGGCTCGGTCGGCAGGTCGTCAATTCAATTGGCTGGTACCTGCGGTTGGGTTCAGCGCTTGGGGTCAGCGCATGGTAACCAGCGACAGGTTCAAAAATAGAACCTGGGAAATTTTGTGACTGTTTGAATCTGGTAAGTTTTTGTCCTTTTTTTCAAAATATTTTCTCAATTGTGTTTTTGAATTGTATTCATTAGACATTGAGGATTAAGTTTGTGTTCATAGAATTTGTGTCATGATTTTTGAAAGTGGTGAAAAATGAGCAAATCTGTTGACTAAAATATTTCACCGTTTTTCGATTGAAACGACTCGTAACCCTCCGGCTACGCCGTCGGCAGGAAGGTTACGTTATCGCAACTATTGCACGGAAAGCGGTCGGACGCCATCTCGGACGCCAAACCGTGTTTGGACAAGACCATTATGATACGGGTAGATTTAGCACTTGTCAACAACAGAGGGCGGGCTTCATGTGAAGACCTTCACTGCAGTGTGCACAGTGCATGACGCCCGCCCTCTATTGCTAAATCTGACTTACCCGCATCATAATGGACTGGTCCAAACACAATTTTAAGCCAAGATGGCGTCCGACCGTTTTCCGTGAAAGTTAAGGGTTTTTTTCTGGTTAAAAATTCACACTTTTTGTGAAGTTTTTCCATCAAATTTATGTTTATATTACAGAACACACATAGTTCTAATATATCTATGGTTTATTGGCCATTTTGGAGGTATTTAAAACTTGTTGGCGGCGTGTTGGCGGCGCTCTGGACTTGTTGTCGGCTTGTTGTCGGTGGGCGGCAGTGGGCGGGCCCGCCCAGGACTGACAATTTCCGCCTGGCACTTCAGCTGAAAAATAGACTGCCGCCCACCACAAAATTTCCCCCCAAATTAATAAAAAATTAAAAGTTCTACTGATATTGATCACATTGCAAGACTAAAATGTCATTTTATGTCATTTTATTTAATGTTTTTTCGTGTTTTGTCATTTTAAATGCAGTTTGTAGTTTGTTTGAGCCAGAATTACGAGCAATTAAAACCTCAAACGTGTTTTCCCATGTAATTGCCTCTTGCCATCTTGTGAAGTTTTCTTTGTGAAATGTGCCCTGACGTTTTTATTGAACGAACTATAGTACAGTGTAGAAGGCGTACCGTCTATACAGGCTGACAGCAGTGCTGGTACCGTGCACATGTACTTGATGTATGTACGTACATGTGGTGTACAACAGCGCACGCTAGTGGTAGACCCTAGAGTGCACAACATGTACAAGTCTAGTCGTGAGGTTTTCGCGGGGATTTCAAGGATTCCATGTACACACAAACAGTATCGCCACACAACAGTACAAGGGGGCTGTGTAAAGTCTAGTGTACGAGTTCGCGTGTCCCGGATGTAGGCATGTAAACACGTTCGCTTCGTCCACACGTGCGACAGCGCGCTGGGTGAATGAGATCTGTGTAAATTTTAAGATGGCCTCGCAACGTACGGTATGCTGGACTTTTTTGGAAAACGGGAAAAGATTGGAAGATGATAAAAAAGTATCTCGTGCAGCTTCAGTTAGTGCTGAGAATGAAACTGTACCTGAGACTATCGAGACAGTTACTCCACCTTTAAAGTTCAAGTTCAACTTCATCGCGGCGGGATTACAACAAGCAAACAGCATATTCCCTATGCCGCGAGGCAGAATGCTAAGACTTTTACACACAATAGCGCCCTCCACCGTCCTACCCATAACGCCCCGCGACATGCCCGTCACGGAGTCGTCCTCTTTTCGATGAGCCCTACTAAATGTAAGCACCCAAGAACCGAGTATGTGGGGAAGGAGGGAGGGATACTCTACCGGTAAGTATTCGTTCGTAGACCCCATCCACACTACTGTGGGGGGGAGTCTACTTCACTCTACTTACCGGTAGAGTCGAATTACTAATTTGCATAGACTCGCACCGAGGAAAGGCGGTGGGTATACGCGGTGCTACTGCATGTCTTAAGTGGGGGGGGGGGGGGGCGTAGGACCCCGGCGCGCTCAAAATTCAGAGAACGCTTCGCGGCCGCTGGGCCCGATAGTGGTCCATGCCCAAAACGTACAGGGGGTATCGTCCCACGGGTGAACAAAACATTATAAGTATTGTTAGCACTGTATTACCGTGGAAAAACTCACCTAAACACGTGACTGCCGAGGTGGAGCTTGTCCTGGCTTTGCAGCTCGGCTGGCCGCCTGTAAAACCGCTCTACCCGCTCTCCCATCCACCTGTAGAACGTCCTTCAGGTAGCAGTCAGAGAACGTGGACGGGCTCTTCCAGGAGGCCGCCCCTGTAATATCACTCATGGAGACCCCTTTAAAGAAAGCCCATGAGGCCGACACTCCCCGTACTTCGTGGGCATGAACTGGACCATCGGATGCTGGCCATCCGCCCGGCACCGAGCGGATGGCTGTGACTATCCAACGCGCGATTGTATCGCGGGACGCTGGTCGGAATGGTGGAACCGTGGACACGAACAGCTGTTCGTGGCCGGTTCGGATTGACTTTGTGCGATCGATGTACCACTTTAGGGCCCGTACCGGGCACCAAAGCTTGTCCCCCGCGACCGCCGAAAAGGTTTTAAGGTCGGGAACAAAAATATCCGGGGGTTCGAAAGCACTGGATTGATTCTTGGCTAAAAACCCCGCCGCAGGGACCAGGCGGACACCTCCGGGTTCCCACCGGATGTGCCCTGCCGCCACCGTAAGGGAGTGCAGCTCGCTACGTCGGCGAGACGTAGCGACCGCTAACAAAAAGGCCACTTTGATCGTTAGATGTAGTAGCGTGGCCCCACTCAGTGGCTCGAAAGGGGGTTTTGTTAGTGCTGACAGCATGCTAAAGAGGTCCCAGGATGGGACCAGTTTGCGCACCGGGGGACGGGTGACAAACATCCCCTTAGTCAGCTGTCCAATCGCCTGGTTATCTGAGACTGTCGAGCCGTCGGTGAATCCTCCGTGGACTGCAGCAATGGCCGAACGGTAATTTTTCACCGTGGCCGTTGCCAGCCCGCTATCAAAAAGATATAGGAGGAAATCCCCGACTTCCTCTACAGAAGTATCGGCGGGATGAATAGCTCGCCGCCTACACCATTTAAAGAAATGGCGTAGTCGGCAGTCATAAACTCTTCGGGTTGAGGCCCTTCGGGACTGGGCGGCAACTTCCGCAGCCCGTCTCGAAAGGCCCGCTGCTCTGAGGGATCTTGTGACAGCACCCAGCACGTCAGGTGCAGGTCCCTCGGAGTCGGATGCACTACTCTGGACCCGGGCTGGTATATGAGGTCCGGGCGCTGTGGGAGAACTACCGGCCTGTGTACCAGGAGCCTGACCAGCCGTGGGAACCAGGGCTGTCGGGGCCAAAAAGGGGCGATCAGGAGAACTTTGCAGTGATCCTGCTCGATCCTTGTCAGCACCCGTGAAATGAGGGAGATGGGCGGGTAGGCGTATGCCAACAGCCCCTCCCATCGCATAGTCAGAGCGTCGATCCGCCATGCCCCGGGGTCGGGGCCCCTGGCGCAGTAGATCGGCAGTTGATTGTTCGTCCGAGAGGCGAACAGATCCACATGAGGTCGGTCGATAAACCGGAAGAGCGACTGGGCCACACAGGGGCGGAGGGACCATTCTGTCGGGACGATCCAGCCCCGGGAAAGAGCGTCGGCCGTGACATTCTCCTTCCCCGAGATGTACACCGCCGACAGGGCGATCCCCTGCTGTATGCACCAGTGGATCAGGTCCCACGCTAGTGCACACAGCCGGGCCGACCGGGTGCCCCCCTGGTGATTGATATACACTACCACTGTAGCGTTGTCGGAGCGCACCAGGACGGCCTGCCCCACTAGCTGTGCCCGGAAATGCTGGAGGGCATTCCGGACCGCCAGCATTTCCAGGACATTGATGTGGGTCGAGTGGTGTTCCGGGCCCCACACCCCCGCTATCTGGCGGGGGTCGAGGGTCGCCCCCCAGCCGTACAGAGACGCGTCGGTGACGACGGTCGCTGATGGTCGGGGCGGGCGGAACACCCGACCACGTGTAAGGTTGGCGTCCTCCACCCACCATTGAAGGTGGGGGGTCAGCCACGGCGTGGTAGGCACCGGGAGGTTGACCGAATGACGGCTGGGCCGAAAGTAGGAGAGGAGATGGAGCTGGATAGGTCTCATCCTCAGCCTGCAGAAATCTACTAGGTATACCATGCTGGCCATAAGACCGAGTAACTTGAGCCAGGCTACCGCTGGCGCCACCGTAGCCCCCAGGAAAAGGGCCACGCACTGCTGTAAGTTCTGTACCCGTTCCGCCGAAGGGCGGGCTAGCCCCCTCTGAAGGTCGAGAGCCGCACCGAGAAAGGTGGGCACCTGAGAGGGGATCGGGTGCGATTTCTCGGAGTTGATGAGGAACCCCAGGCTGGACGTGAGGCGCCAAGTAAGTGTAAGCGCCGCGTCCGTTGCCTCCCGTGATCGGCCCACAATCAGCCAATTGTCGAGGTATTGAGAAAATCAGCAGTCCTCGTCTCCGAAGTGCTGCCCCGATCGCCCGTACCACTCGGGTGAAAACCCGAGGGGAGGTCGACAGCCCAAAGGGGAGCACCCCAAATTCGTATAGCGTTCCGTTGTAGAGGATGCGCAGGAATTTGCGGTGTTCGGCCCTGATGGGGACATGGAGGTAAGCGTCCCGAAGGTCCAAGCTCGCCCCCCATGCGGGCGTTTCGATTGATTCGAGGATTGCCCGCAGCGTTTCCATGCGGAAGCGCTTTGGGCGGATAAATCGGTTTAGGGGCTTTAAATTCAGGATCGGCCGCCAAGCGTCCGCCTCCTTCTTGGTCAGAAATTGCGAGCAGTGCGCACGTACTTTGTTGTAAGGATCGTTTTCAGCGCTAAATATTAACATTCCAATCGTGCCAAATGCACATTATGTAAGATTCAAGAATCACAATTTTTAAGTATAATGAAAATTGTTATTACAAAAATGTGGTAATACAAAATAATTGTGATGCATTTGTTGTGAACAGACTGTTTTTGAAATATTTTCTGCTGTTTGCAGCGATGAAGTTGAACTTGAACTTTGAAGGTGGAGTAACTGTCTCGATAGTCTCAGGTACAGTTTCATTATCAGCACTAACTGAAGCTGCACGAGATACTTTTATATCATCTTCCAATCTTTTCCCGTTTTCCAAAAAAGTTGTCCAGCTTACCGTACGTTGCGAGGCCATCTTAAAATTTACACAGATCTCATTCAAGTTAAAAACCCAGCGCGCTGTCACCAGTGTGGACGAAGCGAACGTGTTTACATGCCTACATCCGGGACACGCAAACTCGTACACTAGACTTTACACAGCCCTTGTACTGTTGTGTGGCGATACTGTTTGTATGTACATGTAATGCGTGAAATCCCCGCGAAAAACCAGCGACTAGACTTGTAGTGCACTCTATGGTCCACCACACTTTGTACACCACATGTACATGGTGTACATGATTCATGTACATGTACATGGATGTACACGGTACCAGCACACACTGCGTCCGTATGTACTGCTTGCTGTCAGACTGGCCTTCTATACAATGCACTAGCTATAGTTCGTTTCAATAAAAACGTCAGGGCACATTTCACGAAGAAAACTTCACTGCAAGAGGCAAGTTACGTGTGAAACACGTCTGAGATTTTTATTACTCGAAATTCCGGCTCAAAAAATTAAAAACTGCATTTAAAATTACATAACTCGAAAAACATTACATTTTAGTCTTGCAATGTGATAAAAATCGACAAAACTTTTCATTTTTTTTAAATTTTTCGGGAAATTTTGTGGTGGGCAGCAGTCTGTTTTTCAGCTGAAGTGCCGGGCGGAAATTGTCAGTGCCGGGCGATTTTCAAACTTTTTTTTCAGTTACAGACTCCTTGGTCATTTTAGCACTTAATCCAAGCAAAATAACACGGAACAGCTTTGTGTTTGTTCACAAACACCTAATGTCTAGTTGTATTTGAACTCATTTGCAGATTCCAGTCTTTCTCCTAACTTTATTTTACTTTTGTATTGTAACCTTAGGTGAATGATTACATTGGTATAACCAAAAGCTTGTCAGAGGAGACTGAAATAGGAATTAGAGGTAAGTTGGTTGATAATTATTATTTACCCCAAGTGCAAGCTTTCAAAGTATTTTGATAGAACCCTTATTTTGAAAAGTTAGGACGACCCCTTTAATGACAGATATATTTGCACTAGGAGCAATTTGTATGTCAACCATACAATACTTTCTTCTACTGATGTTGAACATTGCCCTAAAGGTAAAGAACATTTCAGCTGAATTTCTTGTATTTGGTTTCCCAGCTGTGCCATTGAAACAATGAAATACACATTAGAAAGTCTTGCCTTGCCTAGCTGTGGCACTTTGCTCTTAATTGACAAACTGTAGTTACATGCCAATCTTTACCTACAGTTATTCTCACAACCACACATACTCAATTGAGACTTAATACAAGGTATTACTGCAAACCTACATCTGAATCTAATAATTATAGTTTTTATAAAGAGTTGTTTTTAAGGGTGACACACACATGCCAGATATTCTTATGTCAACTAATGCAACATCCTCAAGTTCTCATTGAAAATTGAACGTAACCTAGACCTTCCTATAACGACTGAATTTGGTGAGGTGTGTCACAGTTTTGATAAACATGGATTTGTAATATTGGTCTTTTCAATTCTCTTTTAGTGGACAACTGTTCTGGTTCTGCCAAGTTTCAAATAGAATGGATGGTTCGCTTCACAGAATGCAACGAAATATACAATCAGTTGAAGGTAAATGTTATACAGATATGAAGTCACAAGCCTTTTCACATAATGGGATCTATTACAAGTGTACAATTTGGTAATCACTCGTTAATTTGATGGCAATAACAACTTTTGGTTAGAAGCTTACATCAGCTTTTGATGATATCAAGCATTTTTAGAAATATGTCACTCTGAAGAAATGTGGTTTTTGTAAAAAGATATCAGTTTTTATGCCCCCCCCCCCTCTCAAATTGAAGCTGAGAACCACTTCTCAGCTTGTGGATTCCTTCTAAATTGACAAATTCACTCTGGATTCCTTCTAAATTGACAAATTCACTCTGGATTCCTTCTGCATTGACAAATTCACTCTGGATTCCTTCTAAATTGACAAATTTACTCTGGATTCCTTCTGAATTGACAAATTCACTCTGGATTCCTTCTGAATTGACAAATTCACTCTGGATTCCTTCTGAATTGACAAATTCACTCTGGATTCCTTCTGCATTGACAAATTCACTCTGGACTCCTTCTGAATTGACAAATTCACTCTGGATTCCTTCTGCATTGACAAATTCACTCTGGATTCCTTCTGAATTGACAAATTCACTCTGCATTCCTTCTGCATTGACAAATTCACTCTGGATTCCTTCTGAATTGACAAATTCACTCTGGATTCCTTCTGCATTGACAAATTGACTCTGGATTCCTTCTGCATTGACAAATTGACTCTGGATTCCTTCTGAATTGACAAATTCACTCTGGATTCCTTCTGAATTGACAAATTCACTCTGGATTCCTTCTGCATTGACAAATTCACTCTTGATTCCTTCTGAATTGACAAATTCACTCTGGATTCCTTCTGAATTGACAAATTCACTCTGGATTCCTTCTGAATTGACAAATTCACTCTGGATTCCTTCTGCATTGACAAATTCACTCTGCATTCCTTCTGCATTGACAAATTCACTCTGGATTCCTTCTGAATTGACAAATTCACTCTGGATTCCTTCTGCATTGACAAATTGACTCTGGATTCCTTCTGCATTGACAAATTGACTCTGGATTCCTTCTGAATTGACAAATTCACTCTGGATTCCTTCTGAATTGACAAATTCACTCTGGATTCCTTCTGCATTGACAAATTCACTCTGGATTCCTTCTGAATTGACAAATTCACTCTGGATTCCTTCTGAATTGACAAATTCACTCTGGATTCCTTCTGAATTGACAAATTCACTCTGGATTCCTTCTGCATTGACAAATTCACTCTGGATTCCTTCTGAATTGACAAATTCACTCTGGATTCCTTCTGAATTGACAAATTCACTCTGGATTCCTTCTGCATTGACAAATTCACTCTGGATTCCTTCTGCATTGACAAATTCACTCTGGATTCCTTCTGAATTGACAAATTCACTCTGGATTCCTTCTGAATTGACAAATTCACTCTGGATTCCTTCTGCATTGACAAAGTCACTCTGGATTTTCACTGATATGTCAAAAACGTGACCACCTTTTGAAGTTAAATTATTTTCACATGTGAGTTTTAAAACAAAATAAACAGTTCAAAAAAACAAAAGTATACTTTGCCTTTAAAGCAATGTGGAAACCCACGACGTTTGATAAAGCTGGTAAGTTGCAATCTCCATAAGACCATCATAGTGAGATTTGATGTAAGTGCCATTGAGCTGTGTACAAATTATGCCTGCAGGAAGTCCAGGGTCCTTAGCTCATAATGCCATGATTAACTTAGTCTAACTGTTAGATATAGTAAGGTTTACAGTAGCCCTATATAGGACTCTTCCTCTGTACACAGATACAGAGTCCTAACTATTAAGGCCTGTTTCTGGGGCGGAAAATTTTCAAAGCTTCATAACTCAAATCTCACCTGCAACAAGCCACTAATTTCAACAGATTCAAATTATATGGCGGCATACACTTTTCTGCGGTAGGTTTTGGTCATATATTCTTCACAAATCCATCATTTTCATGAAATAATGCAGCTTCCAGAAATGTACCCTGATATCCAGGACGCCACTGTAGTACAATACGAAAGTGTAAGGCCGCCAGGGCTAGGTTTACAGTAACACTATGTAATGATAATCTCATACTGAGATGTGGTGGGAGGTTTCAGAACCACGCCATCTCAATTAGAGATTATCATTTCATGGTATTACCGCAAACCTTACTATGTCTTATTTCCACCATGCAAAGTTTCCAATCCTGATTGACTCCATAGGAGAACTCAACCAACGCATATCTTGAGAGGTTCTTCTTACCTAATGGTGATGAAGTGATGTTTGCTTCTGAGAGCTATATTGCTATACAGCGGAGTGAGGCAGCTGATAGTGGGGACTGCTCATCAAGTAGTACGCTCCTAGTGGTAGGATAGTTATTTTGTGTTTTGCATTTTAGATTTTAGACCTAATTATATATTTAATACTTCAGGATTTCTATTGTTTAAGTTTGTTTACTAACTGGTTGAATGTGATTAGGAATTTGTATTCCTGTTGCTATAATTCTGTATGTAAAATACAGTATGGAAATAAATGTGTTTAAATTGAATTGAATTGAATATCCCATCACATACAAGGGGTTAATTGTGAGTATAAATGCTCCTCATTGGAACCAGACCATTGAGGGAACAACTTCACTTTCACATGTCAGAGCCTTTTGTTGAACTGATGGGTTTGGGTACTTTTTGTATGTCACAAAACACAAACCTCCATACTTTTACATTTAAACTTACATGGTTTAAAGCCATTTGACACATTCGGAACAGGAACAAAAAAAAAGTTCACAGATTTACAAATAACTTACAGGGTTTACAGAAGGTAATGGTGAAAGACTTCTCTTAAAATATTATTCCATGAAATGCTTTACTTTTTGAGAAAACATTAAAATAATATCAACTCTCGATATCGAGAGCTACGGATTTATTTTAAACACATGTCATGACACGGCGAAACATACAGAAACATGGGTGGGTTTTCCCGTTATTTTCTCCCGACTCTGATGACCGATTGAGCCTAAATTTTCACAGGTTTGTTATTTTATATATTTAGTTCTAACCCACAAAGTGCGGGTCTTGGACAATAATGTTTACCGAAAATGTCCAACGGCTTTAAAGATAATGATGGTAGAATGCTTCCATTCAAACATTACTTGCTGAGGTGCTGTAATTTTTAGAAACAAGTTAAACAATCTTCACAAAATTTATCTCTTTTTAGTAAGACAACAAATTATTTTAGCATGTATGCAACATTACATGTACGATGCATTTATGTGACATTCCTGAAAACATTGCCCTGTGATTTTAACTTTTTCTCAAAAACTTGATGACTTATGAAACTTCTACAGGTAAATTATATTACCTACATGTTCATTCACAGTGAATAGGGATTCCTGTCATGGCCAAAAACATGCTCAACTAAAGGTACCAAAACTCTTTAAAGGACATAAGGCAGTGTTTAATCAAAAGTGTTGTTTAATTATAAGACTATTGTTCACTTTGCATCGATGCCTGCAGCCTGTAAGCCACACATGATTCTTCCTTGAAATATGTTTATTTATATTTTTGTTGGCAGGATGAGACTAATTCAACCAGTTGGAGCTGTTACTCAACAATCCCTATCTCCCATTGTAACTATGTTGGACCACCAATAACCACAAAAGCACCACCGGCAAAAGCTCTACCGGCAAAAGCAAAAGAAGACAAACCAGCAAAGGTGGGAATTTATCTAACACATATGAAATACTCAGGAATACTCAGGAAAATATGAAGTAGGGTTAAGCTAAACGACCATGTGAAACCATCAGAAGGTAGTAGTGGGGGGTTAAAATTCCCCCATAAACTTACTTTATTAGACTCCCTGGGAATAAGTTCGCAGTGTGCTGAGGGCTTTTTAGATTTTTCTTAAGTTAATGCATTATTTTGTCATATTTGGTCTGGTCCAATTTCATTGAGCTGTTTTAAGATAGAAAAAAAAATCATTGCTTGTCATTTACCCGTTCCAAAATGTCATATTATTTTCAGGAGGGTGAACCTGCTAAAGCAGATGAAGCTGATAAAATTAAATTACGACGAGCTGCAACTCTACCTGTAACAGATGCTCCTAAGCCCACAGAGAAAGCGAAGGCAGCAAAGGTCAAAGCTACTGAGGCTTCTAAAACTACCACTCCATCAACTAAAGTGGTAAGTAAATCTCTTCTTTTCAGTTGTTAATGCTTTGGTGTTTTAGATAATGAAAAATGTTTTTGCAATTTAAATTAAATATTTCTTGGTTTGTTTTCACAAAGAGCAAAGATTCATTTGATTGTGTATTAATCTTAAAGGCCATGTCACACAGAAAGCGCTTACAATGTGTTCACACATAGACGCCACTTCTATTGCGGGGATAAAATGCCTAGCATGGCCAATCACAGGCCACTCATGGGTCAAATGTGGGAGGATCTCCATGGGCATGATTTGGTTTGGACCACCAATAACCACAAGGTCGGGAAGCTGCCATCTCTCCTCATGCTTAATTTGAACATTTTCAAAACAAGTGTAGCCGAGTCGTAGCCAACATTAAGCCGGGCAAAGTCGTAGTGGGAACATCATTATTGTACAAGCAGCGTGGTAGCATCGTGGTGAGGTCTCTGTGGTTGTAATAAAAACACAGCACAGTAGAAACAACTGGCTTGGTCGGCATTGGTCTTTGTGTAATCATAGGTGCAACGAGTTAGCAACACTTTTGGCGTAGAAGCAGTACAGTTGTGTGGACAAGTCTATCGTTTGCTAAATAATTTTGATTTTTACGACGATTGTGTCCCGACTTTATTGAATTTTGAGATCGAGGTGATCGGCATGATCTTCGTAAGGTTGTATCATTGTGCCAACACTTCGGCAGCACATGGGACGTTCTTCTAGCTATAACTAACTATCCCCAAGAAACGATGAGAGAAGTGGAACGTTAATGAACGTTCCTACTGGAAATTTGGGATTAAATGGTACTACCTGGTGAAGGTTTAGGCTGTTGAATTCAGCCTGTGGTCTTTAACATTTGGTGTGCACACATATTTTTTTAGATTTCAGTGGTTAACAGTGAAGAATTAATCTTAATGTGTATGATATTTGTTTACAGATGAAAAACAGAGTAACGACAACAAATGATCGTGCAGGAAGGTTCTTGTTTATTGTTCATCTGAAACCAGAGAAACCTGATAACAAGCTAGAAGTCAAAGGTAAAATGTTTATCAAAAACTTTGGCTAGAGATACCTACCTACCCTCTTTCTATACTTTTTAAAAACTACTCATAGGGTTTTGTCGATACAATCCATAGTATCAATTTTAACAATCAATATATCGACAATTCAATAGCTCAAGACCGTCGTTTGATGGTAAAAAAACACAGCATTATCTTTATAGCACTTTATACACCATCTCAAAGCGCCTCCAATCTAGTAAAATCCAGGTAAACAAAATATATTAAAAGTGTGAACATAAATTTTCAAACTAGCAAAAGAGCCAATGTATCCAACCAATTTGACATTTCATGGATAAGTTCTCTGATTCCTTCTTTATCATGTTCATTAGTTGCATTTCAATGAGGTACACACCTAACCAAGAAAGTAGATGTATACCTTGGTCATTGGAAAGCCATTTTGTTTTTTCTCCCATTAAACCCAATGGATCTGAAAGTGAGGCTGAGAGGTGAAGTAGTCTGGCCCCTTGATAGTGTAATGGAATTCATAATTGGTGATTGGTTTAGCATGCAGGGAACAATGTCAGACCTTTAATAAAAGGGATATCATGAGATACTGCAAAATTACCACAAATTTCATCATATGCAAGATCTGCATAGACTTGTTATTTTTTTTCAACATGTTCATATTTATATTTTTGTTTTTTAAAGCCGTCTTCATTTCAATTTTTTCCCCAGTATCAATAATGATGAAATCAAAGCATGGTTACTTATCTGCAACACAAAGACCCCTACTGATTGTAAGTATCTAGTTACATTAAAAGGTAGTAATAATCAACATTATTCATTGATTGTTAGATTCATTAGAAAGAACACAGATATGTCGCATGGAATGAGGTTTTGGAGATAAATTACAAAAAATCATCTTTCAAATTGGCCTTTAAAAATGTTAAAAATACATGTTTATATGTTTTTCTGACATCGACATCACAATAAGGTAGGTTGTACCCTTTTTAGAGCCAATGTCCCTATGTATTGTGCATTGTAGGTATGGTTTTCAGATGAGGCATTTATGATGTATTAATGATGATGTTATTTTACCTGTAGTTCTACGGGATTATGTGTGGTGTATATTCCATCATGGCGTTTTTGTGGCTCTTGATGTTGGCGTGTCAGTGGCGAGATCTCTTGAGAATTCAGTTCTGGATTGGTGGAGTCATGCTGTTAGGTATAAACTCATCGCTTACGCTTTATTTGTTCACCTTATGTAAAATAAAAAGAAGTTCATTGTTTATAAATTGTCATAAGAATATATCCATCTCTATCTTCTAGTTTCAAATTATACACCGTTCAACTAAGCTGTTAATATTTCGTCACAATTATTGTTTTGTGAATGTTTTAGTGAAAAATTAAGAGCAGTTTTAGAGATTGTATCCATACTGATAGAAGCGTTTAGTTGTCAACCACCACACAGTGGTTTAAGACCCAGACATCAGGTCCGATTTTTTTTTTCTGAGATAACTACATATCTTTGGTGATTTGAACAAGAAGAACTAATTCAAAGAATTTTTTTGAAATTTATTACCTTGGTTTTTTAAGGAATTGTAGTTCGTATATTGTGACATACGTTTATATTCAGCAAAAATCACAAACCCTTATGTTACAAAAAATACCTGGGTAGGCATATAAAAATTGTTTGAGAAAACAAATATTGTTTTTAAATTACCTGTATAAGTGACCTTTTGCACTGTAGAAAATTAAATACGGACCGAAGTTTTGATGATACGGCAAAAATGCTTTGAAATCTTCGACTAAAATGTCAAAAAATCCTACTTATAAAAAAAAATACCGCCACACATCTTTAAAATAAGCCATTAAGGGCCTGGACGAAATGCTAAAAATATGTAATAGATTAGTAAAGTAACCATTCGTTGTGGTTAGAAATTCACGGTAAATTAGCGAAAATGAGTTTTTACTCCTGAAAATGAGATTTTTCGAAAAAGCAATTGTTTACACCTCAAAATTAAGGAAAATAAACAAAAATCAAAACGTTGGATATTTTCCCAATCGGCCACCAACGGCCAACATATTTTTGGTATTTTTTTCCATAAAATTATAGAATGACTACTTGGCTTTGAAAATAAAATAGCGCCGAAATCCCGCAAGATCGCCTTCACTCCCAAAAACTAAGTTTTCAGAACGCTGTTTTTAACCAAAAACATCGTGTACATTAACATTACACACAAAAGATATAGCGCCCTCTGTTGACTTCAAAACCAAATCATAAAAATTGTCACAATAATTTGTGAATCACGACACGGATCGATAAATTGTGGATTATTTTAATGGACAACCACGTTTTATCTACCTAAAGATGACATTCAGACATGCTTGAGATATTATAAAGGTATTTTGACCGATTATAAAGGTATTTTGACCGATTATTAGTTTACAATGAATTTTATTAAATAAGTTATATTGATTTGTATATGTTATCATTAGTCGTTTAAACCCCACTGTGCACCAGTTCTTTTCAGAACCAATCTACTCCATCACCAAAGAGATTTACACATATTGCTAACATAACCACTTGCCTGATGCCTCACACAAGCTAAGCAAAGTTTCATATCCTACTTTTCTTTGACAGGTTTACTTGAGAAAGCAGTATTTTATGCAGAATATGAACATCTCAACACAGAAGGTACTTCCATGCCAGGAGCAATCATCTTTGCTGAGCTGGTTTCTTGTATGAAACGTTCTCTGGCTAGAATGCTGGTTGTTATCGTCAGCTTGGGATACGGTATCACAAGGTATGCTCTATTGATGACCTGCTCTAGAATAGCAAAGGTCGTTCCATCTTTGCTGAACTGGTTTCTTGTTTGAAACATTCTCTGGCTAGAATGCTGGTTGTTATCGTCAGCTTGGGATACGGTATCACAAGGTATGCTCTATTATTGACCTGCTCTAGCATAGCAAAGGTCGTTCCATCTTTGCTGAACTGGTTTCTTGTTTGAAACGTTCTCTGGCTAGAATGCTGGTTGTTATCGTCAGCTTGGGATACGGTATCACAAGGTATGCTCTATTATTGACCTGCTCTAGAATAGCAAAGGTCGTTCCATCTTTGCTGAACTGGTTTCTTGTTTGAAACGTTCTCTGGCTAGAATGATGGTTGTTATCGTCAGCTTAGCATATGGTATCACAAGGTATGCTCTAATGTTGACCTGCTCTAGAATAGCAAAGGTCGTTCCATCTTTGCTGAACTGGTTTCTTGTTTGAAACGTTCTCTGGCTAGAATGCTGGTTGTTATCATCAGCTTAGGATATGGTATCACAAGGTATGCTCTATTGTTGACCTGCTCTAGAATAGCAAAGGTTGTTCCGACATTCTCTATTAGGTATTTTCATATGTAGTAACCCCTATGTTTTGATGAACAGAAGCTAATTCCATATGAAATTTTTCCCATAGAAAGTAGTAATGTAGCCTTCTGTCAAATTAAAAGTATCTGTCTTTCACAAACACTGCTTCCTTTTAAAAGCTGTTTATTTCTTTGATCACCAGACCTAGACTTGGCCGTGATCTCCACTGGCTGATGGGAGCAGGAATGATGTATTTTATCCTCAGCTCTATTGAGGCCTGCCTTAGGGTCAAAGGAGTAAGTGAATGATACCAATATTATGCTGACATTGAGAATTGTCCCCAACAGTAGTGCTAAGTTTTATTCCAAGAAGTCCACTTGCTCATTAGGGTTGAATTTGCTTACCTCTGAAAATGCTAACATTACTAGAACATTTTGTGCTGTTAAATAGTGTAAGCATATTTCACAGGTTAGCAGGGATGTTGTACATGTAATTGTGGCTTCATGTTAGCACAATGCACTAAACCACTAAGCGCAGAATTCTGAATGCTTTAAAAAATAACGGTAAACTTACAGAGGAAAGGTACCAAGAGTAGGTGGGTTAATGTAGAATGCAAAATGTATGAGGAGTTGTTGTGTTTATTAATATTTTCTGTATTGTGTTTGTACAGAGTGAGGATCATGCACTGATCGCTATCCTACCACTGGCGGTTCTGGATGCTGTCATCTGTTGGTGGATATCCTTTATACATAACAAGCTTTCTTTTATTTCTAAACTTTTAAACCATTCCTTCTATTTAAATTTGAAAATTAATATCTTGGTGAGGCTAAATGTGGATGTGAAAGTGCTTGATTGATGTTGACATTTTTAAACCTCAGTGTTTAAACAAATAAATGTTTCAATAATCTAACTAAACTGGCTATACAGAGCAGTTTCGCCAAAAAGGCTGAATATACATTCGTATGAAGTATGATTCTTTCATGGTTTGAAAGGTTTTTTTCATCTAAGAAGTATAGATTGTGCAGAAATTGTCACATACTTACAATTTTACAAATTACAAGTTTATTTTAAGGTCATAATTTATTATATTGATGTAACTGCAGTCATGATTTAACCTTCACCAAATGAAGGAAATGTTTTACGAGTATATACTTTGAGACAAGAATCTTCATGGGACATTTCCTTAACCAACATCTTGAACGTGTTCAAAAGTTTAGTAGACACAACACGGACATTGCGTCTGAGACGTAACATGGTGAAGCTTTGGTTGTACAGACACTTTACCAACACTCTCATCTTCTGCGTTCTGGCTGCAGTCATCTTCCTCTTGTGGTCAACAAAAACACATCGTTGGACAACATGCATCAAGGTCAAGCATCTTCAGTTTTCTTTGCTCTCGATAAAATGAACATGATAATAACTTGATGGAAATTTGGCCAATTTGCCTTTTTAAAGGAACACATTGCCTCGGATCGGTCGAGTTGGTCTTTGAAAAGCGTTTGTAACCGTTTGTTATAAAATGCATATGGTTAGAAAGATGATTCAAAATTAGAATACAATGATCCACACAAATTTCCCTCAAAAGTGCAGGATTGCAGCCGTTTATGGGAGTCAAAAATTTGACTCCCATAAATGGCCGACCGTGTTTGTCGACGAGGTAAAAGGAAAACCACGCAATTTCGAGTGATACCTGTGTGGATCATTATATTCTACTTTTAAAATATCTGTCTAGTCATATGCATTTTATAACAAACGGTTACAAATGCTTTTCAAAGACCAACTTGACCGATCCAAGGCAACGTGTTCCTTTAATAGATAGGACTCTGTATCTGTGTACAGAGAAAGAGTCCTGAATAGGGCTACAAGAGTCCCTAAGAATTACAACAAAAAGTTCTTGTAATGGTAATGAGCTTACTTGGGTTGCGGATCAATATCGTTGTGAATAACAAGGACAAAAAAAAAAGAGCCTAAAAAATGGGTTAAAGCTCAGTAGGTAAACCTTTCGTACTAAAGTGTTGGGAATTTGAAGAAACGATTGCCCTAGCCCAGAACTTCAGTAACCCTTACCCTTTACCTTAATGTCTCTGAATAGAGGCTCGCTGCTATTTTTGTGCGAAAATGCTCAACTCTTGTGAAGAACCACACACATGTTTAAAGATTAGTAAACCTGTTCCAATGACAGGCCTGATACTTCATTTTAGAAGGGCAAGACACCTTTATTTCTGGCTGTGGACATATAATTTTCAATACCAAGTGACATGCCTGTATGACAAAGTTGACAACATTAACCGATGGGGAAGCTAACATGTGTGATGCAGCTAGATTGGCAGAGTGGATGCAGCTACTGCTAGAATGGCAGAGTGCATGAATTGTCCCAAAGCAGATTTGCAGATATTATTAAACACAAAGCATTCTCCAAGTTCTATATATTATTTCATACAGAAATTGCATAATTTAATCACTATATTTTATTTTGTACTTGTAGAAGTGGCATGAGTTATGGCTAGATGACGCTTACTGGCACGTCTTGTTCTGTGTGATCTTGGTTGTGATTGTGATCATCTTCAGACCTACAGCCAACAATCAGCGCTATGCCTTCTCTCCACTCACTGACCGTGGGGATGAGAAGTCAAATAGAATTGCAGGGTAAAGTTACATTCCAGTCAGGAAGGTGCATGTTTTGTGACATGTTGGAAGATATTGACAAAAATATGGAGACTGCCAACATAAAGCTAGATAGATAGCTCAGTTGGTAGAGTGCCGGCCAACATTTTGAAATAGGATAAAGTGGTTTTTAGGATTTCGAATTACCCTTTGTCAAATGTGATGATGTTTCTGCCAAAATAAGTAATACCTCTGTTGAAGTGGTTAATACTGTGCTCATAGAATATGCCGTGTTTGATTTTTTTTTACATTTCCATGTCAACAGAGGGGGTGAAGATGCGTAATGTGATTGGTAACCGTAATGAGAGTCAATCCAGCAAGCATGATGATGATCTGAAATGGGTTGAGGATAACATCCCTGCTGCTGTAGCAGATGCGTAAGTATTTCACTTTCTTGGCCCAATTTCATAGAGCTGCTTAAGCAGAAAATATTGCTTGAAATTTTTCTGCTAAGCAAAAGTGAGTAGGACACCAGTCACAAATTGTACTTGTGACATGGTGGCTTGGCTGGTAACCTTATTCTAGTAAGCATAATTGTGTTGTGCTAAGCTAGATTTTGTGCTTATGCAGCTCCATGAAATTGGGTTCAGATGGTCAGTTTCTACTTTTTTTATTTAGCTATTTTTGGGATGTGTGTGTATGAGGGTGGGGATTTTGGAACGGAAAAAGCATCTGGTGTTCGAATTGGAATCCACCTTGCCTTCCACGGCTGGGCCCACAGGACATACCATCATAATCAGAGTCCAACAGTTTAGGTGTTGATTTGCTGCATGTTGTTGGACTTGGGACTACACAAGTAAACTGATCATATTTTACATGGGATCAGGTATACCACCATAATCAGAGTACAACAGTTTGGATGTTGAGTTACTGAATGGTGTTGATCTTTTTGAGAGTAAGGAAGGATCCCAGTAAATCACTCAAGTGAGTTTGGGTTAAACATTTTCTTGTTCTATTTTATTCAGTGCCCTTGGTGCCTTTGACGACTCGGAAGAAGAACTTGTTACCAATCTGGAGAGAAACAAGATGGAGTAGATATCCTTCTGTGGGATGAGTTTATGTACCACCAAGGAAACTTGGGATGATTCTACGTACCACCTAGGAAACTTGTAGTTTGAACTCTTCAGCAAAAGCTCAAGTGTTTGTTAAGCATATGTGAAAGTTTTCCCGTTAAATTGGTTGACGCTTGCAATGCAAACTGTATCTTCATGCTGCTTCAACAATAATGAAAAAAACCAAAAACTTCATAACACAAGTTTTAGTCAACTTGTCAGTGTTTTCTTATAACTGAAACTACACAAGATAAAGCATTCATATATATATGTATTTTTGTGTGCAATGAGGACCTTGATATGCAGAGAATAAACAAATGAAGAGAAAGTGTTGTTGGTGTGCTCATCGGATGTTACTACAGTTTTGAGATTGTTTATGTTTTATTGCCATTGTTTTATTTAATTAGTGTTTGTTTGAAAATATAAATCATGGTTTCTCTATAGTAGTTTTGTTCATCCTTGTATTGTAATCGTACTGTTTTTAAAATAATCTCTTACGATAGTAACATTTGGATTAGTATTAGACATAAATCTTCTTGTAAGAGACTTTGCCTTTGATAAGCTTAACCCTCCTACTGCTGTTAAAATGTACCATCAATTTGGAAAGCATTCAACTGCATAGGTTGTGAGTAGTGGCAGAAATGCGTGTGTATTGTTTGGCATCATATTACAGGCTGACACAGTGCGTTTCATTCAAAACCACAGTACTTGGTACTAACTTAGTGGTTATTATGCGGGATGATTGATATTGAACGGTCATACAGTAGGAGGGTTGACTTTCCTGTGTTGATGCATAGGTCACTTGATATCATGTTGCAGAATGACGTACTGTCTCTATCATTAAAAATCACACTGGATGATATTGAGTTCTCCATAGAAGGGAGGTTTGATAGGTTTCTCAATTTATTTGTCCATGAATATTTATTTCTTTGGTGAAAAACAATGCTTGAAAGGGCGATTTGTTGAAGGAAACCTCTTATAACCTGAGCTTCAAGGTTGGTCACTATTTTAAGAAATGAAGTTGACAAGGATTATGGTCAAGGGTTTTGTTTATGATAGGGGTGTCATTTCTCCTACACCTCCATGCTTAATGTAAAACTTTCCTTTTGAATATCAGAATCAAAGACAAATACATCTTCTGTGAATCAGGCAGAAGAAATGTTTGAAACTCCACTGATTTGACTTTCTACTTTAGGCTCAACATTAATCCTAGTGTAAATATTAAGAAGTGAGATTGGGTTTGTCCCTAATTTCTTGTACATGTTTATGGAGTAGGAATATTCCAGCAATAATTAAGACTTTTATTTACAATGTAAAGATAAAAGAAATTCTTTGTCTGATAACACATAATGAATACTTTTTTCATTTGTAAAGTTCTAGTCAACTATTATATTGCCTCAAATCCTATAAACTATGTTATTATTTCTTGATACAGTTTGTATTATCTATTATATAAACATTGTCACCACAGTGTAAAAACTAGCCGCTTTTCAATTTTGCAAAAAGTTGTAATAAGACAAATTCTCAAGAACCTATCTACACAGCAAAGAAGATATAATTGTGTTACGACAAACTGGGGATACATCAATACAGCACCATACAATGCTTTAAAACAACGTTAAAAAGTCACACACTTTTGTTCTGACCCCTATTGTTCAGACACACCTAGTGTATTTTTCTAACCCTAACCCTAGTAGGTAAACTATGAGGGGGTTGTCGAAACATAGGGGTGGCTGAACAAAGAGTAGGGGTCTCTACTTTGGTCCGATTCCGAACATGAGGCCATTCAACTTTGCATTTATATCGTGGGTCATTTTGGTTAGTAAAGCAGCAAGCAAGAGCTTTTTGGATGGCGTTTCAAAAATAGGAATGATTGGTAGAAGCATTGATAAAAGCTTGTATGTTCTCAGTGATTTGCTCGGTTTAGAAGTTGGGATTTTGTTTTAATGTATTATAAATTAACTATTTGGTAGTGCTGGATAAGAACATTTCTCACAAAGCTGATTTCCTGTTCCTGCTATCCAGTAAAAAGTCTGCATTTTGCTGCTTCCAAGATTATCATTGTTATCGGTTTATTAAAAAACATAAAAACTTCGCAGCCAAAGGCTGAATTGAGTTTTAAAAAAATACAGAGATGTTGCTTACTCTCATTTTGCTCTAATAACTGCTTTTTCTTCCTAACTAAAAAAGAAAAACACTATTTGAAAATTTAGACTTTACAAATAGTGTTTGGTGAAATTGCCTCAACTGGCAAGCTATTGTAAATACTTTGTATCGGTTTTGTATATCAATAATAAATATTACACAGAATCTAAGGGTGTTTGTTTACACTAAGTAGAGTCACAACTCGGATTATGATTTACATGTAGACAAAATCAAATGGAAGGTACAATTTGGAAATACTTCGTTCATGAATAGGTTTACTCCACCTTCTTTAACTGCATCTTAAGGTTTTGAAGGTTTTGCTTATAGATGGAGAGATTTTAAGAGGAAAGTAAGGCACCTTTTAGAACTAACAATTTAGTGGTGGTTTTCTTTCCAGTTCGAGTTTTGAATAAAAACTCATTTCCAACCACCTACATGTATTTTTATGTTAATGTCTGTTAAAAAAGAAAAAAATATTCTTCTGTTTGATTTATTTAGTTTTACTAGACTGTGTTAATCTGGCATAGTTCAGCTTTTGGACTTGTGCACAATCTAGTATATTTAACACAGTAATTGGCATGGGATAATTTTTTTTTTTAAACCAACGTTCAATGCTGTTTGAGATTTACACAGTTTGTTATTTTATCGTTCATCATGTTTATGGATGTTTACAAGTGTGACCTGCGACGATGCACAGAATGAAATATTAACATAATCTGTCAACAAATTAACAGCTGATTTCTGAGTAAATATTTTGTAGGAAGGAAAACTACTCTTAAAAGAAATTTGACAATTTTTTACTCGCATATTGAGGTTGCAGTTCACAGTTTCATGTCAAACAAAAAGTATCAATGTCATATTTTTAAGACTTAATTCATTTGTAAATTCCTATTGTATGATGGATAATATGGAAATGTATTCCATGTTCTCTTACATTGTAGAGCTGTCATTCGTCAAAATAAATTGTATAATAATTTTTTCTCCTTACTCCAGTGTCCATTGTTTTATTGCTTTATGGAATCAAATTAATTATATCAGTTGAGTATTTGTTTATGGTGTGTAGTGGTCTAGTATTTTGGATATCTGAATCATTGGAACCATGTTAGTTTTTTAAAAACACCAGAGAAATAAATAAATAAACAAACAAACTAACAAACAACCACAAATGGACAAACATGCACAAAGGTTTTTAGTGAGCCATAATATTTATGCACCATGGTGCCATATAAGTGTCAGAGGAGAAACATATTTTTTATAGTGAGTCAATTTCAATCAATCTGGAATTGCTTAAAATCATAATTTGGTATTTTGCACATTGGAAGTTGTGGGACAGTGGACAATTTCATAACAAAAATTTAGCAGAAAATACTGCTTACTGCTTAATTAATTGCCAAACAAAATATGAGTGGGACACCAGTCGCAACAATTAAGTTTACATTGAATGTAACCTTTAGTGAATGATGGCTGGTAACTTGTTTGCTTACTTACTCAGCATAGAGCAAGGATGGCTTTATCAACAGGCCCCATTTCAAGCATACACCACACCATACAAGCCCCATACCCTCTTCCCACAACATAGTCAAGGACACACACAGGATAGGATGGTTCTACAACGCTGTATTTGCAAACTTTAATTTTTATTTTTATTTTTATTTTTTTTGGGGGGGGGGGGGTGTAAATTTCTTTACTACAGCCCTTTGAAGCGTTCTCAACTCTCCTTCGACTTCTTGCTGGAGGAAAAACAATTATCGAATCAACGTGTAGTTGAATCCAGTGCCCCCCACCAAAGACACCCAGACGTATTTTTCACACAAACAGTTCATCTGCGATACAATCACGCGCAAGTGTACAGGGTATCTGTCTATCACCAACTACAGCCGCTGCATTTACTACCCATTGCCCGATACGGATGGACAAAGCAGAGAGGAGGAAGGTCGCCTTTGTTCGCTGATGGTGTTGGGATACCTACCGAAATACCTTCATTTTATCACATTTTATCCCGACTGTAACTCAATAAATATTCAAAGATGGTAGTGATGGAAAGAAATGGGAATTCTGACACTAACCACCGGCCGAACGGAGCGAGTTCGGGAGGAGGCAGTTCCAACAACAGCAACCCCTCTGACGATAGTTCAAGCAGTTCGGAGGATGAACACGGTAAGTAAAAAACTTTGCAAATTAAAGGGGCGATGTGGGTTATACAAATTACCGTATTAGTTTATGAATCCTCGTTTTTTGATCGAACTGTCTCTATTGTTGTTGCTTTAAACTACTGATTGTGTTTGATAAACCATCATAACATTCCATTGTTTACACCAATTTTGAGTTTCCTTTTCGTGACTGTCGACACTGAACAGCTCAGTTCGGTCTGTTTGTGCTGCGTGTACATGAATTGTAGCTGTGCTGTGGTACTCTCGCCAGTGGTAGTTATATAGTTTTTAGTAGATCAGTTCATTTAGTTTCCACATTTTGGATTTAATGGTAATCATAATGAAGGTATCATCGAAGGGTAGATTTGAGTACAACTTTACAAGGAATAATGTGTTTGTTGAACCCTCTTGCGTATTTAACTTCTTAATCTTATTATAAATATGAAAACAAGTGCAGTGTGTCTGGTGACTTCTACTTGACTTCTGAACCAGTTCAGTCACTTGCACAAATTTGCATTTTAAAGTGTGATTTTCTTTTTAATATTTTTGTAGGTGCTTTAGACTTTGTTTCCATAATAAAAATCCTTTTTTAATTAAACATGAATTAATTAATTATTGAAATTAATAAAATTAAACAAATTAAGATCAGATGTTGGTGGATAAATAGTCCAGTTTTAAATAAACAGTGCCCGACCCAGCAAACATTAAACGCATGCCAAGGTCACGGTGCTAAATGAAATAGTATTCAACAGATTAGGCCACATACATAAAATAATTGTTGTTTGTCCTTTTTTTTTGCGGATTAGGGAGGGAGGGTCTGGTTTTTTAATATTTTTTTAACTCCTAGATGACATTTTCTGTAAACTTTTTCAAACAACTAAGCACAGTGTAGCCCAAGTAAATATTTGAAGAATTGTTCTTGCTTTGCCAACATGAATAAAAATCTTATTTTAACATCTTTTCAAATCTGTACATTTTGAAAAAAATATCAGCCGAAAAATCTGGGCAGTAAAAGTATAAAAAGATATCCAGACATGGGGGAAAAAAGAAAAGAATAAAAAATAGGGTCGGGGGTTTGGAACAGTCAGGCGGGGACGATCAAATAAAAAGAAATACCAGTTGATCGTCTCTGCTCGCATCCTTTTTGGGGGCCGCATCCTTTTTGTTACTATTTTTTAATTTAATTTTTTTAATCCATCCTTTCAAACATTTTATGCTCTCGCACATGTGAAACCGTCTGTTTCATAAAACAATTAGTGAATGCCTACCAGATACCAGCACATCTTTTAAGTGTAACAATCCGACCCTGTGAACACGGATCCTCATGCAAATAGATTTAAGATTAGTTTGTGGTGTTTCAAACTTAAGAATTTGTGGCCTGTTTAATTTGAAATACTGTCTTGGGAAAAAAATAATAATAATAATAATAAATAAAAAGGCCCCCATCCTCCTCTTTTTTGAAAAATCCGGATGATCAACTTTTTTTTAACGTTTTGTTTGGCCCTATGGGTTTAGGTTTTTAAATTTTGTGTAAAACTAAGATTAGGTGTTTTTGTTTTTGTTTTTTTTAAATGTATGTCCAGTGTCAGCTGACTGATTTTAAAAGATAGGTGTTCCAATTCAGATATAATAATAAGAACATAATTTTTATAAAGTTTTTAAACTTTATCTTACAAATAACATGCTGATCTTTAATTGTATATATAACATTTTCTTCTTCATGTGTTCATGTAATAAGCCTACAATGTATTACATGATATCCTATCCTCTACTCTATACATGAAACATTTTCAATAAAACACACTTGACATTAAACAAGAGTTAATGTCATCTCTTTATTTTCTTTTGTCGTCTTCAGTTAGCCTGGTTTAACACTCTTTGTGTTTTTGTCGTCAGCATTTTGTGTTGTCAGTGTGTAATTGTCTTGCCCTTGTTTCTTCTTCGATGTTTATTTGTTTGTTTGTTTGTTTGTTTGTTTGTTTGTTTGTTTGTTTGTTTTCTTGTCTTTATAAAGGCTGTTGTCTATAAGCCACGGCTTAACTAACAGCCTCATGCTCTCGCTCCTGTATTGTACATAGTTAATTCCTAGTTATTAATTTATTATTTGCTTTTAGTTTATATTGTTTTTCTGTATAATTTAATACACTTTAGATTTGTTAAATTTCTATGTACTGTCTAATTCTCACAATTGTTTTGTTTTCTCAACAAGAGTACGAAATAAACGTGTATTGAATGAATCTCTAGTTAATATCAAATTAGATAGTGTTTATTTTTTTGACAAAGGACTAAGTAACATTTCATATTTTGTCAATGTATTTTATCACGTTATTGTTTGTATTAATTTTAATTTACCAAATCAAATTGAGAAGTTGAACGTTTTGTTTTATTTTATTTTCATGTAAAGCACAAATTGCTCTTATCATTAAGCAAGTTGGATTATTTCTTGTACGTTCCAAGTCCGACTCCATGTTTGATCAGAACCATCTTTTGTCTCTATATGGCAATTCCTTGACAAATGCTGTTTTTATGAATTAGACCCAATTAAGATGACAAAATCATTTAATCTTAATGTAAAAGAAAAGGGAAAAACCTTACACACTTAATTTTTGTTTTTATTTACAAATGAACTTTTGTGATTAATGCCATGTCTTGAAAAGTTTCAGAATTCCAACTGGTTTACTTAATTACTGATCATTGTCCAGTCTTTTCCCCAAACCTATTTTTATTTTTTTTTAGATTTACAAAATTAATTGTCTTAAAAGTCAAGCAAATTAACAAATGTAATTATAATTAGGTCTTGTTGAAAATTTTGCTATTCCAGTGAAAATTCTGAACTTCAAAAGATGTGGTCTTGTGGAGGTTTTCTTGAAATTGAAGCGTTGCATAGCATGTATAGGCCCTATTGATTTAGCCAATCATTATTGTTTATTTGTTATGCAGAACCAGGAATGCGAGTTGGTGCAGACTACCAGGCAGAAATCCCTGAAGTGATTGCAGGTAAGTTAATCAGGAAACCAACTAAAAGTAAAAGTGCAAAAGTTTTGTTGGCAGTAGATTGTCATCATGTTGGGGCCATCTTGTTGTTTTCTCTCTCATGGCTGACAAGATACATTTAAAAACCATTGTTATTTTGTGCATAATGTTGAGATACACCAAGTGATAAGAATGCTCTTTGACAATTCGGGGGACCTACTGCTTTACATGTATGTCCCATACTGATGTAATGAAACAATATGTTAAGTGCCTTGCATAAGGATAAGAGCATAAGTGTCTTGACAGGTGACTGAACCCACTCTCTTCTGGGCCAAATTTCATGGCTCTGCGTTTTGCGTTTTACAGGCACTGTTAGCAAAGAATTTCACATACATGTAAGCAGATTCATGAAATTGGGCTAGCCTTAATTACACCATACCAAAAACAAGAGCTGCTTTTAAAGAAGAAAATAGTGCAAAACAATCTAGTAAGCAGAAAGGAGCAGGATACCAGTCACAAATGCTACATGTGACATGGTAGTTACGCTAGTAATTTTATTCTGTTTTGAAGCATAATTGTTTCGTGCTCAGCCTCTTTTTGTGCTTAAAAAGCCTCTATGAAATTGGGCCCTGAGCAAGAGCTTGGTGCCCATGACGGCTCAGCCATGACACAAAGAGATTGAACCAAATAATCGTTTGGGTCCGATTACAACCAACCCTGTATGTTGTCTTTAATTAATACACGCTCATTATTCTGAGTTATCCTTGATATTGGATCTAATGTGGATGCCTGCATTTAGTGAACATGTAATAGGGGGCATTTCATACATTGTAATGATCATAAGAGTACATGGGCTATGTGACTCACACAGCCTTGTGTAAGTCAGTGTACAATGTAGTGTGTGAATGCACAGTCTACAGTGAGATGAAATATGATGAATTATGCATCACATTGTTGTCAATCCTCATTATTATTTCAATTATGTTTATTGCCATACTATCATTAACATGATAAAAAAAAGATACAATGAGCAAGGTTTTAATGAACAGAATAGCCTAAACTTTAGAATAATTTATGAATAAAAAATTTGTTTGCGTGTTTAAAACCAACTAATTAATTACATACCATTATATTGTTATGTTTGTAAATTGGTTTTCATAGCCCCACAAAACAATAGTTATTTGGCATTGCAATTTTTAAATATTTATTGAAATTTGATGTTTTTTTAATAGACATTCCTGTTGGTCGGCGTGGGGATAGCAGACAAGAAGCCCTGCTGGTCTGGCTTCCAAATGGGGACGTCTCTGATGCCAAATGTAAGAATTGTGAGCAAATTTTAAAATCTTATATAATTTAAAAAATCCCTTATTGCACACCATGGATAGTTGCCTAATTAAAACTTTACACAGATGTGCCCAAATTATTATCTTACATATATGTATACAGCAGATCCTTTTGTAAAACCATGAAGTCACTTAGTCACTGAGAAACAGAGAAATCTTATCTGCTTGTGAGAAAATGAGTAAACCATCTTTGTGTATTTTGAGTGGGCCTGTGTGTGGTTGAAAACATTTTAAGGTACAGGTACAACATTCCTTGAATCATTGGTTTTAAAAAAGAGTAGAGTTGTTACCATCTACTGGTTTATAAATACAAACCAGTTCATCCAGTACAGCTGTGAAAATGTATTCATGTTCATAGAAACATTGAGAGTTTGTTAAGATTTGTCAAGATGTTTGTGTATGCTGGTGTAAATGCATGCTTATTTCAAATGTGATAATTGAAATTATCTTCCTAATAAACCATGTAACTTTTGTGTAATTTGTTGCACAATGACAGATATAAATTAGCCATGCATGCCCTTGGTTTCATTCTTTAAAAGGACATGTCAATTTCCTTCTTGGTATTGTAGGCTAAAGGCAATTTTTGGGGGAGAGGGATCTGTAGTTTTTTAATTTGGAAGGATTCATTTTTTCCTTGACTTCTATTTGTGACCTTAAATAAAGACAATGTGCAAAATGAAGGAACACCTACTGTCCTTGGATCAGTGGTTTATACATGTAGGCCTGGTTTTCATGTTCTGTGTACTGTAGGCCTACTACAATTATGTACACGCACGAATGTGTTGTTCACATTTTATGTACTGTAAGTGGGTACATGGTACAATACAGTATGCAACAATGTACTTGTAGTGTTTAAAAGGAAAGTATTTATTCTAAGCTTTAATTTGAAAATAGAAAGCCCTTCCAATTGCCCTCTAATCTTAAAACAACAATTTCACCATTAAGCACACTACATGTCAGGACACTCAAACCAGATAACAATCAATCCAGACAAATCTATTGGAATGATCTTAATGTCAGTTATCACCTGCTCACCTGCACTAACAAAGGGAGAAAAGGCATTGGTTTTCATTGTAAGTACTGTCATGACATAGATTCCGAATTCAGTCTTCAAATCTTATCTAAATCTTGTGTGTTGTCATTGTCAATGATTTTCACCTTGACTTACAAAGGCCATATCTGGTAAGTTTGTTTTAACTTGATCATGTTTATCATCTTTATTGTGTGATCATCTTTTTACAAGAGTTAGATTTACCATGGTAGGGGTACCACTCATACTAATTAAAACTGTACTGTGCACACACTGTATAGTATAAGAATAAAAGTTGTCCAGTTTCGTGTTGAGTGTTGTGTTTACTCACAGCATTTATAGCTTTCATGGTTTCCAGCTGCATGCAAAAGTCTACACTGTGTGTGTGAGCAAAGATTAGTTCTTATTTAAGGAAACAACAAAATTGTTAGCTTTGAGCATAAATTTTTCTCCATTGGTTTTAAAAAAAAATTGTAAATAGCTTCTTGTCACTAAAAGAGTTTGCTTTGGTTTGTATAAAAAATTCTCTAAAACACAAAAAATGACATGCAAGTTCAGAGATTGGCATTCCACCAGGCCTACATGTAGGTTTGAATCCATTCTTTAGTGCTTTCAGATTATTTTTAGTGCAGGGTTCTGAAAACACCAATTTCTTTATTAAACATCAATGCAGGGCAGGGCGGAAAATATAATGAAGTCACTTGTTTTTTTAATCATTGATTCTCAAGGCTCCATGACTCAATTATAATAATTGTATTGTAATGTATGCAAGCACAGAGTGCACAGTAAATGTCAACATGTATTCAATTTACCCATAAAGTGATGATTCTTAACACCTTGATCAAATCATTAGTTAGGTATACATACACAGTAATTGTGCATAAATCATGTAGTGTTTGCTCAGTGAATTTAAAGGTCAACTCATTCAATGGGTTTTTAACAGAGTAGTTCATTGATACAATCTCTCATTCGCTAGTTTTCAATAACCACACCATACAACCAACCTGCACAAGTTATATCAAATTCAGTAATCAGGTTAAATAAAAGCAACAAAGGACGTTTACACTAAAAATTAGGACTTTGAGTGGTCTTTATTGGGTCCCAGTGTTCCAATACAGGCAAGACTTCACAGTACGGTTGACATGATACATCCTTGGGTTTTGATCTTTATTTAAGGATGCATAAATTTGTTACTGTCTACGGGTTTTCAAGAAGCACACCCTTAAGTGAACCTGTAACATGAACAGTTATCTACACGTACGTAGTTGGGTAGTTGGGTAGTTGGGTAGTCCCGGTTAAAACAACGGATGGTTTACATTATGATTTGTAATGGATGTTGTGCAGTGCTATGCTGCATTCAAATGAATCATGTATGCAGCAGTGACTGTGAGAAAAACACAATTTTCTTGACTTCAGACAGAATCTTTTTTTTTTCCTGATGATTACCAATCATACTTTGTGATTTTAACTTGGCCTTAGTGGATACTTCACACATTGAATATATGAGACTTGACGGTATTAAGAATGTTTATGGCACTATCTTCTATGCACAAAACCCTTCTACCAATATGTTCCATCCTGTAACACAGAAAACATTTTCCTGTAGATGACACTGTGATAACTTTGTAACTGGGGTGTGGGGATGGATTTTGAACACTCTGTCTTATATTTGAATTCCCAACAATATCTTCCTTTGGAGATCCTACATTGGTTCGTAGTAGCAGGGTTCTCAGGTCTGTTCTTGAAAGTTTACGCTTAATACTTAGATTTCTGCTAACACTGGGAAGTTGTACATGTGTAGTGTCCCAAAGTCCATAGAACGCACTTCATTTTATTGCAAATGTTGACGCTCTGTTGCCTTTTTCTACACTAACTTACTAAATCCCTGACTATAAATGTTTCCTGTCACAGCAAACATTCTTGTTTTTCCCACTTCACACACAGTGGATGAGTACATTTGCTTGGCCAAAGAACGCTATGGATACAACACTGAGCAAGCACTGGGTATGCTGTTCTGGCATAAACATAACGTGGATAAATCCCTGGCTGATCTGCCTAACTTCACGCCATTCCCTGATGAGTGGTCAGTAGAGGATAAGGTGCTCTTTGAACAGGCTTTTAGCTTTCATGGTAAAAGCTTTCACAGAATCAGACAAATGGTAAGTTATGGTTATCCAAGGTGAGGTGTAGACTTGATTTCAAGTGTTTGTAGTAGATGTGAGAGAGGGTATTATTGTAGACAATGATATTACTGCTTTCCATGTAAACACAGAATGTGATCGCAGACTTGAAACTAAGTCTAAGGAGAGTTGGAGCAGTGAAAATCAGTAAAATATCAGTTAAAAAAAAAAAACTTTTCCTGATTCAATATTATAATTCCTTCAGATGTTGTTCAATAACTTTTGTGTTTTGATTTCTGTTTGAGTTGTTATTTTATAATGTAAACACAGCTTAGCAGAGTTTTACTGCCAACAAAATTCAACACTTGCAGATCTCAGTGATCATTGTAATTAATGACTTAGAATGTATCCTTTAATGACTTAGAATGTATGTACTGAGATAACTATTTTATGAAGACACAACAGGTTGACAGCCTTTTTGTGGCAAGCTAGTTAAGACTTATAAGTAAATTGCTTTCAGTTATGGGTTTGAATCTCATCAATTGTTGCTCTTTAAAACTTCAGTAAGCATATCCTTTTCCAATTTTACTCTGGTTTGTGCACATCTTATAAGCAGTACCCACAAAACAAAATAATTGTTCTTTATTCCTGATGCAATTATTGAAGATGAAGATTCCACATTTTGTATTTTTTTCTTCTAGCTGCCAGATAAGTCAATCAGCTGCCTCGTAAAGTACTACTACCAATGGAAGAAAACGAGGACTAGTACAAGTCTAATGGACAGACAAGCAAGAAAGCTAGCCGCTGGACAAAAAGACAATGAGAGGTGAGACACACAGAACAACAAACACACAGTAATGATGGGGACGAATGGATAAGTTGCAAATTATGACAATGCAAGACAAGATACAAAGTTGAAAAAATATCTGTTGCAAACAGTTTACCAACCAAAATGACCTATGGTATAAATTAACAAAAATAATGAATGCCCTGCATGTTGACCACATTAGGCTATTAACTATTTTTGGCAAAACACAAGGTTCTAAGCACATATTTATTTAGAGCTTTTTACGTGCATTTAGAAATTGTATGACTTCAGTCATCTGTTGTTCAATTGGCTGTACTTAAAGTAGGTGTACATTTGACAAACAAACTGTCATTGACTCCACCTATTGTACACTGTTGTCAATATCTCATAAGTTCTAATCTATATTCAAGAATGACTGAAATATATGTTTGTTATTTTTTCAGCGAGGGCTCAGAAACTGAAGAAAAAGTCAAAGAGAAAGAAGATCAAACTTTTGATCCAGAGAAAGACTCGAAGGTAGGTTCTAAGAAATGGTCTAGTGGCAATCAACCCCCAAATCAAAATATATTTTGGTTTTCAAATTTGTTGCCATTAACTGCATTATGTTTAGCAAGTAATTTTTGTTTGCTTTTGCCTTTCAGATCGTTCCAGTTGAAGGGGCGACTAAGAGCATCTGTTCCAACTGTGCCAGTACAGTTAGCCAGCTACACACAACACAAAAAGGATTGTTATGCAATGCCTGCTACAGTTTCTGGAGGTCAGTTGGGAGATGGTTGTACTGTATGGTGTTGGGGAGGGGGTTCAGTTTCTTAGCAAATAGTTCCTGTATAAATGTTTACAGATTTGCAGACAAAATTCTAGCGCTGGACCACTGTTCAAGGGTTTGGGTACTCTTTGTAACACAAAACACAATGTCCACAGATTCACATTAAACTTACACGGATTGAAGATAATGATGGTTGAAAGCTTCCCTTAAAATATTACTTGCTAAGGTGCTGTAGTTTTTGAGAAATGAGTAAAACCAAGTCACTTAAATAATTTGTTGTCTCAACAATTATTTTGTTGACATCGTGAAGTGAAGCATTTCTGAAGTACCCTTGTTGTGTATATGTCACAGGCGGACTGGTGTGATGCGTACTCATGTTGGCCCAGTACGTAATGAAAGCAGTAGCCATCGTCATCATCCATTCCGTACCAAGAAGAAGCCTCCTAAAGGAATGTATCTGGACTATGAAGACTTAATGGCACTGACTTCAAACCAGGGAGATGCAATCTTCAAGGCACTAGACACAGAGATTGTTAACCTAAAGAGACAGGTAAGTTTAAAGGTTAAAGGTTGAAGGTTGACAGTGGTGGTGTAATAGAGGGTTAGGGGTGGACATGTATCTGGACTATGAAGACTTATTGGCACTGACTTCAAACCAGGGAGATGCAATCTTCAAGGCATTAGACACAGAGATTGTTAATCTAAAGAGGTACATTGTAGGTTTAAAGGTTAAAGGTTGAGGGTTAAAGGTTGACAGTGGATGTGCTAGAGAGGGGAGTGCAGGTACTTGTCCAAAACACCATGTTAAACCCCTCTTTGACCATACTCATTTCTAACCCACAGATCCAGTTGAACAAACAGTTTTTAGGAACACAGAGGGTCAAACTTTTTGACCTGGGTGACTTTAGGTTAACTGAAAACGCTGCTCGCAACAATTCACGCTGGACAAGTGAAGAGCAACTCCTTGCTGTACAGGGTAGGTCAAATTCAATTCTGTTACTTTAAGACTTATTGCTTCATGACTGCGTTTGATTGTGACAAAATCCCCCACAAAATTTAACCCTCCTACTCTTGGTGCTGTGATTTATTCCTACAGCAATCAGAAAATACGGGCGTGACTACGACGCTATCGCTGATGTTGTAGGAAACAAGAATGCTGCGCAGTGTCGGAGTTTCATGGTGAATTTCCGCCGTCGTTTCAACCTCGATCAAGTGATGGAGGAATGGGAGGCAGATAATAAAGCTCAACTCAAAGAAGTCAAGACCAAGGAAGAAGCAGAGGTGAGTTGCAGTCTCACATCTTGAAGGATTTTCTTAATTTGTCTATATATTTTCACCCAATCCGACTTAAGTCTCTCCCGTGTCCGATTCTTCTTCTTTTCACTTAATATATTCTCAGAAGGTCTCTACCACTTCTCAATTTTAAATCTACTGATAGAAAAGAAAGTTCTTTTCCTTGTAGTTTGTAAATTAATATCTGAAATAACAAGTCACATCCCCTTAAGGTGATTCCCTGGCTGCTGCTTCCCAAGTTGTATTGTAAACATGGGTGTGATCCCTGGCTACACGGCAGTTAACGGTTGTATGGCTTCTGACTGGCACCCCAAGCTTAAATTATGACAATATAGGGAGACTGCCAAATTAGGGGCATAGCTCAGTTGGTAGCGTGCCTGCACGGTTGTTGGTTCAAATCTTGCTCTAGTAAATTTGTCTTTGTTCCACCCCAAAATCAGAAAGAAGCTTATCAACATTTAGGATTCATCTAAGATTATTTTCTTGAACTTATTCTCTTATTTCCTTTCTGAACAGCAACAGACAGACAACCCAGCTACAGTGACTACATCAACCACACAGACAGTGGGTGCCCTGAATAATGCACCACCACCACTACTCAGACCAGCAAGCCAATCCCCAGCCATTAGACCACCACCTCTACAGGCTCAAAGGTGGGTCAAACATGCCAAGTGATTCTTAAGAATTGGACATAAATCTCTCTTTCCTTCAAACTGCAGACCATTACCCACAGTGCTTGGTAAACTCAGGCCTGTGAAATCTCCGCTTTAAAGCGAATTTCCGCTCTTTTTAATTTTCCCAGTCGGCATTTTTCATGGGTTCCACTGCTTTCCCGTTCCTTGTATTTCTTGCGGGCTCTGCTTTTTTCCCGTTGTTTTTATCTTCTTTTTTTTACATCCAAAGAAGATCGTCAAGCAGCACGTACCTGGAATTGGGAAGCACTTTAATTGCGATTTGATTTTGACATGTGAGTCGGGGGCTAGACCCAGTGTAATGCTCCGTGTTGGTCTTTCATTTGAGCCGTTGTTATTAATTTTTCGTTTAGCACGATGTCTATTTTACATGTACTTCAATGTCATTGTTCCATTGCACCAATAGAGGGCACTTTACTAAAAAGCCAACACCTTGAGACAAGATTAGGCACACATGGTTTTCCCCCACGCGACCCACGTACGTTGTGTACGGTGTGTATCACTCGAAATTGCGAGGTTTTTCTTTGACCTCGTCGACTAACACTGATGGCCATTTATGGGAGTCAAATTTTTGACTCCCATAAATGGCCGACCGTGTTAGTTCACAAAGTAACATAGTGGTCTATTGTGATGGAAGAAATAACCTAGTGTCCATACCTCTAGATTTCCGTCTGTAGAACTCAAGATATAAACAGACAGCCAAAGCCTATAAATTTTTAAGGATTTTGCTGCTCAGGTTGTATCGTAGTTGTGTTTTTTAACATCTGATATTGAAACAAAAAGGAACGATACAAGGGTTAATAGTGTTATTCTTGAAATATCTTATTCTATACATTTTAATGTTAATGTATCTTTTTAAAATAGATTTGTTCCACCGCCAAGAATTTCGTTGCAACCACCGCCTCTGATTCGGCCCAGCAATGCCCAGCCAACAGGCCCTCTAGCACGAAGCCGACCCCCCATGATGGGCCCACTGTCTGGACCCCCTCCTCAACTGGTTGGGAGCCAGGCTGAGCCCCCAACACAGTAGGCCAGAACTACAAGGGAGAAAAGCAACAACATAGAGTAAGAAACCAAAGCAATCTTCCTCCACAGGTAGCTCCTACTAAGTCAACAGCAAGAAACTTGTTTCATACAGTGCCATAATCCAGTTCTGCTCTTAGCTATTAAATGTGCAATTTAGCGCTAGCTTTTAGTGTGTTGGGTAGCATGTTCTGATAAGAAGATTAGAATGTAGTTGGTGGTGTAAATGTTGAGTAATATTTGAAACTCTACAACTATACATGGTTGGAATACAATCTGTTTGGGTTTATGGAAACAATTGAGTTTAAGACACTGGACACTATTGGTAACTGTCAAAGACCAGTCTTCTAACTTGGTGTATCTCACCGTATGCATAAAATAAAAAAACCTGTGAAAATTTGAGCTCAATTGGTCGTCGAAGTTGCGAGATAAGAAAAAAAGAAAAAAAAATTGTGTGCTTTCACATGCTTGATTTCGAGACCTCAATTTCTATTAAATCTGAGGTCTCGCAATCAAATTTGTGGACAATTACTTCTTTCTCGAAAACTATGCCACTTCAGAGGGAGCTGTTTCTCACAGTGTTTTATACTATCAACCTCTCCCCATTACTGGTAATCAAGTAAGGTTTTATGCTAATTAGTTATTTTGAGTAATTACCAATAGTGTCCACTGACTTTAATAGTGGGTTTTTTCAGAACCAGCATGACTCATCTAGAGATTTAATCCATAATGTTGCCGCAAACCCTACTATATGTAGGTACCATGTACTCTTACAAATTTACATTGATGTAGAGCTCTATTTCATGGCACTACTAATACTGTTCTTGAAAAATCTTATTCAATTCATGTAGGACTCAGTTACTAAAAAGAGAGCTAGTTCAGATAATCGTCTCTTGTCCATAACAGTAGAATGTGGATACAGTGTAATTAAGGTCAGTTCTTGGAGCATTCAAACAGTTCATTGGCTAGGTATGAATGGTCAGCCATCTTACTTGTGACCTTTACAAAGTGATTTTGTGTGTGATTCCAAATATCTTTCCTGTTACCAACAGATCAATAGAAATTTAGATGATTACAAACAAATTTGTAACTTTTAGGAAGAAGTTTTACTTAAGAAACCACATTGGCAGTTTGTTTGGACTAATGATTTGAAAAACTGTGTTTCTTGTGTGTGACACCCTCAATCCTACTTTTTCTGGTTAGTTAATCGAAATCAAGAGTCTATGAGAATTAATAGTTTGAGCCAAGGAAAAAAGTAAAATCAGAGAAGCAGCACATGAATGCAAACAACTGCCCTCTAGAGACCTCTGATTTTCTATTGTTTAACTGATTCTTGCTCGGGCTGGCAATTACATGTTCACAGAAAAAGCTGCTAAAAGTTGCTAAACAAATAGAAATGTTGCTTATTAGAAAGTAGCTACCGGGTACTAGCCAAAATACTAGACGAACATCACATGTCACTTTTTTCCTTCCTATGTTTTTCTAAGCAAATTATTTTGTAAAGCATGTTTTTCTGGAAGTTTGGTTCTGATATAATTTATGCAAGAACTGATTCCAAAGGAAAACAATTCTGTAGAAATGTCATTTTATTTATAAGCAGTAGCATTTGGAAGGATGAGGGCTGGGGGTTTGACTGTATAAACTAGAGTCATATGTTGTGCTTTGAGACAAACGTTTAGGGCACTGTCAGTTTTATTCAGAGAGCTTTTAACTTGATTTTATGTAGAAATAATCTGTTAGCTGTAGAGTTTACCCATGATGCATCTGTTGTTTGAAAAGACTTCAATTTTTCTACAGGGGTTAGTTTTAATGCCAATAAGGTCATGGGTCATAACATTGTTAATCACCCTGAAAATTTGTGAGTAATGTTGTTCTCTATTTAGCTAGGATGATGCACATTTACTTTAAGATCAGCTTGTACTAAGCAATTGGGACTGGGGCTTTCCTCTTAAGGACGAGTAACTTGTGCTACCTCGAGATAGGATTAATCCTAGAGTTTTTTGTGAAATTGGCTGTTGGTCTGTACCTGTGTTATAATTTGTAATCAATTATTCTTAAACAATTGATTCAATGTTGTTTTATTTTCTTATTTCAGAGGGAAATCCCTTGCATCTTTTCACTCTTTCTTTTGTACTCGCAATGTTTTGTGCACTTTTAGTTAAGTTAGAATGATATCTTTTAGGGTTTAGATACTTTGGATGAAACAGTGGTAATTTATACATTAGTGACTATGATTGTAAATACAGACTACATTTCAATACCTGTGCCAAACTGCCATGTTTGTTGCTAATTCTAATGCCAAGTTGCTTGAAATAGAAGCTACTACTAGTAGAGGAGGCTGCTTCCTCTGCCCCAATGGTGCAATTCACTTAAGGCCAGAGTATTGAAGATGGATTCATTGGACTGTGTACATATCTCTGGGTTTTTTGTTTGTTTGGATTTTTCTAAGGCATTTTGTTTGTAAATAGTATTTATAAATACAGTACAGTTTTCTTTGAACTATGATACCGGTTTTTTAAGGTGTTCTGTGGGGTGCTGAGGGGAAGAATAATTGTTATCTTATTTGTTAAATAAGGTTTTCTAAATCTAAGTCACACCCTGTAGATTATTTGTTTTGTACTTTCAGAACACGCCCGACTTCAGGTGGGCTGCTTTAAGTCTGCTAATAATGGCTGCCATCAAAGTCCCTACTCACTGATACAGCAAAATCATTATTATGATTTTTTTTCTTCAAATCTAGTATCATCAGCAGTACGTCCACTGCTAAACTAAAGACAGTGTATGTATTTGAAGATGTTTAGGTACCATTTGGTTTCTACAAACATTGCTCTTGTATGACGCAAAGATTACCGGATGAATATGTTGTGCCATTTCCTGTTCATGTCACACCTGTGATTTGGGTAGGATTATTTTATTAAATCTCACGTTGTCTTTAGATATTCTTGATAGAGGTTAAGTTGGGGTTAAAGGGAAGAAAGACATCATCTTTATGTCGCCCTCATTTCTAGATTTTCATTTGGGGCGATGTTGAGATTTTGTCAATCTCTAAACAAACAAAGTTACAATTTGTATATTCAGGGAATCATAGGTATTAGAGGGTTTTTTCATATTTGTACATAAAAACAATGGGTTTTTTTTCTTAAGTCGGTTTGTTAAATAAGGCCCACATGATAAACCAATACCTTAGTTGAATACATCTTAGTGAAGTTGTGAAGAACAATTCAATTGTGACTAAAATTCCATTGATCAGTGGTGTGCTGAATGATTGTAGTGTCCTGGTATCAGCTGATATTACACAAATAAAGTAAAAATAACATGAGTCACTCTGGAATTGCTCTTTACTTTAACTTTTCAGAAAACAATTCAGAAAAGTAAAATGTATATTTAAAGTGAAAAATACAAAGAGTGGTTATTTTTTCTTTCTTAAAAACAGAAATCCCATTGCAAGATTTGCCTTTACAAATTTTGTACTTTTGTAAATTAATATTTGTGAGAAATAGTAGACCCTTTATGATTATTTATTGATAAAAAAAGAAACTGATAAATCTATGAATGTTAAGATTGTATTGGACTTATAGTATACAGTTGTCAAAATTGGTAATATTAATTTTATTTTGAAGAATGGGTCTGACAGTTTTTCCTTTTACAGTCCTAGGCCCTTTTCGAAACCCAGCTTCAGCTCCAGACTCGGCTCAGGCTAGCCTGGCCCCGTGATTGTTTTGACAATGTGCGTGCCTCGTATACGTGCTCAGGGCTTCAGTCGAGAGAATGGGGCATGCAGTCGAATCCAAAGCTGAAGCCGTTGATTCGAAAAGGGCCATAGGCTGTATGCAAATTGGCAGCTACAGTTACGGGATTTGACTAGGGGTGTTGCTAAAGACCTACTCTCCTTCAATGCTGAGCCGTTACACTGAACTTAATGGAAGTAAAAATTATAGAGTGATTCTTTGAATCAATAAATAAATTCATGATAACTGTATCAGTAATTGTCTTATATGCAATAGTCTTAAGTTAATTAAAAGTTCAAAGCCTACAAAGGCGAGGGAAATTGGACGACATGCTCAATTTGTCTCTTTTGTTGTTGATAAGTCACATTTTCACAATGCACACATCTGCTTCTAGGTTTGGACTGCTTCCAAAATCGATCATTCTATTGTTTTTTCATAAGGCAGTTCCACTAATAACTATTTTAATACACAAGTCAGAAACCCCGCTCAATGCATTTGCTTACTAAGGGCCTCTGGTAATCGATGGCTTATGTGAATTGAGCTTGGCTTCGAGTTGCGTCACATTATCCAGTAAAGCATCTTGACTTGTTTCTAAACAGAAGTTCTTGATTACTAGTAGATGACAGAAGGTGGATTTTTTCAAGGATAGGATTTGCTCATTTTTGTTATTGAACTAAACATTGTGATTCCCCAGGTAGTCTTTTTCAAACTCACACTGCCTGATAATATTATTATTAAATATTGATTTAATTGATCATCAGTGGGTTGGAGAGAGAGACAGATCTGTATCATCTTAATTAGATTCCTTGCAGTATATCTAAAGTCTGACCTTTTCCTCACTAAACACAAATCTCTTTTTATTTCAAAGAAGTTGTTCTTTGATAAGGGATGGATTTAGAGAGTCTATTTCTGTGGGACCAATGATCCATTCAAAGGTGTTTTATCTTGACCTTTCACCTCTGATCCATACAAAAGCCATTTAACTTTGACCTTTCCACCCCTCTCCATCCCTAACTCCAGCAGTGTAATGTAATTAACCCTAAAAGCCAGTTTTTCAAGCGGCCAAAACTAGAACCATTACTTAGTGTTTAGATTTCGTTAAGCTTAAAAAGTGCAGACAACTCCTGCCACTCAAAGCTTGACACAGTCAGCTTATCGAACATCCTGCTAAATTTCATTGAGAATCTATGCACAAAATATTTGTAGAAACCGGTTCGCAACTAGGAAGTAATGGGTTTTGTATTTTGTAGCAAGAAGTAGTTTCCCTAGCAACAACATTGACCATTTTCTTCTTATTGCTGTCTAAAGACATTCACTGTCGAACAAAAAGTTCATCTGAGTGAGGTATAACAATACAAGCTGTTGAAAAATACTTACCGTATGCTTTGTGGTGTGTAGAGATGGGGGCCTGGTGTTGATGTGAACACTACTTGCCGACACAATTTATTATGAAAAGTACTACTGGTACTCTGTACATTATTTAAAGTGTTCGGTGACCCTCGGCAGGCTTTAACTCAATATGGTTGATTAGGACATTATTTATTTAGTTTGTTTTTGTTCGCCAAGTAATAAATCATAAATGTTTTGTGTTCAGCAACATAAATCAAAGAGCATGTTTTAGTCTTTAAGAATTGTGTTTAGAACTTCTATGAACAATATGCCCTCATGCTGCGATACTCACTTTCAAAAAATTAAAGTCAGGGATAGAAGCATATCTTGCACCCAGTCAGTGTATATAATAGTTATTGTAAGATATTTTAAGGATTTGGGTATTTTTTCAAAATGTCCATAGATTTACATTAAACTTACAGGGTTTGAAGATAATGATAGTGGAAAGCTTCCCTTCAAATATTACTTACTGAGGTGCTGTAGTTTTTGAGAAATGAGTAAAAAAATGTCATGAAAATACGTTTGTAAATGATTAAAATAATTTTCTTCTCATGAGACCAAAATTATTTTCACGACATTGTTTTACTCATTTCCCCAAAACTACAGCACCTCAGCACATATTTTCAGGGAAGCTTTCTACTAACATATGTTCAAACTGTGTAAATTTAGTGTAAATCTGTGTAAATCTGTTACATAGACCCTTTAAGATACTATGTGTGCTTAATGTCTACTGCTTTTACCCAGTTTGTTTTTTCTTTTCATCGACTACTATACAATAAAGTGATTTCACCACAGATGGTTTTAAAATAAATTTGTCTCTCATTTCTGTTATTTATAAAAATGATTATTTCTACAGCTTTGTTTTTGTTTTTTTGTGCAAAAAGGTGCCCTGTCCGGGACAGTAAGGGTAAAAACAAACTCTTTTTTTAAACATCAAAAGCGTGTGTCCTTTCTTTCTTGTTAAGCTTATTATTATCCTTTTACATGCTGGGAGGGACATCCCATGGGAGACCAGTGGTTACCACTGAATGGGCCACCAATTGATATGAGAAAAACTTAAACTTCACCAGTCTTTGGCAAAGAAACCTTAGGCATCGAATGGAAACTTAAGTTTTTGAAACCAACAAATAAAATATCTATAATCGATTTTTTTTTTCTACTCCATTTTTGTTTATAAGTATTTCCATCATTTAGGCCTGTCTTTTTTTGTATTAAAAAGTCAATTATTTTCTATGGCTTGAAGACGGCCCTTGCGCGCAAACGTTGAGGGCGTACCCAATCAATGACCTTTAAAGTTCACTGTTGTGCCACTGCACAACTTCGTTCTCATAATTATTTGTTCGATTTCACCGCGACTTTTCCTAGCGTATGTTGCTCTAATACAAGGAGAGCGAACGATTGGGATTGAGGTTTGAGTGACATCACTTCATCACAAGATCTTTGGTTGTGGATTTACTGTGCTGTATGTGTGTGTGTGTGGGTCGGTCCCAAATTTACATGATATCGTAATATCCGTACAGAAACAAGAGTAGTTCTCATCTGATTCAAAATGTCGGGGAAAGAAAGAATTGTAATTTTCCCTTCGCGTATGTAAGTATTCTACTTTTATTTACTTATTTTTATTTTCATCTGAGAATATTTACTGCATGCACAGGAACAAACGAGCACTAACCAACTCAAAAGCTGACGATTTTTAATTTTATTTCATTCATTCTATTTCTACCTCCATGCATGATGATTCAATCATTCAACCAAGCAGCCAGCCACTCCACACAAGCTCCTACTCTCTGGCCCTGGCCTGTGCAGACATGATACTTGCATTAAGTTACAGAGGCAACGGAGGCAATTGCTTCATTTCAAGTTCCTTTTGATTGAAATGTTATAAAATTAGAACTTGACATTTTCCTAGTTATTGCCCTTTTTACTCCATGACCTGATGCTGCTGGGCTAGTGACACTGACACTGTGACAGTCTTACCATGGAGGAAGGAAAAGAAGGAGCTCGAACAACCCGCAAAACCGCAGAGTAACAAAAGAATACCCTGACAATGCCCCTGTCTGACCAGTGGAAAAAGATAGGAGACCTCCAGCTGGACGGCCGATTAACGAGCAGGATTAGATCTCATTGTACAGAACGTGCGGTACTGCCGCTCTGCACCGTTGCCTTCGTGTAAAGTTGAATCATTGGAGACAAGAATTGTGAATATACACGTTTTCATTTACCGTTTGTGGTGTTTCACTGAAACATCATGGCATATTTTTTCATTTTTTGTGACTTTCCGGTCACTAGCGGTGGTTCAAAATATGGGTATTAGCACACGAGGGTAGTTGGTATTCAATTGTGTTTTTCGATTTGGTGAGCACAAGTGTACACAAATTTTATCAGGTCTCAAAAAAGTTGTTTTTCTGTATTATATCAATACGACATACGACACCATGGTTGAGTTAAGAACCAAGTGCGCACGCGTAAACTCACATACGCCAGGTCGCCCATTGTCTGTATAAGCATAGAGTGGTATAAGGTATGTCGGTGATTACGAGGTGTTGTTAAACGACCGCGGTACCGCAGGTTTGACTTTTGAAGTCCCTTCGTTTGAGCTTCTGCTCTTCCTTCCTCCATGGTCTTACTTACGAACTACAATACATCATCATGCAACACTGTGCTGTGTATATTTTTGGCCGTGATTGATTGATCGCGCTGCGCTATTTGGAATAGCTATTCGTTCATTCAGCTGTCGCGCAACAAATATGTTTGCGTGAACCATCGATCATGCAGAAATTGTTTTGGGAGATTGTTTGTTCCAATCGCTAGCTAGGAATGTTTTTGCATACTCCAGTAAACCATTGATGAATTAGGTGATTCATACCCTTGTTTATTTTATTTGATTTTGCGTTATAACTGTAAACTAGAACATAGATGATAAAGGTAAGGGGACATTGCACAAAAATCATTCTTGCGTTTCACTACTAAAAAATGCTCTGATCGGTGATCTTCTCTGTCACAATCAACCAATCGCACAAAACCATTCCTGAACGCTAAATTGATCACGCGAAAACCATTCCTACACAACAATCGGTCGATCGCACAAACATAATTGTTGCGCGATCGATCGATACTGTTGCGCAAAACCATTCCTGCGCTATGTAGGTCGCCCATGCAAACCATTCCTGTGAGATGGCTCAAAACTGTTTCTGCACGTTCAGTCGATAACTACACGAACAATAGCTCCTCCAATAGCGTAGCTCGATCGGCTGATTGCCCAGATCGGCCGATCTTGTTATAGTGAATATGGCAGGCTTTTCAAAGGTTGTGTTGCAGCTTTATTGCATATTTGATATGAGCAAACAAAGTTGGCCTCTTCAAAAATGGCACACTAAGCAGGTATGCACAGATAACTGCACGCAGCACTCTCCTGTTACGACTTCTGTGAAATTAACCTGTCTTCTAGTTTTCCTTTATAACTTTTTGAAAGTGATGCAAAGTTTAAAGCTGGGTCGTTTTCTTTGTTTCTCCAAGGGCGTTGACCAACATGAAGGTGCGATTGAAAGGGGCTCAGAAAGGTCATAGTCTCCTAAAGAAGAAAGCTGATGCTCTATCTTTAAGATTCAGACAAATCTTGCATAAGATCATAGAGGTACCTAGATGTTTTGTAACCTTACAGAATCAACAATCCAATTGTAGGGTGGATTTCACAGAAAGAGTTAAGACTAGTCTTATCTCGAGTTAGGACCAGTTAGGACTAGCCTTAAGTTTTGTAAAATCTTCTACTAACCCTAAACACTTATAACCAACCTGTGGAAATGTCATCAAACTCTGAGCACATGTTTTAGTGACATTAAAACAAAACAGTTTACCTCAGACTTTGTGCATTGGATTCATAGGCTTGTTTGGATTGAAGCAATTCAAATAAGGATTGGTGATTTGGGTTCTTCAATTCAAATGGTAAATTCTGGAGGATTGTATCTGAGGACTAGTTGTTCATTTATGAAATTAATATTAAACATAGTTTATCTAATTATGTGTTTTAAATAATTACAAACACATGTATCTTTATAACCTTTCGACTTTTCGTAATTGTTTAATGCAAAGCAATGTATTTGGTCACCGTTTTGTTTGAAAGAGCGGCGATTCAGGTTTTAATCTAAATGAACTAATGTGGAGTTTTAAATTAAAATTTGTTGGTGGTTTTCCTTTCCAGACAAAGACATTGATGGGTGAAGTTATGAAGCTAGCATCTTTATCTCTTGCAGAAGCTAAGTTCGCCTCTGGGGATTTTAAGTAAGTACAAAGCATAGTAGTTATTGACAAAACTGAACCAATTGAAATAGTGCTGTTAGCCATGAAATAAGGTGGTTTCTTTCTTCTTACTGTACTTCATTTTGTGGGTGATAATTTGTGTGAAGGTTTTCACATAAGTAAAGAAACGTAGTGTTTGTTACTCTACTTTCATTAATAGGTTGGCAAATTGCTGACAAGGGTTACTGGCGGGTGACAATGAGTCAATAATAATACAAACATCATCATTAAGTGACAACAGTTTAAACACATTTTCTATTTATTTATAATAATTTTGAATGAACATTGTCATTATTCTTTTTGCAGTCACATGGTGCTTCAAAATGTAACAAGAGCAAAAACTAAAGTGAGGTCCAAGAGAGACAACGTTGCAGGTAGGCTTGGTACTAGACCTTCAATAAAAGGGTACAGCCCAACCTCAATCCCAGGGGTGAACAATCTCGTCATGCCATTTTTTGCCAGCAGGCCTTGCTTGCTCATAACCCCTAGAATCCATAGAATTTGCTGTTCATGAAAACACTTTTATTTAGGGCAGAAATTAAGGGGAAAGATTGTGCAAAACGCAATTGCACGACCTTTGCTTTGCTTGCGAAGCTGCTATTTTAGCCCATCACACGCCCATTTCTAACCCAATCGCACCAATGTACTTTTTTTCATATTCATCGCCCCCCCCCCCCCCCCAAAATAAAAAACCTGGGTACGGGCCTGGCCTTGTGAAAGGCTGCCGCGAGTTACTCTAATTTTAACAAGCGTGCGTGCAAAGTAGTCACCCGTGGGAGCCATTCAGCAATGTTTGTCAGTACAACTGGAACTCTACCTGTCGTTAGAACATTGAAAACAACATGGACGCCATTTCAGTAAGCAAATGTGTTTTTATAGCATTGATAGCTATGCTCAATGTCTGCATCTATTGTTGCATCAAAAGATCTGCTAACCAAAAATGGCGTCCAGTGCATACACTGTACTTGACATTTTATCCTTGGCACTATGAGTTGAAACGCTTTCTCCTATTTTTTCAGGACCCTGTAGAGTGACTCAGCTCTTGCCTTTTTACACTTGTAACCTAATTAAATATTCTCTTTTTATTTGTAGGTGTTCTTCTCCCAGTCTTTGAGCATTACACTGATGGTGGTGACAGTAAGTGCTTGCCATTAATTTCTAATAAGTTTGTGAATTTTCAAACTTTCTTTTGGTTTGGGTGCTGGCAGCATTTTTAGAAATCTGAGTTGACTGCTTTATTCAAACGTAATTGGTCCGAGTTTGAGATTTAAATCTTAGCATAGGAATGGAAAGCATGATTTAGGAGTAATTTTAACAACATTTAAATTCCATTGCTTGCTTACTTCATTAATCTCAGATCAACGGAAGAATTTGCGAGGTCCTTTTTTCACAGTTCTTGCCAGTAGTGCATGTGCTCATACCTACTGGCCCAATACTTAGCATGTGCGCGCATGCTCAGAGCCGCAAAAAGGACTGTTATGTTTGCTGTTGCCAGCGTCTCAAAAGTCTCCCATTGTGAGAAATTGTGCCAATCATAAACTGGGGGATAAGGTAATTTGACTCTATCGTTTCATACAAACTTTGACTAACTTTTATATCTTTTCCCTCTATACCAGCATACGAGTTGACAGGGTTATCCAGAGGTGGTCAACAAATAGACAAACTCAAGAAGAACTATGACAAAGCAGTTCAATTATTGGTGGAGCTAGCGTCGCTGCAGACATCGTTTGTGACTCTTGATGAAGTGATTAAGATCACTAATAGACGTGTGAATGCTATTGAACATGGTGAGTATGTGGTGTGTTGTGAAAGAGCACCAGACTCAATCTCTGGTGTTTCTGATCAGCAGAGTGTGGGTTCGAGTCCCAGTCATGACACTTGTGTCCTTAACCAAGCGATTAACCATGATGCATCGTCCTTCGGATGAGATGTTAAGCTGTTGATCTGGTGTGTTGTAAAACGCACGTAAAAGGAAACCAGTGGTTCGCCCCGGTGTTCCTGGTCTAATCGGCTGCATATTGCACCACAGCACCTTGTAAACCGTTGCACTGTGCTTTAAAGGAATAGGTCTCATACTTCAGAAATGTAGCTCCACATACCGTGCAGGACAAAATACTGAGTGCTATGATAAAGCACTACAAGAACCTGGTATTATTATAATAGAAAAGGAGTCTAGTATTTAGCAGTTTAGCTCGGGGAGAAAGTAGGGGGATCCTTAGAGTCACTTTGGGTGCTAAGTTAACATCGATCCAAAATAGTTCAATATATGTATTGTATGAAGATCTTATTTAGCTCTGGGTTCATTCTTTCTTAAGATCAAGGTGTTAAACTTCAGCATTTTCTCATATCTCCTGCCATTTCTTCTACAGTTATCATTCCGCGTATTGAGAACACAATCGCTTACATCACCACCGAGCTAGATGAGAGAGAGCGTGAGGAGTTTTACCGTCTCAAGAAGATTCAAGAAAAGAAGAAGATCATCCGGAAGAGGAAGGAGGCAGAGCTTGAGGCTCGTAAGAAAGCAGGTGAAGACTTTAGTGAAGGAGGTAATCTTATATCAGATGAAAGAGATGAAGATTTATTATTTGAGACTTGATAGAAATAGTCAACTAGTAGGATGTAAAAGCCCCACTTCCTTTTGGGAATGTCAAAATATCAATATCTTTAAATTGATCTGTCTCTAAGGCATTCCCTTTAATGTTTATGAAAACCATGTTTTTTTTCTGTTACTAGCTCTGTATATTACAATCGATAATGAAATACATTAATAATAGACCCTTCCCATGAAATATCCTAATTACATTCATGCATGCGAACAGACACTATTGGTTGGCAAACACCTTAGAGATGTGCACTAAGCAGACGCACAACAAGTCTGTCATGCCACCATCATCCCCATACAAAATGGATGGATGTTCCTTCATTTTGCCAACCAGTGTTAGTTGGGCATGTTAGTTGAGCATGTGTGACATGCAATTTACATATTTCGTGGAACTGGTCTATTGTACGTTATTGTTTCAAACTTTCTTTTTTTTGTGTTTGTGGAAAGTTTTGACGAACAAATAACTTCACGTACCACTTCACCAAAGGAAATTAGGGCTTAAACTAACTTGAAAATGTAATACATCAACACTAGAGGGCGCTATTCCCACAACCCTTGTAACCTAGTCATGAGCTACTCTGATGAATAAACGTGTATCTGGAAGTTATACTCTGTGAAGTTATACAATAATATATGAATGTCTACATGTGTTAACTGTTCTAAGAGTTTTTGTGTGGTGCTCTTGACAACTTAACTTTAAGACTTCAATTAAACTGATTATCTTTTTATCATCTCATGGTGAAAGGTTTTTTTAATTATTGTTGTTATGGAGACTTTTAGAGGAGATGACTTATACACTCTGTACAATTGTGCACACAGCTGGAAATGGTGTCTTTTTCAAAGGATAGTGAGAATTTTAATCTTTTTTTCTCTTCCCCGTTCTTGACAAAGTTCTTGATATTTATTTGGTGTTTGTCTTCAATGGTTTCATTCTTTCTGGTTATTTAACTAATAGGTTTTCTCAAAACGAATCCTGTATAAGGTTGTTCACACCTATGTCTTGGCATTACACACTAGGGTGATGTACGAGTGTAAAGTGCTGTAATTTAAGCATTGAAGATGAGCGTTAGTAAAGTACTCGTTTCTGTTGGTTGGGGTGTCGGGATAACTAAATAAATGACTGTTGGTAACAAGGATGATTATATAATATAATATTTTTATTTATAAAATTCTTATGTCAAACTGCTATAATGGTACTATTATTATTATCACATGGCCGATTGTTAATATAATAATAACTGCATCCAGGATAAAGTAAACTGTTTTTTGAGTAACCTTACATCACTGTGAGATTAGCAAAATACTCTTTGCTTTCTGATTACTGCAGATAAACCTCAAGAGGCAACTCTGGTAGGATTCAAACCCACTACCCAGGGCCTGATTAGTTAATGTCAGAATGATTTTCCTTAATTGTGTAGAGCATATGCAAACTCAAGAGTTTTGCAAACTCAATAGTTATATAAATGATTCAATAGTTGTAAAGATTGTGTACACCTACCCAGCCGTGTATAATATTTAAGGCAAATTAAAAACTGATTAATTCAGATCATGGTGTGAGACAGAACTTTGAGATGGTGCCTTGTATGAAAGGTCCATCTTGCAGACGTCCAGTCTATTCCCTCTGACTAACACAAATGGTTTTGTTTAAACTCTTTAAGAGGATAAAGATGAAAAATTGCATCAAAGACAGTCATACTGTTCGTCTGTAAGGAATGTTTTAGCAGTTGGAGATATATGGTATATTGATACTATTGCAACTATATTGTATTTAATGTAATAAAAATAGAAGGTTATGTAACATTATTGACATATGCTAAGTCTATTGGCTAACTCGAGTTGTCTACTATTATTGTAATGTCATGGAAACTAAAAATAAAAACCAATGATTATATGAAATTGTATTTGATTGTGTTATGATGATTTTTTAAACTAAAATTTACAATGTATGCCAGGGATTAACTAAAAACCAAATTAAAGTGGTGCAGATCTTGTGTTCTTTTTAAGAATTATTTTAAGCCACACACAGATCCTTGTCATTTGCCAAGAATTGACTGCTGGGATTCTCACATTGTGTCAAAATGGACAAGGTTTGTGTCTACATGGAGTTGTCTCCGTTGTTACAAAAAGGTTGATAGAATATTCAGAGTATGTGGTGGACAAGTTTCCATGTCCATTTTGTACTTTCGGAAAAAATGTTCAATTGACAAGGATTTATATGCGAGTTGTATAAAATAAATATCTCATGCATTTAATTCGTACACTGGCGCAAAATATATTTTCTCTTTGAAATCTGGTTTTTTGATTCCAACAGGCCGAGCTTTGTGAAATGAAATTATCCAGACTTCATCTTGTGATTATATTATGCAATAAGCCACTCATATGCATCCAATGTTTGTATTAGTTATAAATTCTTGTTCTTAAGGCATACAGTAATTCAATACAAAACAAATAAACCAAGTCTTGAAGTTACTTTAAATAAATTTGTATATTTCAGGCATGAAACTTGGCCCTAGGTAGCCTTGCTTAAGGCAGACGAATGATTCACTCCGAAAAAACGCCCCTGTAAAAACCCATCCATATTACACTGTGCGTTATGTGTGTAACCACAACGCACGACATACGCCCCCCGTACGCTATCCAAATGCGTAGGCAGTAGGTTGACAGCCTTGTAGGGTCCGTGTTGAAGCCACTGACCTCATTACTATAATAAGCACCAAAAAAGAGTTCCCACGGTCAACTCATTACCATAATGCCCGTGAAAAAGCGGGACCCCATTGGTCAGTGGTGAAAGTCGGGTCGTGCAATGTGATTATACACGCTACACTGTGTGTATACAGGTGGGTTTACAGCAGCGTCTTTTCGGAGTGAATAATGTGACTGCCTTGAGCAAGGCTAGGCTCTAGGAAGAAGTAGAACAATTTTATTTCCAAGGGCCGACCTACATATACAGAATAGTGTATGCTTTAACATAATTTGAAGGCTATTTAATGATACTTTTGCAGATTTGTTCACGTCAAACATACTTTTAAAAGTAGGAAGAATATAATGCTCATCATTTAAAAACTGTATACAATTATTACTTTTCAAAGTACATAAGGCATTAATACTTCTCCTTTGACTGTTTGGTCAAGGGGGGGGGGCTCTTTTCACCTTTGACCTGCAACTTTGTGAAGATCCAGATCTCAATCATCCTGCAGCAAATATAGAATATTTGACAAGATTCTAGTAAACCTGGTATCATGGCAAAAGGAAAACAAGATAGACCGTAGAGGCTGTGGGGTTTCTTTGCATTCCCAAGGTTTCCCTCCAACATTGATACTAATTTTTAAAAAGAGTTTGATTGTGTGTGCCCTTTTTTATCTTATACCCCAATAGTGTACATCGGCAAATGAAGCAAAGAATCACCTAAAACTAGGCATTGTCAAAATTCAGCCAGCAAACCCAGACGCTACTATTAAATGTATATTATTTCAGCACCCCAAAAATTGCCAAGATACCTTTAACAAAGACTGTTTTTTTATACTTATTTTGACAACCCTGAGTCAGGTTGAGTTTGGTTTAGTTTTGATGTAAAGCATTTCTCAACTAATCTTACCCATTCATCCTCATCAGCACCAGCACCATCATCAGCAGGTTGAGTTGAATCATGTGACTTCATTGACATGACTTTATCTGTCCAAGATGCTCCAACATTCTCTCCTCCAGCGTAATTAGAGACTTGGCTCGTCACTGTGTCTAGCTTCGCCAATGAGACTAGGACGATAGAAAACAGATACCAACAGAGTCATCCTTGGGAACAATCCATGATACTACACTGGGAACTATTTCCAATAAATCATTCTGAATATTCAGATCCTCTCTACTCTCTTACATATGAAAGGTGAATCAGTAATTGCCTTCAGTCTGACTGTGAGAATAGTACAGATACATAAATGTACATCCGTAAGGTCTTACATATGAAAGGTGAATCAGTAACTGTCTTCAGTCTGACTGTGTGAATAGTACAGATACATAAATGTACATCCTTAAGGTCTTGCATATGAAAGGTGAATCAGTAATTGCCTTCAGTCTGACTGTGTGAATAGTACAGATACATAAATGTACATCCTAAGGACTTACATATGAAAGGTGAATCAGTAATTGCCTTCAGTCTGACTGTGTGAATAGTACAGATACATAAATGTACATCCTAAGGACTTACATATGAAAGGTGAATCAGTAACTGTCTTCAGTCTGACTATGTGAATAGTACAGATACATAAATGTACATCCTTAAGGTCAATGAAAGGTGAATCAGTAACTGTCTTCAGTCTGACTGTGTGACTAGTATACATTGATGTAAAAGTCATAATAACTCACATGAAAGGTGAATCAGTAACTGTCTTCAGTCAGTACAGATACATAAATGTACATGTCCAGAAGAACTTACATATGAAAGGTGAATCAGTAACTGTCTTCAGTCTGACTGTATCTCCATTCTCAAGCTCAATACTATCCAATTGTTGTTCCTCTGCCCACAGTGCTATACATTCAGCTTTATCATGTTTAGATGTCAGTTTGATCAGCTCAGGTCTGTTGATGAGATCCCTGACTGATGATGTTGTAAGTTTGTCCGATACACCTTTGGCTTCTGTTTCTGGGTGAATAAAAAGTCATACAATGTTGCAATTAATGCCTGTTATGGTTCTTCAAGAAGATGCACACACTGTCTTAGCACTGAACATGTTTGGTAATTACTCAAAACAATTGTTAGCATTTGGTTTGCGGTAACACCATGTGTGTATCTACTTGTCAGGTAGAGTTTGTTCTTAGAGAACTGTCTTGCTTAATTCTACTACCGCGGAATAGATTGTTTGAATGTTCGGGTGTTCGGGAGACTTCTCAGTTCTGAAAAGATCTGCCCTGCTTATTAACTATTACCTGGACGGATGGTATAGAAATAGGCTGGGACAGAAATAGGCTGGGACTACTACTTTAGCTTATAGCATCGTAATTAACTGCACTATCATGGAGTCAGTTCTTGGGTTGGTCTCAACGTTTCGACTAGCTTGCTCTAGTCGACTAGAATCATTCTTGTTCAGTGAAATCGTTCTTGTTCCCCCTCCCTACGGTAATACTTGGTATTGGAATGAACTAGGCCTATTGATTTACATAACTTACTATAAGAAGACATTAGATGACCTGTGTTGACCTTTTTATTGTCACTGAAGTTTGGCTCAATCTCAACTCCGCTAGTTTTATCAAATTTGCGTTTGTGTGCAACCGATGGTTTAACTTGGAGCACAACATATCGAAACTGTACACAAAACACAAAATGTTTGAAAAATTGAATTACAGTTTTATTTAAAAGATGACACCTAACATAGAACAACTTAGGGATAAAGTTTTTACTTATGCCCAGTTAGAGACAGATATTTGGAGCAAATCCAATCAGCATGATTTAAGTGAACAATTAGCAACAGTTAAAAATTATTTTATATTTTATTTAGGAGTTTGAATGTTTTATTACAGTGTTCTCCTGTTGGTCTCAAGGGATGACACAACCCTGAACCGCATCATTTCTAAATATTAACTATTTCCTTTTAAAATAACATGTCACAACAACAAAAACAAACAGCAAATTCCTTGAAAGTCTCACTTCTGAAAGAAAATTAAGGACAGGAATTAATAATTGAAAAATATTTAATTGGTAACTATTTAGTCTGATTAAAGCCAAGTCACACTGCAGCGATAAGGAAAACGATAACGATCACGGCGCAAAGAAAACACATTCTATTGGTTGAACTGCTCCACGCAGAATACACCCACGCTTATTCAACCAATCCAGGGCGTGCTTTGTTAACATTCTTGTTGTCGTTCTTGTTATCAAGGCCTTGTTTGACCAGGCCGTTACACTTCATGGTTGACAAAATGTACTCAGCACTACTTACAAATGCCACAATCAAAATAGGCCTGATACAAATGGGCTCGATGATACAATTAACCCTGTTCAATGTTTTCTTGCAAATTATTAATTTGCTTTCCATTTGAAGCCATCGAGAAACAAAAGATAAATCATTGGCAGGCTAAATTTAAACTGACCTTTTGTTTTTCTGAATCTGTGATAACATGACGAGACCTTCCCATTAGAATTCCATCCATCAGAACACCCGGACCACTAGTATGACAATTAAAAAGAAGAATTATTAGATGTCTCAGGTTGCAGAATCACAGTATAACAGTTCTGCTTTGACAAGGATACATTCAATAAAACTGACCCTCATATAGAAAAAAAATGGAAATAGCAAACCTGTACTAAAAGTAACCTGTACTGTAGTGCCATACCTATCATATTGGGGACATTGGCCAATTCAGCCCGAGATAGGATTTGGAAGGCCCATTTGTTTGTCGCTTAAAGCCATAAGACACTTTCGGGATTAAACAGTATTACGTTCAATATTTTTTCTGTACCGAAAGTGTCCAATGGCTTTAAAGCCATTATACACTTTCGAAACAGAAAAATAAATAAAAGTTCACAGACTTACGAACAACTTACAGGGTTTACAGAAGGTAATGGTAAAAGACTCCTCTTGAAATGTTATTCCATGAAATGCTTTACTTTTTGAGAAAACATTAAAACAATTAATGAATTATCAATTCTCGACAACGAGAATTACGGATTTATAGTAAACACATGTCATGACACAGCGAAACGTGCGGAAACAAGGGTGGGTTTTCCCGTTATTTTCTCCCAACTCCGATGACCGATTGAGCCTATATTTTCACAGGTTTGTTGTTTTATATATAAGTTGTGATGCACTGATACACAAAGTGTGGGCCTTTGGTCAATAGTATACTGTTTACCGAAAGTGTCCAATGGCTTTTAACTGAGCATTAATCCAGTTGGGATATTTCAAGTTTGTTTTGTTTGCAGATTGTGGAAGGATAATGGGTATTCTATATAATACTGAGCCCTACTCCTAGAACTATGACGTTTGTTGGAGAAGTTTCCATGGAGACGACAGCGGAACGAACCTCGAGTAAGCAAGGCCAAAAAGGGAGGAAAAGTTTCTGTATCTTGCCAAAACTTTTTCATCCGCTACTACTAATATGTTAACTTAAATTAGTTGCGATAACGTAACCTTCCTGCCGACGGCTACACCGTCGCAGGAGGGTTACGGATAACGTAGCCCTCCCCCGTCAGCAGGAGGGTTACGTTATCGCAACTAAACTTAAATTATTAAATATTAGATCTCGTTAACCTGAAATTAGGTTTTCTTTAAGTAAATGTTTTTGAAAAAGTGGAGGCAGAATACGGAAAGTTTTCCTAAAGCAAGCCCCACCCAGCACCCATAGCACCATTCCCAAACCCAGCCAAGCGTTAACTGTGTGGAATCTCCCCTGTTAGTGTTATTCAGTTTGTGTGTGTGGGTCGTACACTTACCCTGGAACTTTGTTCAACAAGTTGTCCCGTGCTGGGTTCCAACACCCCGCCCATGTGTGATTCTCAACTGGAATTGATTGGAGAGGCTTGTTGTCATAAACACGAGACATTGCGTCAATTTCTAGTCTACAAATCTTAGCTCAAACCAGTTCCGGTCTTCAAAAGGTCATCAAAATAAAATAAAACGAGGGAAGTCGTCATTTGTGGAAATTGGTGTCTTTCTGTGTCAAAACAATAATATTTACTTTTAGCTTACCACAGCGCCCTCAAGTGGTCGGAACCGTTTGGTAGGCCTACAAAAGAAAATAGTAAAAACCGTCTTAAAAAACAACCATAATTGGGCCAAATGCGGTTTTAATGAAGTATTTTAATTATAGTATCCTTGCTCACATAGTAGCGGCTAAGACCCCGCATTCCTAAGGCGATGACGTGAAAATCACACAATTTTTGCGGCAAAGCGACGTCAAAAGGGGAAAACTAAGATTCGCCGACGGTTTGGAAACGACCTTCCAGCGACAACGTGACGGCAAGGGACGAATGGCTGCGACAGAGAACGTTTCCAGCCAGCACTCGAATGGAGAAGCTACATACTTTCTTACTTGGTATACTTAGTTTACCTCCATGGTTAAGTTTAGTTTCGTTTAATTTTTTTTCTTCTACTAAATCATGACAACACATATAAAATAACAGACGAGAGTATCATTTAATTTAAAAAGGAACAGTTAAGTTTAAAGGTGGTAGACACTATTGGTAATTACTCAAAAAAATTATTAGCATAAAACCTTACTTGGTAACAAGTAATGGGGACAGGTTGATAGTATAAAACATTGCGAAAAACGGCTCCCTCTGAAGTAATGTAGTTTCCGAGAAAGAAGTAATTTTCCACGAATTTGATTTCCAGACCTCAAGTTTAGAATTTGAGGTCTCGAAATCAAGCATCTGAAAGCACACAAGTTCGACTTCGTGTGACAAGGGTTTTTCTTCTTTCATAGTTATCTCGCAACTCCGACGACCAATCAAGTTCAAATTTTCACAGGTTTGTTATGTATGCATGTTGAGATACACCAAGTGAGAAGACTGGTCTTTGACAATTACCAATAGTGTCCACTGTCTGTTTTGTGTATAGACACAAACTGTCTTCAATATTTCCTCCAATGTCATGTATGAATGATTTATTGAAGTCCAACTTCCCCTCTGCTCTCCACAGTGATGATGGTTCAAATGAGGATGAGCCCACTCACCTAGGATCACCAGATGAGGAGTCCACTCAAGAAGGATTACAACAAATACATCATAAGTATTTATACATGCCTCTAAGGAGCGCCAATAAGACCAAAAAGGCTGAGAAGTCCTCTAGGAGGAAGAAGAATGATTGGTCCATTCAAGATTCCGCTGCTGAACTAGACCTGATAGAGTGGTACAAAGACAATACATACCTGTGGCTCATCACAGACCAAGCTCAACGCGGCAGGAAGACCAAAGCCCTGGAGGACAAAGCCATGGAGTTGGGGCTCACTGGTAAGGTATCAACTTTGATTTTTAACCAGGGCTTTAAACAAAAATAAAAATAATTAATACAAAAAATAGTAAATGGCCTGACGTTATGACCCTGGCAGAGTCTTTCTCAATCAAAGGCTAAATTAGCCTTCGAGAAAACTCTGCTAGGGTCAAAACATCAGGCCATCAACTATTTTTTGCTTTTATCTGTCCATTTGGTTGGTAAGTTGTCTGCAACAGCTTAATTCTATTTTCTCAAATAATTAGGGGCTTAATAAACATTTAAAATAAAGTTTATAATTGCATTCCTTTTGATATGCTCACAAACTTTACAGTACAGTATAATGTCTCGTCATTTATAATTGTGATTATTTTCTGCTATGTACTTTATTATTTTTGTGTTATTTCAGCTGAACATATAAATGCATGGTGGAAAAGCAATCGTGATAACTACACCAAACTGAGCAAGAAAAAAAGTGGTGTGAAGCTGACTGACCTGACGTATAAACAGAGATGGATCCTCCAGAAATTTGCATTCCTCAACCGGCGACCGAAAATGGTAAGCCACCAAGGGTTAGTGTGAGTATAATTTGAGGTAAGATTTGCAGCTCTAGAACTATTGATGTCCAATTTTTCTTTTCAGCTTTTCATTTTCAGGTGGCAGCATATTCCATTTTGTCGTCATTTTAATTTCTGTTTCTATATTTTTCAGATTGCTGCCCTCGCACAGCAACACCCTGGTGATCTTCAAGCCGTTGAATCGGCCACTGCTGAGGAGGGCCATTCTCAGCACACTGCTTCCTCATCCAGGCATAATGCCAAGTCCAGATCGGAGGAGGCTGACTTCAAAGAAGAACTTTTCAGGCGTCTGGAAGAGAGCCCAGGAATTACCGCGGGCAAGATGAAATCAGCATCTACATTTGAAGATGACTATCTGACTCAATGGGGAAGAACCGTGGTCGCTTCAATGAGGAGGATGTCAAAGAGGAGGCGGAGAGCTTGCCGAAGGGATGTAGATAATCTTCTCCATAAATACAGCCCCACCTCCTCCGAGGATGATACTTATTCTCCACTGAGGAAGACTGTGCGGCCACCTGAGACTGCCTCCCCCTGTACCTTGTAAGTATAATATTAGAAACCTTGCATGGTGGAAATGCAATATAGAAAGGTTTGCAGTAACCCCATGTCCAGCCCAACTCATCATTACATAGTGTTGCTGTGAACCTTTTTATTTTATAATATTTGTGATGTTTATTATTTTCAATGTAATAACTAATAAGTTTGAGAATTCAATAATACTTTGAGATTATTCAATTCATATTCTTAATTTTCAATTTTTTGTTGTCTTTGCAGCGTGTCTGAGCTGGGTATGGGCACGTCTTTGTCTTGAATGGCCTCTACTTTTTCTCCTTCTGAGAAGAAACCTTTGTAATTGTAGTAAAGACTTCGGCTTCCTTGAGGCTTCTTGACGGCGACATGCTTTTGGTGAAGTTTCATTTCCACAAAGTCGACGGCTCTGGGACACCACTGATAGGCCTGTGTGTGGAGTCATCACTTGAGCAGCATATTCATCTCATTAGATGGCCTGGCAGACTTCTCAGACAACACTGGAGAGGTTGTTGTCAGTAACTCGTCATGCAATATTGAATATCCTTATACTTGGCTCCGGATGCCAGGTGTCTCAGATTGGAGGACAGCTTGAGACCTGGCAGTATAGGCTCATTGTAATGCAATGAATATATATAGTTGACGCTACTCGGGCCGAACTCGACTCGAGACGTTGTGACCTTGGGTTTGTCCAATGTTAGAAATTCATCTCTGCCATCTAGGCCGATCCAGAGCAGCTTGAATAGCTTGATCGTATTGTAGGCCGATGGCGTTGAGGTCGTCTATAAGCTGTGATATGTAGGTGCAGCGGAGGCTTCCACCCTGTCGAAAGGGTTCAGATGGCTGGTTTTGTGGATTTACGAAAGTAGCGAGAGGCACCTCAGGTCTCCGAAGAGCATGGCCGATCAAACGAAGACGACTCCTTAGCAGGGTTGTTGTGGCAGGTGTTATGCATGTGCGAGAGTACAAGTCTTTGTTGGACAGCCGTACTGGAAAGTGCACACCGAGGCTGTAACGCATGAGAGCACGGTGAGACGCGTCGAGATTCTTGGCCATGGTGTCAGTGATCGCTAGAGCTTCACAGCTATACAAAAGCACTGTCTCGACTGTGGACTTGAAGAGCTGCATTTTGGCTTAATTGCTGGCTACTCCATCCCACACAGGTGTGAGTTTACGAGCGGCGACCCATGCCAGCTGCCGTCGTCGCTGAATGGCACTTCGGCTATCTGCAACGTTGCATCCCAGGTAATGAATGTGGTGTTCAACACGCACAAGGATTTCATCAGACATCTCTGTAAATTTCTTGAAAGCTGCCCGGTCTTCATTGCGTAGTGCGACAAGGGCCCTCTTGTTCTCTAGACTCTTCTCGATACTGATGGTCCGGACATCCTTGCTGATCTTCAAAGGCTATGGCCAAGGCATACTGCAGCCTGTAGCTCCGTCCTCCATGATGATAGCCTTGCTCAAGGCAGTCGCATTATTCGCTCCGAAAAGACGCCGCTGTAAACCCACCCGTATACCCTGTGCGTGCGATCACACCGCATGACCCACCCGTATACACACTGTCACATCGTACGACTACTGCGCACACAAGTCATCCGCACTCGTACCACTAACCGCATGCGGAGGCCGTCAGGCCGACAGCCTTGTCGTGTCTGTAACTTCCGGGTTTAATGTGTTGTATTGAAAAATTTCCACTAGTGGAAAAAATTTGGGGGGCTCTCGGATATGCTAGTATGCAGCCCATGAATATGTATATCTTTCGTCAGACCTATCAGACAACACAGGATGTGAGGCAAATGAATTATTCATTTTGACGTCCAATCACGCACTTCCCTTATCACGACCTTTGGACCCTATCATGCTCGTGTGTAATGTAAATATGTCTCGTCTTTCGCGGGCATTATGGTAATGACCTGACCGTGGGAACTCTTTGCTTATTATAGTAATGAGGTCAGTGGCTTCAACACAGACCCTACAAGGCTGTCGGCCTAACGGCCGACGCATGCTGATAGTGTACGGGGGCATCGTGTCGTGCGATGTTACGCACAGTGAATACGGGTGGGTTTTTATACAGCGGCGGTCTTTTTTTCGGAGTGAATAATTCGACTGCCTTGAGCAAGGCTACCATGATGATGAAACCACTTTGACAAAGAAACATTTTCTTTAAATATAAACTTCATCATTGCATCGTGCTGGACAGTCTATTGAAATCAAACCGACGTCACGAAACATGACAAATCGCACTTAAGGTTTAAAATCAGGGACCATCATTGCAAAATTGTAACCCATTGCAGACCACTTACAAAAAGCCAATTTTTTTTTCAAATCGGGGCAGTAACATTTTCAAGAAAACACCCAAAAAGATAAAATATTTTGTGCAAGTTTTGTGTACATTTGTATCAGGCTTACACCAAGTTTCAAATCCAAATCAGAAGTGGGTAGAATTGAATTGAAAGCAATAATCATATTGTTGGTAATTTATAGTACTCATGCATAGGGGCCGGTGATTGTAGAAGGGCATTTTCTTGAGAAAGAGAGAGTGAGTTGGGCAGGGGGTGTATGAAAGCCAGCCTACCAACTACCCAAGCACCCCTTTAGTATGGAGCTATATTTATAGCTGGATACATTCTCTTGTTGCCTTACGATACACTGAAGTACCTTTATGAAAGTGAAACTCCTTCATAGCCAAGAATGTGGAGTTAATCATTGTGAGAAACTCTCACTATATGAAGGGAAATAAGAAGTTAATATTGAAGCGGCCATAAAAGGCAAGGTCAAAACCAAATCTAAACCAGACAACTAGACAAACCACAACATGAGGTTTCCTTTCAAAACAATCCCCTGCATTGCTTTCCAAGCTGTCATTCTAAATCAACATAACAAAAGCAACATTGGCAAAAACCTGTGAAACCAATACCAAAATAATATTTCCACACACAAACAAGGTTGTTGTAAAAATTATCTTTAATTAAGGATCATCTCCTTGTGTTGACAACTATTCACAATAAATCTGGATTTACACATTTTGGCATTATGTTAATCTCAGCAAAAACTGAATAATCATATTATTATAATTATATAGTTGACAAATTTAAAGAGTTATAAATAAGCCAGAATAAACTTTAGAAAAAAATACATTCATAACACCCATGTTCAACTTATTCTGTGTTTAAATGTTTCAGATTAGCTGCGGTTTACTTTTCCTAATTTCATATGGGTGGGATAAATCATTAAATTGAGCAGCACACAATACCTACATTACATGGACATAACATTCCAACAAAAAAAGGAGTTATTGTAAAATTGTTTAATCTAAGTTTAGTTGAGAATATCTCATTCTCTGATGACAAAGTTGTAGCGTTCCCTGACTGCACTTACAGTAATGGGTACTGACTATCAATAAACCATAAGGGAACCAAATTGTTATTGTCTTCCAGCCTCGCTTTGGTTCTCATTGGTTTAATTGAAAGAAAACAAGATGGCTGCACATGAAGTCAATATGACAAAGAGCTTGCTCATTGCTACTCACTAACACTTGGTCACATCCAGTATCTTAATGCTGACATGTCACCTTTTTTTGCGGGGGGGGGGGGGGGGGGAATTAACTGTAAATAGGAAACTTGCGGGTACAAAGATTTTGTAAAATTTTTACATGTGTAATCTTTGCAGTTTAAATTAAGTCATATATCTGCCAATTTTCAGGGGTTAGGTTTTCAACAAATACTCTCAAGAGGAAAAAGTTGACAATTCAAGCTCAATCCACTTGTTTCCAATCAACACATCATCCATCATTTAGGAGTTACAAAAAGCTGTTGATGTTATGCAAGTGATTGCAGTTACTGAAAAAAAAGCAGCTGTGGTTTTTAGGATCTCTGAATGCTTGTTTCTTGACCTGGAGAGTATTTCAATGGTAATATTTCTGGTGGATTGGTTCTGATACACGCACGTTATGATCAGTTAGTTTTTAGTTTAATCTTAATGGTGAGGTTTTAAGGTGAAGTTTTAGACTTTTAAGTTTTAAAAGATGAACGATCGAACTCAAAACTGCAGGACTCATTTAGTTGTGTGGTATACTGGGCAAGACTAAACTGTCCAAGGGTGCAGTTAATGGGAAAATAGACATTTATTGAGAAAAATACAGGATTTGTGAGTTGATAACAAAAGCGGCTGGGATGATTTAAAATGACAGATGTCACAAGTCAACTCTCAAGTATACAAAAGATTTTTGAGTATACATATCGCCCATAATAAATGTGAGAATAATTTTAATATGCTTTTTGTTTTACGCTTGTTTATCAAAATAGTATCAGGTGCCGGGCATGTGTGTTATGGCAAAAATTTACCACACATACTACATCATAAAAAATTGACCAATAAAAAAAAGTACAATTGTTCAAAATCCATTGCCATTTTGTCATAAATGCATAACAAGTGGTATCAATACTTTGCTCTATAATATCAAACCCAATTGAGGCTAGATCACAAAAATAGTCAGATCCCTGTCTCTTTTAACAAGAACTATATCATTACCTTTGTGTCACACAGGGAATCTGACAGCGATACAACCATCTTGTTTTTCAACCATTTAAACCATTAACATGTTAGTAAGTCGGTCAATGTTTCTTATTAAATGAATATCACTGTCATTGCATACAGGAAACTGGACAAAGATGACAGGAATAATAATGAGATCTATAGATGGGCGAGGGTCATAAAAACAGAACCCTAAGAACAGTCAGTCAGTCTTGCAACTCAGTTGTGAAACCATTTTATGGACGCATTCATCCATTTTAATGCAATTTATGTTTACTCATACGAGGCAAAATAACATCATGTGACACATTTGTATGGTAACATTTGCAAATGTGAAGTACTGTTACATGTAGGCCTACCATTTCACCAAACATGGGTGTCATATGATGTTAATTACTCTGCCAGAGCGGGCATAGAGTGGGGTGAAACTCAACATTCTCTAGGTTCTCTTTCTAAGGTGAGGGAAGAAAACACAGAATGATTCTATTATTTTGTTTTCAACACAGCATGCATAATATGTTGTTCACTTTTATCTACAAAAAAGAGAGTGTAGCTTCCCGCAGATGACCCAACATCGGAACTATTTACATCAGATTACAAAATATCTACAAGTCATCCACGCTACAAATTGCATCAATCTGTACCTCTGTTGCACACTACACTCCTTTTTAATTTTAGGTATGATTAGAAAAAGATGATGATTAAATGATATCATGGATTATCGATGAAATCTCATGAAAAAATGGACGGATGATTTTAAGAAATAGCATCCCTGACTTTGCCGATTAGGTTTTCTGCCATGTAAAATCTTTTTTGTTCATCTGTTTTTACCTGCAGGGAAATCATTAAACTTAATGCAGTATAAAATGGGGAAAGTTGTAAGTACAGAAGTCAACAATTATACATACACCACATTAAGATACATAACTGACTATTAAGTGTACTTTGCATTAGTTTTTTTCCTCTTTTTTTTTTCATTTTCTTTTTTTCAAACGGAAAATAAAAAGAGAAAGGCGCAAATTTTCAACAAAAATTTCTACATCTTTCAAAAATTGAATGGGGAAAATGAGAAAACTTGCCTGATTTGTTAACGACACTGCTGATAAATATCCAATGATTTACATTCTTCAAGTGTTATTTTTTTCCAGTTGAAATGAAATGCCAAACAAAACAAAAAACTTACAAAGAATTTTCATAAACAAATGACCTGGTGTTAAAATGAATGAATTTCTGTTGAAATTGGCTGTGAAACCCTATGTTATTGAATGGACAGGTTTCAAATCCACAAAGGAAAATCTGAAACATGAAAACAAGCAGGGAAAGAACTAAAAAAAAACACCATTAAACGGAAATAAACATTTAGAAATCAATTATATTCTTTTTTGTTAAACACAACTTGGCATAAGAAAAAACAACAATTTAATTAAATCGCAATGAAAAATTAAACACGCACCATTTCACACATTAGTTTTTGTTCTGCATCTTTTTTTGTAGATTTCGGTAGCATCAGACTGAAGCTGCATCTGTGTTGGCGGCTACAGCTCTGGCTACAACTGTTGCTAAGGGTGTTATAGCCAAAACTTCAGCCATAGCCGAAACCGTAGCAGCCAATTCTGATATGTCCATCCAGGCCACTGCTCTTAGACAGGTTCATGTTGTTGACCAAGAGCAGTACATTGAGGGAGTTGGTAGCATCAACTTGCTGATTAGAAGCCATTCGGTGAACACAGGGTGCCAGACTAATGGACATCGGACCGAAAATGGCGCCAACAGAAAACTGCTCCTGTGTCACAACTGGCTAAATACACAGCTCTGTGTTGACCCGGTGTCTGCTGCCATCTAGTGTTCAAGAGTCTACCATTTTTACATTTTAAATTATTCATTAATGGTAGATAAACTGTGCACCTTCATTTATAAGTTACACAAAAACCCTTTCTAAAAACTATGCATATAAATCAATCTCCAAAAATCATAAAGCAACTTCTTTTTAAAATTCTATCAATTTTGTAAAATAATTGGCAAGGCAGATACACATTAATATTTAAGTGGTGTTGTTGCACATTTGATTTTAAATAACTATTATTATTGGTGTTGGTTTTATAGTTCTCAATCCAGGTAATAACTTAGGATTGGAAGTAAGATTGTGGTAACACCGTCATGTGTTTACATTTCTTACAAGTTTGGATTGGTTCTAAAACAACTCAGCATTTTCACAACTAGGCCCAGCTGTCTTCAGTCGGTAACAAGACAACTAGAAGAAAAAAAACAACAGTTAGTTTTGGATTTGATTACTTTGTGTCAATATTTGTTCCCTATATTAATATGGGCCATCAGAGGTTCCTATTACTACTACCCTATCAAGCGCCCATTTATACCCACAAATTAACAAATCAACTTAAGACCACACAATTTCTTTGAAAAACACTTTGTTGTTGGCTTTTTTTTCAACTTGTGTATCAACAAATGTTTTGTTTCCCAAATAAAGAAATTGAAAGTTTTCACAAGATAGCAAAACACCATTCACAACAAAAGTATTGAAGTTCCATGTCTCTGTCTAAAGACACATTTGGCTCATATCATTTGGCTCAACATTTGGCTCATATCCTTAAAGTTCATCAAACAGAATGATCAAGCAAAACGCTGCAATTTGTGTTTGTATATTAATTGGCACCATTGTTAATTTGGCTTGATTTGAATCCTTCAAGTCCCATCAAAAACCAGATTTGCGGTGGATAAGGTTTTTAAAGATTAAAATGGACGGAAATCAATTTGACAACTCATTTGACAAAACCAGAGCTTTTAGAACCAGATCATTCATTCCTTTAGGATAACTAAAATCACCATTTAAATCCATCAAATAAAATAAAATATTTGTTATGTGTTTTGTTTTTGGGATTGGGGGGGGGGGGGGGGGGTAAGTTTAAGTAGTTTTAAAACACCTGAAATGTTTGTGTGGTCAGAGTTGTCATGATTTGTCATCACAAAATGACAGCAAAGATTGAGATTATTGCTTCCCCCAAAAGCTAATTTCAGTTTAAAGCCTGCCTTTGAAGGATGGTTAATTTCCTTGCATTTGATTCAGTTGGCAAAGTCATTTCACTTGAAACAAATCTCAAAAGCATGATTTTTGTAGAATAAACATATTTTAAAATCATACACCTGGAATACCTTTCAAAAATATTTCAAAAGTATCAATTCATTATGCAATATATTTCCAAAGTACTTTGAAAAGTTCAACACTATGCATTTTGAACTCTTATTTTGTATACAGTATAGGGCCCTATACAGTTAAAACACTTTAAATTAAAACATATTTTGAAATAATGTTCTTTAGGCAATGACCCCTGAAGAACATTTGAATGAAGTATTTAGTTTTTTTTAAGCAATAAAATTATCATTAATCAATTATCTACTTTATTTTCTTTGGCAGATAAACAACAACATTGTATAATTATAGCAACAATAACTGTACATTTTGTTTTCTTGAAATGTGGATAATGTTTTCGTTTTCACAAGAACGTTGACTTAGGTTGTTTTTTTTACCAAAGGAAAAAAATAAAAAACACTTCAGAATATGGCTTGGCCATAAAACCCCCATAACATTTTAATAAAAGTACTTTGATTTACAATCATATCAGCTAACATTCATAACTGCAATTAAAATTTAAAACTACATTATTAGGACTGTCAGTGTCTTAAGTTCCCCATAGAGAATTTCCATTGTTGTGTTAGTATTCTCCTTTCACACGTCTGGATTGTTAGTCCTTTTGTTTTTGTTTCTTTACTATCTATACACAGATTTGTATCATGAAGTTTGAAGACTCGACCACCATCAGCTTGGTCCCATTTCTACAAAATAAACGAGGGGAAAAAGTTATCATTAAACCACAATTTTGTTGATGAGAAACAACTGATCAGAAGTAGTGGTATAAATATTTGTGTGCAAGGTACATTTTAAAGTAGGATTTGAGGTACAAATCAGGAAAGCAACCTGAACAAATCTTATCCAGTAATCTATGCCATGTACATGTACTATTCACAACTACACTTTTGCATACTAGAGTCTGATAACAGTATTAAATTCCCAACACAAGATGTAAATAGTTTGCCATCGTTAGGAACTGTTGTGCTGCCTAGTTTTTGTGTAGTGGTGGTAATGAGATTTTTGATTTCTGTCTATTTTCCTTTCATAACTCTTTTTATGTAATTTCGCACAATTTGATCCGCTGAAAAAATTGTAAGCCCAACATTTTAAAACTTTACATTTTTATGAATTATCATGGTTTAAACATGACATAAAATAAAATTTAAATTACAATTGAAGTGGATTCTGAATTAGCATCTGTGGTTTGGTTACCGGTTATTATGCAGTAAAGCACAGGCTGCCCTTAGCAACGGTCACAGGTTTCAGTCACAGCAGTCAATTTAAACTTGGACTAACTTTTTAATTACTGAAGGGTGTCTGGTGCCCAGACCTTGACCTACCTGATAACTATGATAGCCATGACAGTTTTTTAATACTATAGGTGAACCAGACTCTGCATTTCCAGCTGTCATACAGAGATCTGTGTGTTTGATTAACTTCTCTTTGGTGTAGGAAAACTCCTGTAGGGAAAAAACATCACCAAGAAACACTATTACCAAATCATCAAGATCATGTTAAAGTTGAAGGGAAAATACATCAGTGGTTTGTGAATTCATTCCTACTCTCTAGTTTTCAAATTAACACAGCATACTTTTAGGAAAACACTGACAGCGCAAAGGGACCTCACAGTGACAATTTTAACACTCGTCCGCCTGAGAGAACTCAAGTGGCTTTGTTGACCTCCAGATAAATGGCTAATGATCAGGTGGACATTAAGATGGGAAAGATGTGCCATCTTATTAATACAGATCTGCTGGGTGATGTAAGGGTAGCTCCAAAAGATGAAGATGTTTTAGAGACTTGGCTAGAGAACTTTGCAAGCTGTGGCCAGTGAAGATGCATATTATCCCTGTGGTGTTTGGAGCCATTGGCACTAATCCAAAGGCACTGGAACAACAGTGTATGGATCCTAGGAATGTAGCTCAGTTCATGAGATACTGACACAACAAAAAGGGAAATAAGATATTTCTTGGGCAATAAGTACTAAACTTACTTGATTCCCTCCACTATTGTGACATTCATAAAGTCCTAATGTACCATCCTCTGTATGTCCTAGTGTATCCATACACATTGAACCTTGTTGTATTGCTCCAAATGCTAGATCCTGTTTGTCTGGAACTCTGCAAAGAAAAAGAGAGTCAAATCAGTCCTTAAAATAGATCCTTCATCATCTTCTCTTTAAAGCATCTTCAGTTCAACTTTTTTTTGAAAGTTGTGTCTTTAAATAAAGAATTTGCAATAGGGCCAACATTTATTAGGTCTTTTGAAAACAAAAGAGCTTTTGATGTTTTTTAAGCCTTGGGGTTGATACATCAGAACATTAACCGTTTTAATATTATACAGTAGCTAATGTCAATTAAGCAGTTTACAATTGCCAATGTTCTCGTTTAATTCTTATATAAGCTATCATTCTCTCATCCCCTGAGTTTCCAGTCTTTGACTTCAACCCTGGACCCACTCATCAAATTAACAACCCTTTTGGAGCATATTTAATTAAACTCCAAAGTCACTACACTCAGAGGTATATTCCTGGGTTTTCACCAGCTAGTTATTATCCTCTTATGAATTGCTACAATGCACAATCATAAAAAGTCTTAAGACCACGCTGTAAAAACAGGGTTTATTGACACAAATTAATTTGCACAGTCTCCTGGTGGAAACCCCCCATGGCTGTTAATGTCTTTAGAATATTAAATATATCAGACGGGCTGCAGTACTTCATGAATGATTTAGATTTCAAACAAGTAGGTCCGCTGGGCTATGTATGGGATATTAATTTGAGTTGGGAATTCCTTAACACCTAGGGGTATGTGTGCTTATGATGCAAAAAGTGTTTTTAATGATTGATGACAAGGGTCTGGATTAGTTGGGAGAGGCAGGGTCCAGACCAGATGGGTTGTACACATAGAGTTATATATAAGAACTAGAGAGCACACTGGCCTAAATACGCGCCCCGGCATGCGCTTATGCCGCCATTTTCTACGTTGACAAAACAGCTATCTCACAGCGTGTGTTTGTGCGGCCATTTTGTAAGTTGAACAAACAGCGTCGCGTGAGCGTTTAATAAAAAAAAACTCAAACGTGTATTTCATATTCAACGCGCGTGTATAATGACGCGCTTGTCATCTTGCGGTCCCGTGGCGTTTGTGCACGAAGCATCACTCGTGCGCCCTCTAGTTCTTATATATGATCTTAGTAAGGAGAGGCAGGGTAAAGACCAGATGGGTTGTACATGATCTTTGTATGTTTGATCATGGAGGAATAAGTACATGCAGATTGATTCTAAATTCATTGCATATGAGTTTTTTTATGCCTCAATAATATAAAGTGACTGTAGCTCAAGACTAATAATGATAACCACTTCTACATGTACACAACTTTTATATAGTGTGTTTTCTATGGGTATCTACATCAGGCCTTATTAAATAGCCCCTTATATACAAGGTGAATTAGCACAACCTGCAGCCAACTATACCAGAAACACAAGAACGACAGTGGCATTACCAAAACCCTTGACCTCCCCTCTTGCCCCCCCCCCCAAAAAAAAATAGAAATTCAGAGTGTTTTTTTTTAACAAACTCTAGGTATTCGGTTTCCGGGAGTAAAAGCCTGGTGTGAAAAACAAATATTGCAACTTGCTTTGTTCTCAAAACTTGTAATAAATGATCAAAATTACACAAAATTTTCAAAACAACATGATGGCGTCATCATGCTGTCAATTTGAGTTCAAGAAGTTAGTGTCCTTGACTAACAATACACCAAGTTTCACCTCAGTCGAACTTTTGGTTTGGCAGAAAAATAACTTTGAAAAGTGCACCTTTAAAGCAGTACCACATGACACATGATGACCTCATCAAGCTAAGACGCCACAGATAAGTTGCTATTATGAAGGAGATTATGTATACCAATTTTGAAACAATTGTCATAAACTCTGCCACAGACATAAAGTAGAAGTGTATTTTGAGATGAGTTTAATCTGCTGCTAGAGGGCGCTCTTACATTTAGTGACGTAATTGGTATTATTTTTTTAAACCAAACCTTTGCCAGAGTTGTACATGTGTATTAAGCAATGGTAAAGCATCAAAAGGTGTACATATCAACCTAAGTTTCATTAAATAACGCATTTTCAAAGTATATTACAGGTATTTCCAGTTTAGACAGGTCAAAAGGTCACAAGAAGGTCACCAACGTATCCATTTTTGTAAAGTATGTAAAGCCCTTTAATATGATGTATAGATTGCCAAAATAGCTTGTTTGGTTAAGGAAATAATATGAACTAATGAAATATTGACGACTTCAGAAGAGACTGTACCGTAAGGGAACTGTATGTTGAACACGCCTTGAATGAAGACTATTAATTATACGCGAAGCATCGCGCTCTATGGGTGAGCACTGGAGCGTGACTCAACACTGTTTTATGTGTAAAATCTTTACGCACGACCAATGGTCGAATTTTTCAACCTCAATTTTGAACCGGAAGACAAGGTCAAAATGGGGTCATGTCTGTGAGGCGTTTACAGAGTTTTTAATTACCTTTCCGATGATGTATCGATTGTAAGAATCCGTCATGTGGATCAAAAGTTATGATTTGTTTAAATAATAAACTTTGAATTTTCATAACTCAAGAATGGATGACGTCATCATGCATATCTTATACATTTTTCCTCTCCTAGTAAATATCTAACTACATGTATGTGCGAAGTTTCAAATTCATACGAGTTTGGAAAAGTTGTTTTGTAAGGGGACAAGGGACGCTTTTAAGAAGAAGAAGAAGTATAAAGAAAAAAAAGAAGAAAAAAAAACGAACAAAAATAAGATGTTCCGGGCCGTTGCCCCGAACACCTAAAAAAAAAAATGAGATTGCTCCATTAAATATACACCCACTCCCATGAAAATGTCTGGTTAGTCCATGGAGGAAGAAAATTTTTCTTCCTACATGGTTACACTACAGAGCAAGCCCCTTGTCGCCACACTGCACTTATGGCTTTGTGGGTTCTTTCTGTGATATTTTTTTGTAACACACTGCACTTTGCATCTCATTTAAAGGAGAATTAATAGTGGCCAAATGCCCTGCTTAAGGACTAAAGTGCCACGAACGGGACTCAAACCCACACTCAATGATCGGCTTCTTCCTCAATGGTTTAACAACCAAGTAAGTGTCAGTTTATTTTAAGCAACCACTTGAAGCATTAGAACCATTCCATTTAAACTGTATGCACATGATATGGCGCCATGACATAGATTGGAATCACACAACCAACAGGCAGAGTCTACTACAGATCAATTATGCAATGAGAACTAACTGAAAATACTCTTCATGGGTGTGAAAAAAATGACTTGGTAATAAGAGACCGTTTGTCAATTCCACAATAATTCCCTTTTTACGGAGTGCTATAATTCCATATGACAAGACAACAAAACTATCAGAGTCTTTATCCATCATGCAATACGTAATGGGATGATCTAGTTAATACTGGTGAACATAAATTGTTATGCACAGGAAAGTTTGTGTGTATATCGCATTGAACAAAGTTTGTGTTTATTTTTACAAACAGTAATGACCTTGCTAGAAGTGACTTTAGTGTTGGGCTGTCAAATATCGCCTTACACTTCACAAATAACTAATAACAATCATACTTGGTTTGATGTCAGGAAAGATAAATTGAAACATAATGTATGAAAGGAATACAAATCATTGCAAACCAAAACAACGATAGTACCAAAATAGACATGATGTGTACACATGTAGGTGTGTGCTGGAAACACAAAGCAAAATATACTTCAGGGATGTGGACAAAAAGCTTCCAGTGATAGCGAAAGGCTCCACATTGAATTGTCTACTTCTGCTGAACAACAAGAATAGAATACAAAGAATTCTGAGCAGTCTGCGTCTGCTGTTGACGCCCTCTATGTCAGCTGTGGACATAGAGTACCAATACCACATGGAATACCTATGTGACAAAATGAGCCAGATCAACCAATGAGAAAGAAGACATCCGTGTAAGGACCAAACACTCAGTAAAGGTTGAATAACATCAATGTTTTGGAAGAGTAATTCCCATTATTTAGTTTCTATTGAACAAAAGGAAACAACATAAGCTCCACCACCTCCAGTAGTCTAGCATTCTCCTGAAGACGAGCAGAGTATACTGTTCGAAATGTCGAGACCAAACCGGCTCTTTTCAGAGCCACCACTCCTTCAAAAGAGTTTTTACCCACGGTTGTACCGGCAAGTTTACTATTAATATTTATATTTATAGTTGCTCTTAAAAGGAAACACAATGATGTTTTATCATGTATTTTGGGCACATTCACGTACAATGTACAGTATTCACGTACAAACAGTTACTTTTAAAGTCTGAAATGAGCTTTTTTAATACAACTGTACTGGGTGTCTCAAAAAAAACATACACTTTTGAAATGGCTGCCGAATAATAAAGTTTACGATTCTATGGGAAAAGGTTTATATCTATATGGATAGCTTATGGTCTCAACTTTCATATGACACCAATGAGAAGTCCGAAAATATTTCATGCCTGGGTGAGCACTGCTCACCTTTGTGAAGGGTATGCAAAATTAGGTTGGGCAGGAATTAGCCTTCCAATTTGTGAGCTTACAAAATTGAGAGAAATTCATGATCAATGTTGCGACCAGTTTGGGTTTGCTGAGTGAATTTTATGGTTTATGCATAATTGAACAGGAATTGCATTTTTTTTTTCATGTTGCATTTTAACTTTCTCTGGTAGACTCAGTGGTGTGTTCATTGGAGTCAGGATGGGGTGATGTTACTTGTGCAATTTCCATGTTACAAAGTTGGGTTTTTCACATCTGTGACTTTGAAAAAAAAACCTCTCCCCACATTTCAGTTATTGTAAGATTAGTTGAACATTTCATTGATTTTTCTTAATAACCAGATGGGGATTAAAGCCATTGGACCCTTTCGGTAAACAGTGTTGTCCAAGGCCCACACTTTGTGTACCACAACTTCTATATCAAATAACAAACCTGTGAAAATTTAGGCTCAATCGGTCATCGGAGTCGGGAGAAAACAACGGGAAAACCCACCCATGTTTCCGCGCGTTTCGCCGTGTCATGACATGTGTTTAAAATAAATCTGTAATTCTCGTTAACGAGAATTTATATTGTTTTGCTGTTTTCTCAAAAAGTAAAGCATTTCATGGAAAAATATTTCAAGAGAAGTCTTTCACCATTGCCTTCTGTAAACCCTGTAAGTTATTTGTAAATCTGTGAACTTTTTTTTCTGAACCGAAAGGGTCCAATGGCTTTAAGTAAATTGATAATTCCAATACAGTTTGTTAAAACAAGGAATGTAAAAGATGTTGGCTACTTATTCTTCAGGTTACCCATTGACCTGAAGTAGCCGACATCTTGAATTGGATTTTGTAAGCTACAAAGGACTTGCCTCTCACAAAGGGAAGGCTAATTAGGCGCAACCTAATTTTCATACCCATCACACAAAAGTGAACAGTGCTCACCCAAGCATGAATTATTTTTCGGACTTATTGATGTCAGATGAAAGTTGAGACCATAAGCTATTCGTAAACCTTGTACGCTTCTTTTTTCCCAGAATCATATACTTTTTATTCGGCAGCCATTTCAAAAAGTGTATAGTTTGTTTTGAGACACACAGCATTTAAGATTAAAACATTTCTCTTGAGCTTTGGTACTGGTACAAACTTTATATTAAGCACTGAATTTGAAGATGGAAAATAATATAGTTCAATGCCTACAAGTATCAACCCCGTCCTTAATGCCAAATAATCATATTATTTTAAAGTTTCAACAAACAAAAGTATGATAAAAAAATGCTACTGCACTGCTGTTAAATCTTTCAGACTCTATTTTCATTGTGGCAGAATGGCTGAAGCAATGTGTCAAGTTGTCAAGCTAGACCGGTCCCATCGGTGAAGTGTAAAAAGCATCCGTTAAATTATGTACATGGATGAAGAATGGGACCAGGCGCAGCTTGGAATAGCTAGGCAGGGAAGAGGCTGAAGGAGCTCCAACCACACTCATTTCCCCAACCCTCAAGGTGTCAAGCCTACACTGTCCGCTTCTTTAAAGATACATATAACAACCAGAGGTTTGTCGGCATCACTTGAAAATTAACATTTGAAGTGTGTGTTTACTAAAAACTTGAGAATGAAAGAGGAATTTTTTTCCAAATTAAAATGATTTATTTACCCTATTGTAATTGGACTAGTCACATTTAAAATGTTAAAGTATAAATGTTTGAGTAACATATCATAACAATTATGTAAAACAAGAGGTAGTTGCCTCTTTGAATAATGAAGTGTTTTGTGTAACGAAGGATAATTACATTTGAAACAAAACATTCTTTCAGTTAAGTTGCTTCGGCTAAAACATATTCAGATTAACTAACTGAACCTTCTCTGAAACAAGAGCCTGAAAATTTCTCATGGCCATCCCTTCAAACAAATGTACACAGATTTTACCAAACTTGTTTTGCATAAAACAGACCTGTTTTATTTCCACAAGCAGGAGAAACAACTCCCTAAGAGCTCCATGCTATGAATAATTTTACAAATCTCCCTTTCTGCAAAGTAATCCCTCATTATCATTTGTAAAGCCTGTTTTCAAAAAGTAAATAACATCACAGCTATAGTTGCTTATTTTGATTAACAAAGACCGATACAGACGGGAACAAAATCCAAGACGAAACACAAACAACTATTGTTGTTTTCATTCAAACAAGATGAAATGTTCCAAGATTGGTCTTAGTGTAGTGTGGGTAGGTTGAAAACTGGAGAATGAGAGTTAATCCAAACCTTTTAAAGACACTGGACACTGTTGGTAATTGTCAATGACCAGTCTTCTCACTTGGTGTATCTCAACATATGCATAAAATAACAAACCTGTGAAAATTTGAGCTCAATTGGTCATCAAATTTGCGAGATAATAATGAAAGAAACAATGACCATGTCACATGAAGTTGTGTGCTTTCAGATGCTTAATTTTGAGACCTCAAAATCTAAATCTGAGGTCTCAAAATCAAATTTGTGGAAAATCACTTCCTTCTCAAAAACTACATTACTTCAGAGGGAGCCGTTTCTCACAATGTTTTATACTATCAGCTCTCCATTACTCGTTATCAAGTCAGGTATTATGCTAAAAATAATTTTGTGTAACTACCAATAGTGTCCTCTGCCTTTAAGATGTTCCATTAGCAACATGATAGGAAAGTAAGTCTTAATGAGACAGTAAGCCTTAAAGAGAAATGTTATATTGACGTCTCCTAAACAGGATGAAGTTTTCTCTTATTTAGCATTTTGTTATTCCGCTCCGAACTTATCTTGGATTAAAGTGAATGAAGTGAGTTCTCTACTTTGCTTTCATTAAAGAAATCTTGAGACTGTCCTCCTACACAAAAATCAGAATGGTCAAACTCTGTAACTCTTTGGTCCCACACATCATGAAAACATGAGCAATCACAGATCTGCAAATAGCAGTATGCTTCAAAAGAGGAGTCTGCTTTTAAATTGAACATTGTGCCTATCATTGTTTCAGTAGTTATCAGTCTGCCAGAAGCAATGTTTCAATTGACCAACTAAATACAGGGTAATCTACATTGAAAGTAGTCTGGTATAGGGAGGCCATGAACTGGTATTTATAAGTAAAGCTGACTTAAGCTCCATTTAAAAAATATATATATTCCTGCTTGTTTTGATCTTTTGGAAATTGACTGAATAATTCATTATTTGCAAAACAGGTGCACATTAGAAAGGTTCACATGGAGGCAACTTTTATATTGTCTAAGGTTATTTTTGTAACAAGTCTTTTGAGAACAGGCAGAAGTCACTCAACAAGAAAACTATATTAACCTTCCATCAGGTGATGACAGCCATGTTAGTCAGGAAAAATATAGAACAGTCATAAAGCACTTTGATGACTGTGTTTGAAACAAGTTTTCAAAGCAACTTCACCAGTTGAAAAAATACCAATTTCAGGCAAGGTTGACATACAGTAAGACACATTCAAAACAAAGGAGATAGTCAAAGCTGTACTGACAAAAAAACAGAGGGGCCCATGTAACCCTGAAATACACAACCCTCCTGACAGTGCAAAATTAATTGAAAGGATTAACCCAACTTCCAATAAGTTGACAATCATCAAGGGAAGACTATTCTTTGCTCCCCACTCCGCCTACCCTACTCCCACTGACATACATGTTCCTGCCAACAACCCACTCCAACTGACAACACAACATCTGGATGTAGCTACATTAAACATTCAGTGTGCCCAACAGGTGTTGAATCAAGTTGATAAACTGCTTCTACTCCCTCTCAACATTCCCATACACGTATGCCCTACTTACAGTAGTTGTGCTTTCTTTATGACTGAAGTAACAATGTTTTCTTTACGACTGAAGTTACAATGTTTTCTTTACGACTGAAGTTACAATGTTTTCTTGCTTGTGGTGGACATGAGCTTCAGCCAATGCAAATTGATTCTCATGTTCTAGAATTGCTGATGCAAAGACTGATCCACAAAGGTTAAATAAATGAGGTCACATTAGAAGACGACCGGGTAAAAGCTGCTTTAAATATGGAATATTTCAGACTTGTTAATATCCAAATGACTGTTCTTCAAATTTTTATTCGATACATAGGTTTGAAGCATTTTTTTGTTATTTCATATATGATGAAGGGGGGTACATTAATTTCTTCAACACTCGTGCAACTAAAACCAACACTGAATACAAGACTAACTGGAGCCGATACAAATGGATGCTTATCTAGAATAACCATGGTTTTGTAACAAGGGAATACAATAGTGGTGACAAGGTTTTAAATGGCAGGACCATAGCCAAGCAAGATAAAGAATGAGCCTTAAGAGTGCGTACAAATACATCTTAAATTAAGTATCAGTATTGATTGTGTGATGCACTATTAGCATCCGAGTAAGGTTATGCACTAACACCTGTAAGTCTATAAGCAGCCAAAACACAACAGCCAAATGGTCACTGCAACTGGTCTTAAACAGCACCAACACAATACAAAGTAACCATGTAATGTAAACACCTTTCAACCAATAGGACTACCTAAACTCTGCCTGGGGATATTTGTTGATAACCAGACAATCATCAGCCGGTTATTGTTCTATATGAAACCACACTGCATGATAACCAGACAATCATCAGCCGGTTATTGTTCTATATGAAACCACACTGCATGATAACCACCCTGTCATCAGCTAGTTATTGTACAGCATGATAACCATCCAGTAATCATATTCACTCTTTTTAGATAATTAAACAGTTTGAGGCTTTACATCTTCACCTCAGGAGGTGCACTGTTCAATTAGAGCATAGGGCAATGATTAGAGCCATGGAGGTAGACTTCGGAGCTAAGGATCAGACTCAAGGTCATACGGTCCTCTATCGTGTCAGTCAATTTGACTATGCGTCATTAAAGTACACACTTGATGATAATTATGGATTTATTCATATAGGCAATAAGGCAGTTGAAAACATCTTGGGTTTATGTTACATGCGTGACACTTCTACTGATTGGCTATAAATAGGATTCTTAATTACTGTTTCATTTATGGATGCAATTATCTCTCTTTAGTCTAGCCATTGTTCTCATGAGAAACCTGACTGTTAAAAACATGTAAAACCCATTATCACTTTTTTTTTTTTTTTTTGGGGGGGGGGAGATATTTGCAAAAACACCTGATTCGGTTTTGTTTCAGGGTAATGTTTTCAAGAGTTCAACCGTAAATATTTGAAACGCTGTATATTTAAATTGGATGTAAATTCACGGATTGAAATTCATCCCCACTAACAAACAATGAAGATTTCAAATGTTCTCTACTCAATTCTGAACTGTTCTCTACTCAATTCTGAAATGAAAAACTGAACTCTGCACACTTTATGGGAAATTTTCACGCTTCACACTCCAGGAAATCTTTTTTAATCTATCCTTGAGTCCAAAAGGTTTTAATAAATGGATGTGGAGGTCCTATGTAGATTATCTAGAGCGTTTCAGAAAGACTCTGCTAAGGTTGAAGCATTTATACCACACTAACCTCTATTAACCAAATATCACAACTACTACATTCAAAGTGTATTTCCAGTTACTCTAATTGATTCAATTACCTGTAGATTTCAAGAATTGTTTAAGAAAGAAATTCAACCCAGCGCTTGATCCAAGTGAATTGCACATTGCAGCTATACGATTGCAACAATTCACCTCTGTTAAATGATATTGATAATGATGTATCCTTTGCAATGATGTATCCTTTGCAATGATGTATCCTTTGCAATTCTTAAATATTAACATTAACTATGTAACTGTTGTATTGACTATTTGTATATGTATACATTTTATTCACCAACAAAACAAATTACCCTGTTAAGGACAATTAAATTAGTGAACGTGTAGTTAGTACATCCTGACTTACCTTAATTCTGGATATACATTTTCTAGATACCAACTGAATGGCTTGCATTGTAACTGTGAACGTGTAGTTAGTACATCCTGACTTACCTTAATTCTGGATATACATTTTCTAGATACCAACTGAATGGCTTGCATTGTAACTGTGAACGTGTAGTTAGTACATCCTGACTTACCTTAATTCTGGATATACATTTTCTAGATACCAACTGAATGGCTTGCATTGTAACTGCTCTCGCAAATCAACTCGACCTTTTATACTGAAATAAAAGAAATCAAAACATAAAAGATTAAGATAAACTGTGATCGATAAAAGCAACATTTGTTTGGTTCTGAAATCATACTGATCAAAATTGCTAAGCACAGGAAAATCATACTTAGCACATATGGGTTACCAGCAAAACTACTGTTACATTTACGGTACTTGCGACTGGTTCCCTGCAAACTATGTACTTTGAAGAAAAAACTGCTTTTATCTTTATTGTTATCAATAAAATCCTTCCCTAAAAGTTACCACTGGGCAACATTAATGGACCCCCATTATTAAGCTATTATGTTGAACACTATGCAACCAAGCTCAAGCCAACAACAACTCATACCCTACAAATTAATGGGTGTTTATCAAAACAGCTCAAATTGATTTTCCCCATCTACGATGTGAATGAATTTATACCAACAGCTAGAAGTGTCTTACTCAATAAAAGCCTCTAATAATATCCGGAGACAAGTGATCTAAGGGTCACGATAAACAGGTTTGCTCCCCTGCAGAGTGTGACACTGTGAGGGCCTTTCTCTATGGTGAGGGTAATAAGAGTTAGATCAGCATCTTATCTTGGTTCTTCAAGACAGGGTTAATGTGGAGTCAAACCACAAGTGCTTCATAGCTTCAGATATCAGACCGTCCGTGCCTTCTTGGAAGCTAAACTTAAAGAGAGAATTGTCATTTGTGGTGGATGGGATGTGAACCAGAAACCCAGCATTTTGCATGTTTTGGAGCATGCAGGGCCAAATTTCATAAAGCTGTTGAGCAGAAAATACTGCCTATCTTTCCCAAGCAAAAAATAAGTGGGGCACCAGTTGCAACAGTGTTAAAGCCATTATACACTTTCGGTAAACAGTATTGTCCAAGTCCCACACTTCGTGTATCACAACTTATATATAAAATAACAATCCTGTGGAAATTTAGGCTCAATCGGACATCGGAGTCGGGAGAAAATAACGGGAAAACCCACTCCTGTTTTCGCGCGTTTCGCCGTGTCATGACATGTGTTTATAACAAATCCGTAATTCTCGTTAACGAGAATTTATATTGTTTTACCGTTTTCTCAAAAAGTAAAGCATTTCATGGACTAATATTTCAAGAGAAGTCTTTCACCATTACCTTCTGTAAACCCTGTAAATTATTTGTAAATCTGTGAACTTTTTTTTTTTTTCCCTGTACCGAAAGGGTCCAATGGCTTTAACTTTATGGAAGTTTACCCAGTTTCTGCTAAGTAAGATGTGTCTGTGATTAGCCCATGTTTGTGCGTACAGGATTCATGAAATTGAACCCAGGCCAAAAAAGTAAACACATTATTTCTGATACTCTGGAATAGTGAAGATTTCCTTGGAGTTTGAACCAAGTTTGAACCATATATAATCCTTCATGTCAAGCAGAGTAATTTATAGTACAATAACTTAGAATCGCTTTCTCTAATTTGTCTCCGGAGACTACATCTTCTCGAAATACCAAACATTTGTAGACGAGTTCATAACGAAGACCTGCTGTTTACTGTCTACCCCTAGCGAGGTTTAACCCCAATAATGATGCTAATAATAATGGTATGTAATAAAACAGACAATATGACCTCCATATCTAATTTCCAATTTATCTATGGAAACATTAATTTAACATCTACTTGAAAAAGGTCACTCATTTATGATCTTTTATAATCGGTAAAGCATTCCTTCTGACATGCTTGATAAATTGATGTTGAGTGAAGGAAAGATGTGCACATTGCAGACACAGCTCAATGATGGAGTAAAGACAGACTTAGAGTAGTTACTAAAAGGACAAAGATGGGCCTTACAAAGGCATTCTATGGCTATAGTTATTAGTAATTTATTGTACCTGATCCCTTTCATAAACCTTTTTAACAAAGTTGAGGTACATGTACAGTAGAGCACTTTTTGTAAGTAAAATTAATCAATCAGTTGTTTAATGAATCCTTTCATTAAATGCATCAATCCAACAGTCTTTGCTCATAGCACCAGAGACAATGTGACAACTGTTACCAAGCTGTACTCTGTTGAAATCTGCCGCAGTGTGCTCTTAGCAATAATTGGTAAGGAGTGATGTCATAAGCAATTTGACCTTTGACATCCCACCTTTTTCATAATAGACTGTGCAAGTCTCGCCTGTAGCGAAAACGAGAACTTAATTCGAAAAAAAATATACTTTTGTTCAAAACCAAATTGTATTGAAATTGTTATTTGTTAAAAAATTCTTAAAGATTATTATTTTTAATGTACTTTTTGTATAATAATTATTTTAATTTGTGTACATAATAATTGTTTTGTTTAAATTAACGTAAAAATTATACATTTATCGGGACAAGGATCACTGTTCGACATCGACCTGGATGGTTTTTCTAATAAACCCCGTTTGTGAATCACGTCCAATTAGTGCGATCATCACATAGGTTCAGCGATAATGGGAACGTCAATTGGGTAATATTCTTAATTGTTTAGAGTAAACCGGAAACTGGAGGTCAAGTTTTTTTCTTTAGTTTTCTTCGTTAATTTGTTGAATTGATTTTATTTTTCTGTTCTTAATCACTTATTTTTACATTCCCAAGAACATACTCACTTTTTAGAGTCATAACTTATGTTAAACTAAAATTATTGACAGAACAAAATCTCCCCAACGTAAAACTCCATTAGGTTGGGACCACAATGGTCCCGGAAGTTCAATTTCTCGCGAGACTTGCACAGTCTAAGGCAGGAAGTTATGTCATTGTCAGAGGTCAGATTTTCTACAGTTAACTCTTTTAGAATAAATAAAACTAAAGTGAACACTGGATTATGCACATTGAAGGAGACTCTTGTGTGGTATTGAAGATTTTTTTACGTCCTACAAATGCATTAATGGAAAGACAAATCCCCCAAACATTAATCGCTTCTTGGAATAAAAAATTATGTAATTTTTTTATCAGAAATATTGCCAAGTTTGTCCTCAACAAATTTCTTCATATGAAGCTAGTAAGTAGAGAACACACCTTCAGCCCTTCCGTTATTGCACAGAATTCAATACTCTAAGAAAAAGCAGTACAAATATTTGCCAACAGCAAACTTTATCTAACAAAATCATTCAGTACTAGAAACTCAAGTGCCTGAAACTCTAAGACAGTTCGAGTAAAATTGGAGCAATCTAAGGAGCCAAAGATTGATACAAAAACCCCAAGACAATATCCTGATTGCTTGAGGTTGTTATGACTATCCGACCAATCTTATATTCCCAAGATGGTTCCTGAGATAACGCAACAGAAAAGAGACTCGGAGGAAAACAAAAGAAACAGAAGTCTTAAGATAATGAGAGGAGACACGAGGAGAGAGAATAATAGTTTACCTTCCGTAGGGCACGTTACGAGCCGAAGGCACAGCGGCATAATAAAACTGTTTGTATTCATCCATCCAAACCTCAGCGGCTCTCTTGGTATTCCTACAAATCAAAACATCAAACATCAATAGGAATATTCAAGGATGAAAATACAACACAACTGTAGTTCATACAAACGTAAGTTAACTAACAACCCGATGAAAATACAACACAATTGTAGTTCATATAAATGTAAGTTAACTAACAACCGGATAATGTTATAAATGATCACAAAAGTCAACTTCTAACAAACAAATTTCTTCCATTTTGATATGACAGCGTTACCATGGCCTTTTATGTTAACAAATGTGGAACAGTAGCAAGTTAATACAAATTAAGTTTGCTATTAAAATAAAACACTTTGACCTATTTCCCAGTCCCCCTCCCCCTTAAAAAAAAACATCCCCAAAAAATAATTGTTTTACTCCTCTCTGAAAATGTATAGCTTTTCGAACAAACAAAGGGAGATGCTATTCACAATTACCACATTTGAATTTTCAAACTTACTAATGTTGTGCACACCCTTTAAAAACAGACACTTATAATGAAGTGGCAATTGTACAAGGATACCTCACAGATTGAAGCCCAAATCCAATTTACTATATTTATATATTTCAAGTCTAATGACATTTCAACCACTTGACGTGAGAAGGAATTAGAAAGAGATGTCTTTCCTAGTTGTAAGCTTTCTGAGTTAATTCACACTGTCATCTGATTACATTCCATCTCCCCTCCCAACGGTTTTAATAAAAAATGACTCAATATCAGAGGCTTACATTTTACATCAAAGTCTAATCTCGATTTACGTTCCAATCTTCAATATATCAAGCATGAGCCTCATTCTCTAAAAATAAACAGTCAGCTCAACATCATCTCTGTGAAGGCAGCCAAGCCATGGATTGCTGACAGATTGCTTTTTCCCGATTGAAGCTTAACGAGTTATCTATCCGTATCCTACCATGTAATGGCTGCGATGGATCCATTTTTGACAGTGTAGTTGGTGATGCTTGGTATTATTAAGCATCAGAGCAGATGGCGAAAGCATCATGTGTATGTTACTGTGTATGTTACTGATTAATGCACACATGGTTGCAGATTGTTGGCACTATGTTCCACATTTAGGACTGAAATAAGCTCAGGCTGCTGTACTTAACGAGACCGTGACAGGTTCATAAGGCTTTCACTGTAGGGGGAAACCTGTCTCCATTTATTTCCTAAAGATCTCCCGGTACTGGTTTCAACAGACAGTTTCATCTTAATGTCAATCAACTTGATTTTGTATGATTTCAGTCATCTTAGTTCTTTTATTTTGATATCCATGATTCAAGTTATCTTGATTTCAATCATCCCGATTTCAATCATCTTGATATCAATCATCCTGATTTCAATCATCCTGATTTCAATCATCTTGATTTCAATCATCCTGATTTCAATCATCTTGATTTTAATCATCTTGATTTCAATCATCTTGATTTTAATCATCTTGATTTCAATCATCTTGATTTTAATAATCCTGATTTCAATCATCTTGATTTCAATCATCTTGATTTCAATCATCTTGATTTCAATCTTGTTGCACCCAAATCCTGTGAAAAAACAAATTCAAAGGGACTTTTGTTTTGATTTAACAGCAAATAGTGGTGAAATCTTTCCTATAGTATCATTTACAGCAACATTTTGGGCAGCGATGAGACAACATCAAAAAGCAGGAATAATTTCCTGGTAATTGTCACTTTAAGAAACTGAGAAAAGAGTTGATCTGTAAATTTTGTTGAATCTTATTTTAGTCTAGAAAACCTTGTCAATGTTCACATATATTTTTAAAGTTAAACAATTATGTTTGTAAGGTTGCATTGAAGTAAAGATTATCACTGTTGAACTTCAGATTCAAATTATTACTGCTCATAAAAAAAGTTCAGCTAAACAGTATTATTAATCCATACCTTTGTGTTTTTAGTGTTTTTAGATGAACAAGAATAAATATAAACCAGCCAACCATTGACAGCAAGCTCAGTACATTAACATGACCATAACCTTCCTCATGTGCACATGATGAACATCTCTAATTTATGGTTCAGCTTAAAGCAACATCTTCAAGAAAAGCAGCATCTTAATTCACATCTTAATAATAAAATGAACACTATTTAAACAAATTTTATGTCAGATCATGTTTACACAAAACCCAAATTAGCATAATATCTGTTTGACTATATCTATTTGAATGTACCTTGCAAATACATTGCCACTACCTCCAGGGAATGTATACGGATGCTGCTTGCGGAACACATGTCCAACACGGCTACAAGGAATGATTTCTAGCGTTCCACCGCACTGCCACACTCTAAAAGAGATTTCTGTTGGGAAAATAGCCATATAGAGAAGGAGGGGAAAAAAAGAACAAATTAATACGCTAACTTGATTATAATAATTGCATTAGCGTGGAGGCTTGATTAGATTATTTTGCCATTTGAGTGAAGGTAATAGACACAGCTGAATTGTTACATTGAATCCCAGTGTGTTTATATTTCAACAACTAGAGGTCTATGGAATGGCTTTGCAATAAAGGGTTCATTCCTAGGCAAAGCTCTTGAACCATCGGAGTTTCAAATAGAAATATTGATTGTAAATGTTTCTCCCTCGGTGGAATTGTTCGTTGCTAATCTGGCTCAGCGATTGTAGAAAAGTTAATTATACGAACAGTTTAGTATTTGTAAACAGGGCTTGAATTCACAAAGAGCTAAGATTGATCTTAACTATGAATCACTCATAACTGTTAAGCAGACTGTGATGTCACAATACAAATCACTCTGGTAAAACTGACAACACATCTTAAGATAAATCTTAGTGTTTTGTGAAATCAGCCCCATGGCTCAATTGCACAAAGCACCCAGTCCACATAGAATCACGCCATTGGCCCGTCCACCGTTTATATTATAATCGCAGCTTATAAATAATATCTCTTTTAATGTTGTAGTAAAAAATAATGCAGTAATAATGCAGTCCAAAAAAAAAACAGGTGTGTGATCAAATCAGTCACTTGAAGTAATTCTATGTGAAGGCATTTGTCAAACAAATTCAGAAAATACAAAAAAATTAACAGCTGCAGCTGTTTCTGTGTTTGTTGGCTTTTTAAAATTGGAACAAACTCACTCTGAGTGTCTTTAAATAAAGATCTTCTTAGAAACTGACTTACATAATTCTATTTAACTTGATAGAAAGCTTGGCAAATCTCCATGTTATTAAAAACTACATTAGGACTTTGGCAATGCCTATTAAAAGTTAATGAACTAAACAGTATATGACTCATTAGGCACTGAAATTTAATACACTCTATTCCTTGCCAGTAAATATTTTATGATCTTATTTTAAAGGTGTTTAGAATGCACAAACTGCTTTTACGTTTGCTATAATATTATGTAAGGCATCATCCCTGGATTAGGGTTATAAGACTTAAGACGTTTAGCATTTTATCAACAATACAGCTTGGAGGTTGCAGGGACATTTAGTAGAAATAAATTCATGGGAAGACAAGGTTGTTTAGCCAGATCTACATATTTGACAAAAGAGGCGACTGATTGGTAAACATAATAATATAAACCATCTCCCTAAGGGTAGTCTAAAAAACCATCTGTTATTTGCTCTGATTTATAAAAGCCCCATTCTATATCCCAAAGGCTTTGGTTTGTCCATAAATCACTCCTGCTAAAGGAGAAACAAATCTCTATCTGCACAAAATGGTTTCAGTTCCATTTGTAATATTACACTATTGAGCAAATAGCTTTTTTGTATTTCATTGTGATAGTATGCCTAGTGAGGTAAGAACAGAAACCATGGAGGTGCCTCCATGCAGAAACTAACCAAAGGAGATACAGAATTGAGGAAAGGAAAGTTCCTCCAATTACTTTGGTTTTATTTCAATTTGCCAATTTGAAGGGAAAAGCTACGTAAATATGCCCACAATTCCTGACAAAACAAAGACTGTTATTTATTCTTATTTTCCAATTGACCATCTGATTTGATGAAAGTTTCCTGGGTTGGAAATGGATTAGACACTAATGTACTCTCCCAGATATTTATGTGTTGTTATTTTTATCCACTCATGGTGAAATTCTACCAATGCTGTTTTTATCTTAAGGGATAGTATCATTAGATTCTTGAAGCTTTTCATGGTGTGAATAATAAGAATTAACTACCAATAAATAAAAACTTGTAAATCTCTTTAGTGGGAGTGTTAGCTCTAAAAAGAGCCGGTATGGTCTCTATAGTTCGAACAGTATACTCTGCTCGTCTTCAGGAAATGAGCAAAGTTTACTGTTCTGAAGACGAACAGATTTAATAAATGGTTGTACCTGCAAGTTTACAATTTATTTATAGTTAGTTCTTATCATTGGATTTGTTCCAATCAAACAGTTTTCAATTTCTTTAAATAGTGCTTTCTGGTATCTGGCTTAATTCAATTGTGGCAATCAAAATAAGCAAAGTTGATCTACAGGGCCTAAACATTTATTTTCTTGACTTGACTTTTATTGTATTTTAAATGAAGTTATTTTCTGGAGGATATTAACTTCGCAGTCAGTGAGCTTTTACATCCAGATAAAACCTTTTTTTGTTAAACGAGTTCAGTAATTTGTCTAAGAACCTAAAATATATTCACACAGTATAAAGAGGAAGTTACAATCATAAATAACTGGTTTTTAAAACCATGGGAAAAACAATACCTGCATTATTTTGATGTGATTTAAATCAATAATAACCTTGTTATACAAACATGAAATGAAAACAGAAGTCATGAAATAATATGTGTACTTCCTTAAGACATTGTTGGAATGTCTAAGACCACTTATCACAACCGTCTCAAAACGAGACCACAACCAACTGAAACTCGTCTCATGTATGTTTGTGTTTCAAAGGTTGACAAACTGGAAACATTTTTGCATGACTTGTTTCCATGTTGCATTTTGACTATGATTGTTAAGAGGAAGCAACATCTTCAACCTACTCACCTAAATTTTCCCCTCCCCAGACGTCCATCATCATGTCATATTTTCCAGATTCTTCAAACCAACGTTTGGAGATTGCAAATAAGCCTCCTGCGATCATTGGAGTTCTAAAAGAAACCAAGACAGTAATACAGTCTAATAAAGTTGCACAAATAGTTATAATAATAATAAGGTGGCAACAATAGCCATTAAGGTATGTTACCCAATAATCAGCATGGCTAGATAAAAAGTTGTGCATTCATAAAAAATATAACATTTGTTGTGTAAAATTTCTATGTGTTTTATGTTTATGCGAGGAATTATCAAATAAACTGTTTTTTTGTGTGGTTTTTTTTTTGTGTGTTTTTTTTACCTTGGCAAGAGAAGTTCAATTTTGTTTTTGTAATACCTCTAACTGTACAAAGTTTGAGGTGACTGTAAAACAATGAGCGGTCATTTTTGGTAAGCCAATCAATGTTGCTTTTCAGTGCTTTCCTTCCAGGGGTTAGTGATGAGAGGTATTGATACAACGCACTGCCTGTTGTATTGAGGCTGTTTCAAATGGTATTTGAAATGATTAGAGCTTATAGTCTGATTCTGCATTACTGTAAGAGGTTAAGTGCATCGCAAAATTTACCAGCCCAAAGAATAGTCCTTGAACATGCATAGACAAAAAAGGATAAAAAATCCATTGAAGAAATATCAAAAATTCTGGAAGAAATGGTTAACGTTTTCATACATTTTAATAATGGAAACAACAGTGAGGGCGCAGTCTGTATGGTAATGAACTTGATTGGTGGTTAATGGCCGAAATTGAAGGCTTGTTCTATTAGCAATCGAAGGCTTGGTCTATTAACAGAGGCCAGCAACTAACCATTTCATCACATTAACCCGGTCATCAAACTGTTATTTACTAATTATAATATAGAAATGAAACCTGACCAGTTATTCATCTACACTACACACTACCAGTACCAATGCTGTTAGTCATTGCTACATACATCAGGAAAACACCTCTTGTTCCGAAGCTGGTACACATTTGGCTATATTTTCACCAAATTCCCTCATTTCAACTCTGAAAGGAATTTCTTTGGACAGAAACTAGTCCTTCTGAAAGAACCTAGAGTCAAAACCAAACACAAAAAGACTAACAATGAGTACCTTAATTATACAGAACAAACTGAGTTAAAATAGAAAATGAGCTACCAATAGATATCCCATAAAACTCCCGAGTGAAATACCATATATATATTTATCTTCAAGTACGCGCTAATCCTCCAATCAGATTGGCAGAATGGAGTGGTGATAAAAACCTATATTGCACGGCTAAAATCACTACCATGCGTCTTGTGTGTTCTATGTCACGCGCCAAGTTTGTTTGAAGATAAATACGTTATCACACGCGCGCTCGTGGAAATACGGAAAATATAGCGCGTCTGCGTGCCATATCCAACTCAGCCTGCTGCCTCGTTGGATATGGGACGCAGAAGCGCTATATTTTTCCGTATTCCACTTGCGCTTGTGTGATAACTTATAATAGCTTCTGCATCCCACATGTTCACACGTGCTTACATATGGCACACAGATGCGCTGTATTTATTCATTGAATTCCACGAACATGTGAGGAATATAGACAAGATTTCATAATTGGAAAATCCCACGGCTGCTAACCAATCAAAAGTGAGAACTCAAAAAGGTTCTAAAGTCCACTTACCTGATTGGTGCAATTGGATTAGACCTTCTGCTACCTCTTTCTGTTGGAGTCATATAATCCCACTTGAAGACAAGATTCCAATCAAAACCACCCTTTAAATCCGCTGAGGCTGCTACATATTGGAAATTATCCATGTTGATCACATCTATAATGGGACTAACTACCGCTTTATAGCTCTGCAAAATAATTAACAAATAATTGTTTGTTATTAAGCTCAGAAAACACCAGTACTTCCTGTGCAATGAAAAATGGTAACTTATCAGACTAATTGCTGTTTCATACAGCTGAAAAACAAATTAATAAAATCAACACCTATTTTTAACACAGCTTTAAAAAATATTGGTTAAATGTAAATGTTCACTTCCCCTTAAGCTCTGTATTTATATAGTAACCGTTAATATAGCAAGCAGCGCCTACCAATAAGCAGCGATGTACACAGGTCTCAAGACCATCTCAAGACCATTTTTGTAGTCTATGTCTCGGTATGCCCAAGTCTAGGTCCATGGAGGACTGGTCTTGGTTTCAGTCTCAGATGTCAAGGTCTTGGACTTGCAGGTCCTGACTACAGTACTGTAAATGAGCCCTGTTACCTCCATGTTAAAGCATACAAACAAGCGCTGTATGTAAAAACATACCTTCACAGCATCAAGAATGTGCAATGTATCTGTAACCACTAACTATAAAGCCCCCTAAACTACATTAAACAAAGCATTTGGTTCGAAAATAGAAAGTAACAAGTTGTCAATTTGGCTCTTTTTACCAACGACACAAATACTACAGGTCCAAGGCATAATACTGTATACGATACAAACCCCAAACCCAGTAAAATAGAAATTCATTATAACTTTCTCTCTCGAGATCCTAAACCCATCTACATCTATGACATACTCTTGAATATTTCATATTGAAATTAAAGATTATATGAGATGAATATACTACAGTCCCATCTGCTGTAGTTTTGACTAAGAGCTTACAAAGTAAACCATTTTCCCAATGGCCATCAATAAAAACCCTAGCATTAAGATCGTCCACTCTCAAGTACCTTATTAATGGATGGATCTCAAGAACCTGCTTATTATTTGCACCTGTCCACTGAGTGGATAATGACATAATGTATACACGCATCGTTTCTTCTATTGATTCATTATCGTCTGTAGACACTTTAAACCATGATGTCCAGACTCAACAAACAGGCATTAGAAATCTTCAAAATACATTGTCTCTAAAACCATCAATTCCTAATAGCCAATAAAAAACAGCAATACTTTTATAACAGCCGTGGATATTTTGCCTGTTTCCAATAAGCCGGAAGGAGTTTTCAGAGTATATTTTTTTTAAATTCAATTCAGGAAGCTCAATCACTATTAAGATCATACCACAAAGTACCAATTCTCCAGAGAAATATGTCTGAGCTAAGGTCAAAGTCAACAGTGCATTTGAGTTCTCCTAAAATCGCTGTTGCTTATTTCAATAAGCCCAATTATAACTTGCACAAAAATCCCTAAAAAAACAAAGTATTTTCCAGGGTAAATTTCCTTCCTTAAAACTCTTAGACAGAAAAATTGTTTTCTTTAAAAACAACTTTCTTCTAACAAGTTTAACTTCTTAAAGCAGAAGTAAAACTATAACACAAATACATTCTTCACCTTTATGTAAATAAAACAGTTTTCAGTTAGACAAAAATAAAATGAAAGCCAACAAAATTTGGTCTAACTTCCCCCAATATTTCCCCAGCATAAACAATTAACCTTTTATTAAAAATAGTTAATTTAAACTGAGCATCAGGATTTGTTCCGCTTACATTTGTTTTTCAAGCTCAATTGAAAAATAAAACCACAAAACTATATTCTAAATAAAGCTACTGTACCATTTGAAAGGCCAACTTTTAAAAAATACTTGAAGTAAAGTTCCTCTTTAATTATGACTAAGTGTTTCAAATTAGAAACATATGACTAATTCATACAAGGAAGTTTACTGCAACCAGCTCAGTTAATTTCCAAGATTTTCATTTTGAAATTTTTGTTTGAGGATAGATGGGCTGGAAATTTACATGCTCCTGCTCTGATTGTCTTAAGGGGAAAGGTTTCAACTTGACGTTTCGATCAGTATGCTCTGATCGTCTTCTGGAGACAGACAGCAGTCTCCAGAAGACAATCAGAGCATACTGATTGAAACGTCGAGTTGAAACCAATTCATTTAGAGATTATCATTACATGGTGTTACCGCAAACCTTACTACAAAGCCGAAACTACACACCTCTTGAATTCTCTTTAACAACGGCTGCAGCCAATTCTCATTGCATTCACAATGACTATCCAAGAAAGTTAAGACTGAACTTGACGCTGCATCTGCCCCTTTAATTCTAGATCGGATTAAACCTGCAAAAAAGATGTAGATAAAAAGCCACAAATAATTATTCAACTATAATACTTGCTAAACTATGCCCTTTTCATAATAACATTGCTTTCTTATACAGCTTTATCAAAGTGCACAGTATTGTTTCCTGCAAGCTATGTGGAGCTACGTTTTGAAGTATGGGACATACTATAGCACAATGTAATGGTTTACAAGGCGTTGTGGCGTAATATGCTGCCGATCAGACCAGGTACCAGGGCAACCCCCTTCTCTTTACGATAAGTGCACTGGTTCCCAAGAAAATGAAACTCAAGTTAATTTCTGATAACTTTAAACCCACCACCACCCCATGTTCATCCACTCTTGCTGTAATTTTCCTGGCAAAAATCAACCTGAGTATGCTAATATTGGGGTTATACTGCTTAACACCAGGTTAATTCTATTGCCAGAAAATTGCTCGCAAGTGTGAGAAGGTCAACCAAACTTTCCCAGGAATTTGCCGGAAAATTGGTTCTTGGATACGTGGAGCAAAACTTCATGTATAAATCCATAATAACTTTGTCATAAGTTCTTTGTCATGACATTCTTGTATGTTCTTTAAGCAGTCGATAGCAGACGACTCAGCACAATTTACATACGGCTTCAACTGACATGTAACAAAATCTCACAGCTCGCCCTAAAGTGGGTTTTTCTAACTAGATATCTGCAGGGCAAGTAGGGTGGACATGAATAATGGAATTGCCTTCCACAACCTCATTAATCAGAATGGAATGAAATGTTTCACAATTCTATTAAGGGGAGTGATATTTGAGGATGAGGTTGCTATTTGTGTTTGAATGTTCTTGTAAATGTTTTTTATGCAAGCCTTGAAGTCATTGGTGAAGCAGGAATATTTTTCTTAACCTAGAAATTCAGAAGTAGTGAGGACTCCATAAAGCGAACACCAATCTTGAGTGGCTGTTAATATTCTATACATTGTGTGCAGCTCTGGTCTCTTTGACTAAGGATGATGCAGGTAGTAAGAAGTGCAGTGTGATGTGGCTCCATCATACCACTGATGCATGCATGCATGGTACAATGTATGTCAGATATTGTGTACCAGCTTAAAAGTGAAGACAAGTGTTAAACTTGTTGAGTTGTTAGATTACTTGCTAAGTGCTAAAACTCTGGCCAGTGTTCCAGTCGGTCTTTTGAAACCCTGAAGCAGAGAATGTTATTTGGATATAAGGTAACAGTTTTCTGGCATCCTCTAGAAAGATTTAGAACTTTTGCAGCCCCCGTTGACAACACACTTACCTTCCCTTCTCTCATTCCTGATCAGCTTGACTTTTTCAATTCCCACTAAAAGTTCCCCATCTTGAGCTGTAGAAGTAGAAACAACAATCAAAATCTGTATACAAATTTCCTGAAACTGTGTCAACTGCTGTGTTCATTGAGCATACATAATGGAGGGACAGTCACTGTCATATTGCATTGTGCACAATAATTAATAAGTCATAATAATATGTTCATTTCTAGTCAAAAAATTACAATGGTTTGATGTGGAATGATTAATGGATGCATTGTGAACTCAGAAAGATATGGCTTCGTTAAAGAACATCGCACTGGAATCTCAATGGAGACAAAGTTTCAAAAAAATCCCAACTTGGAAATTTCATCAAGTCCAAATTCTGTCTGATTTACCAAGAACGTAGGTATATTCTGGTTAAGACTGTTTAGTCACTAAAGCAATGTACACCATATTGTATCTTTAATTTACTTGTATAGTGCTCTGTAATATATCATGCTTTTAAGTATTGCAAACTAAATCACAGCAGCTGCAGTAGATTTACTCCCAATACCTTAAATTCTACCACTGGGACAAATCAATGGCAAGCACAGTTCTAACTTCACTGATCTCAGTAGAACAATGTCAATCAATCAGTAAATTTATAAGGCGCTAATCCAACAGTCGTTGCTCATAGCGCCGTACAGTAAGCTTTTGAAAAAAGATGAGATTTAAGCAAAGTTTTGAAATTGGCTAATGAAGTAGATTGCCTGAGGTTCTGAGGAAGATGATTCCACATCCTTGGTGCTGCAATAGAAAAGACACGATCCCACCAACTGTGTATGTGTGTCTAGTCAGTTCAATAATTAAAGCCAATTTCATAAGCAAAATTAATTTGTTGAGCAAAGCATTTGCATGTTATTACCACGTCTTTACGTGGTGCTTTAGCTGCTTACCATTTTCTGCTAAGCAAATTTAGATCATAGAAAGCTTTATGGAATTAAACCCCTGTAGACTACCGACTTGTGGAAACATTGATCAGCATTGCTGTGCTGAGAAATTGAAATTTCAAGTTTTGGTTTTGTTGACTTTTTGTAACTACCTAACTCGTTTTTATTTGTACTTAAATACAAGTTTTATTTTTAACGAACCAAAATGAAAACTAATTAGGCTCAGTTTTTATAGAATGTATTTATTTTATACACCTACAGAGCATGATGCTTAGAATGAACCACAGCGACCCAGATACATGTATGATACCTGTAGTTGGAAGTGCTATAGCTGCACATCAACCATAATATAATAATACATACATGAGACCCAGATATGAAATGCAAGATCCCTCTTCCTCCCTCTACCCACTTGTGACGAGAGTACATCTTGGCACATTCAAACCTTAGTGTGTGTCTTGAGTACCAGCCTCCAGGCTTGTAACTAATACCTAGCTAGCTGTGACTGACAGACAACTGACTGGGTTTCTCAAGTGCTTTTTGTAGTGCATGTGTCTTATCAGGAAAAGGATCAAATGTCTCTGCACACACAACCTGGGCTTCCTTTTACCATAGAGGAAGGACAGAGCTTTTACCATAGAGGAAGGTAAATGCTTCCAACATCTCCTACTCACTGTCATTCAGTATTACAGTTTGGTTTCCTAATTTAGGAGAATTCCTAGTTCAAATCATTGTGATTTAACATATCTGGTTTGTCTGGAATACTCAAGTGAGAAGTATTTAAAGGAACACGTTTCCTTGGATCGGACGAGTTGGTCTTTGACAAGCGTTTGTAACCGTTTGTTATAAAATGCAGGCTATGTTTGGAAAGATGTTTAAAAAGTAGAATACAATGATCCATACAAGCATCACTTGAAATTGCGTGGTTTTCCTTTTACCTCGTCAACAAACACGGTCGACCATTTCTGTGAGTCGAATTCTTGACTGCCATAAAAGGCCGGGTTAGTTCGCAAAGTAAAAGGAAAACCAGCCAATTTGGAGGCAAATGTGGGTGGATTATTGTCTTTTAAAACATCTTTCTAACCATGCATTTTATAACAAACGGTTACAAACGCTTTTCAAAGACCAACTCGACCACCCTAAGGCAACGTGTTACTTTAACTTTGCTCATGTGAGGATAACCTATTTCTCTCATTAAAGGAACACGTTGCCTTGGATCGGTCGAGTTGGTCCTTAAAAAGCGTTCTGCAACAGTTTGTTATACAATCGGCATGGTTGGAAAGATGTTGAAGTAGAATACAATGATGTACACAAATATGCCTCGAAATTGCGTGGTTTTCATTTTACCTCGTCGACTAGCACGGTCGGCCATTTATGGGAGTCAAGTTTTTGACTCCCATAAATGGCCGACCGTGTTAGTTAGCGACATATAATGAAAACCGTGCAATTTTGAGTGATACTTGTGTAAATCGGTATATTATACTTTTAAAACATCTTTCTAACCATATGCATTTCATAACCAACGGTTTCAAACGCGTTTTATAGACCAACTCGTCCGATCCAAGGCAACGTGTTCCTTTAACCTGTAGTTCATTTTCATTCAAGATGTGTTTTTCCTCCAAAAAAGAGGGATTACTATTTCACTGCCATCAAGTAAGTAGGCCTATACAGTGCTTAAAATAAGAATCGAGGTGTGAGTCAAATACAATTAAAAAAGTTGTAATGCAAATTTAACATCTCTTGGCATACCAAGCATAAAATATATTATAAAATGGTGGCTGCGAAAACATGTTGGATGTCTTAATTGCTACAAAACTGGAAAAACAAAAGATGAATTTCAAAACTAATTCCTATAACCATGCAAATTTGTATGTTTTTTATGTGTAGAGTTCCTTTTGTTTTACTTTTTTCAAAATGTGTTTTCTGCCCCTGCCTTTCCCCTCTGTCGACCCTGGTTTGAATCCCACACTCGACTTGAGGCCTTTGTGGATTGGTTAACAGTCCCTCTAATTGCGTGGGTTTCCCACTATGGGGTTTTCCTCCAACATCTAAAACTGAGCACTTTCTTTTTATCTTGTTATTGCCACCAATTTTGCCATTGGATGTGTATTAAACAAATAAATAACATTCTAAATATGCATTTGTTTTGAGCACATTTTTTGCTGTAGAGGAACTTTGTAAATTTCCAGCAGTGAGTGCCATCCCATTTCCATGTATCTCAACCTTTAAATACACAACCAGAGTTGTTTTGCACTATTTGTCCAGACTGGCAACTATTGAGGTCTAACGAGTCCACAATATGAGTCATGTGTGGTTGTATTGTCACTGCTGTACATTGTTTGGTTGTAATGTCACCGCTGTACATTGTTTGGTTGTAATGTCACCGCTGTACATTGTTTGGTTGTATTGTCACTGCTGTACATTGTTTGGTTGTAATGTCACCGCTGTACATTGTTTGGTTGTATTGTCACCGCTGTACATTGTTTGGTTGTAATGTCACTGCTGTACATTGTTTGGTTGTATTGTCACCGCTGTACATTGTTTGGTTGTATTGTCACCGCTGTACATTGTTTGGTTGTAATGTCACCGCTGTACATTGTTTGGTTGTATTGTCACTGCTGTACATTGTTTGGTTGTAATGTCACCGCTGTACATTGTTTGGTTATAATGTCACTGCTGTACATTGTTCGGTTGTAATGTCACCGCTGTACATTGTTTGGTTGTATTGTCACCGCTGTACATTGTTTGGTTGTAATGTCACCGCTGTACATTGTTTGGTTGTATTGTCACCACTGTACATTGTGTGGTTGTATTGTCACTGCTGTACATTGTTTGGTTGTAATGAGGGTTAGTCCCATAAGAAAACCATTTTCAATCAAACCAACCAGATGAGTTTGGGTTGTTAGGACATGAGATTACAAATGTCTATACTTACGATCGTCACTATAATCATCCACTATTATAATTTCATCTACCAATTCTGGTGGACTTTTTCTGAGAACACTGTAAATAAGAAAAGACAGAATGACATAATGAACAGAGGTACAGTAATCATGTGAAGGTTGATTTAAAGTAATAAAACAAAAAACAGGTCATTTCTTATTGATAACAGGAATTATAGCAGTGGTTTTCTGAATGATTGTAGCCTGGTGGCCTGATATGATACCTTCATAAATCAACAACATCATGGAAATCATTCCAAAATAGCTTTCTGATACCAGCAGTCAATGTTATAAGAGCTATGACATTGCCTTCCAACTTTTTCTTATCAAGTGCAAATTCCAGGATTCTTCAGTAATTTAAAGTAGTATACACGTCATGTACCCAGTAGTACACAACATGTGCTGAATTTGAGGAAAATATTTCTTATTGCATGTAAATGGCAATTTGCACCAATCACAGCTAAATCTTTACAAGAAAAGAAGACATTCCCAACGGTCCCAGTTGGAGGACATTCCATGATAAATAAGTAAGCTGCATGGAGTCCCTCAGTGACATGAAATAACCTGCGTCAATGTCTCTTCAATAGGTAGAATGGATTACACAAAACGTCTGTGTGGTTCAACCACAAAGTGGCAACCACTCTAAGGCAGTTATTTCTAGTTCTGATACTGGGCAGTTTGGATCCAGAATTGCACAAATAGTAGCAGCCATAATTGTTTGTGGTTCCTACAGGAATTTGGCAGATTAAAAATGGCAAATTTGAAAATGATTGATTCAGGGATAAAAAAGAAATATATATATACTTGGGGTTTGTTTGCCCTTTGCTTTTAATACACCAATGTATGGTTGGCCGTCAGTGTTCAGGACATCAGCTCTAACGTAATGAAGGTTATGGGTTCGAATCCAGCCATTACCATGAGGTGCTTGTGGATTTTAATTCCCACAGGACATTACAAGTAGTGACTTAAATGTGCTTGGTTCATACTTGGTGCAAATTTGCCAGGCTGGAAATTCATTTCACATTCAGGTTTTCATAAAGTATAAACTGGGCTTCACAACAAAGGGAAGAAGTCTTTCATGTAATGTGAAATGTATGCAAGAATCAAGTTGCAAAACAGTGATTAGTTATTTCTACATTCCTAAAAACCCAACACCTCGCCACTTAGCTGCACAGTGATTAAATAAAGCAAGCTCAGTGAACCACATTCATGAAAGTAAACACAGACCTATCATGACAGAGCAGGTAGAGCAGAACAAACAACTTCCATAGCATCATAAGGGTCTCTTACCACCATACAACAGGGACCATGGACTACATTAGCCACCCCTCCCCCCCATGGATCAAGAGTAACTCTACCTTCTTGCCCAGCTAAACAACATTCTGTCATTTCTTGACAGTTATTAATTCTCATGGAAACTGAGAACGGACCAATTCTAGGGAAAAAAGGTATGGAATCTGAGATTACCCTCAAAAGGGACATTTTGAGCAATGATTCCAGCACTAGTGTCCCGTTATGTACAGGGGAAGTAAAACAAAGCACAGTAGCCATGCCTGTGTATTCTACAATATGGAATGTCACAATGGGTATATACAAGTCAACAGTCCAAAGTGACTGCAAAAAATTCAAGTCATTCAAAAGTTGTTCTGAGCAATATAAAAACATCTGCCATAAGCCAGTTTAAACCAAAATTGATCACATCATGCTCATGAAGTGGTTAACAGTGACCACAGTGTGTTGGATGCTGGTGCGTTTATTAAAATAGAGAATTAAAACTACTTTAGCTTGTTGATAATGTCCTTACCTGACGATCGTTCTTAATAATGTTGATCTAGCCTCATTATGAAATGTAATAATAACTGTTGTTGCTGGTAGGACATGATGCCAGTCAATGGTTCTACATCTGTACACAGGGAAAACAAACAAATTATAAAACAAACTATTATTCTATCAAATTTAATTAGTACAAACAGCGGACAACATAATCACGGAGTGCTCTCTCCACCAACAACCCAACTGAGCCCAAGGTTTGGCTGATGTTGATGCTTCCAAACAGAATTGGCTGCTCAAAACCAAGCTCAATAGTCTTTGTCTATGTTTGCAGCATAAGAAAGAAGAAGTCAAACTTAATCTAATAAACAATGTACCTAAAAACAAATAAACTCATCTCATATGTGTACTCGGCAATGTTTTTTATTAAATTTGATTAGGAACTCTTAATTTAATAAGAGGTCCAGAAAACTCAAAACAAGTTGATTTAATAAGCAATATCTGCACCTGCTACTGTGGAGAGAAATAAGATGGTACACAGCTGTTAATCCAGATCCAGCTACACAGGTTTGACATGGTGACCTTATGACCCTTTAACTTTGACCTCCACATAAAAATAGTCAATGTCATGTTGACATCACAGATGTGATAGCAATATGGTGGTGGACACAACGGACGAATAAGTATAAAAGAAAACAAACCTATTGGTCAAAAGATTTATCACGGGATCATATTATCCAGATCCTAAATCACACAGTTGATTTAGGATCAACTGAAGCTGTTTCAGACTGATTGGCTCATAGCCATACGCTTCAAGTGCACTAATAACGCATCACGTAATCAATACCACACGCATGTTGTTGCGCTTACATACGTGTGCACTAATAACGCATCACGTAATCAATACCACACGCGTGTTGTTGCGCTTACATGTACGTGTGCACTAATAACGCATCACGTAATCAATACCACACGCATGTTGTTGCGCTTACATGTACGTGTGCACTAATAACGCATCACATAATCAATACCACACGCATGTTGTTGCGCTTACGTATGCACTAATAACGCATCACGTAATCAATACCACACGCGTGTTGTTGCGCTTACATGTACGTGTGCACTAACAACGCATCACATAATCAATACCACACGCATGTTGTTGCGCTTACGTGTGCACTAATAGCGCAAAGCATAGTCCATACGTACTGGTAGTCAAGGTCAACTCTATTAGTGCGCATGCGTACACACTACCATAGAGCAGTGCATATTAGTGCGCATGCTTCTACATTACCATTGCATGCAATTTGACCACTTGTAAAACATACCCCAAGGACAAGAAATTAAAATTTACAAAACACATTTTCCTGTTTGATTCTGCTTTTTAAAGGGCTGTGCTGTTGCAATAAGACCTTGCCTTCAGCGGTGTTGCAAAAAGACCTTGCCTTCAGCTCTGCATTAGACTGCTAACCACTTTGCCTTTACTTTTCATTTTTCTAATAATTTTCTTGTGGATGGTAAGACATCGTTATGAAATGTTTAAAGCTACCATGACTACCTACATGTAGTGTTCTAGTGTAATGCGAACCACCAGGATGTGGTTTGGGATTAGTTGCATTTGGGAATTACTGCAATTTATTGGTACAAATTTCCGGTCTTTTGCCAATCTACAGTCATTATCTAATCTCCGGTCTCATTCTGACAATATTGTTATTACTGATTGAGTTTCGAAATCTACGGCTTTAATTTAAGAGATGAATTACAAAAGACCCTGTGAAACACCCCCACAAAATAAATATTCAAAAAGTTTGCAGACAGTCCCTGCTAGCCTACCTCATTTTGAATATAGAGATGACTTTCTTTAAAACATTGATCTGTAGCTTTAGTTGCGTGGGTGCTGAGATTTGTTTTCTTCATTTCATTTTCAAATTGGATGTTGTAAATGTCTGAGAGTGCCTATTGCTGGATTAATTTCAGCTAGTCTTGTTCATATGTAAATTTTGTTCTTGCTTTTGTTAAACTAGAAAATATACAAAGGTTTTTTTCTGTCGTCTACAATCCAGGGAAGATTTCATCCAGCTAAGTATTCATAGCACTCTATTTGGACTGGATGTTTGTCTACAATGAACGCTAATAAGGAGCAGCAAATGAGGGTTTTGTGTTATATTTTGCTTTAATGAAAGTTTGATTCACTTTTGAAGTTGTTGGTGTAGGAGTTCTTTTTGTGTCCTCAGTGATATACAGCTTCAACAAAGTAATAACAATGCATTTATTTACTCAATTGGATCTTTACAGCAACTTGACTAAGTTTTACATAAATATAAGGGTTGTCTAAGAAGTAGATGATGTCAAAGAGTCACTGTGGGGCAATTAACTGCTAGTCCCGGAAACACCTGGGCAAGTCCTTTGCTCTTTCACATGTTACAGGGTTCTTTTTCATTTGTTACACACCACATGGGATGTCCTGTCAAAGTAATGGTTTTAGGAATTGAAACCACACCCTGAAAACACCTCAGTATCGCATCAAACTATTAATGGTTTTAAGACTTAAGAGTTGGTGCAGATGACAGGTCAGATAAAAACACTCCATCACATTACAAGATGAGTCCCTCTGGACCAGACTGGAATTAATGAGAACTAGCACAAATTGGGAAGACTGAAAAGAATATCAAAGTTTATCTGCAAAACCTTATTCCTCTGTCCACCATGTTGAATGTAAATAATTCACGTCTCAACAATTAAAGGAATCAAATACAAAGGACAGAATTGGCAATTATAACAAACCAAAACAATTATCAAAGAAATATTGTCACTGTGGAGGCAACATCATAAGCATTTCTGTAATAGTGCACAAAACTTCTTGTTTTCACTGCGATGTTCCAAAGGCCTGAATGAAACTTTTGACAGACTGATTGAATGTTCAGTTAATAAGCCATTTTGAGATATGGTGGACACAATACTATGACTGTTGTATTCGGTTCCCGTAGATACTGCGTTCCGTAGACACTGTGTGTGACACTCCACACTCAAACCAAAAAGTGCACTCCTAGTGTCCACCTTGTGTCAAAAAGTCTAAGTGACATTGCAGAATGGGAATCTCCTCAATGAAACAATGATGCACTTTCCATTTCAAAGGATACCGCTGAATTGCTTTTTAATTGGAAGAGTCCAATCACATTATAATCCCTTACTATAAAAAAAAAATCTAACAAAAGTACATATAACAGTGGCATTAGATTGCTATCTCAGTGTGTACAGTGCTTACTATTTGTATTACTGTTATTATTATTATTATTATTATTTATTCAGCCATTTCAACAATACATGACAAACAAAAAAGAAAAATACTTCCAGATGGGCTAGGAGAAACAAAAGCTGTGGTCCATAGACCTGCCTCCCCACATGTGGTTGTAAACCAAGTAATAAAACAAAAGTAATATATAAATTTATGTACACAAAGATAGGAAAGTTAACTACAAATAAAAACATGTCCATGTATCAAAGGTTGACAACTAAAACAAAAAACAATATAAAGCATGGAAATGTGAGAGTAAAACAGATAAAATAGAATGCTTGTGACACGATTCATTTTACTGTCATGCAAGGAAAGATAACAAAAAGCAACTTTCTGACAATCAGAACAAATCTGGCAGATGAAATTACTCAAGAATTTAGGTCTCTGTATGAAACACCTACATATATACTGAACTTGGTTTCTAAGAAAGCCTTCACCCAATGTACAGTATTTAAGTTTTAACTTAAATATCCATAACCTACTTTTTGTTGAAAACCGAAACTGCAACATGTCCATAAATCAATGTTCATTGTAACACAAGAGAGTAACACTTCAGGTACATTGTAAGACAATAACTTAAATAAATAACAAACAGTCTCAGTTTCAAGAGAAATGTGACCAGATATTGTCTCTCCCTTCATTTCTTCTATAATTTCCTTGTAGCCCTCACCACGAATTGCCTTATGGTGTTGTGAGATTAGTTATAATTTTTTTTTTTAAACATGCCAAAATAAGACAAAAGTCTGCTGGCCAAAAAATCCCAAGAGCCAGTCAAAACATATTCACACTTACCTAAAGTTACATAATACTCAGTATTTAACTACTGCCTGCACATTTGCTTTACATCAACACTACCTGCATCCTACATGTATCATGGTCTGTCACTCTTTATTAAACATTTACTTACAAATAAATATTACACTGATCAGTACTTCATAACAAATTCAGAACAATTTAAAGGTAAATTATTGTTCACCATCATTGGCTTTGGGATGAGAAAGTTCATTTCCATCCTCTAACTTTTCCACAATTACACCACCAACTAACCAGTGAAACTCTTAATAAATTAGGTGATTCCAGACCCACATTTATTGAGAACTGATTAGTTGTGGTGTTTCCATTCATAGTGGTTAATGTCTGCTTTTTGATTGAAACAATAGAAACAACCAACACCGGTTATGGGGTTTTCAAATGATATTTGCTTGATATTCGTAATCTACATTTAAAAAACTGCATTTATAAGCTTTCGTAGCAACAGCTTCTTCATCAGATGCAAAAGATGATAATCATTGCAGATGAAAATATTCACCAGGAAGACTGTGAAGTTTAAGATGAAAGTTTCTCATTGTTTTCAGCTGATAACTACTAAACCTCTGCTTGAGCTTAAAGGATTAACTAAAGTCACATCTCCTCTTAAGTATTGCCTCAATAAGAGATATCCTGAGGGTTCTTATAACTGCAAGCTAGTCACAAGTTTCGAAAGATTAGGTCTTTAAATATCTGTCAATTTCCTGAAACAATTCTTGATATTCCCTGTGGTTGACGACCAGCTCAAGGCTGTAACAGAATAGCATCACTCTAGAGATCATCACTGTTTATTTATAATACTGCTTTTATAAAGACATCGTAAGATAACTAGACATATATTCAGCCAGTGGTGTTGTTTTGCTCTCATCAGTTTTTCTCTTTTGTCATACAGTGTGGGATTTTGACATTGTTTTTCTGGGTTGCTGTTGGAGTGCAAGGCTAAATGTAGCTGGTGGGACTGTGGATTATAGATCAGTTCAATACCTTTGTCGTGTTTTCCTTTAACCAGTTCGCTTCGGGATTTCTATTTCCCATTGCCCATGCGGGATTATTTTTAGTCAAAAATCTTCTTTTTCTAGTCATTCATTAACAATTTGTTTTGTCAATGAAACTCTGTTTAGACATCCATAAAAGGTCCTTTTCTCATCAACATTGCAAAGTTGTTGAAAAGTGAACTGGTTATGTCACAGCCATAAAGCCCACACAGTATAAGAAAGAATTTGCAAAAATTTTCACTTTTTCTTACTTTTTTAAAATAGGTTATAGTCCACAGAGAAACAACTTTGGTATTGCAAAAATAAAGCGGAACCATCTAGCTGACGTTTCTACATTGACTGTATTTTTCAAGTTCTGTACTGTTCAGTGGTAAAGGGAAACAGAAAACAACTGTTATGAGGTTGGGCAGTAGAGTTCATCACTCAAGTACTGTACTTGTACCATTTGTAAAATGTATGTTTTGATGAAACTAAATCCATGCCTGTATTCTCTCAAATCAACTCACGGTGTTGTATAAAAAGGAAACCTTAGCCTAATGCTACACAGATTCTAGCACGGAATCCCTGAAAGTACAGCCCACAGCGAATGCCTTATTTTACACACTTTCATGCATTGCTGATCAAGCCTATTAGTGAACCAACACATCCTTGGGATGTGAGAATTCTGAAGTCTGGATGCGGGCTGAGAGTGTGAAAGGAGGGATGCGCCCGGAGTCTACAAGACGTGATATGAAAGACTGAAGATAGATGGTTGTATGGAGGCCATTAATGAGTTCTTATTGTAATGGTAAGACGTGAGAGAGATTACAATGCATTCAGAGTGGAGTGGCAAGGCCAAGGTTAGCAGTGTTCATTCTAGGTTTGCTGATTTGCAGTTATTGCATTTCTTGATTGCAATTATCCTTTGTCCTCATATGAAAGACTGTATTGGTATAGGTGATTTGGTTTCATCTGCCAATGTTGAAATAGGTGTGTTCTAATTTTAAAAACAGCATCTGTACTATGGTGACATTTAGACACTGTATACAGTATTGTAATGAAAGTATCCTCCTGTGTGTCAGACAATAGCTTATGGGACTTTCAAAGGAACCCACCAATAACTGCATAGAATCTTACAGTGCATCTAGTTTCAGTCATTTGGGGTATTGTGTCTCTTTTGAGATGGTAGCGGGTGTCCCACTCAGCGGACCTTTTCCATTCTTTTTAGTGATTAGAGCGAAAGAAAAGAACCAATATTTTCATTCTGAGAACTGACTGAAAGTTAATACAATGAATTGATCCTATAAACATTGACTGCTTTCTTATGTCTGAAATACTGTCCAAGTCAAAACAATACACTAAGTAAGATTTGAAACTTTGTATGGTGGGAGTTTATTTACATGCAGGTGAGGTTTTGTGGTAACACCATTTGTAAATCTCTTTTAAGTAGCGTTGGTTCTGAGAAGGACATGCAGTTGACAACTCAACTCAATGTTTCTACTCTAATCATAGTATGATGAGAATGTTCAGACATGATATGTACCTTGTAAAACCTCAACATCACTGCTGGTTGTTTGGGTTGCCATAATTGAATTCAGCCCATATTATGAATGCCACACAAAATCACTGACAAAATGTAAACATCCTTTTCACAATTTGTAACTAAAATGCAACCAACAACTTTAATGACATTTTAACAGGTAGGTTTGGTAGTTTGCTGATTGAACCTTCCCCTCTCTGGTTTCCCGTTTGGTTTTAATTGGTTTCAGCTACAGGTAGAGACAAGGTCAAGTCCATGGTCATGCCACCAAACAGTAGTGACATGGAATATTTATTTGGTTCATTGATGCAGATACTTTACCAGAGATGCCAAGTTCAGAGGCCAGCTATGCGTGAGATTTTTCAAACCTCTTCAGTATACTTCAGCAAACTCACATGAGGTACACAGGAGATGTTGCTGGTTAATGTGGATGTACGATTGTGTTAAAGCTTATTTCCCCACAAAAGATAAATTGTTTGCCTAAAATGATGTCCAAAATTCTCCGCTCACGAATTCTGCCTGTTGTGTAGAGCTAACGCTTGTTGAGCGCATTGAATGAATTTGCTAAACGAAACGGGACAAACTTGTGCCGAATGTGTGTTTTGCGCTCTTCAGAATTGTCTGCTGAATCTGCTGGGAGAGCAAAAGCGTGCGCAATCTGCAAATTTGCGCTGTTTGTACAGCAGCTCAAAGTGATGATTCTGATTAACAGCGTGCAATTTGAAGATTGTGCAAACTTTGTAGATTGCGTTTTTTTGTACACACGTGCCCAAAATGGCAATGCACTGTCATTAATTTTTATGTTTTTCCCGATCTGGCCCCAATGCATGTTGATTGCGATGCGTGTGAGCGTGAGACAGACCCCTAATGCGTGAGTCTCACGCCTAATGCGTGAGACTTGGTAGGTACTGAGTAAAGTGTAACTACCATGATCCAGGCCACGGTGGTCCAGTGGTTATACTGCAGGACTTGCAATCAAAAGGCATGGGTTTGAATCCTACCAAGCTAATCACTGATTGCACAAAGACTAGAATAAGTATTGTCATTTAGTTACTGAATCACAATTTCTTGATTTGTGCAACTCTCAATCACAGACATTAACCCAATGTTTGTATAAGAAGTAACAATATAAATACTAAAGAGTAAACTTGGGGGTACGACCATGTATAATATCTCTTTTGGGGAAGTGTTGGCTCTGGGTCTCGATGTTTGTACATTAGAGATTGGCTGCAGCTTGGTGTTTATATCCCCTTGTGGGAGTTTGCAGAGTTCCCTTGGCAGGAAAATCATACGGACATTACCCTTGATCAGTGGTTCATACTTCGTATCAGTACAAACCAAAAAGACTCCCTGCACCCTCCTGGACCCTCCTCCTCCCCCTGTAACAATAAGGAATTGTTTATATCAGCAACTGTGATATAAGCGAGTTCTATCGGTTCCAATATAAAATTTTGTACTGGAAGCCATAGAACCAAACAACTCAATGCTCCTGCATTCTGTCTTAGTACTATTGTACATATTCACATGTAGGTGCTAACTCATTTCACTATGTGGGGTGTTTTGTATCCCATCTGTTTTTCACTTCATTAATGCAACAATATGCATCCAAACTGTTAGCCCAATATCCAGTAAAAATATAAACAGAACAAGATCCTCATAAATGCAGTTTGCATACAAATTACATTTGTGTCCTGGTAGTGACTACTTTCTTATCTCCCTATGATGAATAATGTACACCTATCTGATCTCGTTCCAATCTCTTCAAAATTGAAAATCAAATGGCGACAGTAAAACTATGACAAGCAAACCGTATCCCCACAACCACCATTAATAAAACATGATGGATCCAAAGACAAGCCATTGGCAATTGATGAGCATTGGGCTTTTACATGCAAGCAACGGGGCCCATGACTGTTTGAAATGACTGCTAAATGCGTGGGGATGAGTAGCTACTTGTGTTGCAGTGTGTGTCCAATTACATGTACTAGTCTTGAAAGGCTGCGGCGGCGGGCGGCGAGCGGCAGGCGCAGTGGTAGGGGAGGCATGAAGAGAAGGATTGAAGGTAGATTGCTGAAGGAAACAAGAGGTACTCAATCAGTCTTTCTCTCTTAGATAAGAAGAGAGGAATGCATTATAAATTAAAAAGATTTTCTATAATCATTGTCGGGATGGGAGGAAACTCACAATCAGAGTGGGAGGAAACTCACAATCCTAAACTATTCAAACCCTTGAATATTAAGAACAGAGGTCAATGGTTCAATTGAAGCAATTAGTTACTCAATCAGTTTTTCTTTCTTGGATTAGAAGAGGGGAATGCATTTTAAATGAAAAGGACTTTCTATAATCATGGTTTGGGTGGGAGGAAACATCAATCACAATCTCACTACTCTAATATATTCAAACCATTAAATATTCAGAACAGAGATAAATGCTTCAATTGAAGCAAAGATAAACAGTGACATTTGATGAATCTAGCCAGTAAGCTGCCCAACATTGCTGATAATGAACATGTTTACAGGGACTGAAAAAAAAATCAAAGAATCAAAATGCGTTTCATGTGCGTGAATAATATGACAAATAAATCTGGTTTCCTGATAGCAAAAGGAATAATATGAGGACAAGTATACAGACATTGTAAAAGATCCCTCTACATTGCCTCAAGGTCTTGTTTTGCTGGAGATAAATTACGCCTGTGTAATTGTAGCGCAACTTCTTCATTTTAAACCCTGATGGGAATAGGAATCGCTGCTTTATATTACATGAACATAAAGTTTTCTCTTTGGTGCATCCCTGAGGATGTGGGGTAAGAATCTATGACACCAAGTGATTTTTGTTGTTGCTCTTGTAGGCCTATCCTATGCTTCTTTTTTTAAAGGACATGAGTACCAAGGCAACTTATCCTTGATATAGGGCACATGGCAAAATTGTAAGTTGTAAGGCAATGACATGGGGGCATGGACGCAATCGCCTTCATCGCCTTTGTGAAGTATCACGCCTGCTCTTGCTAGAGGGGGCAGGAGTATTTTTTTTTAACAGTGTTTGTCTTAAACATGAATTCATGATCGAGTGTATGATTTCTTTCAGCAACTGGTAATTCTGACAAACCGCAATAATCTATGTACATTCACAACACAACAGATGTTACCGCATCTCACAATCAATAGACAGACCAATGGGGTGCCACTGATTTATGCAATTAGAAATTGGTCATTGACAAAATGACTAATCACATATAGTTTCATTTATTGGAATGTGCGCACACTGTGTGCCGTTATACACACGGTTTCCCCTCAATCACTGTCTACTACACATGGTCTTACCGCACAGTGCCATACTCCATAGGTTGCTGGTTTTTGCATGCTGCAGGAACTTGATAGAATTCTGATAATATTTTATCAAAAGGGATTGCAGGTTTTGAGGAAGAGACTTTCCTTTAGGGTTGGGGAAAGCACCAAATTACCTTATAAATTCATGAAGCTATGAAGCACAAAATGATGCTTCTAAAGCATTGTTTTTCTAAGCAAACTTTAGTGGGGAACCAGTCAAAAACAACGCATTACATGGTAATCTGACCTGTGACCTGAATCTGCTCTTAAACATGACCATTTTACGAAAGTTTGATGGGAAATTTATTTACCGTTCAAAAGAAACCACTGATGTACTGTACTTTCCCTTTAATTTCTCCCATGTTCCAGAGTACAGGTCTATGGATTTACAACATTAAGCAATTCAATTGCTGCATACAGTGTGATCCTGTTATTACAAATCACACTAGTATAAATTCTTTGCAAACACGATTACTCAAAATGATCTCACTTTACAACTGTAACTAATCCTTATTTGATCCATGAATCATCGTGGGATTATCCTTAATTCCAAAGTACACTGTGTACACTGGCATCACATGTGATGTAGTAGAGTTCTAATCAACTTGCTGTTGGTTTTATAGTATTATTATGTGTTGTAAAACGCATGGCTGCCCATGCAATGCGTAGGGGCAGTCAAAGTAAATTTACTGACAGTAATTATGTTCAGTCCTTGATGCTAATTTTGGAGGATTGTACGGAAAGAAATGGAAGATATTTGATGAATGGTGACAGTGGATAAATTGAATGTCTATCTCACAATGAGATCATGTTATTGTACAGTTTGATGGAGCAATGCAGCCCAGAGACAGTCACATTATTACTGTAAAGTATGCTTCAATGACATAGCAAAGAACCTTCTTGCTCCCAGGCTGTAAGTAGAAAACGGTGACCATCAGCGCAAGAGTTAGCAGTATGCAGATCTATGGTGCTTCGTACTGCAGAGTTCTGCGCTTTACAGCCCACAGAATCACATGCTTAAGTGTGTCATAAACGCAATATTCCACAGATCCATGAAAATGCAATGTAGGCACTTATTGTAGGCACCTATCACATAAAAAACTAACAACAACTGAAACGCAGCCTCTACTCAGAGATGAGAACAACTGGACCTGCTACCAATCAGTTATCAGACAAACATGTACCGGTAGGTGAAGCAGGGAGAGGCTACAACTAGGGAGCCCAACCCACAGCCAAGCCTCTAAGCAGCATGTCTAGGAATGTTCAACTTTATATACACAAATAAGCCTGACTTGAGTTTGTTCAATGTACATGATGTACAAACCAATCACCCCAGTAAAATGTAGCATCAAAGTACTCATTGTTTAGTCCCACTATCCTCAAACAAAAAAACTAATGCCAAAATAAAATAAATTTCATAATAAGCAAACTGACAACCTTTCCCTAAAAAACAAAAACAAAATTATGATTCAGCTACTGCTTCTAAGCAAAGAGGGAGACAACCACAAGGTAGCCATTTGTTCACTTGACAACCATGTATTGTATACATTTGATTAATTGTACATTGCATCTACATAACAGAAAAATGCTTTCCTGAACACAATAGGTCTTGATTCATCGTGTGTGTGTAAATTGAAACTAGCGTATTGATCAAGGATGGCAAGAATTACACGCACAGTTTCTGCAAATTTACTCTTTCTATACTCGGACAATGGACTCAACGCTCGGAGGTAGTGGAAGGAAGGTTCCAATATTGAAAATGAAAGAGTAATACTGATGATGTTTACTCATTTGATGTGTTATCATGTCTAATTCTAACAGCTTCAACTGTAGATTTTAGCTTTAAGCCTTTGAGAAAGACTCCGCTAGGGTCGAAATGTCAGGCCATAAACTATTTGTGGGAGCTTCAACTGCACATACAGTTACAGTCAGAGCCAGACTCTACATTTTTGGAGGCCATGTAAAAATCAAAGGATTTTTAGGGGCCGATAAAATACTGTGTCCACCAGGCCCCGTTGGCAGTGATGTTCAAACTATATTACATTGTGTACCTTTTAAATTACATTATGAAGAAGATGATGTATTTTATTGAGGATTTTCATCTCAAAGAAACTCTAATAAATTCCACCAACGCAACGGAAGTCAGAGCAATTAAAATGAAAATTAAGAGTCACTTTAATCTCTACCTTTTATCCCTGTACTCTCTTTGTTACATTTAGCAGATTAACTAAGCCTCGTTAGCAATCAGGAGATTAACTTAGCCTCAACTAAGCGACGACGACGGCGACGACGACGACAACGACAACGACAACGACGACAACAACAACAACAACAACAACAACAACAACAACAACAACAACAACAACAACAACAACAACAACAACAACAAGAAACTTGGCCACTCATGCTCAACGGAGGATCAATGACAACACCCAAGTTACGCAACGATTTAGATGGTTTTATCGTAACATCGCCAAGAGTCAAAGTAACGTTGGAAAGGCGGGGAGCGAACCTAGCGGAAGCTGCAACGAAAAACTCTGTCTTGGACTCGTTTAGTTGCAGCTTGTTGGTTGTCATGATAGAGGGCTTCCTTTTCTCTGTTCTCATCGCTGAGAATAACTGAGAATGATGGATAAGTGGAATGATAGGATCATATCAAAAGTCTCACATTGTGTACAACAAGAAACAAGTTATCAGAAATGTACACAACCGTTACCTGCTTAATTTGAATATTATAAGCTACTGTTATTTGGGGGCCTTATATTAAAAGTATTTTCAGAACAGGTATCAACTATTATCAGAGATTGAGTGAGATCACAGATTGAATCTATTATTTTAGCTTTTGAAAATCCAATCCCATATTTTACCTTTAATTTGATGGAATTCGATACCAAATCTCAACATGTCAGTCACACGTTAGTTGTGTAGCAAGTTCAACAATGTGTAAAATGGCCCCAAGATACTGCATGTCTAGTTATCACTCGGATGACATTAGATACTAGACTATGCCAAGCCATGTGTAACTTAAGCACAAAAACTAGTATCCCCGAATCCATGTTTTTGCATTAATGCTCGAATACATCACCTCCTAAAGAAACTAGAGATTGTTCCTACCCTTAAGCTTGAAAAACTAACGTACTTCTTTGTTCCCCTTGTTATAACGTAAGACCTCTTTCAAACCCCTCTCAAGAAATTGACCACTCTCTAACCCCCAAAAGAAGTTTTTTTCAATAAATCTTAGAGTTCAGACATAAACTTATAGACAATTTGAGGGGTAGTGAAATTCTACAATGAGGGACACTTTCATTTCTTTAAAAAAAAAAGTATGTGAAGCATTGCTAAAAATTCAACACTTGTAGAGAAATTGCCAATGTTCGACTTGACATAATAATAATTTGGAGGCTAATCATCCTTTTATTGTTTATCTTACCTTATCTGTTATTTTTACTTATTTATTTTTATTCTTGTTAGATATTTATTATTTACTATTGGTTATATAATTAACTGCTTTAGTTATTGCTTTGTGTACTATATTATGTTAAATCTATACTAATTTTATTGTGTATCCCAGATGTGGGGCAACAGATCTACGGATTATAGTATGTATTTGCTTTTGTTGTCCTTTGCCCATCTCGGGGTATATTGGCTTTTATTTTGTTTTGTACTGTTATGGCAAATAAAATAATAATAGTAATAATAATAATACTCGCAGCTAGAGCTGAATTGCGAAGAGCACGGCTACAACATGTTCAAAAAGCAGGTATGCAAGGGCGCCTTCAGCTGCCAGCCACATCAACCCATTATGACCATGGAGCACAGCCACGATCAAAAGTGTTTGATTTTTCCCAAGGGAGGAAAACCGGATAGTCTAGAAAACCCTCGTGGCACAGCAGAGAACCAACGAACAACTCAACTCACATATATATGGCCCTGGCCGGGAATAGAACCGGGGTCACCTTGGTGAGAGGTGAGCGCTTTACGCACAAGCCAACCATGCCACCCTAAACATGCAGTTCATCTTTGCACACAAGTGAGATCTAGAAACAAATCCTCTATCTAGCCTTCAAGAAAACAAACACTTTGCTAGGGTCAAACGTCAGTTCATTAACAAATCATTGTAGCAGTGAACTGTAACAATATTAAACAAAACCTTTGTTCTAGTTTTAGTCCTGCAATCAAATGTGCTAAGAATGCCTGCAATCAGACATATCTTTTTGAGTACATCTGTCTTTTGTGTAACAACTTAAATTCCTTCAAGAAACTTTAGACGGACAATCTATTGGAGCAGCAGAAGAAATTCCTACAGTCAGATCATACACTAAATATCTTTCAGATTTGTGGTAACATCAGCTCTTTCAAAAAAGATCAACTCAGAAAACATTCTACTAAATTCTTGATTATTTGACTTACTGTGTGTGCCTGGTATCTGGTATACCTCTGTCCATTTTCAGTTTGTCACTCTCCACTTGGTTAAACTTGTTCCTGGCATAAGCATCTCCACCTTTCTTGACCAGAGTTTTGGCGATATACGCTGCCTGATCAAAGTTCTGCCATGCCTGGTCTGTCATGCCAGGCTGCCCCTTCTGCGGATGCTGTTCAGCATTCAGTCCACCCTTCCCAGAGTCATCGATGATGAACTTAAAAGCTCCTTTTGGATTATTCTGTGGATTCTGCAGGAACTGATCTTTGTGTTGAGAGTTTGCCCACGACTTTTTAGAATTCTGTCAAGGAAATTATAAACAAACTGTTAAACTCATCCTTTGTTTCAGTCTTCACTTATTCCAAAACCTATCAGTCTAGACCAGGTTTACACAATATATCAGAGAACATTGATTTGAAATACAATGGAAAAGGTTGAAATTGGCAGAGCAAGATAAATGTGTTGTACACCTTACCAATTTAGGCACAATTGAAATGTAGGGCACTTATTACCAATTTAGGCACAGTTAGGCACAATACATATTTATGCCAAGTTAGGGTACAAGTACACACCTATTTAGACACAGTTATTACAGGGAACACAGTCTATTAAGGCAAAGTTATAGGGCACAAAACCTTTTAAGGCAAAGTTATAGGGCACATAACCTTTTAAGGCAAAGTTATAGGGCACATAACCTATTTATACACGGTTGTAGGGCACACTACCTGTTTATACACAGTTGTAGGGCACACTACCTGTTTAGACACGGTTGTAGGGCACACTACCTGTTTAGACACAGTTATTACAGGGCACATTACCTATTTAGACACAGTTATAGGGCACATTAGACACAGTTGTAGGGCACTTTTTATACTTAGACTTAGGCCGTGTCCGAATTGGCGACTTCGGCTACGGCTATAGCTACAACTAGGGCACGCGCATCTGCCATTCTTCAACACTGACAGACGCGCTGATCTAGCCATAGCTGTAGCCAAAGTCGCCAATCGGACACGGCCACAGTTACAGGACACAAACAAGTCAGTGCAAAAATAGTTAGTGCCTTACGTTTTGACCCAAGCAGAGTCTTTCTGGGAATGTCAGGCCATTAACTATTTCTTTAATTTATACCATAATGTAGACTGTCCTTTTGGTTGCTTTTTAGCAGTTTGCAATTCAGATAATTCTTAGGAGTGTAAAACCGCAGAGCGATTTCTGTGACAAAAACCTTGTATAATGCCTGTGTTAATTCTCAATAGATTCACTGATTTAAAGTCAAGGTCGAAGGGGTTAAAAAGTAACCTTATAAGCATCCATAGGGAAACCTGGAGGTAAATGGGTCTGGTAATGCCAAACACAAAAATACAGTATATGCAATAGGAACAGTCCTTTGTTATTTCCAGAGCTCATGGGAATTTGATAGTAATGCAGACAACCAGTATCATTCAGACACTTGCCCACAGTACCTTGTCCATTGATGGTGCACTGTAGAGCTGATTAGGTGTGAAAGATAACTTAACTTCACACTTGTTCATTCTCAAAGAGAGAGGGAAGGAGGTGGGGTGGGGGGCTACAAGTGTGTCAAAGTCATGACAGCCAGTCGCCCCTTGCATTGTTGAGCGATTACAAGTGACCTAAAACAACCTTTGACACATACCCAAGATAAATGACACACAGACACAGCGATAGGGTGATCTACTGGTATGGTGTAAATGTGTACTAGATGTCAAGTACATAGGGCAAAGGATACAGCCCTGTTCAATATGCATGGATAAATAAACATACCACTCTGGCACAACCAAAATAAACTTGGCCGCTAAAGTCTAGAAAACACAATCATTAGCTGCGATGCAACTGAACATTCACTGAAAGTTCAAGCAAAAGATTTATGGTTGATGGCATGTACATACATTTGTAATTGTACAATGAATATTTTAGTATGATTTGAAACTTTGCACCTTGTAGAAAGAAATACGTCAGCCGGTACATGTACATGTACATGTTTATAAATAGAGTCTTGACATTATAAAGTGTGCTCTGCTCATCTTCCAATCCAGGTTCTCATCAGATCAGAACCAATGTTTCTCCCAGAAGATTAATTCATATAGTTGTTACATGAACCTCGAGACGCAAGTTCTCAGTCTTATTAAACACACAATTCCCGACAAGTGTATAGGTGTACAATCAAAGTTATCTTTTAAATTCAGAACTGCATTGCTTTACATTTCCCTTTCAAATTAACTTCAAGAGAACCAGTAAATATTTGTCTTTAATTGGTTAAGCTCGCTCTTTTATTGCTTTCCAATAATACACTGTACGTGAAAACTGCCTGCTCAGATATTGCATATGTGCATCATATGTAAGGCTAACGACAAATGAAATGACAAACAAACTGCTCTAATTGTACCTGTAATTACCTCAATGAACCCCTTTTTTTCTAAATACAATTTTAGCTTATAAAAAAGATTCTACGCTAGGGTCAAAACGCAAAGCAAAGCAATTAAATAACAAAATTTGCATACAACATTTGGGTCTTAAATACTTTTTGGGGGGACATTAGCAACTAAAGATTGTATAATGACATGATGTTTGCATTGACTTCAGGTAAACACTACATTTGTTTATCTACGTGTCTTGTACATAGAACTGAGTTACCCTATGTAATAATGGACCCTGAACAACGAAGGCCGATTTGTCACATCACTTCATCATCTTAAAGAGCTTGGCTGTAATATTCATTATGTATCCAATTATCCTCCATGATTAATCCATACATGCCATGATTTGGTTTCATTTCCGATGAGACAGTCCTGGTGTAAGCCACCTGTCTTTGTTATAATGCACCTGCCAAGATTACTAATGTAATATCACATACAGACAAGAGGAGGAGGGGTATGGATAGCAGTTGGTATTGAACAATTCAAGGGGCATCAGGGCAATGACTAGGGACATGGAGGCAATGCTATTGCCTCTGGGAATTATCAAACCTGTTCCCTTCTTCCATATTCAATCTTCCCTCTTTCCACTTCCAACCTCATCATTCCATCCTCCACCTTCTCTCTCCCTTTTCCCTAAGCCCTCTCCCCTCTGCCCCCTTCCCTCTTCTATCTTCCCCCTGCTCATATTTTATTTTTCCTCTTCAATCTTCCCTCCCCTCTTCCCTTCTTCTTCCTCCTTTTCATGGCTATCTTGTTTTTGAGACCATTTCATACCGACATGAAGCTACATGATGCACTCATAATTGGTAACATGCAAAGATGGAGTGCTGTGGTTGAGTGGTCTAGTGCACTTGGCTCAAAGTACTGGTCCCTAGTCCATCTAGACACTTGTGTCCTTGAGCTATACCTAAAAGCAAGACATTTAAGCAACATTGTGATGCTTGTGTCTTTGTACTTTGTTCTTACAGTTATGAAGAAAGGAAGACTCTCATACGGGTCACGGGCACTTGTCATGTTTTTCTGTCATGGTGTGCTGCTGACTGCACTGAAGAACCTTCTTTAACTAAAAGCTCTGCACTGTCAGTCATAAACTGCTTTGAGATGACCATACAACCATAGATGCATAAATACCTCCAAGATACAACAGTTACCTAGATAAAGTGCTTTACACATATTGTGTATAAACAAAAAATGTGTATTTGTTTTTCCTAAATAAATGATGACCTAGAAGAGACAAAAGTCACTTGGTTGGTTCTATCAAATTCTGGGGAAAAGTAGACAAAAAAATCTAGTTTAAAAAGATAGTCCAAAACATTGAAGGTTATTAAATCAATACAGCAATGACAGATGTAGGGTTTACTATTTAATATTATAACAGTACACAGTGTATGAGAGGTGCTAAAATAATGTTGTGTTGTGCACATGTGCATGTTGTACACATACAACATCAACAGGAAACCGTATTGTCAATTGAATATGATTTACTTTCCTGTGAAACAGCAAGTGGATATGATTAATCCATTCATGTTACACTAATGGATAGAGAAAAACTTAGCTTCAAGAACCTGCACTGTTCATTACTATGGTAATTCAAGTTGAATGAATGATGACAACTTGTTATATTTTTGTTTAACTGCATAGTCTTCAGAAGGAAAGTTAAAACTTGTTTAAATTTAAAAGGCAACTTGTTCCTTATTCCTAAATACCTGATAACATTGTCGTTATATACGCCTCTCGGCACACGTCTGTCACCACTAGCAGTGGCTGCCCCTATGGCCTTGTTTTGGGTTAGACTTGTGATGTACTCATGCATAAATATTAAAGGAACACGTTGCCTTGGATCGGACGAGTTGGTCAAAACGAAAGCGTTTGTAACCGTTTGTTATATAATGCATATGGTTGGAAAGATGTTTTAAAAGTAGAATACAATGATCCACACAAGTTTGCCTAAAATTTGCGTGGTTTTCCTTCTACTGTGCGAACTAACACGGTCGGCCATTTATGGGAGTCAAAATTTTGACCCCCATAAATGGCCGACGTGTTAGTCGACGAGGTAAAAGGAAAACCACGCAATTTTGAGGCACCTTTGTGTGGATCATTGTATTCTACTTTTACAACATCTTTCTACCCATATGCATTTTATAAAAAACGGTTACAAAGACCAACTCGACCGATCCAAGGCAATGTGTTCCTTTAAGAGAGGCGTATTAGTGCATCATCCAAAGAATTTGCCTAAGGTGAACTTGAGATACTTCTGTGTTTTTTGTTTTTAAATAAATCTGTGCATATACAGAGCCTTTAAAAAACATCAAACGGCACAAATGAGTGCTTTGATCCGGTAGGGTCAGCCTCATTTCCGCACATACATTGTACATCAATCCAGCTGTATTGACTTCAATTCACCTGCTAAGGTTCCAGTGCTAAATTAAGTGTTAAAGGTAAACAGATAAAATAATTGCATTAAATTTACCCCCTCCCCCTCCAAAAAAAAAACAGACCCCCCCCCACCCCCAACAAGAAAATGCTATTTGTTGCTTTCTAAAACATGTTTCCTTGATCTTATTTGATAAAGCTTTCAAATGTTGGTGGAATAGAGTGTTTATTGACTACTTATGGATTGCAATGTGTTTACTCTAGTCCAAACTAGATTATTCCTGTGAATAAGTGCATTTGAGTTTACATAACACTCATTGAGGACATCTAAATCTGAATACAAGTGATGTATAGAAGCTGTACTCCAAGATAAGGTTTGGTTATGAGTGTTCCATTGATTGATTTGTTCCATTAACGCAAGGCGTCTTAATAAATCATAAGCTCTAGTTCACAATTTAGGAATTCGGCAAACATCACGGACCAATAGCTTTGATGATTGAACTATGCACGCGCACATCTTTCAATAAATTAGCACTACTGGCTAAATTCTGGATGGCATACAAAAATAAATATTTTGGCATGTATTTTCTTTGAATATGCCATCTGCTTTTAGACCGTGTAGCCTGTGACATATAACCTGTTTACTACAAACATGTCTACACTGTAGAGGTCTGAATGAAAGAAACTAATATCTTACTATTTATGGACATTGCACAATACAATTACTGTCACCTTTTGACATTACTTTATTTGCTTAATGCTTTATTGTCCCAAGCAACAGCTGATGAGGCGCTAATGGACTGTTAAAGTCTAGCGCATGTTGAAAACAAGAGAAACAAATCAAATGAAGGCTAAAGTTGTTCCATCAAATCAAACCTTTCGGTAAAATTCTATTTATATACGTTCTTAAAAATAAAATAAAAATTGGTTATGAACAACAATACAAAATATTTTGTTGAAACTTTTGTTGGAATGAGGATACTTACTTCATAGAGACCCCCATTGCGAATCGTGCCCTAATTGTGTGATATCTCAGTTGGGCTAAATTCTTATTTAGAAGACCAGAAACAGAGGTCAAGTCCTATCTTCTTTGATTTGTTTAAATTTTATTTTCAAATTTGTTAACATTTCACTTTCCCAACAATATAAAACAGTTTGGTATAGCCATAAACTACGTTCAATTAAAGTAGTTCAACAAAGTTGATAACACATAAAACTCAAAATGGTCAGATACAGAGCCAACTTGGTACTGTAGGAAAATGCATACTAGACTTGCACAGTCTATTATAGGAAAGGTTCAACATGATACCATATTTTCCTGCTTTTTAGACGCCAAAAACATCGGTGTGTCTTATCTTTCGGTGCGCCTTGTCCGCTGACGATTGATTTGTTTTTTATGATCACTGCGTGAAATAAAAAAACCTTCTTGTCCAGTTCAAATCAACGGTCTTTGTGTGAAGAATACTTACTCAATAATGCGGTCAAGACGCCGAGCGTCTTATCCGCAGGAAAATACGGTAAAAAGAGACACATCTCAACACTTGTCCAGCTTGTTCAGCTGTTATTTTTACAATTCTTGATTTTGATCTTGATGATGTAAAGGCGCTTTATAAATATTTAGTTGTATGCGTGTATGTATGTATGTAATGGAAATATGAACTCTCTCATATGGCCTCACCCTGTCAGGAATTTGGTCATGAATAGTTTATGTTCTGTTAGGGATTTTGTAACCATTCATTGAGCTCATTTCAATTGGGGTTAAGTTGCAGATGACATTGCGCAAACTTTGATGGAAGTTTAGATAAAAATATTTTCTGGGAAAGTACTGGTATTTACCTTACATAATAAGGCCCAGGTTGGTTGGTGTTGGTTTTGATTAAGAATTTTCAAACCGTTATTCAAAACCAAAATCAGATTATTTACAGTTTAAAGAAAACTCCAAGAAAACCAGTTCCCTTGTCTGATACCAATGGCATGTTATGTGTCTGACCCTTAAGATTAATGTGAGACACATAGGTCATTCATGTACATGGAGTTGGTTGACAACGCAGCAAACACATGTAAGCAACTTCTGCTTCTGCTGTTTAACTGTACCCAACGTCCTGCTGGACTATCTCGATACAGTGTCAATTGTGGCAAGCATTTATCTCAATTTTGCAAAAATACCTACAACAAAATGCAATAAATATTATTTCCTTGACTGAGTGATACCTTGGGGCAGGC